>NW_027185383.1:3767046-4967046 GCF_022577435.1 Embiotoca jacksoni | reverse complement strand
TTCCTGGAAAAAGACAACAATTATGCCTCATGCATATATGGATGAATATTTTAATTGTCATCCATACAATGATGTTCTCAACAGTGTCAAATTATAAGAAATGAAATCGTTTCTTTGTCCTCAGCTCATTTCTTGGGAGTTCAACACATTTTACACTGAATAATGCAGAAACATGGGTGTGCCAAGACATAAATTATGCCATTATATGTATTTATGTATGGGTATTGTGCATGTTGCAGTGTGCTGGATCCAGGCCAAACACTCACCCATGGTGGCAGAGAAGATGACGATCCCCAGCACGTTCATGCCTTCGCTGGTACCAGGGGATGTTTTCACGATGACGTCAGGAGGCGGCGTGAGATCCAGGGAGAAGTTCTGCATGTCGGTGCCGTTGTCGTCCTGGATGCCATAGATGTAGACCCTGCGCGTGGTGGTCTCATCCAGGAGCTGAGCCACCGTGGGTTTGGGGATGAGCTCTGCGACTCTCTGGGTTCGATACTGAACAACAAATGAAGCATATTATGACACCAACAAAGATGTTCAAAGTAGCAGATTGTTGTATGATAACGTGTGAGACTGCGAATCATTTTAAAATCTGTTTCTGCACTATTTTCCAATTAAAATAAAAGATAACGCGACATAGATGGTACAGTCCACACATATACTTTCATATGTGTGAATGTATCATTTTGATATTAATCTGAAACAGAAATTTCTAAGTAAAAGAGAGCATCAAAAAAAATACTGCTGCCTCAACAGTGAGATTGGATTTAGATGTGGAAACTGATACCCTGTCTGCACATGGAAGCGGTATTGATCTTAACCAAATTTGTTTATTATTGTTTCCTATACTTTACTTTTCAATGTCTCTTTGCCTTCAGCATTTCAGCTCACCTGTTGAAACGTGGCTTGAACCAAGTTGGCTGGAAACATGTTGCTGTGGTAGAGAATTTAAAGGGAATTTGTTAATTTCCTTCAGTGAATAGCAGATGTGACCATACAATGTGATGTAAAAATAATATATAGATATGCATATTCAAAGTAAAACTCGGTCAAAACACTGCTATATACATTAAAAAAACAAAAAAAACAGAAATATATTTAGTGCAAGGTCACAAGAAGACAACTGATACTAAATACCTTGATTTAACACATCATCCAATGTAATGAAAGATACTTTACTCTGTATTTCTTAGTTTTAAAACTACATGATAGAAGCAGTATTTGCTAAATATTATACAGCAAGGAGCCATATTAGCATCTATAAAAAATAAAATCCCTTCTTCCGTTTTGATTCTCTTCATGTACATCGCGTCCTTGTGTTATTGGTATTGATTCAATCTCTGAAAGTCAAAGGATGACTGCTTCTATCTAGATTCTGGACTCTCCTTGGTGTTCTTTGTGAAAACACTCTTTTTCTGTTACCGCGTTTTTAGTGAATATATTTCTCTGCCTCGATCAAAAACAATCCTCACAATTATTTCCCTCTTTAAAAGCTGTCCAGATTCTGTGACATGCTTTGATAAACACACTAAAAAGCCTACTCTCAGCTGAGCACAAGCATAAGAGCTATGGCAGTCATGGATGACTGCATCAGAGAGGACTCCGGTGCTCAGCTACAGAGGAGCTGGGAAGGATGAAATCTGAGGACAAAGGAGCAAGAATAAGGGAAGCAGAGCGATAAGTGGAGAGGGCGGAGAAATGAATCTGGAGTAGAAATGATTGCAGAGAAAAGGTTTATAGACAAAAGTAAAGATGAAAGCTAGTTTCAAAGGATGTAAGATAAAATGCCATATATTAGGTAAAAGATATATAAACCCTGTTTTGTTTTTTGTTTTTACAGTTTCATGTGGAGTTTTTCTTTCCTCCCACAATTCATTCACATCCAAGCTTTACCACTAATAGATTGTCCCATAGGTGTGAATGTGCATTTTGTCTATTCATGTCAGTTCTGTAACAGGCTTGACTACAGTGCATATATCACCTTCACCCAGTGTAACACGGGATACGCTCCAACCACATGCAGCCCTTGCCACTAAGCATAATGGATACATTTATTTTTTGATGGGTGGAGACACACACTATAATCTGTATGAATTTAATGACTATAATCACTGTAATTTAATGATCACAGTCCAATGATTCTCGTATTAAATGGGAGCATTATTATTATAAACCAGGGTAGACTGATTGGAGATGTAAGTTTTTTAAAACTGAAATGATATTTGAAGTTTAAGGCTGATCTCACAGAAATACACCAAAAAAAACTACTGCATGCTTTGAGCCATGTGATATAAAGGAAGTCTTTGCAAAAACACGTGCTTGGGGTTAATAAATAATTAATAAATAAGCACATACATGGCACATGCCGTTATGGATAGGGTAGGGAAACAGATACACCACTGTCGAAAAATCACACTAAACAGTTCAGGAACCCACTTTTGGTTGTCATGCTGTTGCGTAAATAGGTGCACGCTATACACACCTCTGGTTGCTTCAATATCTCTCCGTACAAACCACTGAGTTTACGTTAAGAGATTTAAACTGTTGGAATGAAAAAAAATCTACATTGAATTAACAGCAGCGTTGGTTGTAAATCCCACGTCAACAAAGAGCTCAAATCACAATCAGAAGTCAAACAAGTTCATCTGAGATGCAGAGAAATTAAAAGGCATATTGTATTTTACAGCTCGTGCATTAAAGGGAGGGACGTTGCAAACATATGGCAAAGATATCCAGGGACAATACAGCGCGACTGTAGCAAGTGTTCTGCACGGATTTGACCACTTAGCCATTCAGCAGTCTATCCCGTGTCCTTTACGCCCTTTGACCCCTGGGGTCTCCTAATAAATCCAAGTATGCACATATCCATACAGAGTGTGCTCATTATACATACTTATCACGCGCACAAACACACACATGGCCGCAGACAGTTGGGACCCATTTGTGGGTGTACCGATATAGTATGCCTGCATGATAGATAAAGGCTGTAAAGAAGCTTTGCGAGATAAATCCAAAGCACAGCTGTGCTCTGTAAAACACACACACACACGCACACGCACACGCACACGCACACACACACACACACACACACACACACACACTGAGAGGCTGCACGACAGAGCTTCACCACTGCACATGATCAGTACATAGTTGGATTTCATGGGCTTGGCCAGTTTATTAAAAACAATTTTTTACAGTCTGATTGAAAGTTTCTTCCCAGTTTAATGTATTTTGAGTTTGATAAAAACAATACTAAAATCAACAGGGGATGAAAACACAATTAACTTTTAAATGGCTGAATGTTAATTATTTTTCTATTAAAATACACAATTAGTAGTTTTTAGACAAGTTCTTTGGATTAAATAACATCATAGATTAAAAATACGTTGGTGATGGACTCAACACCTCGGCAGCTCCGGTCTCACTTTAGTCCACTGACCTGATAACGTGACTCGCCGCCATGTTTCTGACTGCAGGCCTGACCCTGGTTTACCTGTAATGTGACGACTGCATCCTTCAGCACCACTAATAAGCTTAGTACAATAACCCATTGGCACATAAGGTTTTAGGCTTGACACTCGGACCTGCGGCATTTCCACTGCTTCAGTCTTCACCAGCACGCTCAGCAGTCATTAGTCATTAGTGCTATACTCTGTATTTGTTTTTGTTTTCTCCATTTGCAAAGCCGCGAAATCCAAAGCGAACACGTTAGCAACAATTTAAAAAGGATTGGTTCTGAAGTAAATCCATTTTATAATAGATTATTTTCTAGATTGTTCTTTTTATTGAATTGATTTGATATGACTTTATTGAAAGTCTAACCTGCTGATGTGAAGTTGTACATCAGTCTTGAACAGATGGTACATTTTTTAACAGTTTCTAGAGTCCTAATGATGTCAAGAATCTTACAAAAAGACAAAACCTGAGAAAAATCTGAACGCTTAACAAAATTTTGAGCAGCTGAACAAATTTTCTTTCTTATTAGTCATTTTACAACTCCTCCATTTTTTCTTGCAGCATTTTTTGGGCACCACTGCCATTCAACAATGATGTGTTTTTCTTTTTTTGTACATCTCCAACACATTTGAGATGAAATTACTTTTACTATAACCCAAAAAAAATGAAGATATCATATCATACACAGTATAACAATGGTTCCCAAAATGTTTTTATCCCTTAAAGGTGAATTTTTTTCTTCACACTTCTACCTCAATTTTGCATCACTTTTCACACAGCATCCACACATGTACACTATATCCAGCTAAAATTGCACCATAATAATTTAATGTTGTAGAATTTATCGAAGAAAAATATATACACTATTTTCAGTCATAGAGCTGGAATAACTGCACATTTGAACATATTTCATATTTTAAAATACTGATATAAGAACACGGTTCATGTTACAGAAGTCATGTGCATGCCTGTATCTGTGTGTGGAAAGCTATTGCTGCATGTGAATGATCCGTCCTTTCATATGAGGATGATGCAGTTTGATCGGACAAACACTGAGGATGTAACAGAGGAGATGTGACCGCCTCTCTTACCGGATGAGATCCAGCAGAGCGTCAGCAGAGCTGGTCATTGGCTTCTTGCTTTCGTCAGAGTCCTCCTTCTGAGCGGCTCCGCCCGGGTGGATGATGTACACCATGACGATGCCCACTACCACGGCAACGAAGGTGGTCCAGAGGTAGTAGGAAATGGTCATGATGCCCAGGCGACTGGAGCACTTGGCGTCAAGGGCGGCCAGACCGGACATCAAACTGAAAGCACAGGGAGGCATGGGGAGGCACACAAAGGGACAGAGAGGTTGAAGATAATGTTAGAAAATGAGAGGGGCTCGGGTTCAGAGAGGATACTTGGTTATTATATTATAAGAGGTTGGAGGCAATTTTAAAAATTCTTATCTTCATCAATATTGGAAATAAAATCACTTTCCAAATATATAAAACAATATTACTTCCTCAGAGGTTTATTATGAGAAAAATAAGATTTTGAGATTCAACAGAATAACCCTAAAATATTCATCCTGAATACATATTGTACGTGCGTGTACAAGCAAAACTTTCATCAAAAATTCAACAGAGTGTCTGATCGCACAGCTTTGAAACGATTGCTTAAATTCACCAACTTCAACGAGCGTGTTTCGAATGAGAGAACCCCCCCCCAGAAAAGAAGCTACTGCCTCTGCAATGTTAAATATTGCAACCTGTGTTGTATATGACATGAGAAAAGGGAAATCTTTCTCCAATCTTTAGATCTCTTCTTTCACTTCTATTAAACCTAAATAATCCCACTTTAACCTTTCAAAGCTTTGAACCCCTCTCTGTGTTAGAAATCTTGAAGGATGGCGGATAAACAACTTTACATCATGAGCAGAAGAGAGTAATTTGCATTTAAATGGGCAGCTTTGAATGGCCCTCCTGTTCAGAAATTCATTTTCACTGCACTGACAGGGTGACTTTTGTGGTGCATTTAAAAAGAAAAGAAAAAAGACAAGCCGTCATTCAGCTCAGTGTGTATAAAAATGTACACTTGATCACATCTGGTTTGGTCTCAAATGGGAGTCATTTCTGAGAAGTGGTGGACCATGTGGAGGATGAAGCCAGGAGGAAGAGGAGGAGAGATGGTGCTCAAAGTGTAATCTGGTTGGATTTGTCACTGTCTGTGCTGATACTCAAACTGTCACCCTTCCTTTTCCTTACATGTACGACATCTCCTGTGAGTTTCTGGAGGGGATTATCAAGGTAAATGTTTACATCTTTGAGAAGTATATAATCTACTTTGTCAGCCAGTCTGTGACTACTCTTACAAAATAGTGGGATTGCAAGAATGTGAAGTAGTGTGTGTGTGTGTGTGTGTGTGTGTTTGTTTGTGTGTGTGTGTGTGTGTGTGTGTGTGTGTGTGTGTGTGTGTGTGTGTGTGTGTGTGTGTGTATGACAGCAGCGTCCACTTATCAGGAAGTGAGTGTGCTGACTCATCGGAAAGCTTTTGATTTTCCCAGTCGTTGACTTCAAATTGGTCTTTTCTGACTGTAATTGCTGCATGATTTCATTAAAAAAAAAAAAAAAAAAAAAAAAATATCCTAATTAAAGCAAAGGATTAAATATTTTCACAGATACAAAAGTACTGACACACTCGCATAAGAATAAAAGCCACATTTGGTTTGGACTGACAATGAATTGCTCAAACTCAGCTGTGATAATAGAATTGGTGCCAAGTTTGCAATTAAATGAGTTGGATTGTAATCGAGGCACTTTTCAAATGTGCCTCGACTTTTCAAACGTAACACAAAACAGTCACTGGTTTATATTTTCAGACCATCCAAACAAACATGGACTTGGCAATAGAGCCTTTGATTGATGAGTGAATCTAAATAAAAGTAAGACGGTGCACTTTTTGCTGACATGTGACAACAATTTGTTTCTACTCCTTTCGACTCTGTGTCATCACTTCCTGTATTATTTTGGAATCCTCCACCCTTCGTGTCCATTTGTCCTTTATTTCCTGCCATTGTTTAGTTATCTGCCAATTTCTGTTCCCACCTGTGTCCCCACCTGTGTCTTGTTTGTCCACCAGGTGTCTGTATATACAGCCCTGCCTGTTCACCTCTCAGTTGCTTGATGGTGTTCGCAAGAGTCTACATGACTTGTTCTTTGTCCCCCTGGTTATTTCTGTTGTTTGGACACTTTGTTAGGCTGGAGCCTTCATCCCGTGTTTCCACTGGACTGCCTTATTTCTAGTGAACCAGGGCTTGTGAGTAAAGCTCTGTTTTCCTGGACTTCCTGCTTCAGTGATTCAGTGATGTGCATTTCTTCTTATGAATCTCAACACATATGGCTCTTAGAGGATAATGGCAAACGCAATACCATGGTGTAAAAAGTCATCACAAGTAACGAAAAGTCAGCAATATAAAGTTTGACATAAGCTAACGTTAGCTGCTGTAAACTGCTGGTCACACTGGACTGTTTAGCAGCCACACCACCTGAGCGTATTGAACCAAGTGGAGGTGTGTTTGTGATGGAAACATAATGAACTCATCATACTTGTCGAATGTTTGTCTATCTGTTGCACAACATGTTCCTATTGTCTCAGGAAGGACCCATTTATCTGTGCACAGCATGGTCTAATTTACGACGTCCATATGTCCTTATTTTACGACGTCCATATGTCCTGATCTTGTGACCTACGACCTCACTCAGTACTATCTGTGATCTACAAAAACAGATGTACAGAGGGAGTGGGGGTGACTGCCAACTGTTTGTCACACTGTATAAAAGCTGCCCTACGGAGGAGAGACATTGAGCAATGCTGGACATCCTTCTTTGAGTGGACATGTATTTGCTCCTTCTTGCAAGAATGAATGTCCGATGTGTTTGATTTTGAATCCAGCCTCTGAGTAATTTTTCTAACAGTTTGTAACTTTAAATTTGTAAGAGGAAAAGAAAACAACACAGTCTAGCAATGAAGAAGAGTCTGACATTTAGAAAACATGCCCACTGTGATTACCTCCCCCCCCCCCCCCACCCCCCATTCTCATTTATATTCTCAATAAGAAAGCCAGGAAGTTACTGCTGCTGACAACTGAGGTGCTTGTGGCTGAATAGTTTTCCCTTTGAACAAAGAAGCCATGCTAGCTGTTTTCACACTTGTTATTTCTTGTTCTTAGTCCACAGACAAGTGAATAAAAAAGCTGATGGTGAAACCTGGCCTGTTTATGATTTGTGTTCTCCAGCAGCATATTCAGCTGATGATTTGATCATATTTCCATAACCAAAGAAAATGGTATCGTTGATACAAATGCTCTGCTTAAATAGTTGGCTCTGGGCACTATGACATTAGACCTTTTATGAAACACTTGAAAGGCAACTGACCACCTTACTTCTAGAGCAACTTTTTTTTCTTTTTTAAAGTGAATTGATAGTGCCATATATGACATGTCTTTTAAAATATGTCAAATAATACTGAGCATGAATCCTGTATATCAATAGAGAACATCCTGGTGAACTTAAAAATCCTGCTTGTTAGGCTCTGGCCCCTCTTAATATGGCCTCTCTTAGACAACGCCCACATACTGTTGAGAACACGCATGATGGTAGAGGTACATCAGGTGCCAGAGATGAGTCCCATTACTGTGGTTTAGATACAAATAATTGAGCCTTTAGTTTCTGTAAAATGAATAAATATTTAAGTTTCCCCATCAGGTAGTTGTGTTTGAGTATACATGACTTGTTCTTTACCCCACTGGTTATTTTTATTTGTCTTTTAGGAGATTTTGGCTCCAGCTTTCATCCTGTGTTTCCACTGGACCGCCTCACCTCTTGGGTAAAATCTCTCTCTTTTCCTTAACTTCCTGCCTCATTGATGTGCATTTGGGTTCTCCTTGTGAACCTTAACACATCTTGCTGGCAGGATAATGGCAAATGCTGCCTGAAAATGAGTAAATATTTAAGCATCTATTTACCAAATGATTAATTAATAGGCAAAATAAAAAAAAATTAAAAAAAATGACCAACTGATATGTTTCTTTTCAAAATCTTCTCATTTATTAGTAGGGAAGTTTATAAGCGTAGTTTCAAAATGTTGAACTATTCCTTTAAGTGCAGTTACTTAGCATTGAAGCTGCTTAACAGCTGCTGCTGACTGCAGCTTGTCTGGATAGCTCTGAATGTGTCACCATTTATCCGACACTACAAACCGGCTATTCCTCTGCCTGTGAGTAAACAAGTAAATAATAACTTGCAAAAACAAACCTTTTCCAGCCTTTTTATATTTATCTAGTAAGATATTCAGCTCTGTAAAATGTTCAGTCTTTTACAACAGTAACTTGTGATTTGTTACATAGGGATATTTTTTTATTTTACCACAGGTTTTCCAGCCTACTACTATAATTGCTAACTCCCACACATGAAAAATAAAGTGAAGCCTGATGCTGGGAGGTATCTGACCCACTGAATGGCTCCCTGCTGCAAAGATGCTGATATGCAGCTGACCCTGCTCTCAGTACTCTGCAAACAGTGAGGTTCACAACCCCTGTGGCTTTCTTTTTTATTGCTACGAGGCTTTTGATTTTCCCAGATTTCCCAGATTTCTTGCCTATGCATGTTGGCTCATGCATTTCACAATTTAAAATCTGTAATTTTAAACTGAGTGAGGAACCTATCTGTATTTGTTGCTTTAAAATCAGATCTTTACAATCCCAAAGGCTTCCCAGGAAGACTGTTTTTCTGTATCAATACGCATATTTTACTTGCAGATTTTAAAAGTACCAATTTATCTTCTTCATGCTGGTATTTCTAGTGTTTTTGACAGAAACAAATGGAGACAAATGTTGTTTAAAGGTAAATCAAACATTTATAATTTATTTTTCATAATTTCTCTTCAGACCAACATGCAATTCGAATGCAATTATAGTAATAAATTGCTGCATGTGTGGTAAAAGACTTTGACTGAATGCACAGCGTTAACGGGTGCAAATGAGATAATGATGGAGCCGGTTACTGTGAAACCAAAGTAAATGTAATTTATTATCCAGCCATCGCGATATGAATTCTCACCACGTACTGTATATTCTGCAGCAAATGGACTGACACGCGAGTTGTTCCAGCCGCACTAGTTAAACAGAACAGCTCTTGAAATTCACCGTGAAGGTGATCCACTTTTGTCTGTTTTTCAATGGAGTGTCATGATGTGACTGGAATCACAATCGCAGAATGCTGCACAGCTGTTGTGAATAAACCTTGTAGCCGGCGCTGTATCTGACAACAAATGCAAGTGCAGCAAGTGATGACCAAAGGGTTCGCCCTGAGCTGCTCGGGGGGTTTAAATGATCTCCAGAAAAATCAACACGTCATGAGTTGAATGTCAAACTAAGGTGGTGGAAAACAGTTTGTTATTTTCTCTTTTGATACATACAGCGGGTAAAATAAGTATTGAACACGTCACCATTTTTCTCAGTAACTATATTTCCAGAGGTGCTATTGACATGAAATGTTCACCAGATGTTGGTAACAACCCAAATAATCCATATTTACAAAGAAACCACAACAAATAAGTTCAGAAATTAAGTTGTGTAATAATGTGAAATGACACAGGGGGAAAAAGTATTGAACACGTGAAGAAAGGGAGGTGCAAAATGGCATGGAAAGCCAAGCCAAGCCAACAGCTGAAATCTATCAGTAATTAGAAAGCAATCTGGCCCCTTGTCAGTCCTAATTAATATCAGCTGGTTCAGTCACAACTGATGGCCTATAAAAAGGTGTCTCATTACCAAGGTGTTACACCTTCTTCTTACACATATTCATGTATTTCATTTATAAATGGATATTGATATTTTAATAAGATATTTATAGCAGCCATTTTTAATCAAGTCATGTCTACTAGTGTATCTGCATAACAGGTCAAAGCCAGTAAATTCAAAATCAAAGTGAAGTCACCTTTAATGGGACCCCTTAGAGGTTTTGTTGAAACCTGCTGGTAGGTCTTGATCCCTATGTTGGAAACCAGTCACTGTGTGCAAGTCTAAACCAGCCTGTAAACAGCAATATGTAGAGCATATCATGTACTGAATGGGGTTTTTGGAGTGGGAATGGTTTTAATAAATTAAAGCCACAAAAACAGGGAGTCAAGATAAGATAAAACCACATCCCTGCATTTCTTCTTATTTTTTTTCTTCTGGTGAGCGCCGAAAACCTTGAGATATCAGAGGAAAAATACTTCCCGTGGACGCGAGCTGTGTCTAATGGGACTTTTGATACCGACCACGAGTATCTGATATAACATCTCTGATATCTGAGGCAAGGTGGGATTACAGCGCGCCGCCTGCCATGTGTAGCCGCCTTGTTTCCGGCACACGTACGGCAGATCTGCGACACGATTTTTGGACCATATGGGGCTTACGGTCCTCCCCGCTCCACCTTTGCTGAGCAAGAGCATTACACTAATCCCACATCCAGATGAAAGAGAGAAGGCCGAGGCTCCTTGGAAACGAGTTATCCACGGCATGTAGTTGTGACATGGCGGCCTTTGCTTCAGCAACTCTGATCGTTACTGAACACACTGATGACAGATTCAGCTCTCAACAGCTCGTACAAAATCAAATTCATTCCCACCAAGCTGCCACAACAGATGAATTATGTAAACTCGATAATAACGTCTCCCTCAAGGTTTTTACTTTGACGTCTTTTTTCTCATCAATTCCTTCAGTCCATGAATTAGAGCATCCTTGAGAAGATAGTCACAGGGTTTACCAGCTCACTGAGTAATCATATAGAAAAAGAAAATCCACTTTCTGTCAAGTTGTGTCAATAAATTGTGTCAAGTTAAATCTAATCAAGACTCCCATTATTCAGTTCTCAATAACATGCTTGTCAGCCTGCGGACGCTCATACTGAATGAAAGTTGATACAAGTATGAAGGAAACACCAGTCAAGGTGAAGCCAGGGCAACTCAGTGGAAACTATTGAACTTAATAAACCACTGATTTAATCATTTGTTTCCCTGATTTCACTCTTTTATGGCAATCAGGGTGAGTCAGGAAGAGAAATCCTCATCGCTCTGCTTTGACACTGTTGTTTATCTGCCTCTCTGTATGCTGAGATTAAGAAAACCAATTGTCTATAAATCTCTTGTTCATCTGACTCCACTGCCTGACCTGCTGGGCAAACCAATAACACCATGCAGCATACATTTGAGGTTATATCTGTGGATCTACTTTTCTCCACGGATCAGGGCCATGGCCTGGTCACAGCAGAAAGAGGCAGTGTCAGATTGATTATTTGTTAGATTTCAAAAGCTTTGCGAGTGGCACGAGTCAGTCACAAAATCCTTGAGTAGCTCTCTATTTTCTCTCTGCTGAGCTGTTGACTTCCTTCTGGTATTTTATCTAAGCTGACTCATAAACCTGCAACTGGTCGACTATTTCAAGCAACATTGTCCTGCCCCACCTGTATCTGCATGGTGGCATTTTTAAAATCTCCATGGCAACGGGAAGCAAGAATAACATCTTCTGAGCCAGGAACCAAGATGGTAAAAATAGCAAGTTTTAATGAAGATTTGAATCATACAACAATGCAGGACTCCTCAGTTCTGATTGGTCCTTTGCAGGAATCTTCCCAGGGTTCACCTCCCCACATGTAAATGTTCGACTAAAACAAGTTCGCACCACCACCAGTGGTGTCAGCAGGAGTAATGAAAACCACCCGCCCGCTGACAGGTTATCTGTTACATCTCGGTTCACTCGGTCTGACGTGTGCCGTGATTTTACCTTCCCCGGAGCAACTGGGGCCAAAGCAGTCAAGGCCTCATATTTAATCTCAAGACAGGTCTACCAGGCACATAAACTGTTCCAGTTTTGAAATGATTGTTTTATTTTACGTCACACAATTTAAATGATTTGGACAGATGTATATATACCACCTTCCCACCTTGGACAGTTGTTTTTTATGTCACAATCAATTTTATGTAGGTTATCTTAATTTGTCTTTATTGAAATGTTCCAAAACTGCATGTCTTATTAAAAACAAATATAATTTCTACCAAACACTTACACCTTCTTAATTTGGTTTCTTTAGTCTCAAACAATTCTCAGGAAGAAGTCATGCTGGGACATGTGAAGAGCCGAGTGCTTATAAAAGCATGGGGGCAAATCATAATTATTATGCAGCACATACTTCTAGTGAAAGAGCAAGACAGATTGATTAATGTTCATTTGCACAAAAGTTACTGACTGAAATTTATTTTGGCCCTGTAATTATTACCTCAACTAACTCAATTCTATAACAAATCACTATTTAAGTGCTTTTTACTTCATAATGTCACCTTTTATTCAATCTGTTACTTGGTGTTTGTTTGTAGTTATGTATCCTCCTTTTCATAAGTAAATTGAATTATTCACACAAGGCAATATTTACTTAACTCCCACATTGTCTGCAAAACCTGACACAAGAAAGTGAAGCTTACTCAAGCAAAGCAAGTGAATCCGGCGCGTGCCCAGCCGGTCATGTCATGGGAGAGTTGGCGCTCTTTTCCCTCACAGACATGAGCCGGACCCTGGCAGGACTGCAGACTTCCACCGTCAACGGTTTTATGCTCCTTTGAGGAGAAATTTAATGAATGTGGCGCCGTGGGGGTAAATTATGTGATTAATTTTCTTTTTACTTTTTATTGTTCTTTGCCAGTTAGTTAAAGTCCATGTTTCAGTAGTTGATATTTCACATCAGCACAAGTTTATCAGGTTAGTTTGCTAGTTAGCTAGTCATCTTGCTGGCATAAGTGCTTCCATCTTTTCTCTGCAGTCTGTGGCTTCGAGACACGCGCTGCTTACGTTTGTGACCAGGTTTTCGGTTGCAGAAGAGGATGTGTTGATTTTACAGAACTGGTAAGAGTTAGATTCATGCTGTTTGCATCTTCTGCTAGCCAAAATGCCTTACTTGACTTCTTTGCAGCATACTTTGCTGCTGATAAATGTAGTGGCTAAATTATGTGGCGTGGGTCATTTGTTTCAGATTAACAAATATCCAGCACACTCTTATTTGCATGAGGGTTCCTGTCTAATATTTATCTGCAGTTGATTTGTTGTTTTGAATGGAAAGCATGATCTTGGTCTGTTGTACTTAGTAACATAAATATATTTCACTTATTGGTGACAAGGATCTATTTCAAGCTGATTCATTTCTGTATTTCAGACGTTGCTTCTTCCTGTTGAGATGGGTATCCCCGCAAAGCTTCGCATCATTTTGAGATGATGGCAGTCACATGAAGACATGGATATTTTTCTTGGATAGTTTTTCACATTGAGTTACATTGAAGTACAAGAAAAGGCAACACTCAGGCTTGTAATGACTCTCCACTTTTCCAAACTCTGGGTTCTGCTGAAGTATCAGATGTTGAATCCTCAGTACCGGCTAATGTCACTCATCTGGATCTCACAACCCGGTCCTGTTTCCTCATTGGATGAAAGTGGATCCTACAGCTGTCAATGGCCCACTAACTTTCAAATATTTACAGCCATCTACTGCAGCTACTACTCTGACTGTTGATATGTATGTCATACAACCCCACATAAAATAATTCAAACTATCTCTTTTAGACATCATATGCACCACAGATGTCACATGTCCATTTTGAAAATGTTTTTAAATCAGACTAAATGTTTTAATGAAAGTTATTAAATGAGCATTGACAGCACTTAACTTGACTGTATTTGTTGGACTACTGTGGGAAACGACCTCTTTCACCAGTGTTGGGTAAAGCATAATAAAGGTGCTATTGTTAAAAAACATGTTTTATTTAATATTTTTCAGAAGCCTTATGTTATGATAATTTGATTGAGTGAAAAGTAACCTATGTTTAAAATGCAACAAATCCATATTATAGTAATGCTGTAGAGTAGTGAGTGGATGAAATATTATGTAAATATTACTTAAGCTTGTTGAAATAAAGTAAAGAACAGATACTTATTTGAACCTGAAAGACCAAGTATTTTTTATTCAGGTTTTGTAATTACATACAAAGGTAATCTGAGTGAAATTTACTCGCAAAGGGAGAGTCAAATTTGAGTCTAAGGAAGATAATTGCTAGTAAAATCTATTTGACGACTTTTGATTTTACAAATATTAATAGTAAGTAAATTTTACTGGAGTATTAACTGAGTAAAAATTACAAAGGATTTCTGTGTGGAAATTGTTACCGAGCTTTTTCTAAGGAAAAGTCACTCCAAATTGTTTTCAGTGCACCGCTACAAAACTCTAATAACATCTAAGTCTAATAACATTAGTGAGCGGATGAGGCCGAAAAAACAAGACGGTATCAGCTGTTGTGACAATATTTTGATCAAGAATGGATGTTTAACAAAGAAAACTCAAAAACAAATTACGCAGTGTTTTTGTATAGGGCTACGGCTGCTGACACACTAAACCTTTACTATTTTGCAAAGGTGCCAATGCTACCCCCTGATTTAGGGCTGCCCAAGATGGTTGTGGTTGGGTTAAAGAAATACAAACTTGTGAGAGCATTTTTTCCCCCTATAGCAGAATATATTCTATTGTACACGTTATCTTGTCTCAGTCACTAAGGAAACGCATTTCTATTCAGAAGACATAATGAACTGCTGATTGCTGTCTGCACCCTACTGCTCTTTTGTCAATCAGGACAATAAGGAGAATAAATAAAAGCGATGCAATGCAGCAAATAAGCTCCATGCTTCCTCCATTTTGGACTTTCCTTCAGTCCCTTAGAGATCTGTTGTCATTAAGATGACCTGATGTTGGTTAAATTTGCAGGTCAAAGTTCACTGGAGCTTAATTGTGATTCAAAGTTACTTATCTCTTGCTTGCAAATTCTAAAAACCCATCCATTCAATTAGAATGAATTAAATTGGTTGTGAAATTGCACAGTTTTAATTGGTGCAAACCAGGCTTCAGACAGCCATTTACTCTCAAGAGAATACACACTTCAACAACATGTTGTCCTAGCAGTGAAGAGCTAAATGCATAAATTTATGCATCGGAAACATCGTTTAGCGCATTAGCCTGTCTTTTAAGAAGATTCAAATGTTTGCTTTTCGGTGTTGAATACTCTGTAATGAAGTTCATAACAGTGGTCTCACCGACATTCAGTAGATGATAAGACATTGTTCCTCAACAGTCGTGTAGAGAGAGTACTCAAAGAAATGAGTAAGAAAGATTATAAATGAACTCCTCTGGTGTCCTTGCAGTGTCAGCGTATGAAATCATTTTCGCAGCCTGATGTCTGCAGTAATTATCACAATGTGATTCACTGAGTAACTCTGAAAATGAAGGAAAAAGGTGCAAAGACTTGATTCTGAAGCTACAATCAAATTTCTTTTCACTCATCCAATTGTAGATTACAAATTCACAGGGAACATCTGTCTACCGAGCTGGAGTGGGAAATTGACCAAATCTGTGTGAGGACTGAAATCAGGCTGTGATAGGAATGCTGTGACGGCCAGATATTGATTCACACATACTGTAATAAACATGACTAAAACAGCCTTTTCCTAACACGCTGGGTAGTTTCAGTTTGAAAACTAATAACCAGGGATGAAATAAATCATAGCAGGATACAGAAATAAAATAACAAAACTGGAAAAAATACACCGTGCTCCACGAAAAACCAAATAGATCTAAATCTTTCAGATACACTTAAAAAAAAAAAAAAAAAAAATAATATGAATAGCATAAAAGCTTGATGCCAAAATGCATGCATGCATGCATGCATGCAAAAAAAATAAAAATAAAAAAAATGCCTGAGAAGCACACCCACTGCTAAATTACCATATCAACGCACTGTACAAACATTTTCAGACAATAACACACCCACAGTAGCATCACATTTAAAAAATAAAAATTCCTCCAGGTTATATGTGATTCAGTTTTTTCAGCCTGAGCTTTGGTTACTCAAAGCTTCCTGGCCTTTTATTAAACTGCAAATGCTCTCTTTGGATAAGTCAAATCAAAACTTATTTTTATCTTTATTTTGTCAAAATTGGTTTCTATTACAACAAGATTTGGATGACGACCTTTCCAAAATTAAAGAAACATGGGAGATTAGGAGGCAGTAAGGGTGGTGGCCATTGATTCTGCATGACGCGTTCATGGGATAATCTGGTTTCCGCTTTGGCTGGTGCGCAGATGGCGCTGGGAGGAGAAAAAATGGGGACAGACTGGCTATAGGGCTGGGGAGGATATTCAACCCCAGATAAGCCGTACTGTACTATTCACCGTGTCAAGCAGCCGGTCTCTGCATCCCAGTCTAGATTCTCTGTGCTGCTGTCAGTGGGCATGGCAGAGGAGCAGGAGGAGAGCCAAAAGCAGGACACCCACCAGGACTGCATTTGCATCTGTGGCTGGATTGCCATGCATGTCAGCAAAGGTGTTGTAAAGACATGGAGATAGCCTGCAAATCACATCTAAGTGGCTGGGAGTGGGTCAATGATGATTAGTCGAAGACCAACAGCTGTGAAACAGCATGCCATGTATACCACCTTCATTATCCATCATGGCCTCCATCAAGTCACAAGCAGGCACCGAGAACAATCAGCGGCGCTGCAGACTCAACAGGAGCTCCAGCAGACTGAGACTATGCTTCGAGTGGTGGATATTTGCCCTGATAGCTGTTACGTATTCCTGTGTGCCGAAGTGGACGTGTGGGACTTGGCTGCGTTTGGCCACATGCCTGCGGGCACCGTTTCAGATTAGTTGTAGGTAACGTCTCTCGGCCTCACGTGCCTCAGGTTTGGCAGCGAACTCGAGTGATCCTCTGTTTTGAATCGGTGAAACTGGGAGAACCGATTATGACCATATATAAATAACACATAACCTCACTGCCCTTTGCCTTAAAAAGCATAGAAAATAAAAACAGAGGGAGAAAATATTCAAGAGAAGAGCACATAAACGCTGACAGAGATAAAGACAGAGAGCGAGACAGACAGAGAGAGACAGAGAGAGGAAGGATTAACTTCTCATCCAGTCTTTGCTGTTGCATAGATTGTAAGTAGCTTATTGCACAAAGCAGCCTGCATGTAACCGGTGCGTTTGCATGATTTGTTTTGGGAGGTTTTTTGTGTGTGTGTGTGAGTGTTTGTTTGTGTTTGTGTGTGTGTGTGTGTGTGTGTGTGTGTGTGTGTGTGTATTGGGGACAACACTGACCTCATGCAGGCAACTAAGAGCTTTGGGACTAAAATAATCAAACTGGAGAACCTGGCAGGCGGTGCCCCACTAAGAATGCATCTGAAGCTATAACAGATCACCAGCTTTACTTATACGAACATGACTCTTTAATCCTTGATATTGACAAAGGTAACTGGGTGCAGGAAAAATCTCATAGAGGCAATCAAACACTGTAGTTACTACAAGCTAAAAATCAAACGCCTCATTCTGATACAGTCCCAACGTTCTGAGCAGAACATCCAAATTTCTCCGAGGATTTTCAGATTTTATATTTCATCTATTAAGAAAACAAGGTGAGACTAGCGAGGTACATTTTCATAGTAATCTTAGCCACTGCCAGAGGCAACAGGACGCTCCAAGTAAAATAATTTGTCAGCACATGACAGAAAAACCCACTTTATATTTCTGGAGTCAGAAGGACATGAAGCAGTGACAAGGATACTTGCCTGGAGAACTGCATATTCCCTCTGTTTACTTTTCAGTTTAATTTGCTGCAGTTCATCTGAGCACGATATTGTGTAGTATTTGGTATGAAACTGTAGTGCACACCTCTTTGTTTTCTGCAGCTCCTTTTTAATTCTTTGTTGGAAACTCTCCAGCACTGAACACCAAGAGCCTCACAAATAATAAATTGACTCTTCTATCCAGGTCAACTTTCGGTACACATGGCGTGTGTGTGTTTTGTTTGTTGTTGTGGTGCAGAGTTGTGTTACTCCTACCTGGATACGACGAGGGGCAAAATTAACATTTTCAGCATCCTCATTAGCAGTTCTCCGGGAAACTGGAAGTATTTCACCTCCTGCAAGCGGCAGAGAAAAACATGTTTTTTTTTTTTCACATTATCATGATGAATATTTTTACCAGACAAATTGAAAATATTGCAAAAATAAGTTTTGTTTTTTTTCAAAACCAGACCTTGAGAGACCACTGCCTTTGTTAGCAACTTACAGAATAGAAAACTTTAATGGACTTCAAACATTGCGTTGCAGGTCTGAATGCTGCACTGAAGGTTGTCACAGGAAAAGAAAAAGGGAGCAAAGGGGCAGTGGATTCTTTGGCTCTTATACAAGGAATAAATAACACTGAAACAATTGGGCATTGAATTGATGCAAAGTGTTGTCAGTTTTGTTTTCTCTTCAAGTAATTCTTCAACAAAATTTGGGTTTTAAGCCATTAAACCTAAATGTTTGATTAGCAAGTCTTCTGTTCGTTTGGTCACATCTGTTACCTTTTAATTACATGAGTTCAATCATGAGCTGAAAGTTGTTACTATACTATATCCATACTGTCAATACTGAAAATGATGTTTCCAATTTTTTAATGCCATGTTTTCATAAGCAAGCTCTAAAAAAAAAAAAGGTTCAGTAAAGTAAGAATAAAAAAGACCTGGTAGGAGCTTGCGATCCTGATGCAAGTGATCAGGATTTTTTCTTTTCAGACTAACATGTGAAGGCATACCAGTCAAAATCAAATGGGTGGAAACCTGAAAGTAATCTAGTTTGAAAACTGTGCCATGGACACAGAAAAATATTGGAATAAAGCAAAGTATGGCAACAAAAAAATATGTTGCTACAAGAAAAGATTACTTGAACTTGACTCCAGATCTTTGTTACATTTATAGCTATGTCATGGAGCAATCCCTTCAAGGCAAACTTCACTTACTTCACTTCACAAACTCCACTTAAAGCTGTAATATTTTTATGTTACCAGTGGATCAAAGGACTGTGTTTAATTTGAACAGTGTTGTTCATAGTGACCCTGCAGATAATTACCCCTTGTCTCTGCAGTTATCCTTGGCTACTCTTTAGCTTTTTTTATAACGGTCTTCCTTCTCCAACCCAATTCGGTTCGGTTCCCTGTTGTCAACATTATTTGCAGCAAAGTTGCAATGTTTTTTGCGCAAAATCTTTGATATACGTTACAACAAAAAACAGACAGACAAAGTTGATAATTAACTGTTAAGATAGTGGACAGATATTTGCCCAGGACTGGGTGGACACCAAAACAGATAATAGGAGTGGAAAACTATATTTTTCATTTGTTATATATCACAATTTTCTGCTGTATGAGTAAATAGGCAACTTTCTTTGACAACTTTAAAGGTGATAATGTGTTGAGTTCTTAAGATATCAAAGCAATCAGGTGTAACAAGGGTTTTCTAAGCAATGGCAGCAGTTAGCTGACTACAGTACCTAATCAAGTCAGTCAAATGGATGACAGTGAGACATGATGGGAAAAAAGCTCACAGCACAACAGGACAGAGGTGACGAATTAGAAATAAATGAAGGAAATTTAAGTACACATCTGTGCAGTGGATGGAGTAATAAAAGCTTTTTGCTTTTGTTTTGGAGTGGGAGAGCTTTTAGGCCTAATGGCTGAGTGTGTGTGCGTGTGTGTATGTGTGTGTGTGTGTGTGTGTGTGTGTGTGGGGGGGGGGGGTGGTAGTAGTAGTAGTAGTAGTAGTATGGTCGGGTGGGTGGGTGGGTGGGTGGTGGTGGTGGTGGGGTGTTGGACAGTGTATGGAGACAGTAGACAGAGTTTGTGTTGTGTGTTTAAAGGACAGACACAGCTGTCATTGAGCCCTGACATCTGCTGGCACACACACACACACACACACACACAAACACAAACACACACACACACACACACACACACACACACACACACACACACACACACACACACACACACGCGCGCGCGCGCAAACACATAAAATCCAGGAGCTGGCATGTCATTTTTTTTTTTTTTATAATTAGACTATCAATTAATGAACCCTGTTTTTACTTACATCCATCAAGGCTAGAAAGTGAATACAAAATATTATTTGTGCCATTTAAGAAGCAATCCTCCTCTGACTTCTCTTACACTGTTTGATACTGTCGGTGCATGAGGTGCAGACCTGCTTTTCAATGACAACATTTTAATTTAATTTTCTTTTGGCCATTACCTCCAATTCAAATTAATATTTAAATGTCACTGCTTTTCTGTAACCTTTAATCTGCACTATAAATTCACCACAATTTTGTAACTTTTTATGCTTTTCAGTTTTGAATGTGTAGGCCTTGGAATAAAGGCTCTGACCTCATCTCGCCTCGCAGACTAGTCTCCATTTGCTCATAGATGTTGGGATGAATGAATATTATGTTCTTCTCAAGTAGGGTTCAACAGGTGGGGGGTGGTGGGGCTCAATGGGCTTAGCAGGATGCAATACTGTGGTGCACCACAAAGTGAGATGGGAAATAAACAGCCAAATTGGAAGGATGTGTTTGGTGGATGGTGTGGAGAGTGAGTACATGAACTGGTGCGCAGGCTCGGCTTTATTTCTGTTGGAGCCTTTGGTTTATTTATTCATTGAATTGGTCAAAGATATGATCAGGATTTGTTTTTATCCCTGATAGAAAGTGTGGCACTGTCAGCTCGACTGTCAGCTTAAGTCCATGTCAAGAAATTTTGTCAGAGGATGAAGCCTGTTGATTGATTATCCCTTGACTCTTTATCTGGCATAATAATATTGAAATCACATTTGTCCACTACTTTGGTTTACAGCCAATTACTTGTTTAATAGCAGTTTTACACACAAGTCCCATTTGTGTTTTGCTTTTTAATGCAAAAAGAAAACAATGATAGCATAGTGACATGTCACCATGCATAGACATATATATGTCAATGGGTGACATGCTAAAATAAACTAACATGGTAATGATTATAGGCTACCAGATAAACATCAGTTAGCATTTTGCTTTTTATCTACTGTGGCTAAGGACAGCCTTATATAGCATGACCTTAGACTGTTGTTATCAGGTGTTTTCATTGAGGTGAGAGATGAACTTAGTGCGCTGGGTGTTTATTTGTTTGAGGATTAATAAGCTATTTGTGATCAGCACAACAAGCTGTACAGAGAGCTGAAGTCACAAAATGGCCTCTGAGCTAGCACCTGTTCCAAGGACTTCAGGTTGGAAACAAAATAATTGTACAAAGACTCGAGAATTATTGTACGTCAATGACATTTAAAAGCCTAAAACAGAGTTGTAATTCAGTCCCTGTAATTCTGTGCCATAGTTCTAGTATAGTCAGATTGACTGCAATGGCCTCTAACTACAGAGCTTGTGGTTGTGAAGGGCAGCAGTGACTCTCTCAGGAGAGGACAGCAGAGATGTGATTAGATCATTTTAAGGACAGATCCAAGGTCAGAATAATCAGGCTGGCTCCAAAATAGCATTAGTTTTTATTTTACCTTTGTTTAAATTATATTGAAATTGTCATAACCCACATTCAGGGGTTTTTGGAACCACTGAACGTATGTCATACAAAAGCCTGAAGTATTGCATTGTAAAGAACAAATAACCATTGTAAACCTGCAACCAACAGTAATCTCAGTGAGCTGCTCTTTAAATGTCTTTAAAAAAACTATTGTGCTTTCCATATTCAAAAAACATTCCATTTGCTACAAGACACGGAACTCTTTCAGATTTCGAGTAGGTAAAGCCACATTTATTTTGTGAACACTACAAAAACAAAATAAATCCTCCTTGCCATTATAACTAACGTGTTGTCCATTTTCATAAAAGTAATCTTCTAGTTTTAAATGCTCTTGTCGTGATCGCTGCAAACCTCTGCTACCTTCTACACTGTTCACTCCTCTCTGTGCTGATGTCACCCACAACAGCTTGCTCTTGCACTCACCTATAGCTACAAAACAGCAACTGGGAACTGTGGGTAATAACACATCTTGGCAGTTCGCTTTGATGATCCAGTCCATTGGCTGCTGCGACTTCAGTCAGGTAGCAGGTATAGAAAATACATTTCCACTTGGACTCCAAGAGAACATACATGCTCACAGTATGTTCACCAGATTGTGGGAGGATGAAAGCCATTTTGCTTGCAATTCACTGCACCAGCATTTCACTGTAAGTTGCTGATGAACTCAAACATTGGGATTTTTCAATTTTAGGAGTGAAGTAGGCGTTTCCTCGCTTATGGACCTCTCTTTATTTTTCTTGAACAGGTTCTTTGTCGGTTTATTTTTACATCAGAAAGTGTCAGCATATATAATTTCTATAGCTTCACAATGAGTATACATCCAGACACTAATGCTGTTCCTATGTGATTTCCCCCCCCCCCACACAAACCTATCATCTAGCTCATCAACTACCCCTCTTGATGTCAGTGTGAGTCTAATTTTTTCTATTTGTTTCAAATTAAGGGTCCTAAACTCTGCATGTAGATCAGCTGACATAATTTGCTTTTACACCAAACCTGAGATCATACTAATGACAAATGATAAGATCAACAAATCGACTCCTCTTAAAGGACACATTCGCTCAATATGAAATAGATGACTGCTATTGTCGTTAAAGAGCAGGGTTGGCGTTTATCGTACACATGGATGAGAAGAAAAATCACCAGGAAACCACACAAATGAAGTTACCCCGGCTCCCGCTAGAACTTTGTTTGACCGCACATGCATCCCCAAACGACGGCAAGCAACTTACATCATCATGACAAAAGCAAACACACACCCACCTCCTCATCATCCAATTTTATAACATTTCCGTTTTTTATGCAAGGCCCATTATGACCTTTATGATGATACCTTTCCGGTTCAGGTTAGTTTACAACAGTTTGGCTTGTGTTTACTTTCCATTCAGTCTTCTGAGAATTACATAAGTGAGCTCAAATGGTATGCTGTTGACTAGCTGTGTCTATGACTGATTGACAACTAATCTCTCCACCAGCAATCCCTTCCTGTGGATTCACTCAGGCCATAGGCAATCTGAGTCACTAATGAGATATGGTTTTGCATTCAAAAAGGCAGAAAAAAACCTATTCCCCTGCTGTTTGGGTTGTCTTTTACCACAATGTGCCCGCTATAGCAGACTGATAATGATTTTTTAATGATTCTCATCGTCATCAAAAATAGCCAACCCTGGATCCTTTCTGATGCTGTCTTTTTTTTAGCTGTCTTTTGCAGTGTTTCAGTCATTTTCCCACAATCCATCTGTCTGAAGCACATTCAGTATTCATTGCATTGGATCTCTTTAACCTTGATGGCTCTGATGTGACCGACTGTGGTGATGAATCCTATGTTTTGGTGGAAGATGGGCACATAGACGTTGATTTATAAGGTCAGACTATTTGTTTGTGGTTGAGTGTTTTCTGTTTATTTATCCCATTTTGGGGACTTATCTGCCATCTGGGGACGAAAAAAAAAAAAATCGAGTCCCCACACAGTTAACAATTAATTTGGAGATTTTAAAATTGAAGTTAGAATTATGGCCAGCTTAGAGCAAAGGTTGGAGTTCGGCATGAAGCGGATATGGCTAAGCCTCCAGGGGACTGAATTTAAGTCAGTGCCGTCATGAAGTTAGTCGTGTGTGTGTGTTGGTGTGTAGCACACGGAGATAAAAAGGTTGATCTGGTAACAGGGAGTGGGGTAATCTCTATGTGTTTGAATCCACATGGGGTCACGCTGAGGCACACTGAGGGGTAAGATGAGGCAGGAGGGCAAATGGGCAGTGTGTGTGTTAGAAGTGGGGGAGGGGGGCAGGTGGTCACAATTAGAACCATCAACTGACCTGCTCGGAGAGCTGCTTGCCTCTGAGGAAGAAGCCCAGCAGGCAGCCGATTACCACGGCCAGCACAGACAGGATGAGAAGTCCGTTCTGCTTGCAGACGTTCTTCACCCGTCCCCACACTTCATCCAGTGCCACCGCCATCCTCCTCCACCGCCGCCTCCTCCTGTTTGTCCGGGTCCTGACTGCAACTTCGCAACCCCCTCAGATAAAACCACCAGAGCAAACCCCCACCCTTTCCACCTCTTATTCAGCCATATAGAGCCAATGCAGATCCAGCAGCTGCCACCACACAGGAGCAAATATCAGAGTGTGGATGCAGCAGGTGGGGTGAAATAAATGGACACAGACTGATGACAGAGAAGGAGGGCTTGTTGGACAAAAAAACAACTGAGAAAGTAAAAAGTTAAAAAAAGCGATTTGGTTAATGGCAGATTAAAAGCAAAATTAATTAAAATTAAAGAGGTAGTCGTCCAAAAATAAAGCACTTCAGGAGTTTCTGCGTTTCTCCTCCGACCTGCTTCCTTCGTTGTTTCACATTAGACTAAGAGCATCATAGACACACTCACTATCTCTGTCAATCTGCGTCTGTCTCTTTTTCCTGTCAGTCAACCCCTCCGCCCTCTCACCCCACCCTCCTTCTCCCCCTGCAGACTCATTCCCACTGGTGGCCAACAGGGGGCTCTGCGACAGCTGGTGGTATTGTCATCAGGGTTAATACTACGATCCCATTAGGCTGCACTGCACAACTCAGATCTAAGGCTGGATTAGAGACCTCTCTGAACAATTGGACAGCGGATTGTTCCAGGCCACCAAAAAGAAAAGAAGAAAAAAAATACACGTACAAATTGCACAAGTGATATGAGGTAAAGAGCCGTGCAAAACAACATCAGGACCTTACAGCCACGGTCAGTTGTCGTCCTGTGTTTCTCTTTCACAGAGGTATGGCACCGATAATTGAACATAGTGACGACAAGGAGATGTACATGTGTAACAACAGAAATCAGAACATTCGCAGACAGTTTTGTCAGAGGTCATTACAGCTGGTATAAACTGTGTGGGCGGCAGTACATTACAACCTCAGTGCTGCAAGTTGAGTGTACTGAAGTGATGTAACGATGAAATTTAAAGTTGTGCGACTACAGACCTGTGATCACAGTGACAGCACATTCAGCATCAGTGATATAATCAGCCTCTTCTCCATCACTTTGGTATTACTAATGTGAATTTATGTTTCAAGGATAAGACTGGCAATCGTATACTTTTGATAATCCTATGAAAGAATCAAAACTGCCTAGGTCTGTTTCTGGACCTTTTGTTCCTGCTGAAGATCTGATCTGGTTAAGTTCGTATACTTACATAAAAAAAAAAAAAAAAAAAGGATAATACGGCTGGATAATGTTAGTAAAACTGGTAAATAGTGCTTTTGTTAGAGAATTGTTTTTTCAAGTGCTAATTTGGCCACACCAGTGAGTTTTCATCGCAGAGGGACAGTGTATATTAGATTGACACGAAATAAGTATCCATGGTGATCATAATGAAGCAACATGGGATAGGTCATGATTTTTTAATTTCGAATAGTCAAATATAAACAATTGATTAATGTATGCGACTTTCGTCCTTCCTTATTCCCCCTGTTTTTACCAGCGCCTAGTTGTTTTGCATTACTCCCACTAGAAGGTGGGGATTTTGTCCACCAGCTGATATTAAACAACACAGGGAGAAGAAGATCACTGTATAACTTTGTGGCGTTGTGAAATGTGAAGCTACGGCGTGAACAGGAGAAACATATAAAGACGACTACAGCCATCAAAAAGTTCTGCGGCGCTCCTGCAAAACATAAATGAAGATGAGGTGCAGTGCAAACTCTGGAGTTAAAGCATGCTCTGTATGGAAAAGTGGATGTAGATTCTGGGTCTCAAAAGTGAGGCCAGTGCAGAAAAGCATTAAAGTGCAACACCACTGAGTGCTGCTAGCCTAGGTTGGCTAGCATAAACCAACAGTGAATAGCTAATTAGTTCTGAAGGATGTTTGCAGTTTATTTACCACCTTTCTATATAGAAGGCTGTTGATGGGCACTTAACTTAAATAAATGATCAGTAGCTAATTTAGCTCTAGTTAAAAAAAAAAAAAAAACTGATATCAGCCACTTATTAATTTCCAGTAACACAGCAAACAATCTGACACCAAAATGCTGAAGTCAAAGGGATTTCTGTGATGTAATTGCTAGATTTCTCATTGCATCAATTTCATTGATCGTCTATTCACAAAAAGCAATTGCATTGCTATAAATTGTATGAATAATGCATTCCTATAAAAAGCTAAGTTGGTCATGGATTTGGCAGAGCATGTTCTGCTGTATTGAGAGATGGGATGATACAGTCCAGGAACCAGCTGCACCCCCTTCTACCTTTAATTGGCTGCATTCCTCAGACCAACCTGCTCACAACCCTTTGACCTCATTCACAACCAAAGAAATTATTCAACCTGCCGAGGAGTCCTCTTGGAATAAGGAGACGAACACAGCATGCGAATACAAAATTGCACCCGAGAATAACAGTTACGTTGTGTTACTGGATCAGATGAGGTCTATTATACAGATGAACACACCAACCTTCATATGCGTTCTTCTGCGAGTGCAGGACAGTGTCAGCTGTAGTTAATGAATATACAAATCACTGTCAGACAGGATTTAATCTTTGGTATGGCTCGGTGAAATTCTCTCTTTGCTTTTCTCCTGTTTTGTATTTCTGGAGATAATACATTATTTTGCCTTGATTTTTTTCCCCTCTTTGTTCATTCGGAAAATCCTGCTTTGAATACCAATGTCTGTTCTCTTTGTTGTGCATTTTCAATCTCTAATGAGTCAGTGACTGAATAAAAAGCAAAATGATTGTTCCCTACCAAGACAGATGCATCTATTATACTGTTCGTGAACAGCCAAATTATTATTATATAGCATTTAATAGCTCTGTTTAATGTGTATACACAAATTGTGTTACAAGATTAGAAGATAAAGTCACTTTTACAACTTGGTCTCACTCCAAAGACTGTAATACAATCGTTCACTAGGGAATACCCTGTCAGTGTCACGTTTTGTCACACCTTGGCCCGAAAAGTACACGCATTTATGACCGTCCTCTTCTTATTCTTAGGGCATCAAATAAAACCCATGTTGTCAAAGCTGTTGGCGTCACAGATGTGCAAAAGGTACTCTTTAGCATCAGCGTGGTGACGACTGAGGCATAAGAAGAAGGTCATGTGACAAGTACAGAGCGCAACAAAGTCTGCATTGTACGGACGTTGAGCTGGTTGGATGAAATAGACACGGGATATTTACCTCAGAGACACCGGTTAGGGTCAGTAAGAAAGCAAGTCAATGTTTTTTTTTTAAGTTTTAAGTGTCTGACTGTTTGTAGTTCAATACTAATTATACTACAATACTATTCTACATTCAGACATCATGTGACAAAAAGCTACGTGCGGTCTCGCTACGTTAAACGGTAATAAAGTAAAACTAACCTGATGACGTCATGATGCTGGTTAGCTTTACTGAGGTGAAAACTAGCTATCGGCAATTCCATCCATCCATGAACTTTCAACAAAATTTAAAATGTTTTTCTTTGGATTCAGAGGGTGCAGAGGTACATATTTATGTTATAATGAGGTATCCCCATATTTTTTTTTTATATCACTGCAACATTGTCCTTCAAACATTGATGCTGTGTCCCTACCAATGTTGAGAGTAAATCTACGCCCTTTAACGTATTTAACTTGCGTAACATATGCTGAGTAACTAAATAAGTAAATTACAAATTTTAACCCAAACTCACTGTTTTCCTGAACCTAACCACGTGGTTTTTGTGGCCTAAATCTAAGGCACCATACGTGGTTTGCCGTAGCAAACCGTGACACTAACACACTTTGGTGTAATACACTTTAGTGTAATACAGAGTTAATGATTAAGGAACTTGAAGTCTTCCACATGCAAAACCCACAGCAAACCTAACTGAAAAAAGGGAGAATAAATATATGTTGGTCTCTCAGAAAGTGAACACCTGCTGTTCCCCGCTTGACTATGTGTTTTGTTTTGTGCTCACACGAATGAAGGCTTTTAAATACACCTGTGGTTTTGTGGTTTACTGTTTTTTTTCTCTGATAAAAGCTTTCTATAACACAGACTTGCCTGCAATTGGCCATTTGCTGAGCTACATGTACATTAAAGTGATGGTGGTAGATTCATCACTCCATTCTCAAAGGGGTGGTTTATGCAATGACTAAGCGATGACTCAGAAAGAGGAAGACAAAAGCAGGCTTCTTATTTAGAGTTTTATGACAGCTATGCAGGCACCTTGCAATCGAGTGCGTGGATCTAGAACAATACAATCACACATTTCAATTATTTCTGTGGAGAATTTAAAACCTTTTTTTTATTTTTTATTTTTTTTTTACAGATATTAACCTTTACTCTTGTGAAATATATTGTTGAAGACAAGAAAAAAAAAAAAGATTCTCCAGGATGTAATAAAAGCAGCAAAAGAGCTGCAAACTGGTTTCATTGATTTCACCACCAAAGAGTTCAGATCTCCATCACCCTGATCACACTGTAGTCCTGCACCATTCAAATAGTTTGTTTCATTTCTATTATTAACAGTACCACACGTGTGCCACATGGAGAAAACTGAAGGCTGGTCTTTTATGTTAACATAACAAGCTTTCACATTATGGGTGATATTACTCTAATTGTAATCCCAGATGCCACATCTGTTGTGAGGCTGCTGTGTAATCCGTGACTGTATGGGGCTCTGGGATGTGCCGTTGACTGCAGCCAAATATGCGGACTCAGATGTGAGCAGGCACCTCCATGAAGAATCTGTTCATCACTAAGGCTGCACAGAACATCATTTAGAAAATATATTACACAGCCCACTTTAGTCATAAATCAGAAAAAAGGCTGGAAAAGGACTGTGGAAAATAAAGTCACTTCAGCAGACACTTTTCAACAGTTTTCTTATCAGTCTGTGATGAGCCAAGGGACATGGGGACCTCATGCAAAATCAAAATGGACACGTTTGCAAGGCACAAATAAGCACAAAGGGTAGTGAGGTGGATATTGATGGGTGAATTTGAATGATTTCCCATTTGTTATCTTTTAGATTCCTGTCAGAGAGAACCTCAGTTAAAAAAAACATTTCTCCTTATTGTCTTATTCTATGCTCTGCTCGGTCTTTGCCATTGTTATAGCAAATACAAATCCACCTTGAATGCGTAAATGTTTATATCTTTATTTTAAAATCCCATGGACTGCATATTTTTTCAAACCAAAGAGAGGCAAGACACTTCAAACTAAAATCTTTATTTACAGAAATAGCTTAACATATTGGAAAATAAGCCGGTCTGCTTTATAGCTAGTTTCGGCACTTGATCAAAATCAGCAACCGAGTTAATCCCGTTTTTGTGAGCGTGGTGCGTGCGCGCTGTGATTTCTCTACGGACATGAGCAGAGAGCGCACATCGCTTTTTCTGTCAAACTCTGAAAATTGACATAGGAGACTTCTTCAATGCTTCATAAAGCCCACAGCAGTGAAGCAATGAGCGACATTCGTCTTTCAAGAGGGGCAGAAAGTCACTGCCCAAAATGTGAACATTTAAAAAGGCGCATCAGGTCAGGGGTATGACCGGGTGGATTTTCTTTGACATTCGCGAGGTTGTGCACCGCAAATTTGTCCACCAGAGTCAGACTGTCAACACAGAATTTAACTGTGACGTTTTCAGGCGTCTGCTGGAAAACATTCGGTGGGAACAACCTAAACTATGGTGCCATGGCAGTTGGGTTCCCCAACATGACAACGTGCCTGCTCACAGAAGGTTTTAAAATGGGCACATTTCTTAGATGCAAAAACACAATCGTCTCTCTCCACCTCTCCTACTCACCGAATGTGACTCTCTGCCACTTCTTTCAGTTCCTCCCCAAAAAATTGACTTAAAGCGTGATGTAGGCTCTCTGCTCAAATTTTAGGTGCATGGAAAACTGCCATGCACACCGACTGGTGCTCACCAAAATTTGTGCAACTCCTGGACTGATTTTGATCAAGCAATGACATTTTAAATTGGCCAACTTACTGACAACCACATCACGGTGCACAACAGAAGCAGTCTCCGAACTTTTTGAGCTACTCTTGCACACACTATTGAAAACCTTGTTTTGAGTATCATATTCTATATCTGCCAAAAGATCCCCTTCAGCTTAGCTCAGCAGAAAGACTATATTACACTGTCCAGAAATGTAAGACCACATGTGTGAAAATTCTTGTGATCTCTGTAATAACTACACATATAGAATCTGTAGTTAATACAATGAAAAAAAAGAAAAAAAAAAGTGCTGGGAAATAGACAAGCAGTTTATATTTTCCTGGCATTCATCTCTGATTAAAAATGAGTATTTTCAAAACTCTAAGTCAGTAATTTCATAAATGTTACTTTTACGCTGAAAGGCATTAAACAATTGCACTCCAATTCGCCCAAGTTAATTCTAATTTGTTACAGACAATAGTTTTTACATCGACACATAAGATTGCAATTATGAGAAGATTTGTTGGAAATAATTGTATTATTTCAGAGACAAATGTTGCCTGTGCTTAGCCATGTCGCATGATGTGACGTCACTTGGAAAATTGGGTCTGGAACATAGTAACACATGTACAAGTATACAGTAGGATCCTCTGCTCTTAGTAATTACCAGCACCGTACAAAGTCTATGAAACCAAATCAATGACTGTTGGCTGTCTGATGTTGTATCTCCAAAGCAACTTTTCAAAAGCTAAGAATGACAGTCTAAATTTCAGCTTGGTGACTTTATTTTTTTGCAAATTCAACTAGCTTTTCAGTAGTCTGTTCAGTTTGAAAAGAAAGGGATTTCTCGAGTTCAAATGGTGTGAAACTGAGTTGAGCTTGACAAAGATTTGGAGATAGCGTCTTTATTTTTACATTTGTAGTGTGTTAAATCAGATGTATAAACTGAACATGCTTCAGTAAAACAATAACAACAAGAATAAATGTATAATGTATGAAATGGAGTAAGTGTGAAATTGTATTTTTTCAAGTGAAACACGTTCACTGATGTTGCCGTCGGGTACTGAATGTAATATGCAGAATAGAAAATGTCAGGATGTCACAGACTGGTGATTCTTTGGTTCGGTCTCCTCTCTGTTGCTGTGAGATTGTTAAAACGCAGCTCTTTCTTCTTTTTTTTTAACTCTGCCCATCTGGTATTTTCTGCTAGTATTCAGACACTGTTATCCACCATACTCCTACCAGTCGAGGTGTTATTATATCTTGGACTAATTTAGGCTTTTGGAGGAAAGGTCGAGCTCTGGGATTGTCATCAAGGTGAATGCTGACACATTGTATTAAGGTACATTACATCCAAAGGAGCAAATCCTGTTGTTAAATTCCACAGTTTTGTACAGTGCAAGCAATGGCATACCTAAAACACCAATTAGAGCCAAAGCTCCAGCTCATGCTTGCATTGTTGTGGTGATGGTTGTTGCTATGCAGCCCACAGAGGTGGTCAGAGTAATCTGTCATGTGGCAGGGTGCAGTGATGGAGGATGTTTACCGATGGTTTTCAGCGGGGCTAATGGGGGGTGGGCAGATGGATGGGAGGGAGAAGCAGAAGGGGGAGGAGGAAGCGGATGGAGAGCAGGTCGGATTGAGGGGTGGGGTGTCGGTGGTTGGGGTCATTGCACCGCTCTGATCGCTTGCCTTTCACAAATGAACAAATAATGAGAGGATGGATTTCCATTTGAAACACACACTCCACTGAAGATGTGTGTTCGTGACTGTAATATGTGCATCTTTATTTGTGTCTGAGCGTCCGTGACACACACACACACACACACACACACACACACACACACACACACACACACACACACACACACACACACACACACACAAAATCAAATAATCCCCTTTCTTCTGCCAATTTTCCCTGTTTCTGGATTGGTCTGGCAGGGATAATCTGGGATTAGAACGAGCAGTCAGGGATGGTGCGCTACTCATTCATTTAGACGAGGCAGACGTGTTCAACATCCACAGGTCATCCGCTGTGTGCCAGAGCATATTCCATTACATATCATCTCAGGGCGAAATTTTGCAGATTCGGGCGCTTTGCTCGCTAAATCGAGAGCAAGAACGAATGTGGCTGCTGCAATGGAGCGACTGATTGAAAGGGTCCAATAATCTGACCTCCATCTTTTCCCCTACAAATGGTCTTTCTCTGCCCCTCTGACACTTTTTCCTGTTGATGTTCAGAAATCCAGATTATTCCAGTATTATTATGTTTTGATATGTTGTGATGGAAAACACTGTCTGTTGGTGGGAGATTATTCTGGTTGACAACCTCTGGCTCACTATTTGCTCGTTTTGCTCATAATATTGGTGACATCCATCTTTTCCCTCTGACGCCCGCTTTGTGACGCTCGGATTGTTTTTATTGGCTCAGTGAGAGGACACAATGAGCAAAGCCAGAAAGAGAGAAACTGGATCAGGGTGGTGTTCCTGTTCAAAACAGACCTAATCAATGCATTCTCCTCTTTTTCATTTATTCCATGCAAAATTGTTTGTAGTATGTGTTCATTTCAGCCTTTGAATCTATCAGAGTTCAATTAAATTCCACACTTTCCAACCTTTTGGAAGTTGGAAATCTCTGATGCTCTGATGCCTAATGATGTACGTGAGAGATTGATGCTCACAACCAATAAAACATTGATTGGAGAGGTCCTCTGCCTCCTCAAACTGATGGCTGAAAATACAAACTTTCATGTGTGGACTCCTCTCACCAGAGCATGTTCCCCTGTGCCCTGTCACTCTCATCGAAGTCACTGATCCTGGAGTCCAGAGGTCTCATTAAAAAAATATTATGTTTAGGTAGATACGAGCAAAAACAGAGCAACAATGAGACTTTTTATGTGGGCGTAGTGTTTCTGTTGACCTTTTTACAGCCAGGCTGGCAGGTGCGAGTAGCGAGTAACTGGAAATTCTGGCAAGGTTTTTGTTCATTCATTATCAGATCTGATAGTAATTGAGGAATATTACATTCAAGTCCCAGATACACATATGTCTAACTTATGTGGCTTGTGCGATAACAAACACATTTCTTTTCCCTGAGAGTCATTTTATGTATTCACACAGATGCTCTGCTCTCTGGCTTCACCATATAGTCAGACACGATCAACAAATTTAACAGTTTCTCTTCATGCAGGCCTCTCAAATGGAAAATAAATGCCATAAAATAGGCTTAATAAGAATGCGCCTATATTAGTCCCTGTTAGACCTATTTCAAACTGAGTGAGTGAATGAGTCATACTGAGCTTGAGGGTCAACTGAATAAGAGAAGACAACTACATGGAGCTTTTATGTCTGTTCGACGTCACGGAGACATTGAACAGAATCCACTAAAGTATGAGAACCATCAGCAGGGACCAGTCCTTTTTTTTTGTTGAAAAGATAATTAATTTCCAGGTTTCAATTTTACTGTGACCTGATGTATTAAAAAGATATCTGACTGGAAACAAAAGCGAGAACCCAGTTGTAGAGAAACTAAAGAGAGGACTGCCAAACAATTTATGACAAAAAAAAGTCAAAAGTGCAAATGTCTTTTATAATGTTAACACAATCGTAACATATAACAGTAAGTAGATGAGAAACACAACTTAATGAGTCAAGTCAAGGCTCCATAACCATTTGTGTAACAAGACAAATCCAGGTCCTCACGTATGGGTGATATGGTGCCGTGCCAGTAAGGAGAATGTGCAAAGCGGGGGGGGAGTGGTAGACTTACTCATCAAGTTTCTAAGCAACCGCCATATCTGAGCAATCTTTACATGAAGTAGGAGTTTAAAGCTCTGTAACCTGTCAGTCTTTTTCTGCCACACGGTCCACAATGTTAGCTTAAAATATTCAAAGAAATTACCATGGTGACCAAAAACCTTTGATCAGATTTTTTTAATCTATATATTTAATCTAGGTGACATGCCAACAGAGCACTAGTGGTGGCTGGTTGTGGCAAATACATCGATGAATTCACAGTTTGCATTAAAGATCATTTAAAAAAAATTACCCAAGTGCTATTTATCAAAGCTAAATCAACTGAGCACTCGCATGTTGTCCCTTTGCGTTAGCTCTGTAACTGCTGCAATCAACTGAGCATCATTTTAGGGTTTTGTTTCTGTCCGCCTAATAACTGGAAGTCCAATGTTAGCTCTGTTTTGCTCCAAATCCTGGAGTAAATATTTGTCCATTTAGCAGTTTATAGTTGTCCACGTTCTTCCCCAGCTCGTCACACTCTGCCTGCCTGCTGTTTGGTGGTGCTGGACAAACTAAAGCAATGACCTGAAATCCACTAAAAGCCAACAGGGTACCCAAGGGGAGTGCAGAGTTGGGTGATAACTGTCTCGTTGAGGAACCCCTTCTACGGTGGCCCTGAGGGTCAAAACAAACGGACATTTCACAAAATTCTAAAACATTTAATCTGATGTAATGCGGGTTTGTGTTCACTTGTAAATCCAACATGTCGTACTACGATGGCCTCCATCCTGGTATACAGCTGCACCTGAAGTAGCATACCATTAGCCACTTTTCCATGTTACTCAATGTGTCTCCACATTTTTGCATTTTGTAAAATGTTGCGTTTTGTGAATTGTTGTTGTGTTTGGACCCTCTGGGCCAACGTACCTTTCACAATAGTTCTTTGTCGTTGATATAAAAAATACTGATCAATACAAAACAATCAGGCATTTCTCATTATTTGAAGACATAGACCTTTTTCAAAGTTCAAGTTGAAACTCCCTGCACCAACGGGAAAGATAAAGAAGCAAAAAGTTCCCCCCTTAATGGTACAACAGAGTACAACAGGAGTGTCAGGGACATGTGGTCTGTTCATGGATACAAAAATTCAAAGTCACCTACATGGATGTGTAACAACACATTAGTATTTAATGGGATCGATGGAGAAGATTCTAAAGGTGTTTGTATGAGAGCAGAGTTTGTTGAGGGAATATTAAATATATTATGAATTCATAATATAGCAATATTCCATAAAGTCTGAGCTTAATTACATTGTATGATGTTCTCTGGCTGGAGCTTTCCACTCTGTTATTAGGTGCTGGCCATTGTAGAAAATATATAGGAGCTTTTAAATTTTTCCAGTTTCCACTTATTTTGATGTGACTACCAGTTAGATTTCAGAAACTGGCAATTATAGAAGATGGGAAATGACAGAAATGCATTACTATGTCAGGGCTTTAAGTGATTCACAATTTGACTCTAAATCACAGGGAACTGAGATATAGTAAATAGTTATAACTCAGTTATAAAACCTGATTATGAATAACCTTCAACAAGGCTGCGCTCTCACATGGTTTTTGTGCTACAGTGGTGCAGCAGTCCCTGTAGAGGTCATTTTAATGTTCTCACAATGAGCAGGCAGAGGTCATGAGTGTTTTAAACATGAGCTGTTGGTCAAACCGGCCAGATGTTTGTCTGAGCAGGTGTCCATCTTTCGTAACAGGCTTGTTGGATTGAGTGCTACCACCAGACTCACACTCTCTTGGCAGCACCGAGTTCATTCCTGGAAAGAGAATAATTTACTCATCATTTTTAAAGTGCCTTTAAGCCTACAAGTAGCCTGTGCATGGTCACTTAATATAGTTTTAGCTGATGCCATTTTTAAGCTAATTTGTGATTCAGCTATGTGGCAAATTAGGCAAACCCGACTGAAAATGAAAATGTACTTCTTCTACCATCAGTGACTCAGGTCACTTAACTTCCGATCTCTTAAGGCAATGCTGCTGCTCACTTACACAGATCTCTCCATTAATTTCTCCCTCTTGATTAAACCTCTGCTCAGGTTGTAGTTTGATAGAGCTATGATGCAAATTACATGACGTCACCAAACGATTGGTGATTGTACAAAACCCTTCCTTAGTGCACTCATTCACTAATTCTGATAGAATTTTTAAGGACCACCTCGCGGTTGTATGCCTCCACCAACCAGTGACATTGTAGTTTACATCCATGTCTGTCCTTGCTCATATGAGATATACAGTATGTGCTCACATGCTTGCCCAAAGAAGCTCATTAACAGTAGACAATGCTTCAAATATGGACGTTCCTGCAAAGAAGCTGCAAATTCTGAAAAGAAGGTGCTTCACGTTCATCCTCAATCCGATGGCAAAAATCTAGAGCCTACAGTGACAACGGTTTTAAGGTGGACCCCAAGATTTGTGTCACCATCTCAGTGTTTGAGCAAATGTGAAATATTGTCACATTTTACCCCTCTGTTCCTAAATATAGTGTTGAATAATGGACAGAAGTGACTTTTGCGGAACCTTATGGTGTCACAGTGAAATTCACGTTTGACCTTTTAGATATAAAGTATCCTCACCTGACCGTGTTTAGCTATTATACATTTGTGTGACATTACGTCATAATTAGCATATAAATTCTTGATTCATAGCCACAAACGTGTTTTGTGAGGTCACAGTGACTTTTGACCATCAAAATCTAATCAGTTCATCCTTGAATCAAAGTGAATGTTTATGCCACATCTGAAAAAAAAAAAATAAAATAAATCCCTCAAGGCGTTCTTGTGATGTCGCATTCAAAGTTTGAAGAAGTTCCCTCAAGGTTTTTTACATATATCATGTTCACGATAAATCACCACTTAAAAACACAATGGCTTCAGCATTGGCTGTTGCTGACACAAGTTAGAATATGCCTTCACCAGTTTGACAGATGTGCAGCCGTTTAGTTGCAAATACAGAAAACGGTACTTATGCATGTATATTTTGCCTGCCTCTTATCCATGATAGTTGCTCTCAACCTCATTTGGTGCAAGCTTGAATTAAAGTTGATTGGTCTCCTCCCACTCCTGCCATTATGACAAACAACTGCTTAATGCAGACAAACATTGTCCAGATTGTTCTTGTCTATTTAACAGTAAGTTCTCATCACCCCCTTCAGTACATGAACAGTGTCAATTAATACATCTCTGGGTGCTCTGAAACAAGCAGATGCTAATGACAAATTAAGTTGTTTTCTATTCCAGAAATACATTTCCAACCTAATAAGAAGATGATTGTTTTGCAGTACACTTTGATGTCACAGTGAAGTTGACCTTTGACCTTTTGATAAAATGTCATCATTTTCATCGTTATCCTATTTGACACTTAGAGTGAAATTTTGTCATAATTACTGAATCAATTCTTGAGTTATAGCCACATGAGTGTTTTGTGACCTGACAGACCTTTTACCATTTTTAAATCTAATCAGTTAATTCTTAAGTGAACATTTGTGCCACATTTGAAGAAATTCGAGGCGTCCCTGAGATATCGCATTGATGAGAATGGGAAAGTCAATCTGTTAGAGAAGTTCTCCTATGATTCATCACTGTATTGTGCTGATACGTGTACAGCTGTTCTTCTATATTTTGATGTCAAGACACACGCAATCCTGTGAAGAGGTCTAACTACCCAAAAGTGACAACAGCAAGATGGTTTTACGAGCAGGGAGAATGTTTGAAATGCAATTTTATTTCAGTGTATTGTAAAGTGTTGAAGTATTATCTGTAGAAGTACGCTCAGACATGTCAGCCAAATGTCAGAGATCATGTAAGAGTTCCCTGTATAACTTCTTTACAGTCATGTTACATGTAACAACAAATTATATGACATATGCAGGCACGGCACTGGTGATAATTTGTCCTCACGCTCACTAAAAGCTGGGAGCTGATATTCTGTACCGGCTTGTTCCTGCACCGCTGCAGAGGGATCTAGTGGCTCCATGTAGATACTTTATTTTCAGTTTAGAGGGTGAATTGCTTCCCTTTATTCCAATGTTAACTAAATATAATTACTATTATTTCACCCAAGGTCCAGTTTACCACAGTGTAGAATCAATAGGATCTGGACAATAACACTACTTGGAAAAATGAGTCACGTGTAGCTGACTGTAATAGGAGCAGCACTACTGGGTCACAGTGGACTGTAACACAGATATTATTGTGCTGTCATGAAGGAAGCATTTAAACGTGAATTAATTTAACACTACATGTTGAAACACTATAAAAACGGTCAAAACGTGACTATAAATATATAACATAGATACATACATCGAGTTTTGTCATGCACTGTGCAGCCTTGCGTCTCAGCGCCAATGCACCGTTGTAACCTACAGATTGTAAAGTGCGCGCTTGCGTGTGTGCGCAAAACAGAGAGAGAGAGAGAGCGAGAGAGAGAGAGAGAGAGAGAGAAAAGAGAGAGAGAGAGAGAAAGAGAGAGAGAGAAAAAGAGAGAGAGAGAGAGAAAGAGAGAGAGAGAAAAAGAGAGCGAGAGAGAGAAAGAGAGAGAAAAAGAGAGAGAGAGAGAGAAAGAGAGAGAGAGAGAGAGAGAAAGAGCGAGAGAGAGAGAGAAAGAGAGAGAAAAAGAGAGAAAGAGAGAGAGAGAGAGAGAGAGAGAGAGAAAGAGGAAAAAGAGAGAGAGAGAGAGAACGAGAGAGAGAGAAAAAGAGAGAGAAAAAGAGAGAGAAAGAGAGAAAGCGAGAGAGAGAGAAAGCGAGAGAAAAAGAGAGAGAAAGAAAAAAAGAGAGAGAGAGAGAGAAAGAGAGAGAAAAAGAGAGAGAGAGAGAAAGAGAGAGAGAGAGAAAGAGAGAGAGAGAAAAAGAGAGAGAGAGAGAGAGAAAGAGAGAGAGAGAAAAAGAGAGCGAGAGAGAGAAAGAGAGAGAAAAAGAGAGAGAGAGAGAGAAAGAGAGAGAGAGAGAGAGAGAAAGAGCGAGAGAGAGAGAGAAAGAGAGAGAGAGAAAAAGAGAGAGAAAAAGAGAGAAAGAGAGAGAGAGAGAGAGAGAGAGAGAGAGAAAGAGAAAAAGAGAGAGAGAGAGAGAGAGAGAGAGAGAGAGAGAGAGAGAGAGAGAAAGAGAAAAAGAGAGAGAGAGAGAGAACGAGAGAGAGAGAGAGAAAAGAGAGAGAAAAAGAGAGAGAAAGAGAGAGAAAGAGAGAGAGAGAGAGAGAGAGAGAGCGCTGCAGATTTCTTCAGACAAAGTTGTCCACCTCAGTCTCTTTACGTGTTCACTCACCGGGAAACACGCAGCTGATGAAGAAACGCACTCCACCACTGGTCTAACACCGGAGCGCAAACCCCTTCTCGCGCGGGGACCTTCATCTCCACGTTAAGCCACTCATCAAAAGTGTGTTTCCGTCTTGCTCCTTGTGTTTCACGCCGCATTATGAGCGCTGAATGTGGCAGCTACTACAGCGCGGACGGCGTGTTTGTGAACGACTTCTCTTGCCCCAAACCGGGAAACGCTGCCGCTGCCGTCTACTGCTGCGGATTTAATGATGTGAAGTATTGCTGTGATGATCCCAACAGTTTTTTCCCCTATGAGTATAGATACATGTGGTGGCTGAGGTAAGCACCATTTCAGTTTTGATGTTTGTCACTTATTTAAAGTTGCGAAAGTGTTTTATGTGATTTATGAATAATCAGATGGGCTAATTACTGTTAAATATTTCTGCAGTTTTCTTTTTTTTTTTTTTTTTTTTTTTTTTTGCAGCCTTAATTCTACTATTCAAAAATTAAAGCGGAACTTTACACACTTGTTATATTTTGCACGGCCACAAGATATTTTAAAAAGCGAATTTAATAATAATCTGCTGCTGGAGTTCCTTGTAGAATTCCATGCAACATCTTTATTTTCCTTTCCTTTCCTTTCCTTTCCTTTCCTTTCCTTTCCTTTCCTTTCCTTTCCTTTCCTTTCCTTTCCTTTCCTTTCCTTTCAGCATCGGTGCTCTCATCGGTCTCTCAATTGCAGCAGTCGTCCTCCTTGCCTTCCTCATCACTGTATGTGTCCTCTGCTACCTCTTCATCGCCACTAAACCCAGTCGTCTTGACAACGGCCTACCTCTCAGAGCTCCAGGTTGGTGTGTGTGTGTGTGTGTGTGTGTGTGTGTGTGTGTGTGTGTGTGTGTGTGTGTGTGTGTGTGTGTGTGTGTTTGTGTGTGTAGGCTCTCCTAAATACAGGTGAGACTATGATTTAGTTTTACTGTATTTCTGAAAGCCTTTAACTTCTGAGAAAATCTCGCACTCTTCTCTGATATGTAAATGTACAGCTACAACCACAATATATGTAGATATATTTTCAAAACTATTAGATAGGGCTAGATGTCAACTACAGATACCAACACTTCATATTTTTATGTATGAGAGAGTATAATTAGTATGTATGATATGTGTGAGTTCACTTTTCCATACTCATGCTATAGTAAATAAGTTAAAACAAAAATAATGTATTGATTACTACAGTTGTGGTGATCTAACATTTGCACAGGCTTCTGGTTCTCCCTTATGAAACCACTGTCTCTGAGTGCTCCATAAGAACTGCTTGAGAAGGTACATTCCTGTCCCAGATGATTACTGGTACCTGTAACTGTGGATTGTGATACGAAGTCATCAGATATCGAGGATGGCCTATATTTTGTCACTGTTGAACGTTGATATTGTCTATTGGATTTCAAGGTGTATGGCATTTATATTGCCAAAATCGTGGATCTGCGTTGTGATTCAAATCCGCTCCAAAATTGAATTGGTCCTTCCTTGGATCGCGTTACACACCATGAAATTCGGGCTGCTAGTTTTTCCGTAATCTTTCTAACAAACAAAGTGAAAACACATCATCTCTTGCGATGTAAAGTAATGGTAGGTCATTTTCTTTGAACTTTTCTTTAAAATTTTCTCGAATTGTCTCTGTGCTTTTCAGCAGGAGAAGCCGGCGAGGGACCCAGCGATGTGAGAGTGACCTGTGCGTCTGGTCCGCAGGGATTCAGAAAACACTTCATGAGCAGGAAGCTGGATTGCGATAATCAGCCGCCAGACCCCGAGCGCCTTTTCCAGAGGTGTTTCACAGCTGCGGTCACTGGCGTCAAAGTGGAAAGTCCCTCGTAAGCCACTTGAAAATGATTGCCGAAAAAAAAAGGACCTGCGGTGCACAGGTCAAGAAGGCAAATGAGTCTGAAGGCAGCCAGTGGACAGCTGTGAGTGGGAGGAGCAACAGTGACTGGAATAATGTGGTGTGCAGTAGAGCTGTTGTGGCTGAGTAGAATAAATATAAAGTCAGACTGAAGACTGGTGGAAAAATACATCTGAGAGCTGTCGACTGCTCTTACAAAGCCCACATGAAATGTCTTGACTGTGAGTTTTTTCGTGGACTGAATTTCTCTACTCTTCATGGCCTTCTCAAGATGGGAACCAATTCTTCTCCATCATCTTGGAAGTGAACGCATATAATTGGCTTTACGAGAGCCAAACAATCAGTAAAAACTGCTGAATCATGAAGGCACATGCTACAGCGGGCCAAGTCTGGTGTTCTAGTTTACATTCATGATGTACAGTTTTATGTGCATTGATGCTGAAGATGTGGCTTGTGGCGAGAAAAGACAACAACAGAATCTGCTTTGGGCATGTAAAGTCGGGACACACCCTTGTGAAGTTGAGAGCTGATGTTTGTAGGTGTCTGCTATATTTTACTCAGGGACTGAAGGATTCCTGGGAGGGACCAACAATGTAACGAGACTTCCCTTACCAAAAAAAAAAAAAAAATACATCATGTGACATTTCTTCAAAATGATTAAAATGACTTGTATTTATATTTCCCTGACAAGCAACCTCGTTTGAACGTCCAAAGGATGACTGGAAGCTAGGTTGGACCGTGTTTTCCTCCGACACCGGCAATTGTGGTTTGCGTTTTGTCTCTAACCAGCAGCCAACGATGGTTTCTTATAACCATGAACACAACTTTTCTCTAAGCTTGACCAATGAGGATTCTGCTGAAGACCCAACCCCCTCCTAACTGCGGTATAACACCCATTACCACCAAGGAGGTTGGTGTGGGAGCTGGAACAGAGGAGGTTACAATGGTGTTGCTGTGCACCTGAGTGAAAATCACTGGATGTTGACAGCCTAGTAAATGAGCCAATGATTGTGAAGCGTGAATCAAACAGCTGATACAAGTCAGCTAATACATGCCCACTAAATTTAATACATGCTCGCTAAATTTAATACTTTATGTGACTGTATTTACTTTGAATTAAGTCCACATTGACTTTTGCTTTCTCACAGAATGGTACATGTTGGACGTGTAAGTTGTGTGTTTGATCCATCCAGTCATCAGTTACCTTCTACCAACACAGATTTTATACTTGTTCAGACTGACAGCCCAAATCAGGTTTTTTTTTGTCATATCTAGATTTTATTTAGCAAAAAAACATGTAGAGCGATTTTTGCTTTTTGGGTCCAATTGGATTTCTACAGATGCTCAGTCCGGACCCTCTGGTAGCCTGGATTGGATTTCAGGCATCACTTGCAATGCAAGTCACAGTGACAATGTCTTATTCAGAGCGACACAGTGAGCAGAGTCTATTCTACCACGAGCAGAGTGCTGTCAGAGAGGCTCGATTTTGGCACTATGGAGGACAACGACAACAACAGTCAGACAGACGCCTAAATAAATTGCCACTTTGCTTCCACTTTGGAAATCCACAACACCAGCGTAACTACATGTACTCATTACCACAGTAACCAATACAGATAGGCTGGTGACGTATGGATGCACTAAATCTAATCCACTCACTTGCAAATAACATTGTGGACAGTCTGTTCTAAAGATCTGATTTGAGAGATAAATCCAATTTGCCTGCAGTCCGAACAGCCATAGTCACTTTTCCCTCTGCCATCTGACTTCCTTATTTAAAATGATTGGTCACAGCATTGAGGCAAAGGGCACATTGTGTGTATCTCTTTGATGCTAACGGCTTTGACAAAGCCGTTTCCCTGGGATGAAAAGCTTGACTGAGGAGACTGTCTACCCAAAAACGATCACATCGGTGGTTTGCTTAAGTTTGCAACTGCTGAATTTAAGTGAAGACGGGGTACGCACTGGACAGGTCACCAGGACCAACACAGACAGACAGAAACAGACAACCATTCATGCTTACATTCACACCAATTAACCTAACATCCATGTCTTTGGAAGGTGGGACCCGACGTATCTGGAGGAAAAACAACAAACACAGTACATTTTGATCAAGATTATTCCATCTCTAAATACATAGCATAGACACTGAATGACAGCCTTCCAGCTTTTGTCTGAAGAGTTCCTATTACTGTATCTCATTTACATCATTTAGAAAAATGTCTGTGGACCCACTAACACAATATACTCTTTCTCTGCTGGAAAGTCAGTACTTTCAAGTGCCCTTCTTTTTTGTAACTGAATGGTAGCATAAATATTTCTAAATTCATGCAAAATGACGCGTTTGTGATTGAATTTTGCTTGTGTGTATTTATGGAAACTGTTGTCAGTTTCTAATTCTGTGGCATTTCTTTTTCCAGTCAGTTCGTCTCAGTCAACATGTTGCCAAAGATGAACACTGAACTACAACAGAAAGGGCCACGTTTAACAATATGTATAATGTTTGTGTGTAGAAGTTACCTTTTGAAATTTTGCAATCAATCAGTTGCTGGCATAGCTGTTAAATGTTTGTAAGTTTCTGTTATGCTGTCTGTGTGTTTTACACACGTTTAACACTTCAGTTCTTTTTAGGTAAATGTCCAAACAAAAGAGGTCAGAAAGATTGTGTTCTTTGCTTGAAAGCATTTATGAGCTCCGTTATCGATCATTTATGTACATTTCAAAGGGTGAACGAGGAAAACAAGATGAATGGTTTAATACATTTTTTATATGTTGTCTGTATATGTTTCAGGACACTGTTTTTCAAATGCATTCCATGAATGTACACTGTGATTTATTCACACAGTTCTTGAAAGAGCATCAATAAAATCTAAATCAAAAGCCACAGCCTGATTATTATGCAGTCATGTTGCCAATAATGAACTGCGCTGTGCCGATGCCATGTTCTGGAAAAGCAACAAAGAAGTCACAGCTCAGATCATTTACACTGTAAAAAGGTTTTTGACGTTGTCTACAGAAGAATTTCCACATGGAAACTGATAATAGCAATGAAAGTCCACTGCCGAACTGATGCTTGTTGTGTTAAACACATCCAGCCGAGCAACTCTGACCAGGAAGCCTTTCTCTGGCTCTCTTCATATGTTTAAAGCCACAATGCCAGTTTAAGAGCTTAAGAGAAAAAGATCAGATGGGTCAATGAGACTTAGGGTCTCTCTTAGACAGTTGAGATTTGTTACTGTCTTTGGGTTCTTAATCTGTTCTTTGCGCAGTCTTGGAAAGCGTGCAGGAGCAGCCCTGAAAATGTACATGGAAGTAGGATTCAGTGAGAGGGAAGACAGTGAAAACAAACCCGCTTTGATCATTTTATAGCTGTAAGAGACAGACTTATTCAATGCCTTTTTTTTGTGGTCACACATAAGAGATTTAATTCAGATTCAAAATCATCCAACAGCCCTCGATGATGGTTTTAGCATATTATCATTTTATAAGCACCATGTACATTTATCTCAGCTCTGGCAACAAGCATAATGAGAAAGAATGTAATGAGTTGGAATTTGCTCTTCTTTCTCAGTCCAACGGCATCAATAATCTGCACATCGGATGAGAAATGTATTCCTAGAAATGGGGAACAACTTGACTTGTCGAGTGTTAGCATCTGCTTCTTTCAGAGCACCCAGATATTTATTAATAAGCACTGCCGATGTGTTAGAGAGGATGATGAGAACTAACTGTTAAATGGGAATAGATGAGAACAAAATGTACTCTGTGTATTTTTTTCTGGATTAAGTTTTTTATATTTGTGAATCATAACTTGGAGTGGGATGCCCACCCAATGTCCATGGATAAAAGGAAGACAAAATATACATGCATAAGTAATGGTTTCTTGCATCTAAGGGATGCACATTTGTCAAAGTATAAAGATGTTTTATTACTCTGCTTGTGTGTTGTCCTATTGCCGGTGTTTTTGGATAATTTGTTCATCCGTCTGTCCCATTCTTGCAAATGTGATATCTCAAGAACGCCTTGATGGAATTTCTTTACATTTGGCACAAATGTTCACTTGGTCCCCATAAGACCTGGTGGTCAAAGGTCATTGTGACCTCAATGTCTAACCATTCTTGTAAACACTATATCAAATGAACACCTTGAGGGAAGGTCTTCCAATTTGGCACAAACGTTCATTTGGCCCCAAGGATGAACAGAAAAAGATGTTAGTGGTCAAAGGTCAGAGGTCAAGGATTCTTTGACCTTTTGTCCAACCAATCCGTCTGTCCCATTCTCATGAATGCGATGTCTTATGAACGCCCTGAGGGAATTTGGCACAAATGTTATGTTTGCGTACAAGAGGAACTGCTAAGAATTTAAATGTCACTGTGATCTCACATCAATCCCCTACTGTGAATGTAATGACGTTAGAAAAACCTTTGTTGCACAAACATTCATTTGGACTCAAGAATAAACTGATTCGAGTTTTATGGTCAAAGGTCACTGTGAATCTACTGTGAGTCATAACTCAAGAATTCATACGCTAATTATTATTTTTTTTTTAACTCAAATTTCTAATAACATTATATTTTCAATGGTCAACTTCACTGTGACATCAAAATGTTATGCAAAAATTCTCTTCTTTCCATTATTTAACACCGTAACTCAAGAACGGAAAGGCGAGATTGTGACCATGATTCACATTAGTTATAGTCACATAGTTGGATGCTGAATTGGTGACACTAATGTTGAGTGTCCACCTTTAAACTACGGTGATTGTGTAGATCTTCTGTGCTGTCAGATTGACGATAAATGTGAATCATTCATGTTTTAGAATTTATAACTTCTCTGCAGCAGCTTCCATATTTGAAAGCATTGTCTACTGTCAATGAACTCTTTTGGCCAAACATGTGAACATGTGTAAGGATTCTTCCAACATTTTCACTATACTGTAAATAGTTTGGACAGATATGGATGTAAACTGTTACTGTAACAACTACGAGGCATTAATTATAATCTTAAATTATAGTGCGTTGAACTATGAGGACCACGGCAGAATTGGCCACGGCAAATCAATTCGACTTTTAATTTGATAAAGAATTGATTAAATTTGATGGGTAGTCGCAAAAATAATTCATACGTTATACACAAATGAAGAAGCATTGATATCATGGCCTTCATTGTCCAATCATTCTTATTACATAAATAGAAAACTGGGGAATAAACAACTTTTTTGTAAATTATACACTTCCCTTGCAAGGCTAATTAAACGAGAAAAGAGTCAAATTATTACAAATGATGGTTCTTGTGTTCCCAGCTGGCCTTTTGGGATAACAATAACAACCATGCTGTCTCTGTTTCAGGGATTATTATTATTATTATTTTCAAAATAGCAATACATTTAGTCTCTAAAGGAGAAACACACAAATAGGAGTATATGACAATATTCATCCGGTATCACCCAACTCAACATTTTTTTTATTTTTTTTTTATTTTTAATTGTTTGGCACTCTCGCCGACATCATTACTACATGTTTAGTTATGTTCTTTGCAGTCATGACTTCAGTTACATAACACCCAATCATGGCTTTTCTGGTTCAGAATTTGTTTACTAACACATTTTTAGCACCACAGTGTATTTTAAATGAAGTGAGCTCTATTTATTTAATTTTTTTTGTCATTATTGGCTTGTTGAATTACATGAATTTTGCATAAAATTTTATTTTCCTTTGTCTTTGATTTAACATGTCTGTGTGCCAAGTCCTAGTTTGACAAAGAAGACTGTGAACTGTGGAACCCAATTAGGAGCCTAAAACAAGACCAAATGTTCGGTCTTGGGGGGGATTAAGTTTTGGTTATGGTTCTATTTAATCTTCCCCTTTGTGTGTGTATTGGTCTGATCAGTCAGTTTATGTTTCCCTGGTGTCTCATTATGTTAGATCTGCCACATGTAATAACAGTTTGTTTTTATTAGCCTTTCTTTTGGGTAGAGCCTCTTTTAAGGGCCCCAGGTAAAACTGTGTTGCTTTCATATTTGTATTTTTCAATTAGGATATAGTAAATCTATTTTTTTTTTTTTTTTTTTAAATAAGCCTGTGCTCTCTTGTTAGCCTGTATTACACTGTAAGGTTATCCTCATGTCATGCTTGCTGTAAATGGGCAAATTTCTAGTTTTAATTTTCATAAGCTCATTGGTGGCTGTTTTAAAAGTAATTGTTCCATGCACATATTAAAGTTTAATTTACATTATACATTGTTAATGTTTTAATTTTTTTCTTCTTTAGTTATTTTGAGATCTATATTTTGAAATGTCAAGGGGAGGAGATTTTAGGAATTTTCTAAGCCAAGTGTAGGATCCAAATAAAATATTCAACATGTTTGAGACTGTCTTGAACTACAATTTATAATATATGCACCATCTCCACTAGAGTGAGTTTCATAGACTACCTAAATGAAAGTGGAAAATGTTGGAGGGAGCTGACTAAGAAGAAATAAAGAAATAAAGAAATTCACCCCAACTATTCAAATGACATGCAAGCACTTCCCAATCAAAGCTCATGTAAGAAAGTGCCAATTTAAGAGATTACTGCTTTGAATCTGTCACTTTGAAGTTGGTGTTTCTTCTTTGCGGTTGAGTTTGTTCTAGCCTGTGAATCATTTATATATATTTTCAAAGGATAGCATGGTAATTGTGTATGAATATGTATCAAAGCTGACATTTTTTTTAAAGTCTAAAGGCTCACACCTCCAGGTCCCTGTTCAAGATGTTTCTGGTCATCTCTTACCACTCTGAGCTTCTCTTGGTAATCAAAAATAGACAATTTATAATGAGATGACCAATTAATCTCATGATCAAGTGTCCAGAGAGACATTTTAATTTCTTCTGAAACCACATTGCTTGCCCCCATGCGTGTAAAGCTCTCATTGAATATACTTTCTTAATAAATGACATCTCATTTCAAGTTACTTTTCAATGGGCCCTTCCCTCAGCACCACCAATTAGAGACCTGACAATCCACCACACCACCAGACCACCCCCGATGGTCCCCTGACAGTCTGTGTGTAGATCTTTACTCTTGTGCTTTACAACAATTCAGGCCATATACTTGTAGATTAAGATTGGACATACAACATAATGATGCCCTCTTTTAAATTACATAACAGAAACAGAAAATATGACATAATTTCAACTGGCTCCAACTCAACCAGTTGCAGCAGTAAAATGCTGCCTTCAAAATAATTCATCAGTAGTAATAACCCACTAATATTTTATAGCATTCAGAGTGTCTATGTTCTGGGTGAAAATATATTTTCAGTATATTTTCAATGCAGAACGTTTCTTGAAATTAGATATTTTTATTGAAATGACTGTGAAATGAGGGATGCTCTCCTCCACTCAGAGCATGACCGTGGAGGGCTTTTGTTTCAGTATGTGATTACAGTGCCACTATCTGGCCTGACAGCACAGATGCATCAGTTCTGGTTACTCATTTGCTCTCTTTGTTTATGGTCAGAAAATTCCTAAATACTTCTAACGGCAGCTGCTTTTTTTAAAGAGTGAATTAAAAAAATTATTTCAGATTTGAAATGAAAAATATTTTTATTTTATTTTCTGGCTGAAAAGTTACAAAGACCTGACAAATGTAAGACAAATGACAAACCTAGCCGTTACTGATTAACGTCTGTCTTAAGGGCATGGTGCAGGAGGAGTGACTCTATGGCACGTCCTGCAACCCTTGCCCAGCAGTGTCTTTACTTTTGTCAAAAGGTGCGGAAGAGGAAGACAAAAATACAAGTCGGGACTGGGAGACATACACCTCCGTCACTGCTCCTATTTTGTACAGGTAAGCCTTTTTAGATATTTTGTTTGTGTGTGTGTGTGTTTGTAGTTTCTGTAATATGAAAAGATGGTTATTCTCAGTGCCTGGGCAGTGTAAGTGACACTACTGAGTGACAGCATTGAGTATGTTGTAGTCATATGACTTCAGTGGCGTACTGTGAAACAGCTGGTGTGCGCTGGCCTGCATCAACAAATAAACGCATTTTATATTTCGAAAGAATAAACTACAGTGACAATGTACAGCATACAACAGAATATACATGCATTTGTTCTATTGGATTAAAGGTAATAAACTATATAACATATGTGTGGTCAGTTTAAAGTTAATTAGTAAGCAATTCAGGATTATGGCAGTGAACATTGCTCGAGACTTGGCAGATCAACTCCCTGAAGTCATATGACAGTGTCTGAAGGAACTTCACAGTTTGTGTTATAGTTTTGTGATTTACATCAAATCTTTGTTAATATTTCCTTTCTCAACGCTACAAGAGAGATGTTTATTGAGTGGATAAAGGTGATAAAGGCCCCTATTTACTCATCAATTACAGATCCATTAGATGTTTTAACTTTTACACTTGTAACTTGAAATGAGAGACCTTACAGTTTTGGTTAGAGAAGGACTGTCTGTGATATTTATCATCCCTGAATCTCCCTGAATAAATGGATTGTTGATGAGCATGACAATGGTGATCATTATCTACTTTACCCTAACCTCTGTTAAACTGTGTTAATTAAATTAAAGGTACTACACACTTTGTATGTATATTGGATAAAGTTGTTCACTTTATATTTTCATGTATCTTAACATGTTTTAATCTTTAAGATGTTAAACCTCTGATATTCTATTTCATTTTAAAGAGTTTAACAGTGTATTTGAGCATAAAAAATGTGAAGTATGTCAACCTCATTGTACTACATGTCTCAGGATATCTCATCAGCAATACTTTTAAAGATTAGATCGTATATTTTCATATAAAGTTTGTCCTAAAGCAACATGGACAATCTCATAGTGAAAACCAATTGGGTGCAATTGGATCATCCCTTCCGAATTTAGATAGCAATAAAACAAGACAACTAAATCCCTTATAGCCTTATAAAAAACTACCTTCTGAAGCTTTGAGTCAATTACATCAAATCATATTCAGGGTACATTCAACAGTAATTGGTTCTTGAGTAAAACTTTCCCTCTGTGATTCTCTGAATGGTCTTTCCTCGCTGAGCAGGGTTGGAAGGATATTATGTTCTTTTCGTGAATCTCTATAAATGTAATCACATCATCATTTTATTTCTTTAGTTTGTCGACGGAGAGATGAGTCACAGGAGCTGCAGCTTCTTTGTGGTGTTTTTACTCTGTGAAGTTTTTATCAGAGATGCACGCACTGCGACTATAGCTGATGTTGAGGGACACGAAGTCTCCCAGAGACATCTTCTGATGGAGGACGAAGATTTCGGCAACATTACGAACATTGACAGTAAGTGACAAAACAAACACGCAGCTGGAATTTTTACTAACTCTTTACAACCAGGTGTGTTTGATGAACTTTGTACGACACTTAATTTACAGGAAACCTTCTGAATGTACTGGTGTTGACCTCTCTGTTGTTATAGCTACATTTAAAAACTGTCCTGTGTTGCTGCTGTTTGTCAGAGACAGTCACACCAGACGACACCCCAAAGTCTCTGGAATGGTCTTATCTGGCGGCGGCACTGGGCACAGTCCTCACCATCTCACTCCTCATCGTGATGACCGTCAAGTTTCGCCTTTTCCATCGCTTTCTGGCCAGCTACAGACACTCCCTGCTCCAGGAGTCTGACGGGGTCAGCCAGTACGGCCAAGAGAACATATCTTTCCCTAACAACGTGCCAGGTCGAATGGGAGTGGTAGGAGGGACGCTGAGCGGGCTGGACGAAGACGATGACGGCTTCATCGAGGATAACTATATCCAGACCAGCGAGAAGGACAGGGTAGATAGAGAAAGGGAGGAAGAGGAGGAGAAGGTGGTGGAAGACAGTGATGATGATCTTCAGTTTACCATAGCGTGATTAGATAAAGGGACAATTAATCAAAAATAGCTGGTTTACAATTAAAATGTAAACAAACAAAAAAGAAAAACCCTCACAAGAAGATTTTGAGACAGGAAAGCAGCGATTCCAAACTTTTCTGGCTTGTCACCCCTTAAAATGAAATGCAGAACTTTAAACAAAAGATCAAATTTACATGAAAAGTATGAAACTTTTGTATTTTTTTTCCTGTTCTAAATATTCATTTCATTACCACTAAGATTTATCTTGTGACCCCTTGGAGGGATCCCAACCCTTAGCTTGGGAACTGCTGAAATGGTGCAGTAAGTGTTTGATAAAAAGGAGAACTGAAAGAACATGGTAGATAAACTGAGTGGAGGAAAAGTGGAGTTTATCTGCACACTGGATTTAGACAGGAAACATTTTGACCATTCAAAGTCTTCATTAGACAAATGGCTAACATGATTAAGGGAAAAGTATATGTATATTATGTAGCTTTATATTTGATCAAACATCGTCGATGTCAGAATCTTCACTTTTTCCCTTTATGCCATGTAGAAATTGCGCCATTCACTGCTGAAATGTATAATATTTTTAAAATGAATATATTGTGTCCGACTATATGTAAAGGACAACAAAACACAAAAATGGCACATTTACTGAGGTTGAATTTGGTGCCTGTATTATAAAATGTGATAGCACATGCCAATCACTTGATTACGTAATGTGTTCACCTTTATTTACAAGGTTGGTTGATTCGTTTTAGGCTGTGAATGAACAACAAAGAGTTGTCATAGTAGAAATGTTTGTGAAAGGATTTTTTTGAACATGCACTTCATAAATAAATTCCTTCTTTTGAAATTCTTTATTCATTCCGTCTGAAATACACTTTGTCAGTGTTTGGTTTTGAATCAGAAACAGAGCTCACAAAACACAATAATGTTCTGATTTGATGGGCCACTTACTGAGTCTTTATTTAAAACCATAACTACCCAGACAGATTTTAAAGAATTGTGCATTCAAACAGTGGAGAGGGGGAAGTGTTCACATAACAAATCATAGACTAAGTGTTGACAGCAGTCTTTTCTTCTGGTACAAATAATGCAAATGTGTTGTTTTAATGATGTTCAGCTCCAGTCGGTTTTATGACAATAGCAACCGACAATCTCCAAAAGTCCTCCCTTTGGTTATCTCTTCTTTGTTTTCCTTTAACTCATATATCCGCTCAAAAACATTTCATCCTATTATTCTACTCGCAAGCTTTTCTTCTTCGAGTAATTTTGCCCATTTAGTCCTTTCAGATAAGGCTTGTTCTGCTGGAGGACGTCTCTCTCCTAGCCTGACTCATCTGTCCCCCTGAGACACTGAACACACGGACAGCCTGACTGCCCAGCCTTCTTCTCGCTGTGATCAGTCTCATCCTCCTCCTCCTTATCCTCTGCTCCTTTCTCCTTTTGAGGTACACCAGCACACTGTAGCCCACCACAGCCAGAGCCATGCCCGCCCCGGCAGCCATCAGCACCAGACCGGACACCAGCATCTCCCTGCTGTCGTGACTTCGGCTGCCGATTGTGGCCACACAGAGCAGCACCGTCCCGCACAGCGTCACTGCCAGCCCCACGGCTAAAATCAACGCCGGGTCAGCCCTCCCGCCGCTCTTCAGCTGGTCGATCCGACGCCAGCTATGCACACAGTTCATGTCCTGGATGGCGGAGCTGAAGAGCTGCTTGAGCAGGACGGCGAGGGCCAGGAGGCAGAGGGTGGTGCCCACCCCGAGACGCCACTCTCCGGACAGGCTGGTAGTAGTGGAGAGGAGGCCCACGCCGCCGAGGCCCAACCCCAGTATGAGGGCAACTGAGGCACAGTAGCACAATAAGGAGCGCCGGGGGTCTCTGAACCACCACAGCTCCACTTGATCTTCCAGGACACGGCGCTGCATGAGGATGGGGTCCAGGTAGAAGCTTGGGGGCCGATGCATCGTGTGGTAGAAGGTCTGCATCTCAGGCATGGCAGGTCACAGCTCATTCAGCCCAAAAGAAGGCTGACAGCTGAAAAGATTGTGCAGAACACTAAAACAGGAATCAGACTTTAAAAATTAACTCTATTCCCCACAACTAGGCCACAAGAGAAACATCCTGTCCTTCATCTCAACATCTGTGAAAACGCTTACTCACTTTGTGCTCGAAATTCGTATCTTGCGTTGCTGTCCATCCATCTGCATCCCATCTGACAACTTTGGTATTACAAAAGTTAGTTTAGAAGATCCCACAGTTGTTTGGTTTTGTTGTGTCATTCTGAAGAACAGATTATGTCCATTTTAACTAAAAATAATCCATCTTGAAGGAAAAACTTCCAGCATGTTTCATCTGCTGAAGTTGGTTTCAGGGATAAAACTGAAGCATCCCTACTGGAGGCAGAACATCAGGGAAGCAGGGACTCCCACAGTGTTAACCTCACGGGGAGTGGAAAAGTAATGATGATGTTTACGTAGCTGGTGCACATGTCTTTTCGCCAAGCCTTCATCGGCGACTGTACTAGTGCCACCGATCAATAATCTGTGCCCTCTTTACATGCCCTTCCCCAGTGCCAGGCAGAACAGACACCCGCCCCCCTCCTCTCATCACACAGGAACACCATCTTGTCTGGTAAAGTGGGAAAGAGACGGGTTTACAATAGCTGGTGTTGGATCATGGCTTGGACAGAGATTGGCGACATTGTCCACCGTGTCCCAACGCAGACAATGGGCTGCCCGATGAACACAATGACTGTGCTGCAGAAGGCGGGCGGTGGTGTGTGTGTGTGGAGGGGGACGTGGACGGGTGCTGCGTTGCTGCTGTGGAGGGCTGAGTGATGTCACTGCTCACTGATAATGGTGTTTCTGTGATCCTAAGGATAGCGTCATTCCCACACTGAGCTGGCCTCGGAGATTGGCCACAGTGAACGCTGTATCTCCTCGGTGAGGGGCGCTCACTGACCTGGGCCTGCTGGTCTGTCTCTCCTACTAACACACCTGCCAATGTTGAAAATAATTCTTGGAAACATTTCAAGATTAGTTTTTACACATATTTGCTTTCTTGCCAAGACAGCAGCACCTTTAAACTTCACTGATACAGAAAGACATTACACCTGTTTTTTTTTTTTTTATGCATACAAAAATCAAAGTGTAAAAACTGCAAGTTGTGTTTTTACAGTTATTTATATGGTAGACTGCGCTTGGAGGTGTAGCTTATATAGCTTTATCTAAAGTCTATATTTACTGTATTAATTAGTGAGCTTTACAGAGACTTTTAAGCTAGGCTTGATTTTTCCTTCCTCTATTTGAGCCTTTATAAAGAGAAAAATACCCTATGACAATTCTAGGAAAGAAGTACACCTAAATGATGTTATTTGAGAAGCCAGTGCACTTTTTTGTGTTTTGTTTGTAGCTCTTCTCGGAAAAAAACACTGAAACACACATGTGCAAATGTGGTTTATTATGACACAGATGCAACTAATATAATAAATGTTCTGGGCAATTTCAGGGCTTTGCTAATAAACATACCGGCTGGCTGGTACCTTAATGGAACGCAGCCATTGCTATTATCATTGGCATTAAGATTTTAATGCTTTCTTTACAGAAACAAAACCCCTTTTCTGCGCTGTAATTTAAGTTAATAACAGCACACAACAATAGGTTGGCTGATGGCCAATGGTTGCATTTAGAGCACTTTTAAAAATTCTAATGACCTCATATTTTGCTTCTCTTACGCCTCCATCTGCAATTCATAATGAAGAAACTTTTAGCATGTTCAGTGCCCAGTGCCATCTGCCTTTGTTTTTCAACCATCACCAGGGATGAGATGATGCTGAGCTTCTCTTGAAAACCTCTGATGAACTAATCAGCTTCATCACCATAGGAGAGGGACACAAAATCCACTGTCTCCCCCTAGTGGACAATATGAGTAAGTGTACAATTCATGCCTTTGTAATGAATGTGAACATTTTAACCTCAACTGAAGTCACCAAATTTGACCAAACTTTAGCCAAAATGTTATATTTTCTATCAATTAGTGTGAGAAAAGGCTAATAAGATGAACACAAGTGGAGAAGAAGATGGGAGGAATGAATAGAGGAATGAATTCTCTGACTTTTTATCTGATTTAGTGCCAAGTTCAGATAAAGTGATGATGGTGGGAGACTTTAACATTCATGTTGACACGGACAACGACAGCCTTAGTTCTGCTTTCAGCTCATTATTAGATTCTATAGGCTTTTCTCAGAATATAAATAAACTCACTCACCGTGGTAACCACACCCTCCATCTGGTTCTGTCGTATGGCATGGAAACTGAAAATTGAATTGTATTTCCTCAAAACCCCGTTTTGTTGGACCACTTCTTATTAACATTTGAAGTTACAATAATGGACTACACAACATGTGGGAATAAATCCCACTACAGTAGATGTCTGACAGATGATGCCGTGGCCAAGTTTAAGGAAGCAGTTCCATGCTTATCCTCTTCGATGCCGTGTGTTAAAGCAGTGAAAGGCATCTACGTTGATCTTAGTCCCACACAAGTATATCATCTGGTAGAAAACACTCCAGTATCTCTGCTACAACTCGAGATGATGTCGCCCCTCTGAAGAAGAGAGTAATGAACCAGAGGAAGTTGTCTCTGTGGTACAACTCACAATTACGCTCTGCTGGGCAGGCGACTAGAAAGCAGGAAAAGAAATGGCGTTCTACTAATTTAGAAGAATTTCACCTGGCCTGGAAAGATAGTCTAATATTATATAAGAAAGCTCTTCGTAAGGCCGGGACTTTATATTACACATCATTAATAGAGGAAAACAAGAACAACCTCAGGTTTCTTTTCAGCACTGTCGCCAGGCTGACAAAGAGTCACAGTTCTGTTGAGCCCTTTATTCCTTCAGCAGTAATAACTTCATTATCTTCTTTACCAATAAAATTCTCACTATTAGGGAGAGAATCGGGCCGACCCTTCCTGCCACCATCACTGATGTGATGTTAAGCACAGCAGCCCTGAAAGCAACTGTAGGCCTGGACCAGGCTCCATCATATCTTAGAGATCTTATGGAACCATATAATCCTCGCAGAGCACTTCTCTCTCAGTACGCTGGTCTACTTGTGGTTCCTAGAGTTTACAGAAGTAGAATGGGAGGCAGAGCCTTCAGTTTTCAGGCTCCTCTCCTGTGGAACCAACTAGCTCCCAGTTTGTGTTCGAGGGGCAGAAACCCTCTCTAGCTTTAAGATTAGACTCAAAACGTTCCTTTTTGATAAAGCATTTAGTTAGAGCTGGCTCGGGTAGACCTGAACCGACCCTTAGTTCTGCTGTTATAGGCCGAGGCTGCTGGGGGACCTCGTTACACGCTGAGCTTCTTTTCTTTCCTCCTACTCTTTAACTGACTCATACCTCACCATCTTTTTCTCCCATAGTTTCTTCTTATTATTTGTTGTCTCCATTCAGTTCCCTCGCTCGCATAGTTTCTGTTCTTTCTTTTCCAGATGTCCTGTCATGGAGCTGCATGTCGCTGCTCTGCACTTGTCGTCTCCACCAACAGTTCTTCTCTTGTATCTCTATGCTGTCCTTTTCTCTCTCTGCTCTCCTCTCACCCCAACCGGTCGAGGCAGATGGCTCCGCCCACCTCTGAGCCTGGTTCTGTCAGAGGTTTCTTCCTGTTAAGAGGGAGTTTTTCCTTCCCTCTGTTGGAGGTTTTTCTCCCTTAAAGAGGAGTTTTTTTCCCCCTCCTAGCTTATGTGGGAATTGTTGAATTGTTGGGTTTCTCTGTATAATATTGTAAAGTTCTTCTGTAAGGACTTTGATGTGTTAAGTGCCATGAAATAACCTTTGGTGCTATATAAATGAAATTGAATTGAATTGAATTGAATTGAATTGAATTGAATTGAATTGAATTGAATTGAATTGAATTGAATTGAATTGAATTGAATTGAATTGAATTGAATTGAATTGAATTGAATTGAACACGAGGGAATGAACAAATGAATGGAGCACTGTCAGAAACATGAGTTTCTTTGTAAAAAAAAATCTGATCTTACACTCTCTAGGATGTTACTCATTACAGTGACTATAATATGTGATAAATACTGACAATAATATGTGACTCTAAAAGAGCTGCTTCCTGGTCTGTCGATGTGAATAATCCACAAGCTGGCCAACAATACTGTGTAGTCATTCAAATAAAGCCATAAGGCAGGACACATTGATTTACAATAATTACTCTTATCATTATTGCACCAAGTAGAAATGAGCTGAGTTATTAATACAAATGTTGTAAAAATTTGCTAAAGCAATTAAGCCAGCCATTAATTAAAATATGAAAATATTTTTGCAAATAATTGTTACAGGTTGTTATGTATTTGGCATTTTTCTGAACAGCTGGTGAAAGTGCAATCTGTTTGTTAGCCTTGTGATATAAAAGCCTGTCATTTGTCTGCTATTCTGGGAGTGACTCCAAAATTCAACAGGTTCAGAAAAAACTGAAATTGTGTTGGAAAACTGATGGATGAATGGATGAACAGATGTGTGAAAAAAAATTACACAGGCTATTATAAACTCCTCAGAATGGCGCTTGGAGCAGGCCAACGCTCACCGGGACGCAGAACAGGCACAGATACATGTTAATCTGTAACTACCGTGACGTTCACAAGCCGCCAAGTAGCTCGGCACTCAATAAACTACATTACCCAGCAGCGGCAAAAACACCTGTTCTCCAGACCCAAGACATACTGGTATCACACCTTTAATGAGGCTATTTGAACATCTTATTTATTCTAAAGAACAGCATCCTCCTTAAATTGTCAAGTATACTTGCTGAATGCTAATGTATGTACCATTAATATTGAATCAGATAATAGGCTACATCCTTATCTATTGTACGCTATATACTGATGAATCCCTCTGGAAAGCATATCCTTTACTAGCTAGGACTTTTATTCTGAAAGGTTGACTTCCTTTCTCTGTTTCAATTTAAAAGCCCTCTTGCGTTTCATTCACTGTCGAGCCATAGTTGGTTTTGACCTGATGTTGTTACTCTGATGAATAAAAAGGTTGTAGTGTTTGTAGTGCTTCTCTGTTGAAATTCAGAGTAGTATATTTCATGATTTGCTGATGTTGGCTGATGCACACAAACTTGTGAATATGGGGAGCACTGGCACTTATGTTTTCCTCTTCAAGCACTGATCACCATAAAATATATTATTCTACTTTTTATTCATGATTTTATTGAAAGATGCTACAATTCTCAAATGAGATAGCTATAAAGAGCGAGTTCTGTTCTTTTGCATTCAGTATTATGGTGCAATTATAAACTTCCCAAAAGGTAGCACAATTTATATAAAAAACAGTTACTGCTGTTATACAGTTATGCAGTAATACAATACAGTTATCTGTATCTGTGTGATCTTTTTGTGAACCTGCAGGGGTCAGTAGCCTCCAGGTTTGGATTGCTGCCTGCAAGTTACCAGTACAGTAATACCCTATGGGTTTAGATGCAGAAGCACTAAGATCTCTCACTTTAGTGATAAAAAAAATATCAATTTATAGTAAAAGTCCTACATTCAAATTATTACTTACATAAAAAAAATACCCTCTAAATAATACTTATGAAAAACAAAAGTACTAATTTTGACAAGAGTCTGCCCTTCTCAGTGTTTCATTATTTAAACAATTGCTTATTAATACTGATGCATTAATATGTAATTTTCATTATTTCTATTTAGTTGGTTGGTTGGAGTTTTTTCCTCCACTAAAACCTACAAAACCACAAACAACTGAACAGTCAGCATGAATCTAGCATTTCTTCTATTTTTCACTTAAACATAAATGCAGTCAGCATGTCTTCATGTACCGACCGACTCCACCGTGTTTAGATCAGGGCTCCGTCGGGGTCAGACCATCTGTTACAGGACTCCTTGTTCTTGTTGTTGCTGAGGATTTTTCTTTATGTCTCTCGTTGTGTGTTTGAGGTCGTTGTCATGCAGCTTAAAACCTATTTAATTATCGCTTAAATTAGAAAAACACTTCACAGCATTTATTTAGAGTTCTTTCAAGGTTTTTCCACATTTAGTCTTTTACTAGGAAACTGTGCTCCCTGTGTGGAGGTGGAATAAAATTCTGCTTGGACAATGATCTGTGTTTATGTTAAATATTAGAGGAGCTGTGCTTTGAGCGTTGGTTGTTCCAAACCTGGAGCAGAGTCACGTCAACTGGTGTCCAAGCCATTTTTTGGTGAACAGTTCCTCGCTCATGCCTGACACTCCAGCCGCTGATTTAACAGACAGGAGCTACATCAGCCAGAGAGGATGAACTAATCTCCCAGATGCAGACCATTGGGTTAGACAAACAGGGCTTGTGATGCTGTTCTAGTTTCACTCAAGCGGCTGCTGAGAGGTGGGCGAAAACAAGAGCAAATGTTACTCTGTGATCTCTCAGCAGCAGCTATTGAGGTGTTCTTGAGCAAGGTACTTAAACCTAATTGCTTCAGTGCTCAGAGGCCATCGGTGGAGAGCTATACTGTAACTGAACCAAAAGGGCTGACCATGCCAGCTTCTGCTTCTGATTGAATGTAGAACAGAGAAATTGATGGTGGAAAGAAAAACCGAATGCAGCAAATGTAGCCTAAAGGTTAATGAGATGAGGAATGTGGCCAGAGTTGCAGGATTTACTGAAATGCTGTTTACATGAGGAACCGCTGATTTCTTAATGCCGTGACTGTATGTGGGGAGGATGGAAGCCTCTCCTGAATCCTAAAATTGTAGGATTATGTGGTACATCACCCCGAGTGGCTTCTGGGTGTAAATGAAAGGAAACTGCTGCCAATTCTCAAACAACCGGCGATACGCAAAGTAACAAAAAAGACAAACCTTGACTCCTGACTTTTCTGAAGGCTTCTCACAAGGTTGGACCCTGGAACGGACATAAATCAAACAGGGACAGTGCTGATAATTCTCTGGACAGTCTGTAAGTAGGGAGTTTATGTGACATGAAATTTTGTGTTCATATTCATGGTGTCCAGAGGATAAATCTTCATAGCTTTGATTATCCACTGACATTTCATCTTGTGCCACCAGCAGGTCAAAATGTTCAATTATCTAATAACAAATCTCAGCTTTTTTATAGTTAAAAATACATTTTAAATTGGCATCCATAGTTACTAGATGATGTATCCTTTTTAGTATTCCCTGAATTGTCTTGTCATGCCAACATGACATGTAGTTTTAAGTCATATCTCAACAGCTGTTAGATGGATTCATGTAAAACCTGGTGCAGATATTAAGGTTACATTTCGGATGAATTATAATAATTGTTGATCCCCACATGAAGCACCATTATTAGCACAAAATTTATGTTTCCCCAGTTTTTATGAATATTTGTCTTCAGCTGTACTTTGTGTTGAGTGCTTATAATCGAATATCCGCTTGCTAACACGCTGAACTAAGGTGAAGAATGTAATAAACGTTACCTGCTTAATGTTGTTCTTACAGTTCCTGAATGTCTTAAGTAGGTCAAGATGTTTACACCATACACTTTTTTTTTTTTTACTTTTACTAATTTTTTCAATTCTATTTTACTTTATTTTTTGGTCTTTCTATTTGCAACAGTGGTTTGCACATTCACAGCAAAGCAAGGACACAGTTTTGTGAAGTATTGAAAAGAATCGTGAACAGGGGGCTGAGGCCAGAGCAGGAAAAACAGCATGACGATATACAAAATCTTTCTAGTATTCTCATATTCCTGTTGCTTGACAATCTCTTTCACTCTCATTCTCACTCAGAAATGCCCCCTGTTCCTGCTTAATCTTCAGTCTGCTAAAAGCATTTTAATTTAGTAATGACTCACTCTTCAGTAAACTCGCTGCAGTCTGTGTTATCTCTCACATTTTCAACTCAACCAAAACTAGGTTTCTTATTCTACATCAATATCCATCACTTTCATTTTTGCTCGAACAAGGCATCAGAGTATGAATTATAAAATATACTGAACTTAATGTGTTGTCATGGCCTATCAATGTATAAATCTGTTATGTGAGCTGTTTCTCTCAGTACATGGTTCTGTATAGGTTACATAATCAGTCTTTATTGCATGGTGGGGATTATGTACCCCAGAACATAGAAATTAAAATTTGTATCTTGTTATGTTGTGATTTACAAAACTGATTTAATTTTGAGCGTATTATCTTCAACAGACATGAAGCTTTTCATAAAGTCAGCATGCTGTTTGTGATGGGATGTTTTCCTGTTTGACTTAACGCTCTGGTCACAGCTCATCTCCTGAATATGTTTTGGGAAGGTCAGGAATGAGTTGCTAATAAACTCATTTTCAAAGTCTTTTTGAAAATCATATGAACACCTGACACCTGCTCAAGAACTGCTGTGGTATTTTATTCCATTCTTCTCCTGCTGCCTCCCTCTTGCTGGATATTTGCTGTGCAACCATGACAACAGGTCACGACTTCCTCTCTTTTTCTCTTCAGTACCATTGACCAGTGACTACAAGTGCTTGTGTAAATTTGTGCGTGTGCCAGTAGTGTCTCTTGGTGTATTTACAATATGTTGAGGATAGGAGGGATTAAGTTATCCTTCAGCTTATCTCCATTTAAAATGACTGATTATGCTGTCAGCGATGGTTGTGGCCTAGATTTGAAAGACAGCCTTGTTTGCTCTGTCTGGGAGCCACCAGACCTAGTGATGCACTTTTATCTGCGGACAAGTATTACCTCATTGTGTTTAGTAAGAGTAATAACGCTGCAGTTTGGTTAATGAAAGATGTACGAGGGGGATTCTTCCTGTTGCTCCTGCCTTTGAGAAATGGCGGAGCCTGCAGTTCACCTTAGCACTCGCATAATTTGCATATAGATGAGACTCATATCACATTATTGCTTAGGGAGAGTATTAATAATGGAGTTGTTGAACAGCATACCGTACTGTACAGGAGACTGTTGTAGATGCTGAAACAGGTGTGGCCCACAGCGATGGTTTCTGCCTCACTGAATCCAACCGTCTCCTGCATCCTTCCCCTCCCTCTACCTACCATCAGCCGCACCTTGTTTGTTTGTTTCTATTGTTTCTATTTTGAAGGATTTAAGAATTTGTTACATGTGTGGATCCAGTGCTATGCCACCAGCAAAATTTTAAAGGATTTCTAAATTACTTCTCAAACTGGTTCAAACTGAACACAAAAACACCACAGGGACACCAAATTGCTTGACCTTCTGATCCCCTCCTATCTGCTCCTGCTCTAACACTCGACCACTATTACCTGTCGGTATGCTCTAAAATGGATTTCATTGGCTCAGTGGGTGTGACATGGAAAACCCTCTGACCACTCTCTCTCTCACTTGCTCACTGTCACACTTCCTTGATTTGTATTGGTAGAACTGGCTGTCTAGATATACACAGTGCAGATATAATGTATGCATACTGTACATGCTGCATCAAAAATTCCTACACAACTTTCTTCATCTCAGCATTTTGGCCAACTATCATTTTCCCCTGTTTTCTGTGTCTTTAGCCCGGCAGCACCAACAGAAGATAGCCTCCATAATATGATGTGTATTGTGTCATGATGTGGGCATCATGAAACTTCAGTGATAGAAAATGTGCTATAATTTTAGTCAGAATTTATATTAACATCTAAAGATTTAACCATCATATAATTAATAATATATTAATTAAATGAGACCGAGAATTGCAGGGGATTTTAAACTCAGACATTTTTGTCTTGAATTGGAATAACTCAATATTTGAGTTGAAAATGAATTAGTAGTTTTTAAACAGTTGTCTCTTGTGTTATTTTGAGGGTAAAATCAGCTCAGTTTATGTTCAGTATCATAGTGACCCACATGGTCTGGTAAACCAGAACTTTGTGTAGGCCTATGTAATCTTTGTGGCTTGCGCAAAGTTGTCTGTACATTCTATTCTATTCTATTCTATTCTATTCTATTCTATTCTATTCTATTCTATTCTATTCTATTCTATTCTATTCTGTGTTGCTCTGTTCTGTTCTGTCTTTGTCTATTTTATTCAATTCAATTCTATTCTGTTGTGTTGTTCTATTCTATTCTATTTTATTGAAAGTTCATTCTTGACCTCAAATACAGTCAATTGTTTTTCCTTTTTTTGTTTACAGTGTCACAAATGAGGTTTCAAAAATCACAAAATTGAATAGAATATAATGACTTCATATCTAATACCATTGAGTTAATTTTTACTTACAAAGCCTATGCTATCACAAATTGTCTGTGAAAACCTCAGTAACATTTTATCTATTCTATTTTATTCTATTCTTGCCTGTTCGGTTTTGTGCTGTTGTATTTTACTCTATTCTATTCTTCCGAAAGTTCATGCAAAATTAGACAGAATATCAAATCTTCATAGGCTTGTTTCCATCTTGTTTTTTTTTTTCTTAAGTGAGGGCAGTTTTATTTCCATAGCATATGCTCACACAAAACATTCAGCAAAAGCCTCTATTCTATTCTATTCTATTCTATTCTATTCTATTCTATTCTATTCTATTCTATTCTATTCTATTCTATTCTATTCTATTCTATTCTATTCCTGTCCCCGCCCACTCACTGTCGTCACGCCCCGGGCAGCCAGTGAGGCGGAGGGAGGGGGGGGGTTCTCGCGGCGGAGAGGCAGGCAGCGGCGTCGCAGCGCTACAACTAGAGCGGCTTTCGGGCTTTGTTTGGTGGATGTGAATGAGCTCCATCACCTCCAGAAATGTGGACGGATATTAGGACGTTGCTACTTTTTCATTTGTTCGTCCTCATGCTTCATTTCTTGGAAGGTCAGTAGTGTTCTTTTTTTCCTTGCATGGGACGTTAATGAAATAAAAATAAAAACGATGTGTGAATTATGCTGAACGCGCGCGCGCGTTTAAAACCAAGAGAGAAAAATACAAAAATAAATAAATAATAATAATACTTTTTTCTATTATGTGTGTTTGCTTGCTTTCGGAATATATTTCTGAGGGTTCGGGATGGGTAAAGCCTCTGCGTGTCTGTCATGTGTTTCCCGGCTGTGAGCATCCATACTGCATCAGAGGTAGTAGCTGTAGTAGCCCACGCTCACTGAATCTTTGTCTTCAGGTTTTGGAGAATTGTGTCGGACACACAGGGGCCTCCTCTGCTGCTGTTCAATATCCTGGGAAAAAAAAAAAAAAAAAAGTAGATCAGTAACTGAAAGAAAACAGACCATGACGCTCCCAGCGCCTCAGCCAATTGACCTGAATGAATGCTGAATAGCAATTAGGCATTCATTTGCAAATGACAGTTGAACTACTAGCGGTTACTACTCCGCTAGATATCCGTTTGCTGCTCATCCATCTGGACGCTGATCTCCCCGCTTGTTTTTATTTTTTTTTTTTCATCCAGCAACTGATGAGTGTGAGGATGGACAGTTTCAGTGTAACAACAAAAGGTGCATACCGACCATCTGGAGGTGCGACGACGATGACGACTGCTCAGACAACAGTGATGAAGAAAACTGTCGTAAGTACTTAGTAGTTAGAGGAGAAATTAAATCTGTTAATTGTGAAAGAGCCTGTGATGTCTAAGGTGTTTCACAAATACCACACAATAACATCTTATTGCAATACAAAAGAATAGCTAAATCTTAAAATAATTGGATCACTTCAGCCCCCTTCATCCCTTTCTTGCCAGTGCGACCCATTACTGCCATAAAATATGCAGTAAAGCATAAAAACATCTCGGTATATTGTCATGGCCATCCAGTTCGTCATTTTTTGTCCTTGGAAATTGCTGTAAAAGTTAAATAACATTACAATTTTGTCATGAAATTGCCCCCATCATCTGTTCATTAGAGCTTGACATCTGGTAAGGACTGGAATGTGTATGGAAGCTTCTGTCTGTTAATGAGCTGTGTTTTCTCATAATAGTAACGGTTATGGGCCAGAAAATGCACCCACATCTCTCCTAGATCTCTATCCTCTCATCATCTAGTATTATCTTTCATGGTGGATGAGCTATTCTGGTGGCATTTTATCTACTGTACTATTCATCCATTGTTCATTAGTTGAGTTGTAGAGACATTCGAGGGTTTGTAAAGAGGCACAAGTGAAATCATACTTTGAAAAAGGAAGTGTGTGTGTTTGCCTCAGGCCACGAGTGTGAGCAGGTGATTTCATCCCTTCTACTTCCGACATATAGAAAGCTCAACAAGCGTGTTTCCTTAAACTGCGGGTTGATTGGGTGGAACCATTTTCCAATCATCCCCAAATAAAAAGCTGTCCAGGTGAGAGACAGATTGCGTGACGCTCCGGTCCATCGCACAAAGCTCTGACAGGTATCTTGGATGTGTTGCTCTGTGCGGAAATAATAGAATTCCACTTTCCTTTTTGACTGCGAGCCAGTGGCCTATATTTCGGAAGAATGCTCGCACTGAAACCAGTGAAGTTGTGCCAAAGCCGTAGCCAAGCTCTGCATGTTTGCTGCGCTGCTACGTTCCTTTGTGTCTGGGTTAATTGTGGCTCGGGAGGAATTCTTGCACCTCCTACATACATGCTCTCTATATTTTTCCTTATACCTGCTTCCGTTTGTCTCTGACAAATCCCCTCCCACCCCACCCACACACCCACACACACACCCACACACCCACACACACACACATGCACATGCACACGCACACGCACACAGACCTGTTGTGTACAACCACCTCCTCATGTTTGACTGTATGTGTTGCCAGTTTTTCCCGGTCTCAGAAACCAGCAGGATGTGTCCTCGGGCATGCAAAGGAAAACAGGTCATTTGGAGCATCTTTGTTCCCTAAAACATTCATGTATCACTGCTTCTCACACACACACACACACACACACACACACACACACACACACACACACACACACACACATACACCCTGATGTTTGGACAAAATCATTACTCTGACAGGCTTTATTTCTTCTATATTTCTTTCTTGAATGAAATAGGACATTGTTGAGCTTTTACTTCCCCCTTTGTGTTTTCCATCACACAGCGCCTCTGACACATTTAGGGTTTGAGTGAAAACTCTCCTCCTGAAAGCCCTTTAAGCTGAGCCTACTGTCAGTCCTCCATTTGATGATTATGACAGTGGAGCATTACTTGCCATTATATTAGCGAGTGGCCTTCACTTTGTGTCCATTTCCTTTCCTTGTGTGGCTTGCTGGATCTGCGTGGGCAGGCGGATACAGAGGCTGGTTTGTCAGAGCAGAGACAGCTCTGATTCTGCACTGGCATCCTTGTAGTGTTGGAGCACTGATAGGATATTAGCTGTTAAGCCTTCCCTCTTGCACATGGTGCGGCTCTGGTAATTTAAAAAAAAAGATGTGTTACTATTAAAGTCATCGTCACAGGTTGCTTGTGTTAGCCCCTTTCTCCACCTAAAGAGGCTGAAAGGCAGTCAGTGTAGTGTAGTGAAGTGTAAACCTGTATAACATATGCTAGGCAGAGGGAGAGGCCGGTGAGGATTTAGCTCGTACATACAGAAAATCCATGGCCGAAATTACACAGCCAGTTTCTTGTTGACTATGAGTTGATCGCATTTTTTAAATGACGTGTCTAAAAAGCTGAACGGATGGTCGCACTTTTTTCGTGTACTTGTGTTCACAGCGTATTAGTTTGCAGCACTATGCCAAGCCACAGAATCCAGTGACTGAATGCGTGCAACAGACCATGGTTATGAAATATGCTGACTGGAAGAAACCTGTGCCGCAGCTCCTTATTTGTCATGCAAGTGTCACCTTTCTTACCTGACTGGTGCTGGTAGTTGAACCTTGCAGAGCAGGTGTTAAGCTCTTAAAAACACTGATATTTCTCATGCCAGTATCGTACCCTCGATGCACAGTGATCCCTCTCCATCCTCCCATCCTGTTTCCATTAACCCCATCCCCCACCAGTCCACCCCCGGACTGCACTCCCATCTCTCCGTCCACCCCACCATCCCCCAATCATCAAACTCTATTCCCCAGTGGCCAGCAACACGCTGCGCGCACCCTTACATTCATACATGCTTAATTGCACTCATAAGTATGCGTACACACAAGAAGGGACCAGACGCATGGCAGTCTAGATGCATACAATCATAAACATAAGTAAATGTATATCAATGAACTCTTGTTCAACTTTGTGACAAGTTGAATGAACCACAGTGGAAACTGTATTGTTTACTGGTTGCATAACTTGCCTGGTGAGGATGAAAAGCAAAACCACGCTGCCTCTCGCCTCATCGGGAGTCGACACAGCAGTGGAAGCAACAAAAGAATTCTGCTTCGATTTTCTCAAAGGTAGATTTGTGCCGACTCTGAAACGGAGCTGCTGTTTAATCCTCATCCTGATTATGGCAGCATGTCACCCACTTTCCATCTATCCGTGTTCCCTTCAAAGTCCAGAAATGTCCACCCGGCTTTCTTCTCATCCTTGAATGTGGTAACGATCTATTTCATCCACCTTCATGAATATAACATCCATACCTGCCGGGAGGCCTTTCACATCGCCACGTAAAGCTCAAAGTCTTCTTTTGTTTCTCTCCACGATGCCGAGTCAGCAAAAACGGTGTGCCTACTCTCTTTGTGTTCTTTTACCTAATAAATCCGCACAACTCCTTCTGAGGCAAACGCGCTTTTGAAAGGGCTGCCACTTCAGCACGCCTCCTGATGTCATTGTTTATTTCTTTATTCCAAAGCCTGTCAGGGGATGCAGCATCCTCTTCTGCAGAGCTGAAACCAAACACCACACAACACAACACATTTAGGAATGCAAGAAATACCCCTCCACTGTCGATTAATGCTTAAACCGCAGATGTTATTTTCTCGGCTCACATCCGACACATGTTGAGGTCAATGTCAAATCCTGAGTAGGAATCCAGTGTGCATGCATTTTTTTTTGTTTCAAGAACAAGTTGTGTATAATTGCATCAGTCAATATTGTTGCTTTTCTGTATGGCTGCTTGCTGAGCTCTTAAGAGGAAGAACGTCCTGCCTGCTAAAAGGCAGCGGAGATTTTCGGAGTATTTTTTCATAAATTCACTAGATTCACAATAACTCACAGGATTTAACTTTGAAGTACTGCCATTTTTTTTTTTTTAATTTTTTAATTTTTTTGCTTTAATATGCTTCAACTGTTTCCTTGGATTTAAAGACAGTACCTATTCAGAGGTAAATCATCTGTGTCCGATCTTCAGCATTCCATTTTTCAATCCTTTTCTTTTCAAAAGGAGAAATGCTTTTTTAGTTATTGTCACAAATCTCCTCCACATCTTTTAATGCTTACCTATTGTTAGGCCTCGTGTGACCTGCAACTCTGTTTGAACCTATTTGGAAGCATTTTGGCCCAGTTACCACCTACAGTATCTTCTCTCCTCCTTTCTGGACTTGCACAACAGATGCCTACAAAAGCTGAATTCTGAAACTCGCTGCAGTTTTGTGACGCTCTGTTACTGTTGGCATTGATGAGTAGCTAGAGCACACGCAGTCCCAGTCAGCTCTTCTCTTTGCGAACTAGTGGTTCTGCTTTTTTATTACCGGACGAGTTATTTTTCTCCCAGCTGTGTGGACACCACCAACCCAGGCAGTAATACCGACCGATTATACATGAGGAAGCAGATTTTCCACCGGCTGACATCTACTTGTAAATGCAGAGGAGAACCGCTGTGACGTGTGAAGTTCTGCTGTGTCATGGAAGTTTTGAGAAAAAGAGATGTGTTTTTGGAGTATTACAGTTAAAACCATTGGTCTGTGTGTGTGTGTGTGTGTGTGTGTGTGTGTGTGTGTGTGTGTGTGTGTGTGTGTGTGTGTGTGTGTGTGTGTGTGTTTTTTCACCCCACAGACTCTGTGCTTCTTGTTTGTGTTGTTTGAAGCGACGTGTTTGACGGCAGAGACGATGTTGTCAGTGGTTGTTGATGATGTGGAACAAAAAGACAGTGGGCTGAAAATGTGTGAAGTTGAAGTGAGAGAAAGTGGGGTAAGAAATCGTTTTGACCCGCGGGGTGAGTCGGGAAGGTTGTTTGTGTTCCTATCAAATTCTCTCCATAATCTCCACGGCTTGTTGACAAGTGTTCACAGCATGGGAAGGATTATGCCTTTATCTCTCCACGCAATGAGGCATTTTTTTTTCCATTGGGTCTGCAGTCAATTTATGTGCTGTTAGCTCACTTATCCTAATAGAACCTCAATTAGTGTAACACATTTTGATAGCCCTGATGAAGCAAACTTTTTATTGCAAAAACAGATAAATATTTTAAAAATTAATATATTAATCGGGTAAACAGAATTGTCTTCTCACCTATTATCTGGAGCCTTGATATTTTTTCCTGACGCAGGAAACTGCGAAAGTCTGTTTATAGAGAGAATATAAAGGGGATGTGAAACTGAAACTTGAATTTAATACTATTTGTATGAAGTAAAAATTATCCTGATTTTACTGCTATTGTGCACGTTTTAATTTTGAAGGAGGCTGACAGCTGTCGTACAGCCTTAACCCCTCTTCATGAGTGTTCTCTGGTTTGTACTCGGTGTGAAGATTGCCATTAACTTTCATTATGCTGAGTGGAGCTTCTTACAGCCCTGTAAAGCCCAACAACCTTTATACAAGATGTTTTTTTTCAGACATAGTGGTGGTTTGTGCAAAATTTGTAGTAATTTAAAACATAAGAGACGAGTGACAAAGTGAAGGACAAAAACCGACATCAGGTATCTCTGCAGTTATGTGTTGGCCCACCATCTGGAAGTCTTACTGGAGAGATGAACACCATTCTCTCAAAGATATTCCCTCGTGTGATGTTTTGATGATGGGGAGAAGAGAGCTAACATCTAAGTCCAAAATTTCCCACAGGTGTTTGACGGGGTTGAAATCTGGTGACTGCAAAGGTCATAGCACATGGTCGTCAGATTCACATCATTTTAATACTCATCAAACCATTCAGTGACCCCTCATGCCCAATGGATGGGGACATTGCCATCCTGGAAGACACCACTTCCTTCAGGATAGAAATAGTTTAGCACAGGATGAAGGTGATCACTCAGAAAAACTTTATTTTCAGTGACCCTTCGCTCTGAGAGGACAAATAGAACCCAAACTATGCCAACAATATAACAGATCCCCTCACTGTACATGTCAATCCTCCAGGTTTCGGCTTTAATTCCTCACCCATCTGTATGTCTTTTAGGCACTTGAAGAACCATGGTGCTTTTATATTTGTTCTCCATTGGGAAGCTAGCAAGCTAGGGTAATGAAATTCCACACAGAAAATAGTTTAGTTTGATAACATTAGCACTAATTTCCACTCAATGTTACTTTTTGATTGTTACCTTTAAGTACTGAAAGTGTTCTGCATTGTAGAGAGGACAGGGTACAACTAGTGTGAGGTGTCAGTTGTTTGGTCTTTGACTCACTGAGTCCAGATGCTGTGATCCCAAATGAGCAGGCTGTCAAAACCCACTCAAAAATCAGACGTAAAAAAAAACAAAAAAAACTTTACGTCTTTTTACATCGTCACCAAGTAATTACATAAGTTGAAGCAAACACCTAGAACATTCAGCATGCAGTGATTTCTTGGAAAAAACCACTCACACATTTAAATCAGCTTACAGTCTGACTGACGACACATTTTCTCCCCGGCATGCACAAACAGTTCTGTTGATTTGCTGGCATCAGATGTAGAACACTTCGCTGAGGCCACTGCTCTGTTACAGCCTCATCCACATGTGTGTGTATATAAGTGTGACTGTGTTTGTTTGCCTGCTTGCTGGCCCTACTGGCCTACTGCCCTGTGTGTGCATGTCTCAAAGCCAGCTTGCCCTAAGTGATCATTAAGAAGTCTGCAGCTCCAATTGAGCTATTATCTCAGATTAGTGAGTGCCGCTATACAAAGTTGGAGGGAGAGAGGGAGGGAGGGAGAGAGGGATTAATGTGGGGGTATAAAACACTCAGCCTCTTGCCCACATCTGCCATGTATTTATCTCCATTCCACTTGACTTTTTAGTTCTCAACATCTACTGTAAAAAAACAACAACTCCCCACATAAATCTCTGTTCATATCAAAGGATATAAGAAGAGCTATTTCTCTGGGGATAGCGTGACTTGCCTCATACAAATTATTGTTGAATCGTTGAAAGACTGCTAAAGTATTAAAACAACAGTTTAAACTGTAGTCTGTGCATCAAAGGCTTTTAAAAATAATAATTGTTTATGTGGTTTCAAAACTGGATTCGGGTTTAATTGTTGTTAAATCTACGAGAACTTTATTGTACTGCTGCGAACCTAAGAGGTTTAAAATCCCAGATTTTGCATATAGTATCTCGTGGATCAGTCCCTTATATGTTATTTTTTTTATTGTCAATTAATGCAGAACCATGTATTCATTCTCTTAACAGCACAACAGGGAGCTTAAGGCGCTGCGGTGCATGTCAAGTCAAATTCGAGGTCGCGGATCTCAAGTGGTGGACAGTTTGGACAGTGTGTGTATGCATCTTGTAAAACATTATTGGTCCCTTGTTGAGTTCAGCTGGTTCTGAGATACAACCATTACATGAAAATGTTACAGATAAAGTGATGCTGCCGCACATCATTGTAGTTTTTGTACAAGTGATCCAGCAGTGGGAGTGAAACGAACCCAGGTTAGCTTGAAAATCGATAAGACACATGCTGGATGTTTGAGAGCGGCTGCCTGCTCGGTGAACTCGGGCCCCGGGGCCACGGGCATCCAGGCAGACAGCGCCTTTCATTCCAAATCACTGTCAGAACCCTCTCCCAACCCCCTCCCCAACCCCCACAAGGGAGGATGTTGGCACACCTTAAAAACTGTGGCCCTCGGACTGATTTTGGTGAAAAATGCCACTTCATGTGACTCAGCAGGCGTGCTTATGAATCTTCGCCGACAGCTCGGGGGGCGTTGGGATTGGTTGAGTGTAGTTTGCGAGTCTCACTCTGTTTTGATTTATCTGTTTGTGCGCGAGTACGCACACTCATCACAGAACTACAGAGGACATGATGCGTCTCTGAAATCAAGGCAGAGTTACAGAGAGCATCGGCAGCGCGCGCGGCAGTGCCACGGCAACCAAAAGCCCTCAGCCTCTTTCTCTTTATTGATGATTCAGTGTAGCTGGATGAATTATGAGTGTCACCTCCGCTCACACTGGCAACGTTCGCCTCCTCTTGTCCAGCTTACGTAGTGACTCATTACACCGCCACCATCACGGTGGTAAAGATTGGCGCGCAGGCTGTCGTTGCCTTGGAGTCACTCCACCTGCTAACATGTCTTCACCTTCAGTGCAGCCATCAGACCGTTGTGCCCACTGTGTGTCGGGCTGGATGATGTGGCTCTGAAAAAAAATACCGCGATCTTTCAGGATATTTCCGCGATAACAACGTTCTTCATATGACATGGCAAAATAATAATAATTTCAAGAACAAAATAAATGGTATAGTTTTTTTACACCAGCATGTATTTAGAAGTTTTCCTTCAAATATTCAATAAAAAGTAACATTGCTGTGTTTTTTTTGTACATCTGATCCTTTGCAACCAAACATTTCCACATGACTAAAGTCTGTCCCCTTTTTAGAACGAACTCCTCCACTTTATAGCCACTTTCAGCCATGCTTGTTGTTGCTGTTGGTAAGTAACACATGCAACGTATGTCATACCGTTACGCTGCCTAAGAGTGTGACATCATTTCATTAACAAGTCACAATATTTCAAATATCATGATATGATTTTTTTTTATACACAAAAAAAAATATCAGTCATATCTTAAATGTTACGATATGGCACACTTGCTGTGCAGCCACACTTTGGTCAGTTTCTCTCATCGAGTTATTGACGAGTTGGAAGAAGCTGATACTTCCAGTCATTGAGGAATAAGATGATTTTATCCACTGCAAAGCTGCACATTGAAAAACGAACGGGAAAAATGTATATTAATGCTTTAACTAATGCACTTACTTTAAGACCAGCGATATTCAATAATTCTTTATTATCATTAATTGTTATTTTATGTAAACTAACTCTTTATTGATGTAACTATTTATCTTCTTTTAGATAATCTCTTAATTATTTTCTTGAGTATTTTCTTTAGTTTGTAAAATGCCAGCAGTCATAAAAAAAGAGTTCTGAGAGCACAAAGTAAGGTCTTCAAATGTCTGGCTTTTCCTGAACTACTGTGAAAAACTCGGTGATATTGGATTTCCAATGGCGAGAAGAAGTGGAATTAGCTTCCCTTCCCTCTCGAGGAACGATTTGTGATTAATTTTCTGCACAAATGCAGAACTTATGAGCTAAACCTAGAAGTTAAATGTGGATTTAATCGTGTCAAACATTGCATTACCTGAACAATGATGGCAAAAAGGAACCGGCCATAAACTAATTTACTCAGCAGTGGAGCTTTAAGTGTGAGAAGCCTTGAATTCAGCCAGACAGGGACTATCAAAGGGCTTCCCTACAAAACCAGCCTCCCAATTAGCAGAGAGCTGGTTTTACTTGAGCTAATCAAACGTCGAGACGACATACGCATGATGCTTTACTCTCAGCTACGAGTGTAGATCTGTACACATTGTTTTTGAGTGGAAGAATATAACGTAACAGACTCAGACACCATTAAGTAGCTTTTCTGCAAAGGAATCTTTTTCACAGTCCTCTGCATGCCTTTTTTTTGTTGTTATACTTGTACATATTTTTTTAGAAAAACATTTTCACTCATGTAAAATCTAGATTTGAAAGCCGCAGCCTCACTACGACTTTTTAATTTCCTTTGAAATGCTCTGTCATGTTTTAACACACATATAAACTGGGTTGTGTATGAACCAAATGGAATGAAAATGTTATCAGTAAGGGTTTGGAAAGGCTTAGCTTTTGTATGATTTAGATATAAATATGAAATATTGCAATAACCTACATCCACAAATCTTTCTAAATGATTGCAGCTTGATTTTAAATGTAAAAGGAAATTACTTTTACCATCTTTTCCATGTTTAATCAGTGTTATATGAAGCTTTTACTATATTTCTGCAGGCCATCCAAAGAAAATCTCATCTCATATCAGAAAAGGTTAGCCACGCCTGTTTTAATTAGAAAGCTTATGTTTAAATCATAGTCTGTATTATAATTTAATGAGTATTCAAGATTCACACTGACTGCGTGTGTTTCTTGGAAGTGATAGGAAACATAAGCAGCAGCGTTAATGGGAAATGTTAGCTGGCAGATGGTTTGTATGAGTTGTACCTGACCTCATGTGCTTTGGGGAGGCACGTTGTGATCAAAGCTCAGCAACTAAGCTCTGCCTGGAGATAGGTACGTCTTAAATGCACGGCCATCGGCCACTCACATGCACACACAGATATACAGGCTGCACACTAAGAGACACTCACTTTACACTTGAGCAAATGTGCACCATTTTATTAGTTTATGATGCTGTGCAGGGGGAATAATGTAATCTCTTCTGACATGGATCACCAGAGAAAGAGGAACAAGTGATGATGAGCAAGGAAAAATGTAAGGAGAAGAAGAGTGTGGAGTCGAGCCAAGGAGGGTGTTGTTGTGGAGCGGGGTAGGTGGCGGGGGAGGGGAGGAAGAGTGCTGCAGTGTCATTGATTTTAGAGTGGTTGTTTTGCTGTGCTATTGTCGTGATGCAGATCAGATAAAGTGTAGCTGATAAGACAGCCAGACAGCTGGAGGTCACCCGTAGTCTCTCCTTCAGAAAGGTCAAAGTTGAGGTTGCTGTTGTGCTGTACGGTGTCACCATGTTTGTTATAAGGCGAGATATAGGAACCACAGCCACCATAGCAATAGCTGCACCGCAAACAGGGCAGACAACAACAAAAAAAAAAAAATGAAGCTCTTCCTTTAGCCACAAAACTGAAAGCAATTACATCCCGTTTGGTTCGAATGAAGGCAAGCAGATCATCTTTCTGGAGGCTCCAACTCACTGTAGAACATCTGCTCATCCTATCAAACGGCACACTGCTGTGAACACCTGACATGCATGCAGCTTTCCTGTTTGAAGCTCATTTTCTCTGTTTAACTATCAGTCAAATGGTGGCAAAGCAGGTTTCCATTGTATTAAACCCCCCCAAAAAATCAATTGCATGCGACAGTAAAATGTCAAAACAATCAGTTATACAACCTAACAGACAAATCCCGTGAATTGGATACACGTGTGTGTGCTGTTTATGGGGCAATTTATGTGAACCCAGTCTTAAATTAGTATCTTGAGAAGCTTAAGGTAACGTAGTACAAATCGCTTTTCCACAAAAGTTTGGACATTTTGTAAAAAGTGATAAAAACAAGAGTCTGCAATCCATTGATTATTTTAAACCTTTATTTAAAAGACAAAAGTGCAAAGAACAGATTTCCAATGTGTTCACCGACCAACATACCTGCAACAGACACGTTTCTCACGTCACCGTTCCTTTTAATTACACTGGATACAAAATTTGAAATCTTTTCTTTTTCTTGTATTTTTTTTCAACCAAATAAAAGATCTAAGAAAATTAACGAATCATAGATTCTTGTTTTTATAGCATTCTGCAAAAATGTTCTTAAAGTAGGATTTGAATTTGTTATTTGTTATTATTGTTTGTGTTTTTTTTTTTTTTTAAAGATATTGCATTATATACATTTATTGGTTTTGTTTTATCCACCTCGTACCACCTCCCCCAATAATAAGACTCTTAAGAACTGCTTTCTTTTTCAGAACCATACAGCAGAAATCTTGCTTTTTAATCCAGTACCACGTCCTACTTTGTCTCTCGACACCACATATATTATTACAGGGTAGAAAAGGAGCGAAAAAATGCCCCAGAAAAACCTTTATTTAATTGTCTCATGCAACGTGAAGCTGCTATTGCATCTTAAAGCTGCAGCTTATTTTACATACTGCATTGTGAATGTGAAAAATGCCATGATCTTGGCATTTAAGCCCAAGCTTGCATTGGTTTTATGCTAGAGGCTTTAAAAGTGGCTTTTGTAGATGCAAAGATAGAGCTAACCAATTCAAGAAGTGATGAAGACTTGTGCAAATTCTTAAACTATTTCCAATGTCATACTGTCAAAGCCATGTCACGTACCTGTATGTTGTAGAGTTAATGCCAGTGTGGTTGCTTGATTAGTCCACCAAGTAGTGCGTTAAATCCCTTCTGTATTGTGACATTTTGGACTTCAGGAATGTAGACCAATGCCGCTGAAATATTCTTCAGCCCATTAAGGCAGAAGTAAGATTTTTATGAAAAAAGCTAATGAATCACTTCACTGTCACTGTTTCCTATTAGTTCAAATGAAGCCAAGCGAAATGTTAAATCTCCCATGTGTAACAAATGTACCGTGCTTTTAAAGGAGCCATCTGAGCTTTACATGCATGAAAGAAAGTATTGTAAAAGAGCGAAGCTGCTGTGTCACCTTCAGTTTGCAAAAAGACTTGGAGATGCAGTGTTTTTATTCATTCTGACCCTGTATTCAGCCGATGCAAAAATATATGGTCTGCAAAAAGATTAGCGCTACGACGCAGAGCTGTGTCTGGAAAGAATAATGTAAGGTGCTTGGCTAAGACTATTAATTATTTACTTGTAGTTTTTATTACTTTAAGTAATTTTCTGGGCTTTGCAGCAAATATTCAGACCCCACGTACAACACCTCTATGATCCTCAGGGCTAAAAGGTGTTCTCTATCCTGTGATATTAAATTTAAAGCATTGCACAGCTTTTACAGACGCTGCATTGTGCCACTTTGCTAACACTCAGCCACTCTGATGATTAGAGGGAAGCCTTTAGTCACAGTTTGAGTAATCTGTTTTTGTGGTGGGTGGCTGCTGAATTCTTTGATTGGACAGCAGGTATCCGGTGGGCCCACACTTAAAGAATATCGTCCGTCACAGTGTCTATCAGTAGCCTTCTGCGACTGTGTCCAAGTCTGAATCCGGTTTGCTGTTTTTGTGTTTAAAGAAGAGACATTTTCAAAAAGAGAGACAAAGTTTGAAGTTTGAGATCCAGAGAAACAGAAGAGCTTCTCGCTCATGTGCAGAAGCGAGCTAATGTGCGCGTGAGTGTGCGTGGTGTTTGCGCATAACTGTCGGGTTGTGATCAAACAGCAGCTGGGACAAAAATCTGAGTGTGTCTTAATTACACTCTCTTGTTGCTAGGGGCAGATTTTCTAGAACAAGAAATTTGACCTCGGGCAGTGTTACAGTTATGTTAATTTCCGTCTGCAGTGGGAAATGTAAAATCTGGCTCTCAGTGGCTTGTCACAGCAATTTGAATGCCGTCGTCTTCAGGCCAGCGAGGGTCTCTGAAAATTTGGTCTGCAGCTGGCATTGTGTTTCGTGCCGTTGGAATCAGGTCTTTGCGAGAGAGAAAAGAAAGGAGGCGATAGCAGAGAGATGTGGCTCATTCTCTGCACAGGGTAAAAGGCTAATCTCCCAATTCCCATTACAGTCCCATGGTTACTAGACAGACACCATAATCCAGTGTGGCACATATTCCATGTACAGGAGTGAATCTGCTGTAGGCTCTCCAACTGTGTTTGGATGCTGTGACTGAGAGTGGCGTGCCGTTTTAAAAAAATATTTATTCTAAAGTCCTGTAAACTGAAGATGAATATTGGAATTTGACAGTAATAAGAACAGACATCAAACTTTCTGAAGGCTCTTAAAGATATATTTAATAGATGAATTTATATAGTCTAACATCAGCAATCTGAATGAGAGAAATCTTGTGACTCAAATGTCCATAACAAACAGCTCTCGGTCCCTTTTACACTTGGGTAAAACCTAGATGTGATTTCTTTTACCCGTAGCCACATAAATACAATATATACAGTAGGGCTGAGTACCGAACTTTGATTGGTTTTTAGCATTGACCTGATTGGTTTGATTGTATCAAGCATCAAAAAATGTCTTGTCAGGTGGTACCACATTTTGATACTTATGCTACATCCACATGTTGGTTTTGGTTTGGACCTAATCTAAAACCTAATCCCAGCCATGGTTGGCAGCGCGACCTGAAACTCGTAGTGGGACAGTTTTTAAAGACTGGACAAGCTTTGATATGATTTGAGAAGGATGGATACTTTAACTGCTGTTATCACAGGAGGGTCTGTTCATTTCCACAGATCGCCGACTGACCTAATTACACTCGGAAGGAGTGAGATCATGTAGGGATGTTTGGAGAGTTGGATGGATTTACACCTTTTCTATATCTGGCCAGAAAGCGTCTCACTTTCACATTTCACATGGATTTTTTTTTAACGAGCGGTGTGGTGGACTGCGATGTTGTCAGTAAGGTGGTCTATGTTTTGTTTGGAAACATTACCATAACATTTTGTGAGAGAATGAATCCAAATAACTTCGGTGATCCCCTGACTGTTCTTCTAGCACTACAATGGGGATGACATTTTTTTTGGTGACTGCTAATGGATAGATTGCCATGAAACTTGGTAACTAGCAACTGCAAGTATTGTCATTATGAGCGTGTTAGCATGCTGATGTTAGTATTTATTTAAATGCTGTGCCTAATTACAGCCTCACAGAGCTGTGAACAGGGCTGCAGTCTCTAAAATCAATTTTACTCAAGAAGAGCCACCAGCTATTTCACTGTGGCAGACGTTATGGATTGTGTCAGTCAGATCATAATGGTGAGTGATGGCATTTGGTCCTGGTGTCATAATTACTTTTGACAGATGAATAATGATTGTTAAGAAGAGTGTCTCCTGTCTTACAGCTACACTGAAACACTGAGAGGAGATTATTTAAGTGAAGGGGGAAAACGCTTTGGGACTCTCTTCATTAATTTCCATTCTTCTGGTCGCTGAGCAGTTCAGAGTCTCATTTCTGAGTCAAACTTCTTCTGAAATTGCTGTACAAGCCTTTGTGTCTTTATACCAATGCCTTCAGGTAGAATAACAGTGAATAGAGAGATCAACGTGTATAGTGTGTGCTGAAGCATAGGCCCACTTCAGATGGTATTTGTCAGCCTTCAGTTTTTTAAACATAATGCTGCATTATTACTGCATTATTGCACTCAACAGTAAGCTGTGCTGATATTCTCTCTCAAGATCTTGTGTGAGGCATCTGCTTTTAAGCTCTGATGTATTCTTAGTGTCTATTTAAGATCTATTTTATAACCTGAAAACTAAGTCTATGTAAACAGACAGTGATTCTAAAGATGCAGCTTTTTGAAGACATTTTGTAGTTTGGAGAAAGTGAAATTCTGTCTTTTTCTTTTAGAGATATCTGCCTTTAGCATGTTTCTGAACCCCTGCTGTGCCATTAGTAGCCGATAGAAAAATACTTTTCCTGAATACCTGCAGGGTTAAGGCGGTGTGAACAGCTTGAGTGTGAAGCAAAGCATTGCAGAGGAAGATTATGTGTGTGCAGTTAAGCTTTCCTGTATCACGGAAGGTTAAAAACAAGGAGTCTGATCAATATATCTCTGAGGAAAAGGTCTGGGTAGACTGCTATGATTGTGTTGAGAAAGACCTCAGGACTCAATAACAAACAGCAAACAGAACCGAAGGTTGCAGCCTCTGTGGAACACATATATATATATATATAGGTTACGTTCACCAAGTTCTTGGTTTGAACTCCAGGCTGCAGACTGTGTTGTTTTATGAGGATGGAGCATCTGGCTGCTGTGTTGATTTGGAGTCATTTCCAGCGAAGCGTGCAGGAGAGGCTCTGGAGAGAAGGGCAGCGGAGAAGGTGTCAGCTGTTTGGCTGAGTAACCCGTCCTCGAACTGTGCGCCTCCGTGTTTTCTAGACCAGGGAGACTTTATTACCAAAAACTCATGGGCAGGTGACAGACTGCACCAACCGTCTTGTCCCCGTTCATTTGGATGCCACTTCATTTGGAAGGTTTCCAGCTATAACCCAGATTTGTGCTGCAGTACATTTCTTTGGCAATGCATCATTATCTGCAAAGGTTTGTGGTTTTGCGTGGGAACTGTTCGAAAATCAGCCCTTTATCTCTTACCGCAAGAGGCCCATCCATCTGTGTAGTCGGATTAGTTTTATTTTGAAGGCTCCTGTTTTTCTGCCCTTTTCTGATAAAAGTAGGATTTGAGGCTGCGCTCACCAGCTCCGACTGTGGAAGAGTGCAGATGATCTGACCCTTGCCGTGGATTTAGAAGCAGCAGTCGGGGCTTGTTCCTGCAAACACCTGCTGCTTAAACCTTGCCTGCTTCCGCCGCTGTACACCGTAATTAGATTTCTTTTGCCAAATTGCTTTATTTCACTCTAAACACAGGTTTCTCACAGAAAAGCTCAGTAATTGCTCATCTCTTCATTGCAGTTGCTCGTGTTTCAGGGTGGCACAAGTGTTGGTGCAGGAAAATCACAGATGCTAGTTCAAGCAGGACATGAAAGTCATCGGTGCCAGATCAGCCACAAATCACATTCAACACATTCAACAAGGTGGTTCATGTACCCCTGCTGTTTCTACCTGCTTTTGCATTCCCTAAATCACACCTTCCTCCTGTGTGGTTCCTGTCATCTGTTTCTGGGGGGGCGTTTTTCTCCAAGCTGTGTCTTCAGTATTCCACTGACATGTCTGCCGGGCTCTGTTCTGACACTCATGAGGTTTGATTGTGCTCCCCACTGAATCATTAACCGGCTGCTGGATTTCACATCGGGAACACCTCAGAGAGCAGAACCCGTACCGCCAACACGAACTGTGTAACCACATGTAAAACAATTGTTTTAATTCCATAACGAGATGCAAAATTCCTGGCTGAATCTAGGTTAAACTTTCCAGTACAAGTGGTAATTACACAGTACTGCATGACATTACAGCGTGGTTGCATCACTGATGCAGCTGTAGAAACATGAGCTGTAGAAGTGGTACAGTTTAATCTGAAATGTGGTGTGTATTGCATCTATCATCTCCTGCTGTCTGTTTTCATCTCCATTCTTAAATTCAGATCTTTTGTATTTAGAAATATTTAAAAAAGTCACATGTGCACTATGTATGTGTTCACAGCCATGTACTTTGTAGATGGACCTGATATCGCCCACTGATATGAATACCTTTCTACTCATTAACAGTTCACAATAACCAAAAGTATCAAGTTGCATCAATTTGATTTAACACATCCAATGAGATTTGTGTTAAATATGTAGTAAAAAATTAAATGTCTGTATCACTTGAACACTTTATTGAGCTCAGCGGGGTGTGGTAACTTTCTCCCCTGTATTTCATAAAGTCTCATTTGCTCTTTCTATTTTATTAAAATAATTGATCATCTTTCATTCATGTCCACAAAGTTGCATAAAAAGATTATTTGCCTCATTTAGTAGAAGCCCATGTGTGCAGAAACTCGATTGTACCTTTAAACTCTAAAAATGTCCTACTTGTCCAGAATGACACGAAATCCCCCTTTCACCGTCAACTGGACTTAATTTAATGTGTTCAGCATGATTTATTCTACCACATGTTGAGTCCCCTGTAGAGTTGGCCTTCCCTTTAGTTTTCCCTATATACCGGTACAGTCTGTTGCAATGAAGATGCCAGCTTGTCGGAGAAAAATGTCGACTTTTGGCTGCAGGTCAAACAAATTTTGCTTCGTTAAAGCAGAAAACACAGGAAGAAGGGTGTAGCAGAAGGTCAGACCTGTGGAGCGGGCGTCATGCAGTGAAGGGAAGTGTGTGTGTTTGTGTGTATAGAGTACGCTGATATTCAGAGCAGTGGCAAGGTTTTCTCGTAACCAGCAATGTATGTGTTATCTTGGCAACATTCGTCAGTTTGCTTTCACTGCTCTGCGGTATTCTCTATGCTATGAGGGTGCAGAGCGAAAAGGAAGTAGACCGTCGCAGCAGTATGAATAAAAAAAAATGTCGTTCGATAAATCAAGTTTTGCTGTGGTTATACTGTAGATGTATCCTGTTGCTTCCTCACAGATGCGGTAGACGACCACCCGCACCTCTGTCTGATATTGCTCTGTCATACTTCAGGCTTCAAGGTAAATCTCTTGGGCTTTTGCCAAGCTGATCCTAAAAAACTTCAGTATAAATCATTCGCAGGCTCCCTCAACGGAAGGAACTTTCCTTACTGAGGCTGCCCTGCCTCTTGCTGGGTCAGGACGTGTTTGTGCCAATGTGACCCGACAGGGAGAGAAAAAAATATGTTTTTTTTAGGAGGCTTAGGGCTATAATTAGCGCAGTATGTGTCTTTGACCAGCACACAAGGTCGGAGGAAATGCTGGACTGTGAACAGCACTAAGTAGCCTTTCTTACCTCTGGCATGCTGCAGGTCTGGTGATGCAGATCTGACTTCAGGCTTCATGAGTTGAGTAATTATGTTGGAAATGGAAACTACAATAAATTGAAAATAGCTTGTGAGTTTAAAATTTTTGAAAAGCCATCAAATTGTTAATTTTTTTAAAAAATAATTTCTCTAAATATCTTCTTGTCATAAATAATATATTTTCCTCATGTTTTTACCGGAACCCGCCAGAAGGTGGCTGTAATACACATAAAAGCTGTTTGATAACCACCATTAAGCGACAAAAGGAGGAGAACAGGAATGTTTCACAAACGTGTTTGGAGCTGTGCGAGTAGATGCTACAATCTAAACAGCAGAAACGTGTAGATGGCGACAACCGTCCAAATGTTCTGTGTGGAACTTCTTCAAAAATCCAAACAGAACGGAGGTGCACTGAAATCTCTATGATGGCTAAGGACGTGCTTCTCATCAGCTTTGGCAAAAACGAGGGTTTTTCAAGTTTTTTGACATTTGTTGAATCTAAGTTCACAGCATAAGTGATTCTGTTTCTCTTTGTGTGTGCATGTGCAGTGGGTGGGGTTAGTGGGGTCTTTTACCAGCGGCAACCAACAGTGATGTCACCCATTGGCATTGGTTTGTGAGCTGGGGAGGAGTTGAGCGGTGGATCTGAATAGATCTGATACTACTTTCCGCCTACCGAGCAGGAAACCTGACTGCACCACAGACCTGTAAATCAATTAAACACGCCCCCCAAAAACATATCTTTTTGAGGCTTAATTTGGATTAATGACGGGATTATTTTCAGACGGACCGCCAGGAAACTAATAAAAAGGAGTGACTTAAGCTAACAACACCAAAACAACTTTTTTGCAGTTTAAGACACTCTGTATCGGCCTTATTTTCTAGACCCGGAAGCTACATCCACTTTTATATACAGTCTACGGGCTTTAAATAATCAATAATAAATGATTCCTAGGGAATATTGAATGGTCTCTTTTTTTTAAAATGGCCATCACCAACATCGCTGCAATGACGCGTTCCTGTAGATACATGCTGCACAACATCAGGAGAATACGTCCTCTTCTCACTCAGAAGGCGGTCCAGGCTCTGGTCCAGGCTCTGGTCCAGGCTCTGGTCCTCTCACGTCTGGACTACTGTAACTCCCTCCTGGCAGGTCTACCTGTTAGCTCCATCCGACCGCTGCAGCTCATCCAGAACGCCGCAGCTCGACTGGTCTTTAACCTCCTAAATTCACTCACACTCCTCCTCCTCCTCCTCTTCCTCCTCCTCCTCCACTCCCTTCACTGGTTACCAGTAGCTGCCCGCATCCGTTTCAAAACATTGGTACTTGTGTACCGCGCTGCGAACAGATCGGGTCCAGTCTACATCCAGGACATGGTCCAACCTTACATCCAAGCCCGTTCCCTCCGCTCTGCTTCTACCAATCAGCTTGTCCCTCCCTCACTGCGAGCTAAACACTCAACACAATCACGACTGTTTGCTGTCCTGGCTCCTAAATGGTGAATGAGCTCCCCACCGACATCAGGACAGCAGAAACTGTACATCTTCTGCCGCAAACTAAAAACACACCTCTTCAGACTTTACCTTGAACAGTAGAACTTTAGTAGCGCTTAAAATGACGCTTACTGATAGCACTTTGTAGTTTGGCTTTCTTGAAGAAATTGTATTTTCTTGATTCCTGTTGTTCTGGGTTTTGTACCCTCATGTTTGAAATGCACTTATTGTAAGTCGCTTTGGATAAAAGCGTCAGCTAAATGAAATGTAATGTAATGTTTAATATTTTCAATGAATATATGAGTGTAGCTGATTAATACTGAGTAATGTAATGAGGGCGGTGCAGTTAGTACATAAGTCAGTTTATCGGGCCACATTTCAGTTCACTTCCATTCATAATACAAAATTTGTCCTTAAAGGTACAAACTGGAAATTATGATTATATACAGATTAAAAGAAAGGGGAAAAAGTTGAAAGACACACAAAGATTGATGACAGTCACCAATCTCTGTTGCAAGTGCATCATAATCACAAAATATAGTGACCATCGCGATCAGCTCAACTGTTGATGAGTTTTATGGCTTCTGTAGTGAGATGTAAAAATATTACTTGTCTTTGTTTCAAATAGCGACAACTTGCCAAAAATAGAATAATTAATGATCATCTACTGTATTTTATATTGTGTTAGAGAATATACTCTTAAAATAGAAATGCTTTGCTCTCACTATCTTTGTCAGTATTACTAAACCAACAATTGGACGAAGCCGTTGCCTAGTAACAGCCAGAGAGACCCTCATGTCTCAGCATGTATATCGTCTCATAATTCATTCAGTGTCTCTGAACTTTTTGTGACATTTTCTTCGTTGATTTTCTTCTGTTTCCCTTTTCCTCACAGACATAAAGAAACATCTTGTTGTTTTAGGACTCTGCTATAGATTTTATGATTATGCATATTGAGGTGTAGCATCAGATCAAATATTAAAAAAATAACACACTTCCTCTATCCGATCTGACTCATGTTGAGTCACTTCTATTTATACACAGCAGCCCTAAATCCCACATCACCCTAGATTTGAATAATAGCTCTAAAACAAACAAACAAAAGGGAATCTATCCATGGTATTAAAGCAATTACAGGTTATTACGTTTTCAGCTAGCCTATGCAGCTCTGTGGAGGGTAACCAATCTGATGTCATACCTTTAGCTTTATCTTTAACATTTGATTTGCTCAGTTTGTCCAAAAGGGCAAAATGTACAGCGAGAGAGGAAGAAAAAGAGAAATTGAATGTGTGGATGCCACTATTCTGTGGCTCTGTGCGTTAAGATCGATAGTCTATCTGCCCGTGCTGACTTAGATTCCAATACTATGTGGTACTTTTTTGCCTTCTTGTTGTCTCTGGTAGCTCATTGCTAACCACACAAACCTGACTGACAGGAGGCAAAACGTAGAGACTTGTGTTATTGACAGATGAGGACAGATACGCGAGTCAGGAGGAGAAATGATTTACTTACTCCAAGGACATGTTTTAATTCATTCAGCTACATGGGGCTTCTAGGTTTGTACTAACAGTCACATTATAAATCTAAATTAAAATTTAGTAATTAAATATTTCTGAGGAAATCAGAACACTCAAATTAGCCTAATTGAATTCCATTATCATTTGTGAGAAGACCTTCAATAACAGCTTGTCCCAGGTCTTGTTGGTGCCACGCTGTATTTTGTATGCGACCATGATATCCCATTAATTTCAGAAGGTTTAGTCATTTACATGTTGGTTTAACCCAACAGGATACATCATGTTTCCTGCTTTGACAACACTCCCCTACTTCACTCTGGGCTAATGAGGCCATTTGTCTTCTTATACACAGGAGAATGTGCTTATCACTGCATTACCTATTAAGCTTCTCGTGGCCTCCAAAATGAAAGAGCTGTCATTAATATCCTTCATGGTAAAAAAAAAAAAAGAAATCTTCAAGGAATTAGGGTGTGTGTGTTTATCTGTGTGAATGTCAGATGACAAAAGGCGCTCTGCTTCTGCTGAACATCACTGAATGGTTGACTGAGCTCCGTTCTTGACAGGGTACTTTAAGATGTTCATCCAGCAGCCCCACACTCACATATACATATTCACACTAAGATTTGACCAATTAGGGTTTTTTAAATTTTATAGCTTCATATTTTGTGCCAGTTTGTGATACCATTGACTACCTGGATGTTGTTGATCAAATGGTATACTTTTCACCCTGAAAATGTGTGATATTAAAAATCAGCCGAGGCTTTGTTTAATAAGGGTAAAGGCAATATTTGAACGATCAAAGTGCATGGTGCAAGTGCATTCAGGACACTATTCTTTTACTAATGAGCCCTTCAAATAATAGTAAAATACTGCGCAATTGACTTGAGACCATGTTTTTTTTTTTATCATTCACTCCCTGCTGCTACCAATGGACTAAAAATGCAGCTGACCACAACTTATTTTAAGACCAACATGTCCATGGGCACTCAGATAGATGGGTTTAAATTTGTTATTGGATGATGGATGTCAAAATGAGAACTGCGTCATTGTGAAACCAGCAAAGAAGCTTGCGTTGCACTTGGTTCTGCTTTGCGGCAGATGAAACATAGAGCCTCTAGTTGTGGGTCTCACTGCCTGCATGACGTGTGCACGACGTGACACACGTCTAAAACACAGATGGCTGTTCTAACCTGTTAACGTAGGGGTGGAAATATAAATCAAGAAATACTGCGACCGCCATGCACGCACCACGCAGGCATGACTATGCTGTTGTTTATAGGTATGATGTTCACCGTCTCAGTTTAGCTTAGCATGCTCAGCATTTGCTGAGTATTAAACACAAGGTAGAGCCGAGGATGATGGGACATTTTTTTTTTACTGTAGTTTTGCTGGTGTAGTTGTGAAGTGACAGGAGATTTTTCTACTGTCTCTGGTTCAGGAGATCATTTAAGAAAATGTAAATGTAAAGTGGTCGACCTACTGGCCGACCAACCGTGTCATCAAACCACGTAGCTATGTTGGCAAAAAAAAAAGTAAGCTGGTTAGAAGCTCCTCAAGGAAGGAGGAAGATTTTATTCCAATTTTTCCAGTCTGACACCCCTGCTGCTGAGGAAAATCAGATATCGGTCACATCGGCAGTGAGCAAAACTGACTTCTCTATGTCTGATATTCATACCGAGCTCGGCTTCAACCAAATGTAACAGCAAAACCATACTTGATATAAGTCTGACAAGCACATCCACATCAATGGTGTTCAGGAAAGATGAAAAGGAGCAGAAGCAGTGAAATGTTGACAACATCGGCCTCAGAGGAGAAAGCTCCAGGTGGAGCTGCCGGAGCGTGGAGCGCCTTCCCACTTTACCTCCACCCGGAGACATCCCATGGCTGGGTGAGCTCCCCTGTACAGGGCCCTCATTCTGTCTGTGTCACATCCAATTTGTAACGCTCACGATCGGTGACTCGTACACAACACTGGATCACTATTGTTTTTGATTTTTCTCCGATGAACTAAGATCTGTGTCTCTGTTTTAAAGTCTTTCTTTTTTTTTTTTTTTTTTTGTAGAACAGGAAGACTCGGTGTGTCTGTGTGTGCCAGTGAGTGGTTTACATGTGTGTGGTGAACGGCAGCGGGATTTACATTCAGTAAACGCTATCTCTGCCATATACAGTACAGTAATATTTCCTGTTTTCATTCAGTATCACGCATTCCATAAAGATTCCATAAAGCCATATTACTTTATCACTCTCCATCTTTGCCACTATTACTCACTTCTGTTATTCCTCTGCTTCCTATCTAACACCTTGCCTTCTTCTTGTAACTCTCCCCTTCAGCCCACCCTCACGCTCACCCCCTCCCATGAACATTTCCAAACTTCTCCTAATTAAAACAGAAAGTCATTCCAAGCATATGGCAGGAGCTGGCCTGGGTAATTATTGCCAAATGAACCATGGCCCCTGTAGACTCTGACGGAAATCAGCAGCGAGCTCAGTTGGATGGAGTGAGGAGCTCAGTTCGTCAGAGAAAACCGCACGACGTGGGCTCATTTGACCTGTAGGGGCCATGCACCGGCTCAGCGGGAGATTTTCAAAGACTTTGTAATGCCATCAAATAAAGACTTAAGCACAGTCTTAACAAGCACACCGCTTCCAATTCTCAATTCTGCCCTCGTCTCTCTTTTTCGTTCATCTCACGGGAGTCAGATTAATTAACACAATATTAATACCCATGGACGGATTTGGAAGTACAGGAATGAGGGGTTTGTTTGGGAAGTCAAAATGTTCGACTTGGTCCTGAATATGAATTTTAATGTGCTGTATCTTTGAGGATTTGCAGGAGAGATCTTATGAATCGAATTACTCTGTTGCAGGAGGTGTGAGGCCTTTTAAAGCTTGCATTATGCCACTGGGTCTATCTGTTGTATCTCTCGCTCTCCTACACTGCCAAACCTAAATGACTGATGAACACATTTTTAACATATGCATGTGATGTGCATGTGTCTGTGCGTTTTGAGAAGCACATAGTTGGCATTTTGTTTTAGTAATGTGAGCACACTACTAATGAGTTTGCGCACTTGAGGGAGGCGTTGGTTAAAAGGATGTCACAATCCCCATTTACCACCTAATCATCTGTCTTCACCTTTAATAAAGGCCTGCATTCCTGCTCTCTAATGAGGACATAAGTAGCACTTAAGCTTCACCCCGAAAACCCACACACTTTATGTGATTGAAGAAAAACAACCACCCAATGTGTTTGCTTTTTTGGGGCGTTAAACTGAGACAGAGGCTTGGGGTTTAGGCAAATGGAGTAAACAAAGAGGGAGAGACCTCCGGTTGAAAGAACAAAGGGAGAAGAGGGGGAGTCACAGTGAAAAGGAAGTGTTTGTCTCAGTGTTGTAATGGGGTCGGTTCGTAACGTTTTGCTGAAAAGGCGAGAAAGAATGTTAATTTCCAGAGTTTTTAAGTGAACGAAACCAGAGTCGGTGACAAACACATTTCCTGCTGAGATGTATGTCCTATTAGAGCAACCCTATTAACACACTTCATAATTTCTTTTAATAACGTCAGCGAGCCAAGAGGAGCCGTTATTGGTTTGACATTGGCACTTTGACACCGGATATATTTTAAAAACGGGGCAGTTAAACAAGATTTAAAATCAGAGACAGGCAGTTTATCATAAGTGGCAGACTTATCACATCATCTATAGCGCTCTGGTGATCCATACTGTAAATGTGAGAGTGTGCTTAGTTAAATCTCTATAGATGATCCAGCCTGTACTGTCCATCTGTAATAATTGATGGAAGAAGATCTGTATTCATATAAATACTTCAATGCTCATCTAGAAAGTGCAGGGTAGAAAGTAGAATTGAATCAATCACAAATAAGTTAGTAAGCAACAGTTCTCTTGATACAAGATTAGATTTTTTTTTAGGGACACTTATAAACAGTATTATTTATGCAACATGGTGCATCAGCTGGTTGTAGTTTTAATCTTCCTTTTTCAGTTGCACTGCCTCTTACTCTACAAGTTAACTTAAAAAGTGATGCAGCTTTGGAAAAGAAAGAAATGTGTACTATTATACTAAGTGAACTCGCTATTGAAACATGTAATAAAACTTGTGTTTGCCTTTTACCTCATTAATTACCTATTATTGATGATGATTCATTAATTCCTGGATTCTGTACATCACAATCAATTTTAACTGAAGATTAATTGTCACACAAATAATTGCGATTACCGCTTAAATGACCTTTTTCTATTAATGTTCTGCCACTGTACAATAAGACTAATCATAGTTTAAAGATACATCGTATGAGGGAGAAGAGACATTTATTGTTTGTGGTGTTTGGCTTTGCAGCTAAATTCATGATGTTGATTTCAACAGAGGTGCTAATTCTCCACTCGTGTGCCATTAGACCAAAAGAATGATCTCATTAAAAGATCATCAATCAAACTCAGTGTGATGGATGGAAAGATTACATTTCTGTTAGCATCACAGCAAGAAGGTTCCTGGTCTGAACCTACCTGCTGGTCAGCTGGGGTCTTTCTATGTTCTCCCTGTGTCTGCGGGGTTTTTTCTCCAGGTGCTCTGGCTTCCTCCCAGTTTAAAGACACATTGGGTTAACCTTGATTGTAAATTAGCAATAGGTCTGAATCTGTGCGTATGTCTTTCTGTGTTGGCCCTTAGAGGGACTGGTGATCTTCCCAGTGTGCCTCCGCCCAGTAAGCTGGGTGCAAACACCGATAAAAGAAAGCATATAGTAATATGGTGGCTTTGATGCTTTTAAAAAACATTTGGGTGCTGCACCTAAGTGTTATAATATGTCCATAACGTTTTTCTTATCCTTCTGCCAGGACAACTTCTAGTACGAAATTACTTACATGTGCTTAAGGTGGAGGTATAAATATAAAGATCCATCTTAACTTCATTATAACGAGCATGTTCTTATGTTGTCCTCCACATTTATTAACCTAATGTCATGTTTGAATTTATCAGGGCAGCTGTGGCTCAGATGGTAGAACGAGTCTCCCACTAATCTACAGGTTGGTGGTTTGATCCCCAGTTCCTCCTGTGAACATGCCGAAGTGTCCTTGGGCAAGACACTGAAGCCTGAATTGCTGCTGATGCAAGCGACCACCTTGCATGGCAGCTCTGTACCATTGGTGTGTGGATGTATTCCTGGTGGTGAGCACCTTGCATGGGAGTTCCATAAGTGTGTGAATCATTTTGAAGTGCTTTGAGACCACCAAGGTGATAAAGTACTATACAAGTGAAGATCAATTAACTTAAACATAACTGGTGCAGCTGCCTGCTCGTCTCTATTAACGATGCTGAAAGGGATTGTTATTTATTTTGCTTGAATGACATCTGATTTCATTGCGTCAACTCTTCAAAACCTACATGTGGAAAGTAGGACAAACTATTTTATACAATTAAGGATGTGCCCGATCTTGAATGACTTCCAAACTAAGGTCAAGAGAGGAGTTGGAGTAGGATGAGGTGCGCATAGAAAGACACTTGAAAAAAATTCTCTTCTCACTCTTTCCCTAGAGCCCCCCCAGCTAGGCTTAGGCTCTCCGCGCATCTCTAAATGCTATATCTAATCTGAAGCATCAGAGCCAAGATGGGTTCCAGCAGCTGAGGAAGTTGTGCCTGTGTAACAACACTAGACTACTCAGCAGAAGGCTTTTAGCCAGTGATTTATTAGACTGTAGTACAGGTCCTGCTCAAAAGGGCTGAGGAAATTGAATGGCTCTGACCTCTGCCGTTGTCTGGCTCTCAGGCGGCGCTAGCAGTCTACAGGTGGAGAGTGCCTTTGTGTGTGTGTGTGTGTGTGTGTGTGGGTGTGTGTGTGGAGTATATGTGTTGAGTGACATTTTACACACACAAGTTTTTGGTGAGATTTTGGAAGGAAGCCACGATAAGCTCTGGGCTGTTGGGGGAAGTTTTCTTCTTATTGCCTAAACAGACACATTTTTGATTTTCACATTTTTTTGATTCTCAGCACGCTTGACATGTTGTTTACCAGCCTGTGGCCTTGCTGGCGTGTAGTTTTCTGCAGTAAACAGGTTTGGGAAGTAAAAGGTTTAACCTCCCAGAGTTTGCAGTGCTCAGCGATTAGCATCCATTTCGCTGCTCGGTGATGGAAAACCTGAGAGATTAAACTGGTTCTGGAGATGAGTAGATGGGGGGAGGGGGAGACGGCACAATGAATCAGAGTCAAGAAAATTAGGGAAAGTGGCAATAATTAGTGAAGAATATCAGGAAAAAGAAAGAGCACCAGAGAGGGGCTGCAGAGGAATAATGTGAGGAAATATAAGACTGATCTCCTCTGATGAGAGGGATGATTGCTGAGATTCAGATAATGTGACCAATTTTATGACACAGTTTAAGCCCCGCTGCGGACTGACCATGCTTTTACCCAGTTTTTAACTCGCAATCCTCGTTCTGTTTTTCCCTGTCTGTGCCTCTCTCTTTCTCCGAGCAGCCAGGAAAACGTGCGCCCCGGCAGAGTTTGCCTGTTTAAATGGACAGTGTGTCCCAGGACGATGGCGCTGCGACGGGGAACCAGAATGCCCGGATGGCTCTGATGAGGCAGAGGAGACCTGCAGTAAGTGAAATAATTCAGCTGCTCACATCAAGGACATCTTAAAAGGACACTTCCAGTTTATTACATTTTGGGTCTCATTTTCATAGCTGTGGCCACGTTCGGTTTATGAAATTTGTACTCAATAAATGAAATGCTAAAGAAGTGTCTGTGTCAGAATCACAAGTGGTCAGGCACTGTGGTTCTTAACCTGGTTGTAAGAATACCTAATATAAGGGGCTTTAAAGCTTTCAAGGTACAAATGATAATAATAATAATAAAGCTGCTGTGTGAAATATTATTTTAAGATATATTTTTCTGAATTTCTAATAAAATCTTTGCTGTAAAATAGTGCAAAGTTCTTATCAAGTAAAAAAAAAAGAAGGAAAGAAACCGTGTTATATGAGGTAGCTAACCTCTTATTTGACTGCCCACAGTTCAAAGACATGCTCCCTGAAATGAGGGATTGCAAGCAGCGCTTTAAGATGTCAGAAGCAAAAAGTGTTTGAAGCCACTGATCTAAAGCACGTTCTTTGCAGGTAAAAACAATCTGGAGTTCACGGGTAGCTCCAGTTGAAATTCCTCTGCTGAATACATTAGGCTAATCTGGGGGAATGAAGAAGTCATTGCATTACTTGTGACAATTTGAATATTCATTTTTAAAATAAATTGCAATGTTTTCTTTGGCTTGATCTTGTATGATTGTCTGACTGCATGTGTTTACAAGTGTGTGTCACACTGGACAATAATCATGGACAAAACTAAAAACAAATAGGAACCAGGTTATGTGAAGCTATGCTTTTCCTTTATGGTTTTTCTGGATTGTGTTGTGTTTTTTGATCTCAATTTGGCCACCTGAGATGCATCGACTGTTTCAGTCGATCAGATTCTTTGCAGTAAGAAAAGAAGAATCTGTGTCTGGCTAATTACTTTGGCATTTTGTGTGCTGCATACGGATACACTGTCACGCCTTCATCGCAGTCTTTTTAGACCAGATTTCAATTTGACTCTCTTGGAACCTTCATTCAGGTTGCTAATTTCCCTTGTTATCTCAGCTCTGGTGGCAGTTTAGCCGTCTCGCACGCCTCCACTCGCCCACGCACTTCAATACTCAATGCTGTCTGATGGCGAGTGCAAGAATGGTCTCGATTATCTCTCTGCCAAGCTGTTAGAGTCGAGGATCGCTGGCTGGCTCTCACTTAGCTGGTGCCAGTCTCTCTCCATCCCACACACAGAGGCCCCCATCAGGGGGTTAGGTGATTTGACTCCAGAACCAAGCTGAGACTGAAGGACTGAAGTGTGGGAGGTTGGAACCAGTTATTAAAGGTATTTCTTTCCTTTAATGCTAATTTTCAGTTCCTCCCCTTGCTGCTTGAGTCTCTCTTGGGGTTACAGACATCAGACAGCGCTGAAAGCGCTGCACTGATAAATAACAACGTCTTGAGGAAAATCAGAGAGTATCCACACACAGAAATACAGCTCAATAACCAACACATTTTAAGATTTTAAGTCTGGCAAGATCTGCACATTAGGGATGTACCATATCATATCGTTCCACGATAATACCGGTATAGTTTTTCATACAATAGAAAAAGTTCAAATTGTGATAGAGGCAATATTTTGACCTGTTGACGTCATAACATCTTACCGTTACGCAGCGGAACTGTGGGACATGTGTTTGCAGCTTTTCCAGCAACAAGCATGGCTAGAAGACGCTTTATTCTACAGGTTTTAGCTCTTAAGCTTAATTGACAAACATCACAACAACATTGTTTTGGAATTCTGCAACATATTTGAGATCTAAGTGGTTGAGTTCCTCTGATAAAATGTCCTAGCAGACCAACTAACTTTGGTGACACATGAACACTTGTAAGATATCTTTTTTAAAGGCTCTGAAAACATATCAGCTTCTTAAAATGAGAGGATGTGTTTTTTTTTTAAAAGGTTGAGCAGTTTTAATTATTTCACATTAGGAATGTTATTTTAAGTTTTGCTTTCTGCTTTCCTCATTGGTTTGAAGTGTTTTGGGCTGAATTGGAAAACTGTGATGTGTCATATTTTCATGGACATGTAACAGCTTAACAACATTTAGCAATCAGAATCTGATGATAATCTGCAGTTTGTTTAGTCACTCTTAACAAAATCGAATCAAACTGCACCCACACAGACCTGATGAGGGAGGTAAGATCGGCTCTGGAGTGTTAATCTCTTAATTAATAATACATGAAGAAGTGATCTGTTAACAGTGAACCACTTACCTTTCATTATTTACAAGTGAGGTTTGAAGAATGACTTTAATAATGATGTCAAAGTGTTCAGTAGATTCAGTACAGCAGGTTGATATTGGTCAATGCTGATAATATTATACAGTATTTGAGTGGTAATTTGGTTCTTCTCACCGTTATCATGCTTTGCATCTTTAAAGTCTTCCTTGAAGTTACTGTGGGATGGCATAAAAATGCACCCAACTGAGCAGGAAATGAATGAAGAAAAAGGCAAATTAATCTTTCAGAAGATATTCATTCTAGTTTTGTTACATTTTATTGGCTGTGGTTGTGTGGGTCCCTTCAATGAATAATGTATCAGCCAAGCAAAGCTTCTAATGTCACTCGCAGAAAGTTGGATGCGAAAAGGGAGACATAAAAGGGAGCTCTGAAGGATAGCAAGTTTATATTGGAAATCCAATTAAAGATAAATGAGGGAAGGATTCATCTCTGGGATGCAGTGGAGATAGAGATCTGGGTTGAGAAGAAAGCCATTTATATGGAAATCCCTTATGTATTCACATGACGTTGTAATGTAAAAAAAAAATTTGTTGCCCAAATGTTGTTGCAGTTTTGGTACCTTTTTATTTAACACACTCGGTCAGAAAAAAGGTGGTTTGATTTTTTTATCAGTTATCTTTTCAGGCACAGATTGATTCTTTATTTTTTGTGCAGTCAGCAAAATGGAAACATCCTTTCTCCTAAAACTCAAGAGTAGCAGCAGCACAGGTAGTCCTGACCCTGCAAGCTCGTAGCATCTCCTGATTACGTGTTCGGATGTGAAGTGTCAGGTTGAGGCCGTATCCCGAACAGAAGAATCGCTAATGAGATCCACTTCATCACAGTTGTCTTTCTGTTTGAGTGAATCCAGCTGTGCCATAATCGCACTGAGGAGCGGGGAGAAGGGAAAAAGACTCGAAGGATGGACATTAGGTGACGCTTAAGCAGCTTCCTTAACAACAGCAGCCGACCTGCTCTTGAATGGCTCTCATCATCTTTCTGATTAACCGGGTTTCACTGGTAATTTACATGTCTGCTCCATCCACTTGGTAAGATTAGAAAGCTCTAACGAGAACTGTACATCTGCTTTATTTTTCCGATTCGAGTAAAGGTGCAATAAACAATCTCTGACATTAAGATTTAAAATAACAACCCAATCCCATGCAATACTTCACCTTGAGATCAAAAGCTACTAAATTTCACATTTAACAATTAAACTTGACAAAAATGTCGCTGTCTCAACAATGAACAGAAGGGTGGAATTTCACACAGGCTGCATCCAATCTTTCACGTGACAGAGATATATAATGTGCCATTATGCAAATAGCAAGGACCAGTGACAACATTATTGTTTTACACGGGCTAATTATAAATATGTATAGCGCAGCATACATGTCAGTGCATCATGCTCCGGTTATTCTCCAACCTGATAAGCCAGGATTGCACGCTCACGTCATGTCTCCCCCTCCCAGCTCTCCTGTACTTTCTGTCTATTTCAGTTTCACATGTGCACAAACATACAGTACTCACATGCACACACACACACACACACACACACACACACACACACACACACACACACACACACACACACACACTCTGCTAAGACATTTTGGACTCAGTGCTGCAGACATCTGTGCCACAATCATTCTGGCTCACTGAGTGGATTCCCAATTACACGCTGGAGTAGCGTTACACTGCTGGATTTAGAATTAAAATTCGGGCCACACGGAGTGAGTTGCTCACGAGCGCTGAAAAATGAATGACTCTTTGGAGAAATGTGAAGTGCCAGAGCTCATAGTTTTTGTATTAGATGAACGTGTAATCAAGGAGGAACTGGGCCACTGCAGCCAGCTGTGCAGCAGCTTCTCTGCTCCCTCACCAGAGCAGCGACTTTTATGTGCTCTTAGTTGCCCGAGTTCACTTTTAAGGATTTAACAAGAGGAGGTGAACGTTGGTTACCGAGTTCAGCTTAGTTCTGGGTGTCACTTTGACTTCTACGTAAAGGATCTTTAGTGTTTTTTCTCCCTTCTCTTTTTCATTATATGAGGACACAACCCTGAACTGGTGTATATTTGAGAAATATGGACCACTCAAACAGATTGAACTATTTTAAATCCCCTGCGTTGTGCCTTTAATTTGGTCTTCCAAGTGTTATGTAATTTAGAGAGGATTATACTGTAAATATTTCTCTGAAGAAGGTTTTGACGAAAACTGCCTTCTATAAACCGCTTTGTAGATATTGAGCTTCAAACCCTACTGAGCTTTTTTTAGAGGGAGTCAATAATAAATCCTTGCTTTTTTTTATTGACTTTTTAATGGAGAAGCTTTTCTTTGTAAAGATGTTTGTGTTGCACATAGTGGGTGCCACAGTTTACTGCTTTGTGTGTGTTTAATCCTTTGGGTTGCTTTTTATGTGGAGATATGGATTGTTAGTTATGATGAAAGAACAACTTGCGGGTAAATTTATTGTAGGCTGTTAATCTGATAAATCACCAATAAGAATGGGTGAACACACACTGAAAGCACTGCATGGATGTGTGGTACATTTTCTGTGTGGCTTTTCTGCATTGAATCCGCTCATTCTAGCGGTGTGTTTTTTTCTGTTGACTGTTTGGTCTCCTGTTTATTGCGTAAATTTCAGTGTCACTTTAAAGTAAGTTTACTTTTTTTTGTAATTTACAGTGGAGGTTAACTCAGAACCAGGACTAATTAAAATGTATCTTACAAAGCTCACAATGTTTATATTATGATTCATATTGTAGTTCAAGTTATTTTTTCTCTTACACAGACACTACACCTGTGCTGGTTTTCAGTGCTCTTGTCTTGAAGGAAGAACTTGGATTTTCTTTTTAAAAAAACAAATTCAGGATGCTGACACGGTTCCGTATGAAACTTGGTAGTTTAGCCAGTCTAGTAGTTCAGAATGAGATTCAGAAAAATCATCACAACATATAAGGATTCTTTTGCTTTTTGCCACTTGATACCAGCCCGGCCCCGACAGAAAAACACTGCACATGTGCAAAAACTCATGTAATCACATGTCAACACGAAACATGTATTTTTCCCATGGGAACCATGAGGTTTTGGAACATTTTAACGGTGTAATGTGTGAAGCCCATGTAGATTCCCATGTGAAAACCTTTCCACATGTTTCCCCGTGTCATCATATGTTGCAATCATCATATGATCTATGTGGTAAACATGTGTCATCCATATGATCACGTGTCCCATGCGGAGGACATGGAAAACCCGTGTGTTTTTTTTGTAAGGGTGTGGGAAGTGAAAATTTAACATAAATATTGTGGGCACTGACCACGCAACTTTGTGTGGGTTAGCAGTGATAAAAGTACTTACTAAAGCTTTAACAGTATGGCCGCATTCAACTATTACTTTCATTACCTGTAGTTATTTAGTCTGGAAAAATTGGAAAATGTCTATCAGAGTTCTCTGAAACCTACAGTAATAGTTGGGTCTTTTATCAATAACCCTAAAAATATTCAGATTATAATCACATTCGATAAAAAAAACATCCGGTCTTCACACTTGAGAAGCTGGATCGAAATGAAAACTGGCCATGCTTGAAAGATTACTGTCAGAGTAGTTGTGGATTTCTTTTGAGAAAAGCTGATTGCTGGGATAAGTAACAGTAACATTGTAAAAAAAATAATAAAAATCATGAATTATGACTGAATTCAATAAAAATCTGTCTGTTAACAGCAAGAAAGTTCTGTTCACTTGAAGTTGTAAATCTGACCAGGATGGACCCATCACTCAGTGGCTGCTGGGATTTGACAGCCAAATATTTGAAACACATTTAAAACAAGCAATACAATAGCCTGGCGTTGTTTAGCTGATGAGGTAACAGTCAGCGAGCTCAGGTACAGCTCTTAATACTAAGCAGCAGTGCACGCCACAGTGCATTACTCGCTAATGCAGTTTGCTGGAAATAACAATTTCTCATCTTGTAGTCTGCGAGCCGCAAGCGTGTTCTCTGCTGTACCAGATCTATAATTCAAAGAGGGGGACATGGCCACGCTAACCCAGTTTAATGAAGCCGTGAATCTGAGAATGACTCATGTTATCGGAGCGTTTTGAGCCCTTTTAGCTCTGAGCCAGAGCCGCTGACTTATCTGCTTCACCACAAGAATCACAACAGTGACACACGCAGGTGCACAGGCCTGAGAACCAATTCAGACCCAAATGGACGCACACTTAGGTACACAGACATCAAAGTATTTTGGGCTCTGACAGTTGGAGTAGAGGATCAAGATCACTCTGAAATAGGTTTTGTGAGTCCTTCAGATTTTGAATAATTTCTAGGGTTTAATTGAAACATGTCACTAAAGGGACTGGCTACACAGAGAACGCAAGCTGTCGCAATAAGCTTACTTTCAAATCCGCTAAAAGCTGTCATGAACTGACTGCAGGATGAATCACCATTGAACATATCACATTTATTATCAATTGAGAGACTTAAAAAAGACGTTAATTTACACGACCAGGCTGCAAAGTACAACTTTCAGGCCAAGTTAAGTTTAGTTTTACATTTGGTATGAAGTTTCAGTTTATTATCCGCACATTATAAGAGATTTTCCAGCTCCACAGTACTTCTTAGACTTCCCTTTGTCAGGGCATCATACCAAATGCCCACTGACAACTGACAAATTGAAGTTTCCTCACTTGGTCACTGAAAGCCACGTTTTAGGTAAAAGGCTGTCAGTAGTAACAAGGTCAACCGTGATTATCTAATGAAAAGTAAAGCTATTACACTGTTGCACTTTTGAGAAGGAACGTCGCCTTGGGTCTCGTAAAAGGTGATGAATTCGAAACAGATCTTCTGCCAAAACGCCACAGTGCAGATGAATCCTCATTTTTCACTCTGATGGGAAACAACAGCCTGGCAGTCGGGTTTGTCTGCGAGTAATCGGCTTTGATTAAGTTGCTTCCTTTTCAAGCAAAGAAACCCTATAACCCGTGTCGTTATAAAATCGGAGGTGTCGCAAATCAGTAGCTGTCACGATGAGGTGGTGAGGCACCGCTACTTTGTCGGGTTTCTTTGTTTGGATTTGGGAGGAACTGAGCACGCGCTTCATTAAAGAGTCATCAATTGAAAGGACAGGACAGCTCGTCTTCCGCTCGCTGGATTCAGATTCTGCTCAAGTCCGAGCTCTGCCTGCCTTTCCTCCTTAATCTCTCTCCACTTGGTATGGATGGCTTTGATTTTGTGTTAGGATAAGAATGTGAAAGGTCATGCAGCAGTTTGTCTCTCTTCCTCCTTTCCCCCTTTAAACAGTATCTTGGCTCTTGGCGTGTCTCCCCTCTCTTATGGATTCCTTTTTGCTCTGAAGCTGCCCTCCATATTTCTCTTTCCTCTGCCACCCTTTCTCTCATTTTCTCTGCTTCTTGTTTTCTGTCAAGTTCAACACGGAACTCAAATTCACTAAGACAGCATGTTATTTCCTCTTTCAAAGATTCCACCTCCTCGGCCCTTTCATCTTTTCTTGTTCATTGTGTTTCCTCCCTGAGCAGTCAGTCTGACTTCTGGTTTTCAGACATTACTCAACCGCAATCATTCATTTTGATTCATCATTTCCTCCTATTTACATGCTCCACTAATCAGTCCCTGACAGTTGTGTGCGGGAAGAAGTGTTTGACTGAAAAGCGTATCGCAGGACATAATTGTCTCGGTTGCTTGCATGAAAAATATAGCTCTGACGCAGGCAACATCAAAGTCGGTCACACATCTTGACTTGATAGTTTTTTGCCGTGGTAATACGCGTCCCAAGCAGGTGGCGCAGGCTGACTCCGTCATTCCTCCACTTATTTATTATCACCCTGCTGTTTTTTGTAACAGCAAACCATTGTGCATCACAACATTTTCCTTTGATACAGCTGTCAGGAATGTGACAAAGCATGAATTACAGTAATCTTTTGTTCACTCACATCACACTGCAATTTGTTCAAAGCTAAAGTATGACTGAGAAGAGGAGTTCCTTGCTGTAGGAACAGCCTCGCAGGACTGCAGTGTCCAATCGTTTTTTTATTTTTTCTGTGGGGTCAGGGTCTGCCTGCATCAGCCGTTCTCACTGCTCCCCAGGCACCAGCTGCCTCTCCAGCCCCCCCCCCCCCCCGCTTCTCTTTTGTCACCCCGCTATGCTGCAAGGACAGTCGCACACACAAGCAGATATAAATGGCTGAAATCATACCATCTTCCAAAACTGAAATTCAGTGATGCTGACCTGTGTCAGGCCTATGCCTAGTTTATCCCAGATCCCTCATATCAGCATTTCTGCATTTAAAAAAAAAAATAAAAATAAAAAATCACACCACTCTTCTTCTTCTCGCTTCGCTACACTGACTTCCTGTTGCAGCTCACATCATGTTCAAACTCTGGTTCTGGGCTACAGAGCAGTGAACCACTGCTTCCTTTCTCCAAGCATTGGTCAAACACTGGGCTCATGTCATTCCAAGGACCTTGCAGTTGCACATCTTGGTCAGTCTCACTCATTTCTGCCTTGGCCCCACAATTGTAGAATCAAATCCAGATTGATTGCTCTTTCCCACCCTGAAATCAGAACGGCAGCGTGACTAAACACCTTTTGCAGCAGGCTAACACCCAAGTATTCAGTATGCAACTTCACTCTTCCCTTTAAATTGTTAAAGATAAACCTCTGTTAGCTGTTTCAGTTTTTATCCTATCTACCTGTTGTTTCTTTTATATGCAACTATGCTCTAATAAGTCACAAAGACATCTGCCACATGAATAAAATGTAACACAATAGATCCTGGTGGTACATAGCATTCTGTATAATGGCAGCTTCCCTGGTTTGGTTCCCTAATGGGACCTTTAATAATTGTTCTCACACCATGATTCCTGCCTGGACCTACGCTGTCACAGTAGCAAAATGCCAAAGAAGTAAAAAAAAAAGAAAAAAAAAAAAAAAAAAGAAGAAAAGATCATCAATACGTGTTTGAGGTCCTTTAGTTCTTGTGTTGTCATTATGTAGTTTCCTCACCAGAGATAACTGACAAGTGATATTTTAACTGTATAATGTCCTTTGTCTTGAATGATCCAGTTTAAGGAATCCTTGTAAGTGTTTGTTTCAGATTTATGTTTTGATTGATTTGAAGATTATAACCTAACATCATTAGAACATTGAAACAGGAAATTACATCAACAACTTGTAACATCCGTCAATATATCAATCTCAAATATGGGTATTTGTATTAGCAGCAAAAAATTTGGTATTCAGTCTGTTACAAAGCAAATTAGCAGTATTATTCTAACTTGGAAGAAAGGGATCTTTGTAACCCTGAACAGCTGGAATGTACCGAGTTCTCTTTGGATAGCTAAATGGTACTGACATTGATACAACATAGCATGAATTTATGCTCTCGTTAATTCAAAAAATATAACATTAAAACTATTCAGACCGAGGGGAAAAACATTACAAATGAAAGCTTAAATACACTCTGTAGTTGAAAGATATACAGCACCTCATTTAATAATTAAATCTCTGCATATTGGATTTGCATTATATCAAAAAGAATTGAGTTTTAACATAAATGTTCTAACTAATGTGTTTCCACATGAACAGCTGTACTTTGTGTGGAAAGACGGCTGGGCACACTTTCTTCCTGTCTGATCCAATTACCCACAATACAATTAACACCTACATTGCTCGTGACCACGTCAGAGATTCTGCTATAACCTCATAAATGGTTTGCATTATGGAGCGTGTTCTCACCCGTCACACTCATTACATCGTGTTACAGCAGTGTTTGTCAGCCGTAACAATGCTGTCTCAACACTGGCTGCTGAATGCTAACCTTGATGTGTAGCTGTGAAGGGCGGTGATTTACTAAAACGCTATGACACAATTCTGCATCCGACGGGGAGCCGGTGGAACGACGGAAAGAAGTTGAAGTGATTTTTAGAAAATGGAAATTACAGTTTGATGAAAGAATATACCCTAGAATATATCCTGTTTTGAGTGCGTGAAAGGGAGTTATCAGGTAAAAAGCTAAAGCTATAGCCAATAATTAGCTGTATTTAGCTCAAAGTAATGAATAAACAGTTAAAATAGATGGCAAATTTGAATAAATGGTTGAAATATTTAGCTTAAAGTAACAGATAAACAGTGGTGAAAGGGGAAGTATACAATCACAGACTTGACCAATGTGATCAAAACGCCAAAGATTGCACGAAAACATTATTATAACAATATCTGTGGTGATATAGTTTATAGTGTTCAATAACATTCAGTCTAAAATCATTTAAAAATTCACATGAAAGCATTTGTAACATGAGAAGTGGTGTTTTTGAAGGGGTACTTTAGTTGATCTGACTCCTGTGTCCAAAAGTTTTTGTAAACTGTCCTTAAATCTTAAAAAAGATAAATGATCGGCCATGCTTGCTGACCCCTTGATTTCATCCTGGGAGACTTAAGGCTGCACTGTAAGCAAATATGGATAATTAACAACATGCTTCATATTAAACGCACTGTAATCTGGATCAAACCGAACCCGTGCCAACTAGAGCAGATTGGCAGGAAAAGGAGGAGGGGAGGTGGTGGGGGTGGGGTGGGGTGGTGGTGGTGGTGGGGTGGGGGGGGGGGGTATGTGGGCTGGGTTGTTCCTTTGCTTTACAGCCAACTGTGCATTTGCTGTATTTCAAGATTTCTCTGCATGTCGCAGCCCAGACAGTAAAATCAATTGGGCAGCGGTGGAGCTTTGGACGAGTTTTAAGTGCATCGTGGGGCCGATTGAAAATCGAGTCCAGCGGTGTTTTGTAGCTGTTTTCGCTGCAGCCTTTATGGCATCATAAAACCGTCTGCAGTAATCTCCCTATCTTCCTTTTTATCCATGCCCACAGGCAAACAGACGTGCCCTCCAGAGAAATTTGACTGCGGGGGATCCACCAACAAGTGTGTGTCGTTGTCATGGCGATGTGACGGGGAGAAAGACTGTGAGAACGGGGCGGACGAGGAGGACTGCGCGTCTGGTGAGTGTGTCAAAGCCGGTCGCTCACACCGCCGTGAAATAGATACGTGGAGAAGATGGTTTTTACTTCCATTTTTCGCCGCTAATTGCCTTTCAAGAGGGCGTTTTTCATGTAAATTGTGGCGACGAGAGACGTGCAGAAGTGAATGACTTGACGAGTCAATCGAATAAGGAGAACTCGGATCCCCCGTTTTTGTATTTTATACGGTTTCATCCTTTCTGATCTCACTCGCCATCCAGAGGCTTAAGACTTTAAAGCACAGTAGGGAACGCTCTATATAATTAGACGGATTTGAAGTGAGTTTTTGATTTAAGGCCGCTGCACTCGACAACAAAGTCCCCTTTGATGTGAAATGATCTGCGGTGTGGAGCATCTAATATGGGGAGCTTTACTGATGATGTCTGGAAAGTTTCTGTCATTATGTCTTGAACCTTGAGTTGTTAGTCTTTCCACCGCAATGCCCCTCGAACTGTCAAAAGTGACATCACCTCGCACCCAGCCAATCAGACAACTCAAGCATGCGGCTGCCCCCCCCCCCCCCTCCAGCCCCCTTCAGGGAATATCCTTGCCCTACTTCTGAGGAGCCGTGAAGAATCGGCTTCTTCTTCTTCCTATCTCCCTCTCTTTCTCTCTCCCTCGCCTCTTCACGTCAGGAGAAATTGATTGAGGCAACACAGCTGTAGGGGGTGTAGTGTTCACACTTTGAAGATTGTGCAAAATGGCACATGGCAGCAAATGCGCAGAGTGGGCGGGGGGACATCTTATTATCCTATATTATTGATGTTGTTCCTTTTTTTTTTTTTCCTGAAATCTGCTCCTCCTCAGTTGTTTACGTGTGTGTGGATGTCGGGGTGGTGTCTGGGTAATGTTTATGATCATGTTTATTTGTTGAGAATACAACCAATTTGGAGTTTTTATTTAGATAAGAAGCCAAATCAATTAGGCATAAAATTCAATCATGACGCAGAGAAATTGTCCTCTTGAATACGTATTAACTCTTTCCTCCCTCCTTGAAACACGCCTCATTTAGGTGCTTTTCATTTTGCTCAGCCTGCAAATAACTTGTAAGTGACTCCCGTTCTCCAAGTGGCCCCACACACTTACGCCCGAGCAAGCAGCAGTGATTCCATCGACTTTAGATCTAATGCCGTCTTAGCTTAGATGGCTTTTCACTGCAATGTCCATCGAGACCCAGTCTAGCATGGGCTAATCCTTCTTTCATTCTAATGTCTGTATTGATGCTGCAATCTTAAGCCTCCCGGTAGCAGGCTGTCGCCCACCCAGGCAAAGGCCAGAATCCCTCCAGAGGTCGCCGCTCAGCGTGACCAGTTGTGAGAAGTTGCCTGCGACACCGAGCCGAGCACAGATTGCATCACAAATAAGACCTATTAAGTGCTGCTTAGGCCAGTTTATCTGAATACTGTTTGGGACCGATGCCAGCCCTGAGGGATGATGTCTGAATCAAGGGCAAGGGGCTTTTAAATGTTACCTCAGTGTGGATCAGATGTGAACCATTGATTCTTCTGTGTTATATCTGTAGTGCAGCTCACTGACTTAAAGAATGATGTCCATGTTGGGCAATTTCACCGAACATGATTAAGTGTAATAGCCGCAGCAATTCAAGAAGTCATCTGATGTTCATGCAGCTCGGTAAAACCGTGAGCATAACCCATTTACCTTTGAAAGCAAAGAGGTTTGTTTACCAATTACAAGGATTTTACCCACTTCTACAGTAACTACTGTTTATCCTTCTCTCAAATTCTGGTTTTACACAGCCTCCGTTCAGCGGTTGTGCGTACTTTCATCTGTGTACCAAGGCAAGACTTCCTCTCTGAGAATAATTAGTTTTTGTTTTCATCAGCACCATTGTAGCAACTACAAACTACCACCCACTCATGCTACACGTATGCATGATTTTCATATTTTGTTTAATGGGTGTTTACATTCGGAAAGGTTGTAAACATAGCAATATAATATATACTGTAAGTCAGACTAGTCACTCACTTGTGAAGTTTAAACTAATTCTTTTGAGTTTAAAACAAGGCTTTGTAGATTTTGTTCGATTTGAGCATAGGTTTTAGTGTAGAGACTGGTGAGTACATCTTTTCCATCATCATGGCCCTGAGGTCGGGTAGGATTCATCCCTTTATTTCATCACTATACAGCCCAGGTTAGCCAAAGTTAGAACTGTGCAGAGATGGCATTGTCTTGTGTTTCAAAAACCCTGTGTATTGTATTACTCTTAACCCTTGCGTGGTGTTCGTATTTTTGTTATTCAGGCAGTGTTCGTGGGTCTGGTGGACCTGCTGCATTTTGGGGTTATTAATTCAACACAATCAAACAAACGTGTTAAAATACTCAACAGATGTTTACTTCATCCCAATTACAAGCAATATAAACAGCATATATGGTTAATATTTGCCTTTTACCTTTGTTAGATCACATTTATGAATTAAGAACTGCAGACAGAGGGCTTCAGATCTTTACCATGTGAGGCAGGGGAAGAGTGGTGGAAATTACCGATTGGTCTGGGTCTCTGTGTTGCTGGAGAATCGACTTTTAAGTGACATTAACTAAAAAAAATTAAAAAAAAAAAATGAGTGAGTAAAGATGTGTAAAGTGCCAATACAAAACTGAGAATAAAGTTTCCTAATGAACAGCCGTTTTTCAGTTCAGCATTTTGCTCCCATCAGCAATGCTCAGCTGCAAACCTCAGCTTGTTGGGCTGCAAATGTAGTTCCAAATCATCTTTGGGTGCAGTTACGATAATTCAAAATATGAAAACATAATTTGAATGTCTGAAAGCCTTCCAACACCGTTGAGGATCCAAAGTTGAAGGGATTCGCAAAGTGTAAACTGGAAACAAAATGCTCCGCCAGTGTCTGTGTCTGTCCAGTAATACCGTCACAGCAGAATCATCACATTTCAAACAAAGTGGCTCTTTTCTCATTCACAACTGTTGTTTCTAGCGTGACAGCCTCAGACATGCTGTTTAGACGGTCTGAATGGAGAAAAGCCCCTTTGAGAGTGTCTGAGGTCTGCGCTGCCTAATTTATATAATGCAGGCAAACATCATGCTCATATTCCGCAGTAAGCGACCAGATGTTCACAGCTGTAAAAAAGCTTTGAGTTCAAAGTATTTCACAAAGTCTTTTACTTACATTTCAATCTGTTGAAGTGATGCGTAGGAACACACCACAATGTCTCTTTGGCTGAAAGGGGTGGTGTGTGTCCTTTCAAAACATTGTGAATGCTTATAGTCTGACTCCATCATCACTTGGATATTTTTGAATTGAGCTACTGGTAAGCTTCTTTAGGAGTGCTTGATGGATTGTGGAATAGTTTTGGAAACTCCCTCGTCACGTTGGATAAGAAGTGCTGTGTCTGACAATGTCAGTAACTTTCTGAAACTGACAATCCGACATTTACGCCCACTTAAAGATGGGGCAGGCAGTTCTGGAAAAGGCAGAAAACAACCCACCAGAATTTGAAATGACTTCTACTGCAATGATCTCCCTGAAATGATCCTTCTCCTGAAACGCTTCACCAATATTGACACATATTTTATTGTGTTCAGTGACATCAGACATACTGGGACAGATCCTGGTGGGCCGCTCCAACAGTGAGGCGGTGGACCGTCAAAAAATCCATAAAGTATTTACCGTCCCTCTCCGTATGCCTGCCATTCAGGGTGCTCATGAGAGTGCGCTCTGTGCCAGTGGATAAGTCCAGGGCTGAATTTATTTCCCAGTACACCCCTGATTGCTCTTACTGTCAGACTCTATTTTAGACTCTCTTTTTGATAAGTCTGGCCTCCTGTATTGGGGCTAGCTGTACAGTGCACGCAGCTGGTGGTAATGCTGGAATAGCAACTTTTTCTCCAGGATTTTCTGTCCTTGAATCAGCAAAATAACTGAAAGGATATGCACGGGCATGTGAATTTGTAGAACAGCCAGTTGGAGCCAAGAGTGGGTGCATAAGTCTAATGTTGTCTCAAGTTACTTGAATTAAAATATGTTGAAAGGTTAATGCTGAATTTATGCCCACTGACGCCCCAAAAAAAGAAAAAAACTGTCAACCCTAACTTTAATGCTTTGATTGGCCAGTAGTGCAGAGGTAAGAGAGACCCCAGATAGATCCAGGACAGAACTTTTAATTTGTTTCCTTCTTCATGCAGCTATTTCTCATTCTAGTCATGTGAGCAACTGAGTACAAAACCACAAATGTCCACCAGGAAAAACGGTCTAAGAAGGTACACCGTTTGCCCTAAAATTGGAAAACTTTCAGTCTTTTCTTTTCACCCAACTTTTAGACTGCAGCCATTTCAACCAGTTTTTAACCCCTTAGGCCTTCAGATGTTGTTGGACAGTGTGCATGACCCGACCCTTAAACCCTCACAAGTGTACAGTACAATACACCAGCACATGAAGATAACTTGGTTCCTATTTAGTTTGCTGTGTTATTAGATCAAAAACATTCATTTAAAGGGACCAACAGGTGCATCATTTATTGAACACTTTTGGAGAGGTGGTATCCTGTAACTCTGTGTGGGTAAAATCAAAACAAAGTTTACTTTGGTAACTCGCACATCAAGTCACGTTGCACTTCAGTGCACTTTGTGGCTTTGTTCATCCTCGCTGGTTGTCAAATATTTGATTACGAGCACTATTAATCACAAATATCTGATGTATGAGGTGAATTGTTTGCAGTGTGATGGAGGAAGTAGTTGACTTCTAGTGTCAGTACTTATGTTTTACTGAATTTGAATTTAAAACACCTGATGTCTATGTAAGAGATAAAATCAGTGATAAATAACTGCATACAATTTAGCTGTGGAAGTCATGAATGTCAGTGTGGGGCTGATTGTCGACCTTCGATACTCTTATTGCACTGACCAAATTGCTTTGGTGCTATGTACTAATGAAAAATCCAGTCCCAAATTTCATTACTTACCATAACTGTTGTTTCATTTATGCTGGAGTAAATCTCTACCGTGTCAGTGAGCCACAGCATTTACAATACGTAGCCTCTACTTTGGCAGCCTGCCCATGTAGATTAAATACCTCCATTTCAATACACCCTATTTCACCCTTTTTAAACACATTTTTGGCCACATACCTGTCTGAGTTGGCTGTGCTGCAGTGACTGGAGGCCTCTCTGTATGCAGCCAACAAACTACAGTCGTACTTTTGAACATCTTAATTGTAGTGTCTAGTGATAACTTGTATGTAAGACATTTAGGGGAATCTATTAAGTGTCGTGACAGAAAACCACCTGGGTTAAACTCTCCCCCTCTTAACTGCATGAAAACTAAAGATGTTTACCCTAACGTGAAGTATCATTTTTATTTCTTATAATTGATTTTATACCATTGGTATTGAAAAAAAGTATTGTTCAGGAATCAATACTGAAGTTTAGGTATTGTGATGTTATCAAAAATCTTTTGAACAATACCTAGTCTTAGTCAACCTCCCAATACTGCTACAACACAATCATACAGTCGGTCCTCTTTGCATTCCCACCACAGAAACACCAGAGTTTGAATGCTGGCACTCGAACCAGCCTAAAAAATGACTAGCAGGAGCAAACACATAAGATTTGTTTGGATCAACACTGACTGGGTTGTGAGAAGCACCTTCAACAGGGGCAGCCTTTTGTTTTCTTTCATTCTTAATGCTTTTGTGACCATGCTCATGCTTAATCCTCCCTGCAGTGAGCAACACATTCAAGCTCACTTCACACTTTCACTTCTATTTACTCAAGCACCAGCAGAGAGTTTGCACAACCCAAAACTGACGGAGCTGCAACCTACCCAGTTAGCTCCAGCACACTGTGCTATTAGTAGAAATTTCCAGAGTGCATAGCCCGCCGCAGACAGCAAAAAGTAAATCTTGCAGAGGCATCCTGCTAATTGAGTCATCCACATGTTGAATTATGTAGTAAGTAGAATCTAGCCCTCACCAGAGAAAGCTTTCCCTGATCAACATTACATTAAGCCCCAGCTCTAGAGAAGCTCTGCAAGAAAGTTGAACTGTGTCCTCAACCCTGAGTGATGCGCAGATTAATGTGCACTTACTCACCGGGCATTTCTCCTAAACATGTCTGTCTGCTGGGATCTACCGTGAAGGCCCAGCGACCGCTCTGGATTTGCACGTTTTCATTTGTTTGCAGTTGCACGTAATGTGAGGTTGAGTTGACTACCCGGGGTGCGTATACATAATTTCTGTGAGGTTGTATTTTTGCTTGTTTCCTTTATTCATATTTAAAGCTGCAGGGCAGGTGATTACAACCTGCATTCCACACAGCTGTCTCCCTTGTCCCCGTAGTGAAACTGAACTGGCAAATACTGCGCATCACCAGTGATAAAGCTTTCACAGAAGGCTATTTTATAGATCTAAATTGCTTCCACTGACAAAGTTTCGTGCTTATTTCCTTCTGCTAATCGAAATCTAGACAGGTTTTCAATTTGGCTTAATGGTGTGTATTTTTCTCTTGTCTCAGCACTCATTCAATGTCTCCTTTGTCTTCACCTACTGGCCTTCAGTCAGCTTACCTTTCAGGCAGTAATAATATAAGGGGGACTCTGACTCCCAACTTGTCCTGTATTATCTTCCCCTGGTTGTTACTGTAGATGAGCAAGTCGTCGCCTCCCTGTTGCAGCTGTGTTTTCTCTGTAAATGTGAGCGTGGCATCACAGGAAAGGGCAGCCACTTGGCCATTTCCCTGGTGAGGAACTGTGACCCATCTGAACTGGCCGGCAGTGTGAGTGTGTGTGTGTGTGTGTGTGTGTGTGTGTGTGTGTGTGTGTGTGTGTGTGTGTGTGTGTGTGTGTGTGTGTGTGTGTGTGTGTCTGTTGTTTCTGGTTACATAGAGTTGTCTCTGCTGGATGGTGTGTGCGTTTATGTGTGTGTTCGAATGACCTTGATGCAGTGGCTGTGGCAGCAGTGAACCTCACTTCTCTGAGCAGAGCGAACATGTCTGAATCCTCCCTTAAGTTTAGACGTATAAATATCCATGAGAAAAGCTGGGAGGACATTAAGCTGCACAGACAGTGACTGACATACTCGGAAGTATTTCTGTGTAGACAGATAAAAAAGGAATGAGTCTGTTTGTACATGCTTACAAACAACCTCGATGTCTTTCTTTTTATTTCCTCCCTTCTTTTTCCCTCTTGGCCAAAAAAATATGTCTTTATTTTTCACACTTGATTTTATGTTTCTTCACACATCCAGACTCATCACACACACACACAGACACACACGCACACGCACACACACACACACACACACACACACACACACACACACACGCGCACACACGCACGCATGCATGCACGCACGCATGCACACACACGCACGCACACACACACACACACACACACACACACACACACACACACACACACACACACACACACACACACACACACACACACTCATCAGCTGTAATGCTAATGTGAACAGAATGACCAGTCATCTCTTCCCTCTACATCTGAGCCACTGGTTGCCTCTGGCAACAATCTCCCATCATCAAAGCTGCCAGAGAAAGTAAAGTGGGTTATTGCTGCCAGCCTCTAACCACCACAGCGGTACTCATAGAAAAAGGTTCTCCCACCCAAGGAATTAAAAAGAAAGTGCTGACCTGTGACTCTGTGCCTCCCTTGTAAAACTCAATGAATTAAGCATATAAATGGATGCTTCCACTCATTGTGTGCTTTGAATTTGATTATGCATTACAACTCGCAAAGAAACATTCGTTGTCTTGAAAACAAAAGTATGTTTTTTCAATTTTCTTTTGTTATAAATAATGATTTAAAAAATAAATAAAATGAAGGACCAGCCAAGTTGCTATCTATGAGTAATTTAGGAAAGTTAGCACAAGTTGCTAATTTTAGCAAGCAGCTTGGTCAGAAATTGTGTTTACAAAGCCACTGGCATGTTGGCCTGTCACAGCTATTACATAATTGCCCGACTGCAATTATTTTGCATAATTGTTGGAATTGTGTCCGTTCATCTGTATAAAAACAGCTGGATGAAACTAACAGAAAGGTCATTAAACCCACGTATTTTAATTTTGTTTTCCCTTGTTGGAAGTTTGACTGGTGCTCTTTAAATAGTGTCATCTTGTTATGCCCTCTTCTGTTGCTGTAGTTTAATGGTGCACAACTTTGAACTCATAAAACATAGTTTATTTTAATTTTTGGTACTTGTCATTGTCAGTAATTTCTTTGTATATTTTAGTAATTTGTTTACTCTGTGATATCTGCCCATGGCAATTTCTGTTTACAAAGCCTGAAAAGAAAACAGAAATGTCATTTTTATTCATATTTTCCAATGTTCAATGCCAATCAATAGCTCTTCTTCTTCTTCATAACATGTATTATTAAAGTATGTACAATAATAGCAGCATAAAAATCGACAATATAATCACAATTATTTGGATAACAATTAATCAACTAAAATGTCATGATTGTGAAATCCCTACTCATGTAGGAGTACTTGCTGTGCATTATCATGGTTAATTAAACGTTCATGGTCTGCAGAGAATGAATCTAACTGACTCTAATGGTCCCCTGACTTTTCAACAAATTCCACCATTAGCCTGATTTTTGTGTTGTTTAATTTATCAGACAAATGTTTCAACTATTGACGTGGTTGTCTTGACATTTGATTTGCACAATCATGTCCCCTTTAGGCTGAACTGTAAATAAATATGGTCATTATTTTCCTGTCCATCGAGCACCGTCAAAATTTTAGTTCAGTTTTATCTTTTCACATTTCAATCATGCTCGGCCGCACTGTGCGTGTAATGCTAACCTGCTAACAAGCAACTTAAAGCTTGTGAACAGTGTGAATATAATGCCTGGGAAGTATCCCATCAGCTATATCTTTGTAAGCGTGTTAACATGCTGTCATTTGTATTTCGGTCAGTTATTCCTTTTAATCGGCTTGATGCTATTTTAAAGACATTTTGTTTTCTAGATATTTCACAGAGCAGGAAAATTTGACAATTAAAACCCCAAGAGATGCACAAACATATAAAAGATTGTGTTTCTTACAGCAAATAACGTCCCACATACAAAAGTCACTTTCCAGCATTTGTTCAGGCAGCTGTACCAAATTGTGTAACTAGATAGATGATAAATCTTGATTTAACAACTTGGAGGGTGAAATGTGGGTTCCCTCTGATTTATTCAGCATTTAAAACCCACTGGCTTATTCAACATCATCGGCAGATGGTCTGTGGGCTCAAAGTTGCACCACAGTCTTTAAATACATTTACTCAGGTCCCCACTGGAAAAAAAAGTGTAGCCAGACTGCTCATGTACATTACTAATGGTCCCTCCCTTGTGTAATAATGCACATGGTAAATGAATCTTCTCAATTATTTAGTTCCAAATTAGTATAGAGCGGGTCGAGGGGGAACAAACAGTAGTTATAAAACTCTTCAGAATCAGATGCAGCTTGTTTAATATTAATGAATATAACCTCTTTCACTGAACTGAATTCACAACACTTGTTTTAATTTCAGTAGCGCTCCCCATGTTTCTGTGGCAATCATGTCAGTAACAACGAAATAATTAATCACTGATGTTTGCAAAGAAAAAAATGTGTCTGTAACATATGGTGTAATTACATAGGATAGTAAGTAGGACACTATCTGACATCCAATGTTTTTACCAACTGAGGATATGTTCAGTCAAACTTGACGCATGGTTGCTCATGATGCTCAGGATTTTCCACTCTTGTATGATATTCAGTTTCTCTTCGCAGCTGTTTTAGATTCTGTTTGCTTGTAGTGTTCAAGAGCCTGCTGTGGAGAGCTCATCATCGCTTTAATCGTGCTTAAATGCTGATGCTTGTCGTTTATATTCAGAAAAAAAAATCAAACTGGCTTTACTGACCGACCCCTTGCTACGATCAGTTGAAGTTAAAAATGATGTGCTAGGTTGACACTTGGAGGATGCTAGGTTTCTGCTGCAGGTCAGTGACAGTATGCCGGTGCTTTGCAATTTGCTGATTCTGGGTAAAATGTTGCAAAATAGCAACCCTTTGGCTGTAACCAGCCGTAACAGCCAAAGGCAGTGGTGTTGGAGTCTGAGCACCCCGTGGTTTGTGTAAATATCAAATTATTCTTCTCCCACCGCCGGCCTCTATGGGCTCGCAGTGGGATCCCTGACTCTCCTCACTCCCAGAGTGCTTTTAGCGAAACAGGAGGAGATACAGTGAGAGCTGGGAAAGGTAGGGGGAGGGGGAGGGGGAGGGGGAGGGAGGGAGGGAGGGAGGGAGGGAGAGAGATTTTTATCCCACAAGGTCAATACTACTGGACAAAGCTGAAATGCAACAATTATGCATTAATTAAAAAGTGAACAGGCCAGACCAGACCAGAGTATACATTAAAACATTACAGCATAGAAAAGTGTGTAATTTAGATTAGCAGCTACTGCGCTCATGCTTATTAAGCTAGTTGATGAGATAGCCACAAGTACCTAAAGCTTATTTTCACACTATTTCTTACCCGTTTCCAGTAATTGCACTTTCAATTTTAGAGCTCCGACAGCTCAGTAATTTTATTACGCCACATGAATAAGGTTATCGCTTATTTTTTTTAGTAGCACTGCTTAAAGCTCACTAACTTAATTTGGCAATTATCGCTTATTTTTTTTAGTAGCACTGCTTAAAGCTCACTAACTTAATTTGGCAAAGAAGCAAAACTGCAATCTAAACCTCGTGGAATTTATAAAAAAAATTAATGGTTAAGCTATATTTAAGTAATATTTTTCAATGTATTCATTTATTTACTGTAATTGACTGACTTTTTGATGTCTTAAAAAGGTGTTCAATTTGCTTGACAGCTTCACAGCGTGTCTCTTAACCTCACTGAACTATATTTTATATAGGCTTGGTATTTTCCTACAGTTACTGCATTCAGCTTTTATTAGTTAGAATAGCATATTGTCAGCTGCAATCTGTTGACTTTATGCATTTCAGCAACAGAAAGTGCTCTGACTCCATGATTTGGTCTTTTGACTGACCGTTTTGATATCACTGCACAGCCTGAAGAGCCGCCAGAGGTGGGATTAAATTAGAGAATTTGTCCTCTAGCAGTCTGACAGTCGTCGACCGCTATTTACTGTACATTTCTAATTAGATCACATCAGCTAACTAAAAGTGTTAGTTATAAAAGTCACTGTCTTGGAACTGTCTTAGTATTTGTATTTTATATTATGTGTATAACAATAAGAGGCTTAATGGTGTTCAAAATGTGTGCTAATTAACTATACATGATACAGTGCCGAGTTTACGCTCATTTGGTTACTGACACTGCAAGTTCTCCAGCTCTCGTCTCTCTGCTGCTCACAGACATCAGAAGAAAGAGTCGCAGGGAAGATAAGAAAAATCAAACACACTAGAACAGAGGAAGATGTTTTTGAGAGAGGATAAAGTAGCATAACAGAGCTCCATCACAGAGGAGAGAAGGATCGGCTGATGCCAACGAGAGCTCTATTATCTCCTACCTCATAGGAGGGGAAGCCTCTCACCATCTTCTTGTGATGACTGCCATCATCCTCTCCAGCTCTGCTTTTGTCTCGGTTATGTCACCGCTATTGACTTTTGGCTTACCTGAGAAAATTCATTTCTGTCGGTGTGCCCAACTGTTTGAGACTAATTTAATTTAATGTCTGTGGTTTTACTTTTATCTACTTACAGCTGGAGCCGGTTCTGAAACTTTGATTTTGTTCCATGTGACTCACTTAGTTACATTTTCGTTTGGGTTTATTCTGACAGTCTGCAAAGGATTGTACTCATTTTGAAGCAGAGGCCTTTAAACATATTTCACTATAGGAGGTAACAGCATATCGACAGATTTAATAATGTATAGAAATGCTACACCTTCCCTGCTTCTGTGTTGTGAAGACAGAGCTCACCATCCTTGATTTGCTCTTCAAAAGTGCGTTTGTACTCTGTCGCTCCTCCAGATGCGAAGGCCTGCCCCACCGGAGAGTTCATGTGCGGCAACCGCAAGTGCTTAGCCACCGTCTACGTGTGTGATGGCGACGACGACTGCGGAGACGGCAGCGACGAGCTGAAATGCACCTCCCCTCTGACCTGCGGGCCCAACCACCTCCGCTGCAACACCTCGGAGTGCGTGCCGCTGATGTGGAGCTGCGACGGAGACCCCGACTGCTCTGACAGCTCGGACGAGGGGCCGGAGCGCTGCGGCGGCGGCGACGGGGTCCCGTACCTGCTGAACCGCCGAGCCAACTGCACCGCCGGGGAGTTTCGCTGCGACAACGGGGAGTGTGTGCGACTGGCGTGGAAGTGTGACGGAGACCCCGACTGCAAGGACAAATCTGATGAGTCTGACTGCCGTGAGTCTCTCTTCCGATCTCTTTTCTTTGCCTCTCCCTGCCCGTCTCCACATCATATACTTTACTCCTGTGTAGTTTTCTTCTGTTTTTATGTGGCAAGAGCTTCTATATGTTTTCTATTGTTCTCATCTATTCAAAAGACTGTCTGCTCAAAAAAAAAAAAGCTGCTCTCTCTCTGAAAGGCTTTCTGTATATATGTTATATGTAACTAGGTTGAGGGAGAGTTTCTGTACAATAGACTTGTAAATATGTAACCGTGGTTTTCTGAGTGAACAGGATAAAGCTATGTTCCAATTTCACACAACATATTAAGCCTAAGCAGGTCAGTTTGCATGCAGAAATACTTTCTTTTTCTAAGTGCGCAGTTAATCTTTACTGTTTTCACCGCATTTCAATGCACAAAGGAAATGGAAGAAGTATTTATAGTTGCAAAGGCAGTAAAACAGAAAGACCTCGTAAAACTAAAAAAATTACATAAAACATAACTTTTTGTTTGTAAGTTTATTTGACTGTAACCTTTTAAGGTACAGTTTGATTGAAATCTTGCAATCCACAATTTTGTGATAATACACGATAATAAAGTACATAGATCTATTTTGTACTAAAAGCAAATCTAGACAGGACAGAGTACAGAAGTCAGTGTATGTAGCATGTATCATGGAATTGGACACTCTTCGGACCCTCTTCTGCTGCCGGTACCGGCTCGACTCAACTTCACTTACTTTTTTGGGGTTTTCCACGTAGCAAAAGTTGTGGATGCTATCTAGTAGTATTTCTGACCTCTGTCAAATTTCCAAGTGAGCTGAGCTGTTACCAAAAGGTGCAGAAAAACACTGCAGGTGATTGATTTGTCAGATATAAATATCACAATCACTGCATCACTGCATGCGTGCACAAGCCGGCCATTGTTAACAAGCCAAGCTAGTATAGAGCCAGTCATTTTTCTTCTTCACTGGACTATTTGATTAATGGAAACCCACAACCTTTCTGCAGTCTTGTATCTTGCTGCTTTCGGCGTCCTCTGAGACAGAATTTGTCTCCTTGCTGTGACGAATAGACACATACTGAGAATCAAGAACAGCATCCCTTCCACATTTTCTGTTGTTCATGTGTGTGCTGTGTTAAAGATGACGTCACGGCACTTTCATGCAGCATCCCTATTGTTACAAAGCTGCATTTTTGCTGTGGCAAACAAAATCCAGAAAAGAACCTGGTACCAAAAGTGAGTCGAGTAAAGCAGAGCTGGTACTGGCAGGGGAAAAGGTCCCTTAGAACCATGGTTACATTTACAACCATCCTTTCGAGCAGCTGGCTGTTCAATCTTCACTTTTATTTTTCTCTAAGAGGTCATGTTATGTTTGGATTATATGAATATTTTAATCGGTGGCATGTATAGTTTTACATTTCTTATCACTTCTTGTGTAGCTTCAGACCAATGAACAAATCACACTGGTGAGGTCAGGTTTCTTTTGCTTTTGTCATCGTGTGGACGGTTTGTTTAAATATCTGTTTGCTGTGAGATTGCAGGATAGAAGACATCTCAACAGCAAACAATATTTCCTCCCTCTTCTGAAGAGGTCATTTAACACATTTCCAGTCTGCTGGGAGTTGAAGGAGGGGTTGTTTTTCCTTCTTTTTTTCTAAATGTGTTGGGTAAAGAATGTGTTTCCGTTGATAAACACGTGTGAAGATGGGGTCTTGGGATAAAACAGGTTTTCCTATTAGCTGGTCATGGATGGGAGAGCCCTGAAGCTCTTGTCTCACTAAGCCAGCGTGTGAAGCCCAGATAGTCCCACTATTCATTATCGAGATGTGCGGTGCACACATCAAACACAGCTCTCACACTGTGTGGTGTCATATAAGCAGCATTTACAAGAGATGGATGTTTTGTTAGCCAACTGGATCTCTGCATCAGAAGGAGGGCTGGAGGCGGTTCGGGGGGCACAAACTCATCTTTGTCCAAAGGTTACTGTGCAACTCATTTACTTGACTTGTTATAGTCCCACACTTGTATGTCTATATGAAAACTGCCATAAAAATTACATTTTCCGTCAAAGATGAATGCTTTTGCTGTGATGCATCAATATATTTCAGACATTGTTGCTAGTCTGCTCTTAGGAATATAAACCATGTGGATGTACGGTACAGTATCTGTATGCAGCACCAGGTTATTGGCCAATCAGATCTCCGGATTTATCTCCATGATGCATAGAAACACGACATAGACGGGATTCCTCCTGCTCATACATGTGTTCATATGTGTGCGTCCAGGCTGCAGCAGCCCTGTCTCCATTACAGCCCCCCCGCGCTGCTCATCTCGTGATAACAGTAAATCATATCCCCCTCCGTCATATATATTGCTTTTTAGTGCAGTTTAGAGGGGAGTTATATGAGCACACTGGGTGCTGTTGATGAAAAGCTTGTCTGTGCTCAGGATATTAATGAAATTTGGTGGTGCCTCACGCAGCCTCCATCTTTGCGTTACTATATTGAAAACTATTCATCACACGCCCTTACCTTAGGTTGATTGTCTCTATCATTGGCAGCACCTCACGCAGGCTTAACAGAATAGTGCACTGTATGTTATTATTCAATACTTGCGAGTTTGTGCATGCTTTTAGAAAGAGTGTGTCAAACTGCATTTTATTTTGGCATGTCCCGCTTTCATCAAAGGGAAAAAACTGAAGGTTTAAAATGCAACAAAAGGTTTTGAGTCTGATTTGACCCCACGATTTTGGGTTCCTCTCACAGCTCTGTTGACGTGTCGTCCCGACGAGTTCCAGTGCGGTGATGGTTCCTGCATCCACGGCACCAAGCAGTGTAACAAGGTCCACGACTGTCCTGACCACAGCGATGAATCTGGCTGTGTCAACGGTGAGTTCACCTGTCGGCATATCTGCCTGTTCACCTCAATGAATCTGTTCCAACCTCTGCTTTCTGTACGTCTGCCGGTATGAAGTTCTTTACAACAGCAGCGAGTTTGTATTTGGAATGAGAACTTTTCGGCTGCAGGACTTGTGATATTCATATAATACTGTCGACTAAAGAGACCCAGCTGTATTTGTTGTAGAAATAAAAGGAATTTAATATAAAAGTAGCACAGTTTATCTTACAGTTGAACCTACAACACCCTCCTTATTTCCATGTCTGCTCTATCTACGCTCCAACCACTCAAAATGTTTCTCGGCTTACGGTTTGAGTTTGAATCAAACATTAGACTGTGAAAACTGATGAGTTGCTGTCCTTATTTTATCTCTATATTTTTATATTTTTTGGGATCATTGGTCATCATTCTTTAAAGAAACCCTGACAGCCTCCTCGTCACCAATGATCCCAAAAAATATGAAAATAAAATAGAACTTGGTTGAACACAGCTGCAGGTCATTTTGACCCAAGGACAACAGAGGGTTAAACATCCCCACCACGAGTGGGTTGACATTCAAAATGACTCTGCTTTGAATAATAGATTGTCTCATATGTTTTTTTTTACATAAACCTTTTCTCCACTCGAACTCTCCACTTGAAAAGTTCAAGATCTTAGAATATGTAAATATTATTCCAAAGTTTAACTTGTGATCTCACCATAAAGTTATTTCTCCTTGTATGTGTGCTGAAAGTTACATATGCAAACCACACTTTTTTAATTTGCTTATTCGATTGGGATTGGCTTCCAAAATATTTGTGACACATATTAGAACTGTTGTATGTTTATAACAAAATAGTAAATAGCAATTAAAAAGATGAATGAACTCAATTAAAACAATTTAGGGGGGAAAAGAGCTCTTCAAAGTCTGGATGTATGTAGTGATTCTGGGCTAAAAATTAAGTGTTTCCTTATCCTTTAAATCTAGAATAATAAACCGCGGGCATAATACACAGCAAACATCTGTGGTGTGATAAGGTTGATTAACCTTGCAAAGTAGAGCAAGTATTAGAACTTGAGTCAGAATATTACCTCCCTAATTCAGCTCTCGCATTTCTTTTTCTACAAAGCCCCTTATGTGCCATCATATAAATTGTAAACTTGAATGTAAAAACAGCCTTGTAATATTTGACTCCGCATTTCCAAAATTGTGACCAAAAAACAACACAGATGTTTTTATTTATTTTTATTTTAAGTGGGTAAGACACTTTAAGATTTCGGGGTGACTTGGCTACCAGCTCTGGTCACTGGTGACATCAGAAGTTGCAATTTATTGAAATACTACAATGGCAAACCATCTTTAAGCAGTTTTTTTTGTCAGAAATTAAACAGAAAAACAACTTAAATATCAGTTTACAACACACCGCAAAACGTAATAGTGCTTAATAGAAAGTTATATGTCAAAAATATAATTGTACTGTAATCTGATTTGATATTGTGAACAGCACACAACAGCATGGCAGTGTTACAAGTGTTGTCTACCTTGCTGAGGAGGTGGATGTTTGCAGCCTGTCGCCTGCAGCTCTTCTCAATATTTAAAACTCCTCCCGTGTCAAAAAAATTAAGAAAATGACTGTTGTCCTGTTTTGATGAATAAATGTGGTTTGTGCTCACCGCAGGGACACATAATTTAATATTGTTACAGCTCTCGTATGGCCTGAAGACATGTGTGGCTGATATCAGTTAGTTACATCAAATAACGCTAAATTACATGCTGCATCGTTTTCTCCCAATTGCTCAAAATTAAAACAGCAATTTGAATCCACTGATAATGAAAACTAAGAGGTAATTACAGAATTTAGATACATTTAGATGGCTCATGATGCGTATGCTTACCAAGGTAAGAAAAACAGGATGCGCTTTTTCTTTATTATTAGGATTACCTTTTAAAGGAACTTAATTGTGATTTTTCTAGACATAAATGATTATAAAAATAACATCTACAATGACAACTGATGTTATGTTGCATGAATCCAGCCCATTTTATTTCCTTCTTCCTCCTCTGACTGTGATACATAATTTACTAGCATGGTGCAAAATCATTTTTGCAGGAAATTAAGCCCGAGCAGCGTGAAACTGGACCCAAATTAAAGTTCAGTTTTTATTACATTAGGCTTTTTATGTGGGCTGATATGAATATCTAAGTGGGAAGTGTTTTATGCTGCCACTTGTTTCATGTGAGCCTTCAATAATTTGGCACACCACTGGAGACATTTAATTTGACTTCACACAGTTTCTGAATTACTTTACGATAGAAAAGTGATAGTTTACAGAAATAAATGACGTTTTCTGATAGTTTGAAGTGTAGAGGCTCATCTGTCTCCTGCTTTTCTGTTCTAGCCACAAAATGTGAAGGACCCCTCAAGTTTCTGTGTAAGAACGGAGAGTGTATCGACAGCGCCAAGGTGTGTGACTCTGTCAAGGACTGCAAGGACCGATCGGATGAGCCCAAGAAAGAGTGCGGTAAGGTGTTACACGGTTGTAACCTTTTATCAGGTGTTAAGCAAAGCTCTTTTACCCATGATGAAAAAGTGAGTTTATCACACTTCTTGGTCTGCTCGGAGGTGAAAGCTTCTTCTTGATTTTTCAGAATTGAGGGAAAGCTCAGCCGAGAAATCACAGAGCCATCTGTTACCATTTGTGTCAGCGGAGCTTTTGTCCCAACGAGAGTGCATGTACATATCTATTGTAAATGGAATCAAGCAGGTAATGCAGCAGCTTAATCGTGTTTTCCATAACAAAACGCGACTACCTCCCTCCCATTACCTTGCATTTCAAAGGACGCGGAGGCTCACTCAAATTATACAGGAGCCTCCATTGATCAGAACAAGAGCCTGCGTGTACTAATTACCATCAGGCGGAAGAAAAAGTCTTCTTCTGCTCCGTGGTAATCTCTCTGTTCTCCTGTCTCCATACATCTTCCATTTAACCTGTTTACACACCATGAGCAGTTGTTGTAGGTTTAAAAGCGTGTGTTTAATTTTCCCACTGTGTTAAAGACATTAGTCAGAGAGTTTCTGACATGAGCGAGCAAGAATCAGGCATCCACTCTGAGAAAATGACAGTTCCTCAGAGGAACTTGAAATTGATGGGGAAAAGTGACAGCTGCCAGAGTAGACTGACCTCTGCCAGGGATGGAAATTACAGGACCGAAACAGGTATTCCAGAGAGTAATTCTCCTCGCTCTCTTCCTCCTCATCCTCCTCTTCCTCCATCCCCTTCGTCCCTCTCTCTCTCTCTCCTTCAATTCTGGTCTTGTTCTTGGCTCATTATAAGCGTGTCCACACATACTACCTAGCTCATCGCTCTGCTCGCTCAACCGCTTCCTCGCAAGATGTTCCCCAACAGAAACACACGAAAAAAAACACACAGGGAGAGACAATAATAATGCGCGCTGCAGTGAAACACATTCACACGTTGATGGTTGAATGTGATTGCATTTGCCACATCAGCCTTACATCAGGGAAAAATAAGGACAATTTATTTTTTGTGTGTGCACAAGCAAATGTTTTCCCATCTCATTAGAAATAATGACATATTACCACAATCCTGAGCCATTACTCAGCACGCCATTAATTTCTTAACACCGCAATATCACTGTGACCGAGAGGGATGGCTGAAAATAGGGGCATAGTGGGTTACCATGTCGAGAGAGGAAAGAGAGATGGAGGTGGAGTAGAGAAGGAGAGACGTCATGTTTGTTTGCCCGCGGGAAAAAGTGAAGTGACCTCTAAATCGCGTCTGTCCTTGGAAGCAGCGTGGTGGAAGCTGTCCATGTTTGCACACAGGACCTTCTCCTCCTGGGGCTGCTCTGTTGCAAATACGGCCCCCTCTCAAAGAAACAGCGAGAGTGAGACTCCACACACGGCTACATCTCGGTCTTTTCTTCTTACCGCAGTCGATTCTGAACGGACAGAAAGAGAAGAGTGGGAGCCGATGTGAGCGGCAGACGGTTGGCTGTCACCCATCCAGCTGAATTAGAGATGGGAATTTAATGCTGGCAGTTTGCAGTGCTCAAAGTCTGCTAGCACTTGCACAAAGCACAGATGAAAATTTCTCTACGAAACCAAACTTCAGTCAATCTCTGGAAAGTTATCTTTCTCTATTTCTGTTGCAATAAACGATATTGAACAGTAGCTTTGCAAAACTCCTCCTCGGCGCTCCACAGGTGAGGCAAACTAATCATCTCGGATCCATGCACTCTCTGTATTTCTAACTCTGTTTGGGTTTAGATACTTGACCACAACTAATGACGTCTTAGGGTCCCGGGAAAAGTAAAAAGTATTTTTTTTCCTGGTTACTGTTAAAATATTCGACGAATGAAGCTTCATCCTGGAACCAGTGATTGTCTTTGTGCCAAGTTTATTGATTCTCTACTTTGCCTTAGGCCAGCTGTTCGCTAACTCGCACGCATACTCTGCTTTCAATGACTTCTGATGTAAAGCTCGCTCGCTGTTGCCCGAGTGTGTAGCACTAGATTGGGCAGCACACTGTTGACAGAATTAAGCACTCTTTCGTCTCGAGGAGTGCAGTTTCTCTTGCGATTTAATCCATTTTTTCTTTATCACCCCCTTCCCAGTCATCCGTCGTTCATTGTGCAGCCTTGTTTATTGTTTGTGTGAAAAGCAAAGCCTACATGTTGTTGAATTAAATGTTTATGGAGAGATATTTTTGTTCTTGATCTTAACTTGGCTTATTCTCAGTTATCTTACCCGCTATGATTAATTTAGACAATAGGCTTTTTTGTTTCAAACCAAACATGGACAGAAAAGCATGTTAAAGACTTTTACAAGTATATATATATGAATTCCTAATGAATGTCATTATGGCAGCTGTGAACTCACACAAAAGTGCTATAGTCTGTACCACTTCATGATGATACTTATCCTCAGCTATAATGAGCCAATTTGTGGAGGACATTGAAAAAATGAACCTGATTTCAGACAGTAACTTCTGCTCTCTTCTTCCTATCAAATAATACTTTTGATGCTTCACAATGAAATCTAACAGCTTCTGCCTTCTTTATTGTGTGCCAACGTTGTGCCAGCTGCTTTGGCCTAGTTTCAAAAGAGAGTCTGTTGTTGGTTGTGTTTTTTTGTCTTTTCTTTTTTTGTAGTTCTGTCATTTTCAGGATCAGCCTACATTTGAGCAGCGTGTTTAATTTAGACGTCCTCCCTCCCTCCTGTGACAGATCCTGATGGAGCATCTCCAAATCCCAGTTCACAAAATGAATCCCCTCCACATACATATCTCATCCCTGCAGATGGACCTGATTCTCCGTTTACAGGCCTGTGTGATGCTGTGTCTCTTTGATTCCTTCTCCACTTTTAAGAAAATCTGATAAAGATTCAAAAAGGATGGAAAAGAGCCGAGTACAACAGCTGAGATAACACGGAGATGATTAGGATAATGTGGGCCACACATATTTTTACATCTTTGCAAAATATCACAAGAAAAGATGCATGTTAAGGGGTAAAGATGGAGCCGCTGCCTCTCCTCTGATCAGCTGCATTTGACCACTGTTTTCTTTTCTTCGTCTCCCAGGGCTGAATGAGTGTATGATCAACAATGGCGGCTGCTCCCACGTATGCATGGACCGACCAATAGGCTTCGAGTGCCAGTGCCCCACCGGCTACCAGCTGCTGGACAAAAAGACGTGCGGAGGTAAATGAAGGAACATATATTGCGGATAGATTGACATGTAGAGTGGCAGGCTGGCTGTCTGTACCCTGGCTGTCACTGCCGCAGGGAAACTATAGTGCAGTCATACTGCTGTCGCATGTACACATGCATACATACCACGTCCTTCACACCCTTTCCCATCATTTTAGCACCAACAGTTCTCCATCACACCTAAGAAAAAAAACTCCTGCAAGGAAGCAGGTCAGGAGGAGTCGACAGGGACACACCCTGTCTCTCTGTTGACTCCCTTCTTGTCACGATCGGCACGTTAAACATGTTTGTTTGTTTCTGTAGAGTCATAAATGTGCTTTTTTTTTTTACTCACCCATTGTATCGTGGCTGTCATTTCACAAAAAAAAGCATATTTGTGTTTTAGGAATTTTGTATCCATTCTCATCTGTCACTGCTCTCGAGGGTGAATTAGTCACTCGCTGTCTCTCTTTGTCTTTCCGTTGATTGATAACCTGTCTTCCGTCTCCTCCCGGCAGACATTGACGAGTGTGAGAACCCCGATGCTTGCAGCCAGATCTGCATCAACTACAAGGGGGATTTTAAGTGCGAATGCTATGAAGGATACGAGATGGACCCCGTCACGAAGACCTGCAAGGCCGAAGGTGAGTTGCAATGTCGCTTCAGGGTGTCTGCGAAATCAGCATTTAAGTTAAAAGTTTAAATTTTAACATCTGGTCAGTAATTTGAGAAATGTATATATTTTTATCATAAAAATGTTTCTGCTACATAAAATGAAGACATTATCTTTTTAAATTTTATATTTAAGCATTTTATACCTTATATAGTTGATGCCAGACCAATTTTGCGTTGTAAAAATAGATTCGCCTGCAGTGAAAGTTTAAGAAGCCACTTTGTTTTGTTGATAACAAGACATTCGCTCAGATATCGCGCTGCCTCAGCTCAACACTTCACTCTCTTGCTTTTGTGCCGCGGCATCAAGCCCCCTTGTCTCATAATCACAAACATCTTTCTGCTGTTATGTTCTTATCATTGCTCTGCAGTTGTTTGTGTACTTGACATAGCTGCTAAAAAACACACACACACACTTACACAAAAAAGGCAAACGTCACCTAGGCAACCCTTCTGTTTCTCCTCGGCCAAATCTGTCCACAGGGCCCCGTCCCATGAGAGTTTCATGAGTGACAGCTTGATGTGTTTAGCCATGCTGAACACTTATAATTAGGTATTGCAACTCTTCAGGGGTACCTGGCTGAGTCATGGTGGAGCCTAATTACATCAATTTAATCCAGCCTCCCGTTCAGCTGGTTGATACCAGTTGTCTGACAAGTGGAGAACAAAGTGAATAGCTAAGAGGCCAGTTCATTTACTTTGACCTCTAACTATGGCCGAAATCTGTTAGCAAGAGGATTAGACACACAGGCCATTGAATGTTTACACTTCATTTCCCCCCCCCAAATTGCCATTATTTAATTGGCAGAGAAACAGCGAGTGAAATGAAATGTGTTGATTTGGTCCCTATGGCTGTCAAATGCTGCGATTCAATTTCCCTCAATTAAACTGAGCTCATATCAAAGCTCAGCATTCGCTTGTGTGTGTGTGTGTGTGTGTGTGTGTGTGTGTGTGTGTGTGTGTGTGTGTTTGCATTGGTACGCACTGCGTGTTTCTGTGTGTGTGTGTGTGTGTGTGTGTGTGTGTGTGTGTGTGTGTGTGTGTGTCTATTGGGTCTGCCCTCTTGCCTCTGTCTCCACTTGTGTATTTCTCTGTGCATGACTGCCCTGTGTGTTTGCTATCAGTTTATCATGGCCAAGAGAGAGCTGTGTGTCTGGCTGTGTGTCAAAAGCAGCGAACAGCAGAATGGCAGTGAAGGCAGCAGTTTCACCGTTCGGTTTCGATGCAATGAAAACTACCGCTGCCATGACAGCCCATAAAACCAGCAGGGGGGCATTTACCCCTTTCAGAGGGACTGGAAATGTTGTCGTTGTAATGGCCAGTTTTTGGAGAACACTTAGTCCCGAACATCACTGTCATCATTCAAACTTTTTGGGGCTGTGGAGAAGAAGGAAAGGGCAGGAAGAGAACGCGCAGGAGTACGATACGACAACGAGGCTGCGACACAGACTGTCAGAAGGGAAACCGAGGCAAGTGAGCCATTAATGAGAGAATTTCATATCTGCCTCTCGAGATAGCTGGCTGCGGCTGCCATCCTATTACCATGCAGTGTCAGAAGGAGATAGGCTCAGTATAGATGTTACAAGACAGAGATGGGCTGTAGTTGCCAGCAAGACTCATAAAACCTTCCCTGCAGGCACACAGGGTTACTGTCTTTTACCCGCGTAACTTTTCCTGGCCAGAATTAAGAGGACATAGGCATAAATAAAGACATGATAATAATAATAATGTGACTAAAGCCCCCTGTTTAGAAGTGATTCTCATTAAAATGCATCCTGGGTGACCTTATTCAAAGCTGACAACTCTAAAAACAGGTTTTGAATCCACCCATAAGGAAACAAAGGACACACTGGGATGTAGGCAGTCAGTGCTAATAGCAGAGTGCATTTATCCAGTATGTAAACGTCCACGCAAGTCATCCTCCGTCGGTCGGTCTGTCAATCCACTGCTTTGGTTCAGACTGAAATACCTCAACACCTACTCAAGGGATTGACATTAAATGTAGTAGAGACATTCCTGCTTTCCAGAGGATGAATTAAAATGGCCACCCGCACGTTTATAAGTTTGTGAAATGTCTGAACAACTATCGGATGGACTGCTGTAAAATTACACATATTCAATTTGTCCAAGAATTTGATTTATGATTCAAGACTTGCCTAATCTGCCTAAACTTCTCTGTGTTTGGTGCTCATTATAAAATATAAGCATGTTAGATATTAGCTTTGCAGTACTTCAGTCAGGGACAGAGTCTGTCACGGGCCCCTTTCCTGTCCAATCATACAAGGGTTTACGTCCTTTCCCCGTCCATTCATTCTGCCCGCTCCTTGCTCTCCACATCGCTCTTCAACAACCTGCATTTAACCGTTGCAAATCTTCTCCACCTCCCCAGCGTCCTCCCGCATTGTCAATGTTTTCTCTCTTTATAGTGCGTCCATTCATTCAAAAGTCATGAATTGGGGGTCTCGTGATCTCAGGAATGGTCTGTGTCATGCTTGCTCAGACTGTTCTAGAGCAGAATCACCGCCAAACAAAAATGTGTGCATGTCTTCAATAAATTGTTCAAGCTGATGCAGTGTCCTGACTGAACACCTGTTATTAGTTATTACCTGTTATTAGTGTCATTGTGAGCCTGTTAGCTTGCTCACATTAGCGTCTAGCTTTGCATCAGAGCCTCAGAGAGCAGCTACCTCGGCCGTCGACATCTCGTTGTAGCTTGTCGCGGTCACGGTTTCCCTGCTGATATAAATCAGATGGGTGTGGGGAATATAGAACGTAATCGCTAGTGATCACACTGGATGTACTGGAGGTGCATTCTGCCAGATGAGACCTGCATGTCTCAGCGGCGCATATATACACAGAGATCAGGTATACAATGATCTGGGTTAAACCTCTTTGAAGTTGGAGGGAACTAAGTGATTGTTATTGTTCTTTATTAGCTGGCAAGGACAAGAGCAAGAAGTGTCTGCTTTAAATTCAAGGTTGTGTCTCTGCCCTCTGTGGAATTTACTTGTCTTTCAGTGTGTGTACGCTCACTCGTGTCTGTTTAGTGTTCTTGTCTGTGTAAACTTTGACAGCTGGATGCAAAGGTACTGCTGATCTATATGTGCAAGGAGAAGAAAATAAGGAGCGTATAACTTAATGATGCATACAGACACACTAATCAATACACCAACTGTTCAGGTGTTTTTATTGTCCCTTGTTAGAGGGGGGATATTGAACAGTATCGTGCCAGCTGTGTTATGTTATTCATCTGTGTGAGAAACATGTTATTTAGAGTATTGACTTTGGTGCTACGAGTGTGCAGCAGCACATTATGCTGTTTGGCGCTGTGGTTGAAGCCTCGGTGTTGTTACTATAGAGGAATGTCTGAATCATTCCCTGACATACAGCGTCTCCCATCAGGGTCGACAGTTCTGGATCGAGCACACAAACATTTGAATGCTGTGCTGAAAAACCAATCTCTCTGGCGTCATCTTTTTTATGTGCTCCTTTTATCTTCAATGCCGTGGCTTTCTGCTTCATTCAAGTTAATGGTGCTGCTGTATGAAAATTATCTGTGGAGCTTCAGGAAGAAAGCAGTTTTCTAATAGCACATACCAGCTTAGACTTTTCTTCTTGCCCACCATTAAACTGTCAAAGCTGATTCGACTGAGCATTAGTGACGCAAATTCCAGCTTCAGTGTATTCCTCCCACTAACAACGTGTTTGTTCTGCTGAAGCCCCTTTTATAAATGGTCTTGCCCTGATAAATTTAGCTTTGTACTATTGCGATCGTTGCCATTTTCACAAAAATAGAGCCGTAAGTATGGTTTCTCTTGCATGCAGGGAAAAGCCCTTATTTACTGTTCACCAACCGGCATGAGATCCGCCGTATCGACTTGGTGAAGAGGGACTACAGCCAGGTGGTGTCCACGCAGAAGAACGCTGTTGCTCTGGACCTGGATGTGGCCAACAACCGTGTTTTCTGGTGCGATCGATTTCACCGGAAAATCTACAGGTAAACCAAGAACGGAAAACTGAGTTAAGAGAAGATTTCCAACTTGATTTAGTTTCAGAAATGTTCTCCTAGAGCAGAAACTTGATCTTGATTTGTATTTATATTTTTGATACATGTATTTACATTCACCGGTTCATATAAAAATGTACTATTTGGGCCTGATTTACTAAGATCTTAAATAAAGGGTACTAAATTGCGTGTTCATTCCAAAACTTTGCACATTTATTTTGCACCCGTTTTGCGGGTGATTTACTAAGAGTAATTGCGTCTTTGATATCAGGTGCAAATCGCTCTGTTTAGATGTTTGCTTGTGTTAAAGTGATTCCACCCATGAAAAAACAACAACCGCAAAAGGAAAAGGAAATCTGATCCTATTGAAATTAAGAAATTGTGAATTCTGCGGGACACATTCAGGGCCTGTGACAGCACACCTGAATAACGGGACTGGGTGGGATATCCAAGCAGAGATACGCTGGAATGAACCAGAGGCAGGAAAATGCTGAGTCGTAAGAATTTCTGTCATTTCTGGTATTGTGTGGCTTCCCCTTGTTGTCGGCCGTCAATCATCATTCAGTTCATTCAATAACTTGTCATCGTTTGACAGACGATATGTCTAAATAATTTTTGCCTCTGACATGAAAAATGATTCCACGGGTGTAAAACCACGTTCCCTACGCATTCTTTGGTTTCCGCTGCGTCTCCTTCTCACCTCATTAATAAGAGCAGCTTAATGTCTGCACCTGATTAATACGTTCCTTTCAGTCACACTAAAATAAACATGCAGTCACTTCTCCTATTTCTACTTTCAGGTTTCAGGTAAATATCATTGCGTGTGCTAAATTTATGTATTTGCATTTCCCCTCCCGGTATTTTGCACGTTCAAGTAGAAACGCCCAATATCACATATGCATTCAGGAAAAGACGCAAAATGGACAATGTGTGGTAAATTGCACATTTGAAAGAGGCGGTCCTTACAGCATGTCGTTAGTCGATCAGCTTGGATATTTTTTTGAAGTTTTCACGTGCTTTTACACACGCAAACCTTTAGTAAATCAGGCTCTTTGTCTCTTTGAAGCCAGAAACGACATAGTTTACAGCCATGTTCACTTGCCAGCTTCTTCTTCTGCCTTCGCTGCTGCATCACTACATTTCTTTGCACATTAAACACGTTGAAACCACCTGCAGGCAGTGTAACATGTCACTCAAGATACAAAGTACAAGGCACAAGAGATATACAGAACAGGGACCCAGTCTTTGAAACATTGCCCTGTGTTGCTATCATTGACCTTTGATTTAGATCACAAGCCTCAGTTTAGATTAGAGACTGAGGCTTTGTGCAGAAAGGGAGTACTTATTGTACTTTAACGAACCTTGGGTATGGAAACAGCATGGCTTTACAATTGTCTCCTCAATAGTGCATGAAAAGACTCAGCAATATGTTATTGGCTTTTATGTTTCCTTTAGATATCTCTTAATCTGCCTCAATAGTACTTTGAGTATTGATGATTTTTTTTTTTTAACTCAAAAGTCTTTAAGATGCAGATCAGGATTTACACAATGCAACATGAACCATAAACGCTACACAGCCTTAGCATAGTTAGGAGAGTTTTATTCATACTATTCTATTACAATGCATGCATTGTGAATGACTGTGCATGTAAATTGGAATTGTAAAGGTGCTCCGCTTTTTGTGTTGTTATTGAAATTGGAGCATATATAGTAAATGTTTCAGCTGTGATTGTCAAACTTCTGACTGTAAACAAAACTCTGCCTTCATGAGTTGAGTCTTGATTTGATAAAACCTGCATTGTTGATTTCCCTGTTTTTGATTGCACCGAGAATCTACTCGTTTAGTCTTTTGACGTTTCTAAAACAATCAGCCGAGTCAATGGCTCAGTCCCGCTATTATTTCACATTAATTCCACCCTTCCTATTGTTATCCCAACTACGATTTCTCCCCAGAGTGTATTCTAATTGGAGCACTGTGTTCTCTTTATGAAATGGATGTTAAGAGAAAAAAGGTCCCCGGGGAGGCTGAAATTGAAATTCCTGTTCGGGGCGAGGGCACAGCTCCCTCGCCCTCGCCTCGCACCTATGCCGGGGCCAAATCATTAGCAAGCGGGGTGAACCCCGAGTGAGGCCATGTCTATTCTGATAAGTGGTCCACCTAAGAAGGACACTAACCCTTAGATGAACCTGCCGAGCGCATGGCCCAAGGCTACCGCTGCCACACCAGCCCCATTCTCTGGTCTGCGGTGCCGTTGCAGCACAGTGGAAAATCACTCGTTGTATACAGTCTTGTATCAGTTGTCATTGTCCTGTATGTGCACATATATTCAATTTATATGAAATTATCAAATTAATATGACTTAAAGAAATTCCTTGCTCACTTTACACAATACATTTAATTGTATTATCATTCATTAATTCTTGAATATTGCAGTTTACTTGTGTAGTTGGAGTGAAGTCATTACTAAAGTAGTGTTTTAAAAAAGTTTGTAAAATCCTTTGGCTCATAATGCTATCACCAAAAGTCAATATTTTACAATGATAAATCTTTAGGTGGTGTTCCACGTAATGAGAAGAATACCGTTTACTGACTCATTACCACAAAATAGGGCCCATCAGGCCTTCGACATCCCTCCACTTCATATCGATTTTTCAATAATGGCTGGTTTGCTGTAGATAATCCCTTATGTATTCTCATCCCCTCAAAATACTCCCTCCCTCTCTTCCATATTTCCGCCTTTCCACACCAACGCCTCACCTTTCCTCTGCAGTGCCTTCATCCACGAGGCCAGCGACCCTTCCCAGCAGGTTCCTCTGTTGGACTCCTCGCTGCAAACCCCCGTGGGCCTGGCTCTGGACTGGCTCCAACACAACCTGTACTGGACCGACTCCGGAGACAAATCCATCTCCGTAGCCTCGGTGGACGGCACAAAGAGACGCGTCCTCGTCAACACCGACCTGAGCGAACCCCGAGCCATTGCACTGGATCCTCACCACGGGTAAGGAGGCGGAGACGTGTCTACTTGTGTGTTTGTTTTTAAAGGCACAAAAATGCCTTCCAGTCCAAGCGTAGAAATCATAGCATGACCCCATTATGTAAAACCCAATATTAAAGATCTGAATGGCAGAATCAATAAGACTCACCAGTAAGTTATGTCTTTTGATCAATACAAAAGCAAAAAAACACAGACTTGCACTTCTAATTTAATTTCATAATTACTGAGCTGAATTTACGTAACAATGTACAGTATGTCAGTTTATAGCGGATACCCTCTGATATATTTCTGTTCTAGTTTTTTTTCCTGTTCTGTAATATGGAAGATGAAAGAGATAATGACCTCAGATAAAGATTTGTTGAGCGATTTCCGCCTGAGACCCAAAAATTGAATAAAGATAATCCTCCTCTGGGAGCACATCTACTGACGAACATACATTAAAAGAACTCTTGTTGTTGTTTATGGGAATTCAGAGTCACAAGTCTGTGACCCATTTAACATCCTGACTCAATAGTTTTGTGGAAACGTTGTCCTGGATGAGCTTCTCCTAATCTGAGAAGCTTTATGAAATTTGTGCCAGTGCATGCCTCGGCAGCTTTTGTGTTCTGGTGATCCAAACCCAGATGAAAACAAACAGGCACAAAAATAAACTAGAAATGAACAGACACGTAGCCTAACCTGAGGCACACACACACGCACACGCATACACACACACACACACACACACACACACACACACACACACACACACACACACACACACACACACACACACACACACACACACACACACAGATTTTCTGCACATTACAGCCCCAATTATAACAGCATCACAGGAATCCAATGCACCCAGAACGTTTAGTATGATACCGAAGAACAGTTTGTCTTTGCAAAAAACATGACTTGATGTCAGTAATAAACATTTACATAGAAATGACTGTTTATTTTGCTGCTTTGATTGCTGCCTGATATTATTCAATGACCATTCAAACTATGCTGAACTCACACAATAACAGCTTTTAAATTTGGTGGTTCACATTCTGTGAATTCAGTCGAAACTAACATCGCTCGGCTGCACGACGAAGTTTTCCACAGCCACAGCACATAGCTACTAATCATGACAGAATGATCTGTTTATTTTTGCACACAAGGGGGAATAAACTAATATCATATATAGACAGTGATTGAATTAAACAAAGTCTGGATTTTTAAAGCTCAGTGTTACGTCCCCATGGTGGATATTAAGGTGGACAATGACACAGTAACCAGTTATTTAAATGAGGAAGAGCAGTAGTGACAAATTAAAGTGGTTTATTAATAATCGAACAAAGGTTGGAAAAAATGTGGGGGAGGTTGGGACAAAAAGAAAGAGAAAAAAAAAACCTGGGCTTAACTAAAACCTCTGCCTCTTAAACCAAAACAAACAAAAAGCTCACTAGTTCAGTGAAAAAAAAGTCTGTTCAATAAAACACAGACAGGGTGACACCAACCACTACACCTACATGGACCATCTACGTGTGAAATGTACCTATTGTCCTCAAGACCTCCCACTACATATGTTCTCCATTAAAGTCGCATCAAAGATAGCAAGAGGAGAAGAAGGGCCGAGCCAGCCTGGAAAATCTTTTCTAATTCTTTAGACAAACTGTGATATGGTCTAATGGAAATAAGTACATAATCTATGTAAGAAGCCGATACAGTACTGTAGTGTCTTCAATCACAGTAAGAATACAAATTCAAGCAGATGGTGACCGTGAGATAGCAGCCAGGTATGAAGGACATTTGTGTGACATTTGTGGTTGTGTGGTGCTGAACGGACAGCTCCCCCAGTTCACTAGCCACCGATCTTTTTACAGTAATGTCCGAAAGTAATCTTTGTTTTTAGACATTTCTCTCTTTCTCTGTGCCTTTCAAAAGCAGTTCCACCAATTTTTACAGACATCAAATCACAGACCTCTGCGGCAGCTTAGCTTGTGGTGGAAAATCCTGTTTTTTTTTCAATAGCATTCAATAAAAAATTACATTCCTCTGTCCTATTTTCGCAGCCTTATATATGACTGTTATAAAATAGGCTGCTTATTGCTTTGGCAGTTTTTAGCAGCACTGCTGTTTTTTTTTGTTTTTTTTCCTGTCGTTAAAATTCATATTCAGTCCTCATACTACACATTTAGGAATGCTAATTTTGGCATTATGTTAGTAAAGCACAAGCTCGAGACTTACTTTCATGAACTTGTTTGAAGTAATTTGATCTTTTTACCATTACTGTTTTTAGTTCATACTTTTTTTCTTAGTTTTATTTTTGTATTTCAAGTTTGTTTAAATTGCTTTATCCTATTTCATGTCTCTGCTTTTACTCTCTTCTGTAAAGTACTGAGTTTAATTTTATGTATGAAATGTGCTGTACAAATAGAATTTATTATTATTAATAATATAATTATGATATTAAAGCATCCCACTTACGTTTGAAAAAACTGAAACTCCAAAGTTAAAGTAAAACATTCATAAAGGAAATGGACCAGGCAGTGCAGCAGGAACTACTGAACACAATGATGTCACCAGGCTAATTATAACTTTTATAAATGGGAACCTTAAAAGAGCACAGTACAACACTTTTGCATTTCTTGCTTAAACTTTAACCCTTTATTAACACAGTAAGTTTGCTGTCTCTGTTCCAGCTTTATGTACTGGTCAGACTGGGGCACACGAGCCAAGATAGAGAAGGCCGGCATGAATGGAGTGGACCGACAGGTGCTGGTGGCTGATAACATTGAATGGCCCAACGGCATCACTCTAGGTGAGAGGAAACGTTATTTTTCAGTACTCGGTCTTACATCATATGTTTCTCTATAATTTTTTACGCTTTTTTTTTGCAGTTGTTGTATATAAATGTGCCTGAAGCACAGTTTTAAAAGGAATCTAATGCACCCTATCAGCACATTGGAGATAACGGTCAAAAGTATTTGAAATATTATGAGTTTTATATTATATGAATATTATTAATGTTTAATGATAATGGGAAAAGTAGATTAGCGAAGTTATCCCAGTTGCTTTGGCGCGATATTTGAAGTGTTTCAGAAGTTATAGTTTCAACACAGTAAAACTTGCAGTTGTGTAGCGTTGGGAATCTGGCATTTAAAAAAAAAAAAAGTAATCAATATCACCTGAAGGGATTTGTTGGTCAGAGTGCAAGAGTGCTTACCGCGGAGACAATCAATTTCTACTCAGCTTGGGGAAGTCCGTTCGATGTGTGTGTGTGTGTGTGTGTGTGTGTGTGTGTGTGTGTGTGTGTGTGTGTGTGTGTGTGTGTGTGTGTGTGTGTGTGTGTGTGTGTTGTGCTCTTCAGATATGGCCAACAGGCGTCTGTACTGGGTGGACTCAAAGCTCCACCTCATCGCTAGCGTGGACCTGAACGGAGCTCACCGCAGAACACACATGTCGTCTGCGGAGAGGCTGGAACACCCCTACGCTCTGGCTGTTTTTGAGGTTTGTGTTTGTGTGTAGGGAGCTTCATAGATTTATCCCAGGCCCTCAGGTTGTAGCACTCTGCCCTATATTTGAAAAGTTTCCCCGGCAGTTGTCCATGATATCATCCAGCCTCCCACATCTCATCAGATCTACATCTCTCTCATTAGCCTCACAGGGCCCCACAGAGTGACTGGGACTAAAATGTAATGACTGTTCAATTCAATTTATTGCATTCTCAGGGAGTTGCTGTCCTTGTGCGTGTTCGGTTTGTTGTCTCTTGTGGGATCGACTGGTGGAGCATACGAAACAGAAACAGCTATGAGTAGGAAACAGTATAAAGCAGCACACGCTTATGCTTTTGGTCATCAGCCAGCTTCCCTGTGTGTGTGTGCGTGTGTGCGTGTGTGCGTGTGTGTGTGCGTGTGTGTGTGTGTGTGTGTGTGTGTGTGTGTGTGTGTTTTATGTCAGGGCCCTTCGAGAGCGTCTCAATCTGGTTCGGTGCCAAGCGGTTCTGCAAATCTGCTGCACCGTGGTTTCAAATTGAGTACGCACACAGGCACTGGAAGGGAGCAATGACATCACCCTCGTGGCCTATTCCTCAGAGGGACTCCGCTCAAGGGGAACCGGTCTCAGTGGGACCAGAGACAGATTTCATCCAGCACCACACCAGACTTACAAGCATTGATGTTTTTTTTAAATATCCACTTGGGCTTGAGTTGTATTCATGAGTTGAGCAGTCACATAGTTTGTTCCAAATTGCCTTTTGAGTCTGAATTCCAACATTGTATTCAAATCCTGAACTCTCTTTCTCTGCTGTTTGATATAAAAAGGAGTGATGGAGGAAAAAGTAGCAATACCATTGTGTAAAAAAAGCCACCTTACACAAAGGCTTTGTGTTCCAATTTTTATTTAAGTAATTATACTTTATTACTATATATACTATATACATCCAAGATAGTCATTCTGACAACTAAATACTTTCAGCAAATCTCACAAATAATACTGAGTTTAGGTTAAAGTGAAAAGTAGCATAAAATGGAAACATTGGACAGCACAGGATTAAATCAAATTAAAGTTACATTCTGGCACTTCATATAATCAGGGTTCCCACTAGAATATCTGGAATATCATGGAATTTTAAAGTCTTTTCCAAACATGGAAAATCAAGGGATTTTATCATTCTTTGGGCCAAATCATGGACTTCCAGTTTTTTGTTGTAGGTTTACAATTTAGTTGCCTTTTGTAAAAACGTAGTATATTTGTATTATGTAAATTCACATTTCCTGTATTTCGTGAGGGGTTTTATTATCATCAACATTTGGCAATCACTTCAGTAAAGATGCTTTTTCCTGTAGCTGCTAACAAAGGCAAACATTACAGGAGAATGTACATTTCAGGAGCTTTGGCTCAAAAATGACGACTTCGAAGATCGTGTTAATAGTCGATGACAGAAAAGCAATCTGTGAAGTTTGGCCTTTTTCTACGTTCTTTATAGGTCATAGAAATCCAGCTTTTTAGTCAGTGAAGTTCTGGGAAAAGTCAGCGAATTTGAGATTTGACTTTAAGTGGGAACCCTGTATAATATATATAAATCTCTTTTACTGTATTTTACCAAATTTCCTCCCAAGGTTTAAGCTTTAGTAATTAAAACTCCATTAGCTGCCCAAAGCCTAACCTTGAGGATTTTCTTCTGTACTCTGTACAGTCTGTTAGTCCACTCTGAGCCGGCACTGTGGCATAGCTCTGACAAATGATAAACTCTCTCGTGTGTAATACATAATCGATCGTCGTCCTCTCTGCCTTGTTACGACTACAAGGTGACCTTCTTGTTCAGCATGTTGGACATACACCAACTCAGTGTTATTGAATGGGGCTTGTTGTAGTGTACATCACATTACCATCTCTTTCTGACTCAGTGACTGACTCAACACTAACCCACACATGCACACTCGAGTCGCAATGGCCTATTGTCTTGGTGCTCACTGGAGATTAGCCCGCAGTTTCTAAGGCAACTGGAAAAAATGTCAGGATTTCGTCTTACAACAAAAAAAAAACCGAGACAAAAAGTCAGTCAATAAACAACAAACATGGGTAAAGGTTGCCTCTGAGATGCTATATTTTGATCTATATAGGATGTGTTTTAATCATTTAATGCTGCAACAAACCAGAAGGGACAACGCAGACACTTGACACCTTTAAATCAAATAATACATTGAATCTTCTCCCATACAAATGTGTCATTGTTACATTTATTCTGTTCGTGTTGTTTACTGTTGCACTGCTACTCAAATTGAATAAAAACCTAATTTACAATTAAACCTTTCTGCATTTCCGTGGCACATTCATCCCCTCATAATATTTACATTACAAGACAAATTAACATGCTCTCCTCCGCTGCAAATAATGAGTTCGACTGTGTGTCAACAAATACTCCTTAGAGTATTTCTCTTGTCCTAATTTTCTTTCTATTTCTTTTCCTCCAATAAATTAGTTTTGTGAGCTCCATCAGCAAATATTTCACCATCCAACCCTCCCTCAGCTTGCCTCATCTTTCTCTGCTCTCTCATTTTGTACACGTTTGATTGTGTTGTTCATCTGCTTCATTCACCCATTTCCTGTCACATGAACATAAACACATCTTGAGTACAGCCTCTTTTTAGAACTGGAAAAATACATTGACATTCAATTCATTGATCGCAGGCACGGTGGAGGTTTGAGCTAAGTGCTAACATCAGCATGCGAACAGTGACAATACATGTTCACCATCCCTAGCATGTTATGTTGCGGGCATGCTATCATTTGCTCATGAACACTAAACAAAAAAAATCCCACTGACGCTGATGTAATGTCATTAGAGTATTGGACAAACGGATGTGCACTACGTACGAAGTTAAGGGATCACTAACGATGTTAGTACTCTTTTTTTTTTGTACTTTAGCAACACATCCAACATTAGTGAGACATTTCACTCAAAGTCAAAAAATATCAACCTCAAGGAGGCGCTAGAGAAAAAGTCAGAGGATAACCAAAGTCACCTTGAAACCATAGATGTCAATAAATAAACAACGTACCACTGAGGCTGATGTGACGTAATGTCATTACAGGATTGAACAACGTGAAGTGTTGACCAAATGATGGCGCTGCATGAAAAGTTAAGGGATACCTAAGGTCGCTAAATTTCAAGCTACACATCCACTGATAGTCTGACATTTTACTTAAAGCTATAAATGTCAACCACAAGGAAGCACGAGAGGAAAATACAGTATAATCAAAGTCTACTTGAACGTTTCGAGAGTTAATGGAGGTCAAAGTATCACTGAAATCTGTGTGATGTATCCTGTGGGGAGCTTAATGTCTGTACCAAAATGTAATTTTGATATATTTGTTGAGTAACAGACCAACAGACACCGCGACATCGCCATTCACAGAGCCGTGTCACTAGCATGGCTAGAAATGAGTCCAGGTGACATCACACTACCCGCATCATTAGCGTCAATCCAAGTTGAAATAATTTCAAATACAAAGGTGCATTCAAATTTGAATTTTTATGCATGGCTTGCACTTCCATGCCACCCAAAAGCCACGCGCTGTCCATGCTCCTGAATCATAGATTGTCGAGATTTAACATTGTGTGACTGCGTCCTTCAGAGGTTACCGCCTGAGCTGCGTTTGTCATGTATCTCAGGATCGGATCTACTGGACAGACAGAGACAGGGCGGCGGTCTTCATGGCCAACAGGCTGACCGGTCAGGACATCCACGCTCTGGCTGAAAACCTCAACGACCCCCACGACATCGTTGTCTTCCACCAGCTCCGACAGCCGCAAGGTGCGTGTGCAGGATGTGTGAGGGACTCCTCACGTGCATGTTCGTGTTTCTCAGTTTTCTCCCCGTGCTCTGATTGTGAGAGGTGAGCTGTGTGTCCATGTCAGCCCGGGCACATGAATAAATGATGGTGAGGTTTGCGACTGTGGTAGAAAGATCAAAACACAGGGAGCAGCAGTACATGCAGACGTCTGCCTTCCACCCAGCTCTCTCTGAAGTTACAATGCAGGTGTGGACAGAGCTCTTAATCATGAATGTGATGGCCGTGTGTTTCCTTTCTTTTGTGCCAGTTTCCATATCTGTCTCTGTCTTTCTGCTTGTCTTCCCACCTTCCCACGCCTCGACTTTGCTATTTCTTTATTCTTCTCCAATTTGATCCGCATACATTCATCTTTTTCCAAGTTTGTTGTGAGAACAAGAGTTTAAGAAGAACTCCTGGCAGAGTTGCACAGAAACTGCTTAATATTTATAGCAACTTTCTCTATGTTGCCAGATTTTATTCTTTGTATTCCTCCAGACTTTGTTTACACAAAGTAATGAGCTTTGTTTAGAGGGAATTCAACAGTGCTCACAGTAGGGAGCATTAAAGTATGACAACTTCTTCTGTGCCCCCTTAAATTGAATTAATGATAATCGTATTTATGCATCCGTAGCCTAGGTCTTCATGTCTCCCTCTGTTACTGTCTCCAGGCCCTGACAGCTGTAATCTGGGCAGTGTGGCCAATGGAGGTTGTGAGTACCTGTGTCTTAAGGCTCCACAGATCACGGAGCACTCGCCTAAATACACCTGCGCCTGCCCGGACGGACAGGACCCGGGGCCAGATATGAGGGGCTGTGTGCCAGGTGAGGATGTTTACGGGTGGTAATTCAGAGTCTTTAATAATCGATAGCACCTGAAGGGGTTTGTTGGCTGCAGTGTTTACTGTGTAGATAATCAGATTCTGCTCCACATATAGTACAGTGCGGAGGGCTACTGGCTACAGGACGTTTTTAAGAGACATCACTTTTCTACACAGCTACAAAGTATTTTATAGTAAAAACCATGGAAAACAAATAGAGGAAATGTTCAATTAAGAGCTCAGATAATAACATAAATAAACATATTAATGAACTACATCTAAGTTAAAGTGGAAAATCATGCTTGAAAGTGTATGACATGGTATATTGTATTATTACCAGCTCAGTAAAACAAATCTTTTTCAAGTTTAATAAGAAAGCATCATGTAAAATAATGTATATCATTTTTTTTGTTATTATTATTATTTCACTTTGGTTTCTAGCAACATAAGTTATTGAGCCTGCACCTAAAAGAGATAGTTGCTAAGCAACACATACAGGGGGGTGGATACAATAACACGCATCACTGCATTGCAATGCAACAAAATATTGATAGAACAACATCTGATTAGCTTATAATGTTGTATCAAGACTGATTTACTATACAATGTCTTGTGTTTGTTTATATGAATACACAAAGGAAGTGTTTCCTGAAGACATTAAATGGATTATTTGTCTTATATTGAGATTATGTCTATGTTATATTTGTCCAAGTACAAGTGAACAAGTCAATATGATAGATTTATGATAGATCTTACAGCAGAACAGATTTTGTTGAAATATCAATATAAAACTGGAGCCTTGTAATCACACTGAAGGAGGAATACACACTTAAAGTCTTTGAAAACATGTTTTCTCAGCTTCCTACAATGCACACATGACTATTTTCTTTATTTGTGTTGCAGTCTGAGCCAACAAATAGGAACATTTTATTCATAGAGTGGAGTTGTTTTCCTGTGTTGCCAGGCCAATGTCAATCAGCAGTGCTCAAAGCACACCCACACAATTCTTATGAAGCAAGTTTAGCTGATTTTGTTTTTACTATTATAAAATCATATTTATGCTGCTTTTTTTTTACAATCCTTCAGGGTCGTTTTGGGGGTTTCAGTCATGAATATTGAAGGTTGTAGATAATGCATAAGTAGTGTTTGAAAGCACATTTTCAGAAGCTTTAACACATCTACAACAATTTTTTTTTTTCTATTGTGATCTTATTTCCCTTGCAGCAGCACCAAGAAACGACGTGACAGCGACATCCTCGTCTCCCACTGGATTTACAGCGGGCACCAGGGCGACTGTTGCAGAGGACTTCCCTCCGCCCTCGGGGGGAGTGTCGCAGGCGGATGCCATCCCCCACTTGACCACAGCTCCTTCTGGTTCCCCCGAGCCCCTCACACCCCTCAGCACCCTCAAGCCTGTGTCATCGCAGGAGTCGAAGGCGCTTGGCTCCCACTCCACCGCCACAACGATGGTCATCTCCACCACACCTGCAGGGGACAGCAGCGTCTCACAACACTGTAAGTGGGTTGTGACTTGAAAAATGGAGTTTACCAAGGCTGTCATGTGTGAGAACACGGTGAATAAGTTTCATTTATAAACTTCAAAACATATAATGACAGAAATGACCAATCACGGTCGTATATTCAGAATTCAAGATTTATCACTTCATGAGTCGTCTGCATGATTTGCAAAGGGCAGAGTGGTCCAATCGGATGTTAATGAGAGATGGGCCCGGTCTTCTGATAAAGCGCCGCTTTCACCTCGTCTCCTGCCAAGTAGCCCATCCGACGGTTCCGCTCACATTCATAACGTAGCTAACAGCCTCACCTTCACCATAATGATGACATTAAAGTGATGTATCTACAAGCCCCAACAACTACAGTCAACCGACGTTGATAGGAGTGTTGGATGGTGCCTCGTGACCTTGAAAATGCCGTCGTTCCCTCCATGAGTTGCGCTCCGTTTTGGGCAGTGGGGTGTTGCATGTGCGCGAGGGCATGTGTGCAGCTGTGTAGGTGTGCTCGTTAGTATGTTGTAAGAAAATGAGCTTTGAAGAGACGCTGGAGCCTCATGGAGCCTGGATAAATGGCGTGCGGCGGGTCAGGGGTACTGTCAAGGTCATACTGTTGCAAATGCCAAGCGATGCATCATTTTTCCTTCCCTCTTCCATTTTCGCCTTCTTCTATTCCATCCTCTTTCTCACCGTCTCTTTGTAAAATACTCACGGCCGTGCACGCATGATCACCCGCTCTCCGCCTCTCTGTTTTATCTCCCCTCTCTTCCACCGGCTCGCCCTTCCTGACTGCCCTGCTTATCTTTCACTCTATTTCTCACAAAATTTTGTTCACCCTGCACGCTTATCCTACCTCGCTCTGCTGTCTTTTCGTCCTCTGTCTCTGACACCTCTTCCTCGTTCTCTCTCTACAGCTGGAAGCGAGCATTTCCTCCTGGGCGAGAACCTGACAGTGGCTGTTTTGGGAGTGGTCATCCCCATCGGTAAGCCACCTGCAGCTCCCTTGTCTGTACGTGTCTGTCCACATTGAAGGCCTGCAGGGCTGCGTAAAGCTGCTGTCTGCCTGTGGCCACTGTTTGTAGTCCATTCACTCTGACCCTGCTGCGGCAGCACGAGAGAAGCCCGGCCCGCAGGTCTTCCTCGCTGAAGTTTTCTCAGGAGTTATTTTCTGTGTGTCTGACATCACTGCCATGCTGCATTATTCACTTCACACCGTGTTGTTGTGTTGGGTTCTGCTACAGCAGGGACTCCTTGTAAGCAGGCCTTTGTGTGCTGTTAGCAGAAAGAGAGCGCTTTAACAGTTGATTAACCTAAATAAACATAAAACTGTCAATAATATTTTTGTTCATACCACATACAGTGGCCACCGAAATGTTTATGTAATTTAAAAAAAAAAATGGAATCTTTGATTTTAGAGGGAAGCTGACAAAATCAGCCTCTCATTTCCAGCCAGTGAACGGAAATTTTTGGCTGCCACACGGCTGCTGCTGGAAGATTTGATTCACTACATAAGTGAACATTCAAAAAAAAACCTTTTAATAGTTGGTTATCTAACTTGCTGGGGTTGCCAGGGCACAACATTCTCCACATTTAATAAACAATGGGACACAGCTGCTACAACAACGTTGAACTCTATCGTTTGAGATAAACTCCTAACTGCATCCATGCTGGATGCACTGCAAAATATTAGAGTGCTTTTTAATCAAACCCTAAATGTACTGTAATTAGTTAATGATGCGCCACTTGGCATTTCAAGGATTACTCGGTTGTTATTGAATGTAGTCGGCCAGTTAGCAGCATGTATTAGAGAAGATAAACACGCAGTTTAATCCATTCGTTACACTTTAGAGTGTTCCTGGGTTGTTGGTTATGAAAAGGGTAAAAAAAAAAAAAAAAAAGAAAGAAAAAGAAAATCCCCTTTTAAAATGAAATATATAAAAACAATAATTTCCCAAGGGGATGTTTTCTCTTGAGTAAAGCAGCTGCTGTCCTGCTTTGACACCACTGGTTATGAAAAATATAAAGGCTTTAGGAAAATAAACACACTGTATATGTGAAAAATATTATTGTTGACAGTGCATCTCTTATAAGTAGTATAGCAAATGAACCTGAACAAAATGAGTTCGCTCAGGTGAACCGTTTTCATTATATAATGTGAACCGGGCACAAAAAAAAATTATGCCAATGAAGCTTTGTTTGAGTTTCATTGGTGTAATTTAATAAAGCAGTATTAGATTAAAAATGTTTATTCAAATCTGTGCTCCCTAAGGAGAGTTTAAAACTCATTAACTCCCAACCTGAGCCCTAATGGGGCCTTGCGCATCTTATTTTAGAGTCTGTGTTGGAAATATTTTGGTTGGTGTGTGACCCCACTTTGACCCCGTGTCTAGCCGAGCCACCCACACACAACCTCTGTACCGCTGCCCCCCCCTCCCCCCCTGCCCTCTCTGTCCCCCCGCATGCCTGCTCTGCTCCCCTCCGTGCCTCATTCCACGCCATGGACTCGTTCTGCCTGGTTAACGCTCCCCCCTCCTTCCCCGTGTCCCTGCCGCTGTGTTAAACGCATGCAGTTCCTATCGTTGCCACAGTGGTCTTCGGCCTGGTCTGCGCCGGAGTCTACCTGGTGTGGCGCAACTGGCGGCGCAACTCCACCAAGAGCATGAACTTTGACAACCCCGTGTACCGCAAAACCACCGGCGAGGGCGAGGAGGACGAGATCCACATCGGACGGACTGACGCCATGGGACACCACACGCACCACCACCACCCGTACCCGCAGGGCGTCGGCATGGGAGTCGTGGGCGCGGGAGGCGGCACCTGCCCGCAGTTCATCGCCCTGCCGCTCGGGGGCAGCATGCCAGATCCGGGGACTCACTGGTACACGGAGCAGCCCATGCTCTCCACTGCAAAGTGACCGACAAGGGCGACTCCTGGAGTAGATGGCCGCTCAGAGGCACGGACACACATCGAGGTCAGAGACTTGGACTGAGTGCAACGAAGGGACGAACAACATATCATCAAGTGCAGCCATTCACAGCTATGTCCTATGCCAATTTCCGTTTGAAAAACACCAATATTAGTAAGACAAACATGATTCTTTAAAAAAAAAAAATACTTTCATACTTTTTCTGTGCTGGAGATGGATCTATTTTTCCTCCGGTAAATGTTGATGATTAATTACAGAATTGTTCATGTGTGTTTCTGACTTTAAGTGATGCTGGAATATGGAGTTTAAACTGGTTCCTCTTTTGAGTCTTTTGCATTGATAGATGAGTGAGGTGTGTGCTGTGTGTCATATTTTTTGATGGGGCTACAGTGAGAGACTCTGTTTCGTCCTAGATGGAATCATTTGGACTGTGTATAATTCCTGATGGGCTGCAGAGCTCTGGGAACACTGTTTGAGGAAGGAGGAGCTCTGAAAGTGGGACAGCCCGCGCGTTGATGGGACAATCTGTACAGATTCATGTTGGAATCCGTCACAAATGTCATTACTGGAGTTGTCTTGTGTAGTTAACATATTTGTGGATTGGTTTCTGTTTTTAACGATTTTCCCAGTCTCTGATTGATTTTAAAGGTTACACTACATTTTGTGCTCTTCTCTTTCTGTTCGGAGCCTTTCAGGGTGAGTTGTCTAATATTTCAGGGTGAAGCTGAACACAGCTGATTTGAGAGGTTATGTTTATATTTGACCTCCAGCATTCTGGAGTTTGAGGAGGGTGCAGCTGGTTTTCAAGGTGGAAAGACAAAAAAAAAAAAAAAAAAAAAAAAAAAAAAGGTGAGACAACAGTATTTAATTTGAGCAGAGAGGATATGAAGTTAGAGAGAAGTGGATTTTACACACAATTTCTGTTGTCTTTATCGTGGCGTGTTTAGATGTTAAATGGTTTGAGAAAAGCAATAGACGGCAGCTTTTAGCCCGCTGCGGTGTTCTGTGTTTGACAAGAATCCTCCAGTGTTAATAATTTCATTTGATCACCTGCTTTTGACTGTGACAAATACACAGGGGGCGCAGTGATAGCAAACTCACACTGTTCTCCAGAGGACAGAGACGATGCACGCTTGCCCTCCGAAAAACACAAACAGCACGCATAATTGCTCGCCAACTGACAATGCAGCCATTCATTGTTCGGAGCGACATGCACGCACACACTTGATTCCTTTGCCCGCTCTCCTCCTCTTGAGATGGCCGATATCTGAGCAGACAGTTTTGGATAGAGCCATGTGGGAGGGCCCAGCTGGTGGCTGCATGATGAGAAAAAAGACCTGCCATGTGATGTAACCACACAAAACAAAAGTCCGACTGATGTAATAAGGCTGAGACCAACTCGTTCTGTCAGCGAACACGTTTCCTGCCGGTTTAACACTGATACTCCGTTCATAAACCGTAAAAGTCTAGGTGTGTGTGTGTGTGTGTGTGTGTGTGTGTGTGTGTGTGTGTGTGTGTGTGTGTGTGTGTGTGTGTGTTCATTTATATGCATGTGTGCTAATGTTCATCCCACAGCCATATTTGAAACTGTTTTGTACGCTCTTTGTTGCACAACCCTCTTAGAATGCCTTCTGTATTGTGTACTGCATGGAAGAAAACTGAGTGTGATGGTGTGTGGACACACAGGTATGTATGGAAGTGCGCGTGTGAGCGTTGTATGTGTGCGTGAGAGAGAGTGTGTGACACTGGAAAAGCTTTGAGGGTGCTTTTTGATTCATTGGTTTGTAAATATGTTTTCATAAAGTTTTTGATAATGTATTATATAATTATGTAAAAGAAAAGCTGTACATAAGATTTTAGATAAAGTGTTGACAGGTATATTAATTTATTTGTATAAAGGAGAGCACTGCATTCCCTGATTGTAAGAAATCTGAATTATCCACCAAAGTGGTTTGTGTTGTTTCTTGTTGTGCATCATTTAGCATCCTTTTTCGTACACCCCTTCTCTCTTTGTTGTCCCTCACAAAACACTGACACCTTTCCCAAAAGATACTCCCACATCTTTGCCACGTTTCCCGACCTTGGTGTTAACGAGATGATTGATTTTTGTGTGCCTTTTAGTTTACTTTTTCTCTTTTCTTTTTACTCTAGTGTTTTTCATGAAAAGGACAGGGATCAGCCAACTACTGTACATGCAATGATGAACTGTATTAAGACCAAACTGGTTCCACTTTTTGATTTTCTGTAATGGATTACTTTTGAATATCTCTATATATTGATACATAAAATCTGACTGAAAACCTCCTCGGTCTGTGATGTTTCGTTTTCTTCTACAAATTATCACATTTCAGACGTACGTGCTTAAACAGAATACGCTTGTGGCCTTCCAGACCTTTTAAACGGGAGAGTGTAAGTATGTAAGCAAGTTTCTTTTCTTTTTTTCTAAATGAGTTGTTTTCAAGGTGCGATATGTAAAAGTCTCATCATGTAACACCACTTTGTACATTAAGAGGCGATAGTGAGTCACTTTAGCGTCCAGTCAGTCTGTGTTTTCTTGCCCTGCCGTTAGCTCGTACTTGCCTTGTTTTTAATCATTGATGATAAGTGAAAGTTAGATTGTACGGACCCAGTTGATCAACAAAAGAAAAAGGTGATTGGTTGAGCTTATGATTTACATTATAGTTTTTTAACATGACCGTAGAAGCAAAAAAAACAGCATCAAACTTCATTGTTTTCTCACACAGGGATGTCTGCAGCGGTGGAAAGCAACATTAAATGATAACTTTTGTTTTCTTCAAGCCATCATTGTTTATTGTTTCATTCACTCCAACAAGAGGTTCGTTAAAGCTGCTTCTTTCTCTCATGTTGGGCTGACAGCAGGCCGGACGCTACAGTGATTCGATATCCCGTCTAGTGGTACAAATAAGTATTACAAGACGGGGCGGGCTGAAGCCAGCTGGTTAGCATGGCAACTTCAGTTGATTCTTGCGTAACACTATATAAAGATGTCTGTGACAAAACGTCAACACTGCTAGTTCCTCACTCTGTGGTTGATTTAAGTTCATTTCCGAATGTTTTCATCTAAATATCTTATATGTGCCACTTTCAAGCTGCATAAGTCAATATTTTTATATCAACAGTGAGTATAATGTGAAAGCTGTTGCTCATAATGACAGCCTAGAGGAAAATGCATTCGCTGTTTGATTCAGTCTCACTGCACCCTTTCCAGATGCTGCAGGCAGATGTTCTCTGGTAAGATGCTGTGATAAACCAACTGTATGCAACATGCTGAACTCCAAATGGCAGACAGTGAATGTAGCCGAGTATGTCGCAGCTGAAGACACTGATATTTCTCCAGGGATCATTCAAGAACTGAGCAGCAGGTATGTGTGAATATTAAACTTTTATCACTTCACCTGCAAGACTCCGAATGGATATCAATGCGTTGCTACATGTTTTTTGTTTTCTATGTCAACTTTTCGTTTTATTTCAAACGTGTGATAAACAGCTTGCTTGGAAATTTGTTTTGAAGTGGCAGCATACAGATTCTTAAGCAAAAGTTCACCCCCCTTCACTTTGTTAAATACATTTATTTAAAATCCAAAACTGAAATCTTGTCATTCACAAAAGTATTCAGTAACGCGTAAAAGCTCTTTTGGCAGCATTTACAGCTTTACGTCTTCTCGGGTAAATCTCTACAGGCTTTGCAGACCTGGACTCTGGCACTTTACCCCATTCTTCCTGGCAGATCCTTTCGAGCTAAATTTATAACCCCATAAAATGTGCAAGAAGTGAAGGGGTTGGAATACTTTCTGAAGCAAATGTATCCAGCCTTTAAGGCATCATGATCTGACCGACAACTGGCAGCACAGGCCAACAAGGCAACAACAGGTCTTGCTGATAATGCATGGTAGGTTTTTGTTTTTGCCTCTCTTTTGACTTGCTTACATTTAGCACAAGTAGAACCAGCAAAATTTACAGAAATACCTGTTTTAAGTTTGATAACATGAGCTCATATCAGCCTCTATAAATGACTGGTTGTACCAGACCAAGTAACGCTGTAGCAGCAAAAACCTCCCTGAGTGTGTCTACCCACTCTGACTGAAATGTGTTCCGCATCCAAAAGTGATTCATCAGCAGACGGAAAAACAGTAGTAGATAAACCCAGTCCATTATCATTATTAAACTGTGGCAGGGTAAATGCCTTCAAACTCAGCCTCCTTGTTGCACCACACACCCCATTAGGATATTATGCAATAAATATTTTTATGTTAGTCCACAGATGCCTGCAGCAGACAAAAGAGGTGTCACAGATGTTTACTGCTGCACAAAGGCGGATATGAACACCTTTATTCACCGTGACATGAAGGCCTGTTTGGGTGGGGGATGGTGAAGTCATACCTATGCATCTACATTGTGTGCACATGCTGCTCTATACATGTTTTAAATCTGTCAAAGATAGCTCATCTGCTCAAAACATTACGTTTCATTTCCACACGCGCTCGCTTCATTCCTGCGCTTGTGTGCTGATGCTTAATCTGGGAATAGAAAAGACGCCTGTTCCACCTCCATCTATCCATCTCGCTCTCTGTCTGAGGATGTATGTTTGCACAGGGTCATTACGGCAGAACAGTCTGCCAACCCGGAAGAAATCCTCAGTGGCTTTGCCCTGTCAGACAGAAATCCGGCGTCTTTCCCATGTCTACACTCAATCCTTTTTTTGCCTTATCTCGCAAACATAATCTGAAGTCCTCGCAGCAACACCAAAGCTCTGCCCCCCTCACTGTTTCCCAGTGGGGGTTAGGGGGGGAACGAAGGCCACTCAAACAAATCTGCTTTCGTGACTGACTGGGGCCATGCGAGCTGCCACAGAGCTGGAGTGCAGGTGAATCTCATTGTGCCCTCTCTCACAGTGGAATTAGTGCAAATCATGTTTATAATTGTCTGTCACACTTCAAAGGGATCAGATCTAATCCCTTGGATATGCTCATTTCAGAATTCCAGATATATTGTGTATTGTTGCTTTCTCTATGGGTGTTATTATGTGTGAAATGTGTGGCAGTAGTGATGGTCGAATGGGAGAGCTGTGCCACCTGCTGGTCAGATCTGTCACTACAGCAACAAAACTTGTTGAACGTGTGCAGTGCTGCCTGACAACGCAACCAGATCAATGCAGAAACAATGCAGCTTCAGCGGTTTTCTGTCATTTTATTACAAACAGACAGTGTATACATCAGTATAGCAATTAAAAGAGAGTGAAATCAACAGGTTGGTTTACTGGCACGAAAAAAAATTGTCTCTTGTGGCATGCAGGAGTATTTTAAAGGTGCTGAGTTGCTGCAAATGTCCTATAAATTGTAAATCCCCCTTAAAAACAGAGATGAAACTTTCTTTTTTTTTTTTTTTTTTTTTTAACCACAAACCTTTAGATAATTGTTAAGAGACAATAAACATAATAAATATATTTTCCATTGCATAGTTTGCAGAGCTAAGCTGCGACTTGGATGTGCAAAGATCGGCGATAACTATGAACATCAACAGTAAAGACAACAGAAAACAGCAGATTCACTGTACACTGCACTCATCAAAGCTTTACCTCACTCACTGTTGTTGCCCTATGAGTCTCATCATAATGCTGTCATCCCATCCAAAACTCAAGCTAACAGAAGAGAGGTTGTCCAGAATTCAGCAAGCGTATCATGACAGAAGTCATGCGTTTACAAGTGCCGTCAGACAGAAAAGACCACGTGTAAGGAGATCAGCTGCAGATGTTTTCCGGTTCTACAGAGCTCGAGCTTTAGCGTGGGCCTGCAGCAGGGCGGCTGTATCTGTGTGGGAACCTTGCATGGCGATAGAGAGTGCAGTTTGACCTCGCTGGAGGACAGGAAGAGAAGAGACAAAGAAATTAGAAATATTTGAACAGTTACTGAATGGAGTTACTTGATTGTCAGGTGACCAGGTGTCCCGCTTCATGTGGGATTGCACATCATTTTTTCATTCCTTGTCCTGCGTCCCACGTGTTGAGACAACGTCTTGCATTTTGATTGGCTCTAGTTCTCAAACACCAACACTGCAAGACAGATTTTATTTTTTTTCTAAAATCAGGACAGGCAGTTAAGGAAATTCCCACTTAAAACCCAAAGATGATAGTAGCTGAAATAACTTGTGTTTGGCACACCTTGCAGCACTCCCATGAAACGTCATCTTCCTTTTATGCTTACTGTATTTACTTAGTATGAAAGTTGGGAAAGTTGCATTCAAATAAAAATATATTTGTTTGGTCCTATTAGCTCTTAGCATTGGTACATGTCCCACGTTGTCCCACTCAAACATACTATCTGCCCCACATTTGCTTTGTTGGGATCTGATCGCTCTACTTGATTGGTTGGATTCGTGGTCCCTAGATGCTGAATCCTACTGACTTTGATGACCTCATCAAGCACCACCATGAGGTTGACACTCATGGCTTTTCGCTAAATGTTATGAAGCGGATGCTGACATGCTAAGCTAAGGTGGTGAACACTATCAACATCATAATCAGTTCACATCAACACGTTGGTCCTTGTCAGTGTGAGGATGTTGGCATGCCGCTAGCCTTTAGCTCACAGCCCCACTGTGGCTCAGCTTCGCAGCGCTTTAAGATTAGCTGTAGATGCTTAGCAAGAGCAAGGGTGGATCTAAGTGGGTTAAGAATTCATTTGGGCAAAGTTTAATTAGTCTAATTAAACTGGGTTTTCGTCAAGGTGAAACAAGGTTACCAGTCAAGGTATGCCTGTGGTTGGTGGTGTTTTTTTTTTTTTTTGCTCTTAAAGTCTACTTTAAAGGCTGACTCAAAAGTAGAAGGCACATTTGCATCTCCTCTCCTCTCTTTTCTGCCTCCACTTGCTCCAGACTGGCAGATAAGGTACTGTTAGCGGATTAGCTCATCTCAGCCCTGGGAGATTTGCCTTACTGTAGCCTTGATTAATCCTGGGAAAGCTCTATTCTGCTGCATCCAGACTGTCAGTCCGCCCACGTCCACACGGCGCGAGTCAAAAGATTCAAGCTTTCATACATCTAAGCTGCTTTTTGCATTCGGTTTTGTGAATACAAAAGTCAATTTGCCTTTTCAGTGGAGTTCACAAGGGAAACGATGGTGGAGTCATCATGTGAATTTAATGTACCAATTCAATTTAATGGATACGAGGCTAAAAATAGGTCTGACCACATGTATTTTGCCTGCAATCTGACAACCAGTGGCAATTCAAATGAAGACAAAGATCCTTCTACAAGTTCTAACAGGATTTTTGTTTCTCTGCATTGAGGATGACACGAGAATTAAATTGTCCACGGGGCTTGTTATTGGCTCCCGTGTTACCTTGTCAGTCAGGGTGAGGTCACACTGGCTTCTTTCCAGCAGCAGTCTGGCGATGTGTGTGTGACCCCTCTCAGATGCGAACATCAGGGCCGTGGTTCCCTGGTTGTCCTGGATGTTGGCGTCGGCCCCGCAGCTCAGCAGCAGGCGAACCATGACAACTCGGCCGTGCCTCACTGCCAAGTGCAGAGCTGTCTGGCCCGTCTGTGTGGTGAGGCGATGAGGCAGAGACTGAGAATTGTTAAGAAAACACTATTTCTAAAACACATGATCCTATTGGGCCCTTAAGGCATCCTAACGGCATCTTTTCTGAGACTCACTCGACCTCATAAATGTCCATCTTACTCAAACTGCAACCGCAAGTCCATAGTCTGGTTCTACATAATCCCAACAACATCATCCAGGTTGTTTTTGTCTTATTTTAAAAAGCTCCTCCCAGAACCACAGAGGACTATTATACATCTGTTTTCACAGGCTGAGCAGTACTCATTATCTTAAGCAGATTTATCTCCGTGCATAAAATTGATGGAGTGACTCAATATTGCGTGTGATTTGGTTAAATTCAATCTTCCGTTTTCTTCTTTGAAAACTTGAAAAGAACCAGCCGAGGGTGCTGGCAGTAAAGCAAGTTATTGCCCTCCCAGCCATGTCACTTTCCCTCCCCCGTCAAATCAAAAACAACCATTATTTTCTGTAGTTACATTTGTTGGCATTGCTCGTGTTACCTGGCTGGAGCGAATGTTAATGATGCTCTGCTCCATCAGCTTGCGAACAACCTCCATCCCAGCGGGTCCATCGGGGGCTGTCAGTGAGGCCAGCATCACCGCTGTGTAGCCGGCGTTGTTCTGAATGTTCATGTCACTCACACCTATGACACAGAGAATATGTGTATATTTTCACTACCAATAAACCAACTACTCCCACGCGCAACACCTTTGTCAACATACTCCCCGTCACCTGTGTCCAGGATTAGGCTGACGATGCTGTAGTTGCAGTGGGAGACGCTGTAATGCAGCACTGTGTTGCCGTTGTCGTCTGCCAGGTTGACCAGGAAGGCCAGCAGTGAGGGTGTTGCCTTCTTGACTTCTTTCAGTTGCGCAGTAACTCCGCTGGCCACAGAAGCCTCTTCTGCTGCTGCACTGAACCAGTGTTGAAACAATACGACCAAAGCCTTCCTCTGGAGCGGCAGATGGGGGACATAAGAAGGACGCTGACTAGATGAAGCTGACTGATGTTGGAACAATCCTCGTTCATTTAACAGTCATACTTTAAAGCAATGTTAATTGATATGTGGCAGTTGATCAAGCGAAGTGTTAACATACGGACACTGTATAAAGCCGCTGTGATGTTGTCTTGATAAATCCATGTTAACTTATAGCCTCAGACACCTGTCTTTCAGGTGAAAATCCTGTGTTTGTTCTGTCCAACCATCCCCAACTTCCTCCCTATGGACATTATCAGTCTTTGCACCTCTCAAAATGAGACTTGGTCATACATACGTATTCTTTTCTTGCATCGGCGAGGCAAAACGTGACACTGACACGGTGCCCTCTACTGGACTGACGGATGTATTACAAACTTTGGAGTGATACAGGGCTGAATATCTGGCTGATTGAATGTTAAATTGTGCTAAATCTTCCAGCAAGTCGCTGGAACTTCACCTGTATGCTGTTGGGTGCTGGGCAGGTTGCATTAGGTCAGGAGCCTTTTCACTTAGAGCTCAAAGCAAGTTACTGAGAGTAAACCAGAACATAAAGCTACGGGACGAAAAACCAAAACAAGGCGCTGAAAGTTTCTAAAATGCTGCATAGAAGTGAAGTTAACCACAGAGTGGGATGATTGTTATCTGTGGCCTTGTCACTGTGATTGGCCCCTTTCGCATTTCGTATTGAGACATTTCATCTATTGTTGATACAGAAATATTGACAAGTTCAGCTCTAAGATAAATCTAAATTAGTGAACTGAAAGAACGTAAATAATTCATTATTAAATAAATGTACTTGTATTTGATTGAAAGTTCCTGTAAAAGAATTAAGAGCACCTACCATGGCATCATTGGGGTTATTCAGGTTGTCCATGTGATCTTTGAGGAAGTGACAAGCAGCCATGAAATCAGCGCTCACTGTCTCCCTGGAAGAGAAAGCATGTATGTGTGCAGAACGAAGGACAGAACAGAGAAAAACAAAAAATTATCATGGCATTAGGAATATATTCCCATGAGATAAAATAAAAGTATGAGCAATTTCCTGATGGGTAGCCTACTTCTATATTTTCCAAACAGACACTGATGAGGTGTTCGCTCTCACCTGCCCCTGGTGCTTGTCTCTGAGCCAGAGTTTCCGTCCATCTGTTCTCCTGGGGGCTGAGCTTTCCACTTGGCCGTTTTCTCTGGAGCTTCAGCCTCCACAGACGGTATGCCTCCGTCTGTCCGCCCTGATCTCATTCCCACTGATGTCGTCTGTCTGTCTGAGCCCGTTTGCGGGTCTGTGTCCACCTGGGCAGCAGCCATCTCCCCGGGGCTACTGCTGCGCTCCCTCTGCTCCAAATCACCAAGAACACTCTGGTTCACACAGTCCCAATGAAGCAGATTTCCACTCGCGGTCATTTTACGTCTTTAGAAAAGTGGGGAAAAAGAACGCAGGGCAGGATATTGAAAGTATCATCGACCCCAATGCTGATAAATGTTCACAGTTGCTTCCACACGGATGTTTGTCTGATTAGATCATGAAGGAGGTCAGCGAATTGTAAGAATAAAGACCCTAAAATTTGCTTAAATGTCTCACAAAATGTCTTTTGTATTATCCAGATACAACATCAGGAATTAACATTAAACCCAATCAGCCAGTTTCCCCACAATGTCTGACTTGGCTCATTAAAGAAAAAGACAAAGCGTTTTGGAAGAGCCTTCAGATGCATTATTCTGATATTCAGGTCAAGGACAATTCCACTCCAATCATTTCAAAGGCAGCTTGGCTGTAGAGAACAAAGTCAAAACAAATGAAACACCATCCCTGTTTCTTCATTTAAAAGATGCATAGGTAGGGATTTTTCTGACTATTACAACCAAATAGGTTTTATGTTCTATCCTATTGCAATACTGAGCTAAAAAAAAAAAAACATGCCTTATTTTCTGACTAATCAACTTGCATGTGAGGCTCCATCATCTTAAGAGGTGACCACTTTTCTCCTGAAGTGACAACTTTATAGGGAGTGGTATTCATCTCTCAGTCTTAAATCACAATGTTTTTCTCGGTCACGATTGTACAACAGTGCAGAACCTCGTGTTAAGTCGAGTAACCAGCAATCACAACTGTTTAGGTTGCACAAGTCAGTGAGTTATTTACTAACCCTTCATTAACATTCCCAAAGTGGAGGCTTTTTGACGTCCGGGCGCATCCGTCTGTCTTCGGGATGGATTTAGAGGCTACGTGGAAAACAAAGGATGTGATGAAATATCAGATGAACAACAACGACACACGCTCCTGCTAAAATGTGTATTTGTTGTGGTGTGTTTTCTTTTGCACACAACCACTTCTCTATAGTTTAGCACTGTAGATAAACACAACAGCCACCTACCTACTCGTCAATTAAAGAAAACCATCAGTTTACATCTAATTTACTGTATCTATCTTTGGGTCTCAATTTCACGGAGGAACGTTACGATATAATATCTCCTAGAGTACTGGAAAGGGTCTTTTAGATTTTCAGAGCTGAATTGGAGTGACTAAATAAACTTTCATTTTCCTGTGTTGACACAGCTGTTAAATTGCTGTTAGCACTGAATCTGTGGAGATGCTTCCTATTCTGCGTCACTATGACGTATTATAACTCTATTTTACACAGGCTTTGCACCACACAGAGCTCCACTGACTTTTCTGAACACTGACGTTCAGATAACCCTCTTGAATTATACAAAAACAATACAGAAACAACCGTCATTCACTTTGATAAAGTAAAATCTCATTTCTCTCCAATAAGGTGGAACGTGAGGTTTAAAAGGTCAAACTTTTGGTTTTAAAAGAAAGAAGTTGGATTTTAAAGTAAAAAAATAACTTTTTCTGACTCATAACAATACTGAACTCGCCTTGTTCAGATTCCATCTTTGAGATCCACGTCATCTCTTCTTTCATCTTAGGTGCTGCTTTTTTCTGACAGTTTTAACAAGGAAACGTTTGGAGACTAAAAATAAAAGCAACCCAAAGCATGTCGGAGTCGGAACTAATGAGAGTCAACCAACCGTGTGCTCCACTTAAATAAAACTGAGCAGCTAACACATTTCTAATTAAATGTTTTTTTATTAGATGTGAAATAAATCAGTGCAAAAGTTCACGAAACGATGTTCAAAAACAGCGGTTGTTCTGTCCTGTGTACAACTATTGACTACTTCTGTTGCATATTATAATATCTCCATATCAGCTCCTAGAACAGAGCAGCTCAATTTGGGGCCCTTGAGCCAAGTTCGGTCTGGACCTTCTTTGTTTTAGCTAATCATAACATTTGACAAGTTCATGCTTTTTCTCCTTATTTTTAAATGCTGTAAAATGATCTGACTGCGAACTATACATTTTGTGCAATTAATAATTCAATAATATGAGTTTTACGGTAATGTAAAGCACAGTGCTGTTAAACTTCCCTATTAAATGACGTTGACCTACATCTTATCTATGAGGAATTATAGTATTCTGTCTCGCTTCTGCTGACGCTCATATGCTGTTTGTGTGTCTTACATCACTAACTTTGAGCTGCCAGTCAACATAAGAGACACTGATGACAGAAAATGTAGAAAGAATTTGCAGGGTGAAAATTACTATAATGCAAATTAAAGAGTAGTGTTCTTATTATTATGTAATTTCATTTTAGATTTAAAATGCACATTTTCTGTGAAAACATATTACATTTTAATGACATGGAATTTCGCATTACATAAAAATGCATTTTTGGCCCACAGCCCAAAGACTTTGGGCACGTCTGCCCTGGAATATTTGTGTCAGATTGTGCTTCACTGTAACTAGTGCGGTCAAAATAGTTGGTACGAGGGCACAGCCAAGCTAACTTGTGGTTTTCAGTGATTTTCAGTTACAGAATTTGCTTTTAGTTGACTTGTGTAAATCAGATGCAGGCAGTTAGTGTTTTCTATTAAGTGTATTTGACCACAGTACTTCCATGCTGAATCTCCTCACCGTCACTGTGTCCATGCTGTCTGTAGTGAGATGTGAGGATGTCAACAAGTCCCATCATCTCCTGCTGCAGAGAGTTGACTTTGGGATCCGGGTGCTTTCGAGGTTTACCGTCTCCTCCTAAATCGCTCTCTGCACACAAACAGTCCCACTGCTGATCCAGGAGACTCTTGATCTTCTTTATGTGGCGCACGACCACAGCTGGGTCTGAAGCTAACGCGTCAGCACGGTCCACTGTCACCAGTGGACTCCTGTCAGTGGATGTCGAACCGACTGTAGCGTCTTGTTGTCGACGTCTGTGACCGTTTGTGGTCGCAGTTCTCGCACCGATGAAGGAGTAGGCTTCGGTATAATCTGGTTCAAGGGATCTCACCACTGTCTCATCTCCGTCCTGGTCTACCACCACCCTCTCTGCGCGCACCCACACCGAAGGATTCCTGACCAGGTGCTCCATCTTCTCGTCTTTCCGTCTGCTCTCCTCCTGCTGCTCCCTCAGCAGCCCCGACACCCTCTGCAGCTCCAGGCCCGTCTCGTGGAGTTTCTGCTCCAGCACAGCTACTTTGGCCTGCAGGGACGTCACCGTCAGCAGCTCGTCCAGATCTGTACTCGTCCTCCACTCGTGCGTAGGGTTGGAGTCCTCTCTGTTAACACCATGACTTCTAGGAAACATGATGTGACTCTCATGCCGAGGTCTTTTGATGTCCACTTTGTGGTAATGAGAGGAGGTTGTGGTTCCGTTCATTGAGGGATGGATATGTGGATTTAGGCCCAGACGGATCCTCTCTCTTTCCTCTTGGAGGATGCAGATCTGCGCCCTGAGCTCTGGAACGACCCTCACCTCCATCTCCAGCTCCCCGACACGTTCGAGGGCCTCGGCGAGGCGCCTCAGCAACCCCGAGCAGTCCTGCGGGCGAGGTCTGTCCGGAGAGAGGAAGACGTCTTCGCATGAGGTGTTTCTTCCTTCGAGGTGATCCCTTGAACTCTGCAGGCTGCCCGGGTCGTCTGTGGACTCTGACCCCTGTCTCAGTAGCACTGTGAGAGGCAGACTGGAGGCACGGAGGAGATGAGGCCTGATGTGTTCCCCGAGAGGTTGCTCATCAAACTCCTTGATCCTGGCCTCCATTTCTGCCAGAGATTTGAGCCCTGTAGGAGAGAGGGGCGGCTTGTAATCATATGCCCAGGAAGTGTAGCCATAGTGAGGGGCATCTGACAGTCGTGACCTTGGACCAAGAGCTCCGGTGGATCCCCAGGGGCTCGGGCGGTAACCGCACCCAGAAGGGTTGAGGTGCCTGGGTAGAGTGCTTGCTCGGGGTCCTTTGCTTTTGCGCTGAATGGGAACTCTTTTGATGGTGTTGCCTTTCTCGATGTCATCAACATATTTCAGGAAGTCCAGGTCAAGTCGGAAGCCGTAAGGGGTTTCCACCGAGTATGGAGGCTTCCCTTTGATTCCATTTTCTGCTGTTTTATGAGCTGAGATACTTCCTGAAAACATTAAACCGATTACTTAGAATGAGCGGCAAAAAAATTATTTGATTTAGTGAAATTTTGGCACAGGAAAGAATTTTTCTACCATTTTGTCCTTCCATCATTTTCAGTTCCCCAAACAAGCTATTGTCACATGGTCTGGTTGGACCTTCGGTGTCTGAAAACAAAATAAAACAAAGGGACTGAATTAAGCCAACAACACGTTAGTGCATTTTATGAGCGGCAGAAGTGATGCTTGTGTGGTTATATAATAATTTAATGAACATTTAACGGATTTCTGATGGCAAACGCTGACTAACGCTGAACGCTGACATTCACTTAAGGTTTTGTGGTTCTTCCAGTGACAGACTCAATCTTAATTTTATGACCAGATGGAACAACAATAATCCTTCTTTGCTCTCCATTCACAATCTCCCTCTTATTCATTCACTCACATGCGGATTAAAGCACAAAACAAAAACATTCAATTACGCTCAAGTGCTTTCTCTGCCCTCTTCCTCCCTCTCATGCTCTTCTTTTCCCAAAGATCTCCATTTTTTTTCTCACACTTTCACTGTTTCGTTTCTTCCACGCACCAGGCAGCTATTATTCACCAGCGGCGGGCCTGATCTTGACTTGATTACAGCCCTGCCATCCAGGATGAAAGCTGGAAATAGCCTGAGAGTCTGTAGCCCAGCAGCTATGGCCAGCGGTGCAAAATATACTCCAACAGACATAAATACAGGCAGCCATTGTTCTGACTCACTACTTCCCTCCTCTCCTGCTCTCTGTGGGCCTCCTACTAGGTCTGCAGTCTTCTTTCAGATCATTGGTTTATTCTTACTGAACAGAACTGTCTCTGACTTCCTTTTCTTCTCTTATGTTTCATTTAAAGTATTTGACTCTGCATTACTTTTACAGTACATGAATCTACTGTCCTTTTAATCTGCTCATTCTCCTTTTTTTTTTTATTTATAGTCTATACATTGTAGAATTGATGGTCATTGCTCCCCCTACCTCCCTCTCGCAGCGTCTCCCCCTTCCACTCTCACCTCTTCCTTCCTCCTACGTCTCCCCCTCCTCTCTCCTGACCACCAGCCTTTGCAGCAGCCTCGCTGTCCTCCCGAGGCACCGCAGCCACCAAAGCCACAGCCCCAAACAATGTCAGCTATGCAGTAAACAGACCAATACCACCAAATGTCCCTGCTGGGAATCATGACCGCCATCTTTCACACACTCTCTGATGGCCGGCAATAAACAGCAACAAATCGGAATCAAGGGACATATAAATTTGAATAAACTCAGACCTAAATACTTAAACATCTTGCAAAAGTATATTTGTAAGTACAGGATTGGCATGCATGATGGGTGGAGTCTGTTATTTAAGATGTAAAAATATTACAAGAAAATGTGGGTCTTTATAAATATTCAGTATAAATAAGGGCTATTGTTGTTTATATGTTTAATACTAGTGGAGATATGATAATCAGAGTTTTTGTATAATGACCAAAACAATATTTTTTAAATCTTAATTTGAGGATAAATGTTTTCTACAATAGTTACTTCTTTTTTTTTTTTTTCCAATTTAAGCTCTCTAATGTTCAGTGTTATCTAAACACAAACAATCATACGAAAAATCACTGAAAAAAAAATTGTCTACATAAAATTGTTATAGTGATGGATAAACAAAATTTTAATTCGAGAAAGTATTGGACACCAACGTTTTGCATTTTGACAACACTTGACACTTACAGCACATTATAATTGGAAGGTTTTTTTTTTATTATTTTTCCTGCGTGATTGGTAATTTCATGCATTTATTAAAGGTATGAGGGCTGAGAGATGACAAACAACATGCAACAAATCTTCTCCCCCAGTTCACCAAGGTGCCCTGGATTGGTACTAAAATACCAAAATTACTGGGGTTTTATACCCAACCCTTTTTAGCGTCATACACTGTATATATGCTTCCAGGTTGATAAAATTAGGCCGGTGTGGAAGTAACTTAAAATGCAATACCACAGAGGGCTGTTAGGGGTTGGCTCTAAAGAGGCGTTGGCTCCATAGACTCCCATTCAACTTCACTTATGAAGTACGAAGTCGATACATCTTTTCCACAAGTCATTTTGGTATCATTCGCTAAATATACAACTTCTTACTGGTTTTTTGGTGGTGCATCTGAAAATAATCTCGTCATTAATTAGAAATTAGGCCTCGAAAAGTCATGTATTCAGAGGCGTGTCTGCTTGATTGAGCGGGCCTGTGGTGCAGTCATGTTTCTGCTATCGGTGGGCGGGGTATAGTTTCCTCGGGTTCCCAAACCGATTGAGTCAGATCCACCACTTGCCCTCCAATATGGTCACTTCTGGCTTCACATTAGGAAGATGGTGACTGCCAAAATTCAAATTTGAGGCTTAAAACAGCAGTTCACAAACCAATGGATGACATCACTGTTAGTTGTCGCTTGGTTACCATTTACGCTTTGTATTGATATGAACCTCAGCCATCTGAAAAAAAATATAACAAATACAAAAAAAACTTATTTTTCTAAATATAGTTTGGACAGTGTGAGGGATGAGACTCCTTTTCACTGATGTACAGTTCTGTTGCCCTCAGAGAAATCTGACATGTGTGTAAGTACATTGCAACCGATACAGTACGTATACTGTTATGCCGTTGGGGACGTTGAGAGGAATCTTTCAGCACTTGATCTGACAGGTCTAAATTTAGCTTACATGCGGGTGTAAAGCTAAAGTACATGTCAAGCAAGAGGACCCAGATATGTCTTCATTTTACCAGCTAATAGAAGATCATTTAGTAGACTCTGCTGCAGGTACACAGACAGACAGGCCAGGGAGTAAACAAGACACACTGAGTGAGGCATTCATATATGGAAAAGAGCAAAATGTTGACTACGAGCAGAGGTTGTATTCACCATTGACTCTGTCAATCAGCACTTTACTGCAGAACACCTGTTACTGCAGACATCTCAATCTGTCTGTCTGCTGACTGAGTCAGGCTGGTCAGAGTGCAGGCTGCTGGCTCGACTTCAACAGAACGAAAACACTGTCAGGAAATTCTTTCACATTTGTGGTTTAAATATTTTTAAAATGTGAGATGTCTAGTGCGGGGATATTCAGCTTCAGTAGCAAGATAGGAAGATTACAAGAGGCTCAAGGGACACAGAATATTTCGTCAATTATTGCCTACAAATAAAGCACATCCCTTTTCTTTCATTTCAATGGTGTCAATTTGAAACAGCAAAATGCAGGATGAATCGTTAAGCAGTCTGGGCCTGTTTATGATACTATCAAAACCATTTCAAGCAGACATAAGCTGCTTATAGTATATCCATATCCATATTTGTTACAAGTGAAAACAGGGAAACAGCATCCAAATTAAAGAAGCATGTTTGAATTATCATAAAACAGATATTTTTTTCCAAAGAAAGCATTAAATGGCTCAATCAGGTGATGTATCATACATCACAGGCTTCTGTCATTTTGAACCTGTTTGAGAAAGTGAGAGAAATGACACTGCCTTGATTTTACAATTTCAACATAGGCTCATAAGAAGTGAGGGTAATCCTCATGCAATTCTTATTGGACATGGAACAATGTGCCCTCGTTTACATGGCATTCATATGAGAAAAGTGAAACTCACAAGTGGATCCAAACATTGTCCGTATTAGGTCTGTTGTGAAAATCGTTAGCTTATGTCTTGAAGTTTCTCAACCGAATCAGCGATATGCTTTTACCGTCCCTGGACGTCGAGATTTAAAGTGTTCAAGGGTCCAAAGAAGACATTTATTGCCGTTTGTGTTTACATGGATCACGTCAACTTTTTCATCGTCACAACTCTAAAGTGAATTATTCCCAAAATGTCAAAGTATTCTTTTAACCATCTTCTTACAATATGAAAAGTACCACAGCCAATCAAAATTTCATAAACTTTACTACATGCAGCTTTCAGAAACAGAAATGTTATTTTTTTAGACTATTTATTTTTAGCTTTCTGACAAACAAAAGTGAGATCCAAACTGGTCACTGTTGCCCACAAGCCCTCCATTTCTTACACATAAATATAGACCCGGGATTTTCCTCCTGACCAGGTTACCACAGGAAACAATATAGCAGAGTTAGGGTTAGGCAATTCCCAGGAGTCATTGCCTAACTCCCTCCACATTTTCGTGGCACAAGTTTTAATTGTCTGTGCTTGGAGCAATTGGCCCACCTCACAGGAAACCCCCAAAATGAAACGTAAAATATTTGCCTTTCCCCAAAAAGGCCCCTGAACTCACTCCAGACTCACTCAGACTGGGTTAAATTGTTGCTTGAGTTTTAGAAATCAAGGTTTCCTGTGTATCCAGCTGAAGGTCCTGTTGCATTTTCGCCTGATAAAATGTCACTGTTTTTTTGCACGGCCATTTTCCCTTTTTCTATTCCCACAACAGCTGCTCTCCTCCTCTGGGTGACTCTGTCTCTTCTCACACAGACCTTTAGGCTCTCCATCCATCAGTGTAAACCTCATAATCACAACATGGTTGTCCACAGCATTCTTTACCAAAGCCACAAATTAAATATGCACTTATGACACATGGGGGCGACCTCCCTGTGCAGCAATGATAAAGACTTGAATATCAGGTAAGGACAAAGGTTGTTTTTTTTATATTTAACTTTTAAATTAGTACCAGTAAAGATTTGGTTTAGTCATGGATGATACCAGCAAAGATATGTTGCAGTGCCCATCCTTTATCTTTGGCGACGTTAGCAATGTGGCTCTAGGAATGGTAACAGCATGCTGTGTGTTGGTTGGTTGCTCATCAATTTGGCCTCGACTGAAATATCAAACCCTTATCGTGCCAAAGCGTGTAACACACTCATCAGCCCGCTACAAGACACTGTAGTGAAAAGTACACGCATATATCACCAGTGCATTTTAACTCCCCGGGAGTGAAACACTCCTGTTTCGTACAAGTTGACATCAGAGAGATGTGTACAAGCTGCCCTTGGCATCGGTGCAAAGATGACCCAGGTTGAAGAAGGAGGGGATGTGATGAAGTACAAAGCATGATTAAGTCCACATATGGAGGGTTTAGGTTTGGTCGATTGAAACATGGGACTTTCCCCTGTGGGATACTGCTATTGAAATCCGTGAGAAACCAAAAGTCAAAGGCAATTACTTTTCACACCCTCACTGACATCCCTTGACTTTTCTTGTCATCATAAAGTGGCTTGTCAACAAACTAAACCAACCTGGTGAACATTGTAAATATTGTCAGCTGCTGCAGTGCTATATTTTTACAATTTATGGTATCGGTCCAAACGTTCTTTACGTTTGGGTTTTTATGTGTTCACATGGGTTCACATGGGTGTGAACTTGCAGTCACATTGCCACCCACAAAACTCTAAAGTATTCTGTGTTTGGAAAGAGACCCTTCTTGACACTATTTTACTGTGTAGATGTCTGACTTCCAATATCTGAGACAGTTAAAGACATTGTGAACTTATACTTCCTAAACGGTGAGATTCGAACAGGTTTTTTTTCTATGTACTTTACCTGTGGCTCTTCTTCTCACTGTCCATCCATCTGCACAGTATGTATATGTCTACATGTTTCACTGTCTATGTTCTGTTCCTGGAAAAAAAAAATCCTTCCTCTCCTCCACTTCTTGGCTGTACAGTCTGTGGTTTTTCCAGCGCATAACTCTAAACCTCGTCTTCTGTTCTGAGTTGATTTAGGAACCAAAACCGTTTGGACTCAAGCTCCCTTTCCCTCCACCCCCTCTGCCCCTATCTGTCTCCTCTTTTTTCTGTCAAACACATTTTTCAGTTACTGCCACTTCCTAGAAATCCCTCCAGTTCTGTGATCTTTTTCCACTTTGTATGGGTACTTTCTCTTGGGACTTTTGGACCACTAGAGCTGCCCTGGTTTTTTTCCAACAGCAACAGGGTCAGAGTCAAAATGTGGCATCTAAAAGCCTCATTGCATGGTATGTGGAGCCAAAGCTCTTAGGGTAAAACAGCTGCCAGGGGCTTCACGCAAGGAAGACAGCTATGGTATGTTAAAATGGCAGAGTTAAAATAGAAAGTGTGCTGCTGATGTTTGTTTGTGTTGATTCAAGTGTATTTTTTTTTTTACAGCGGGTGTAAATATACATGTAGTGAAATGTATATATAAGTATAATTCAACATTTAATCTTTAAAAGGCAAAGTCTTTGGCCTGAGAGTCTGATTAGTATTCAGCATAGGCCTAGAGGTCCACTCCATACAATTTGTTAGATCATTCCAGAGTCAAAAGCATTTCTGACCCTGAATTTAGATCAGCCAGTCCCAGATCGAAGACGTTCAAGGTCAACGTTCAGCATCTCAGCTTTGATTAACCATCCAATCCAACAGCCCTCCTGTGCCCGGAGAGATTTGAGATGAATATTAATCAGGGCTTACCTTGTGATATGTTCAGCAGTTTCCCCTCCACTTTGTCCTGCTGATTGGAGGGTGTGTTTGCCAGACAGTCCACTACAGTCTGCTCTCAGCTAGTTCAGCCTGGCTGTCTGTCGCCCAAGGAGGCAGGGAGGTGCTGTCAGGGAGAGTGGCATGCCACGGCTGTTTGGTAAATGCCAACGTGCAGCCCCTGCCATAACAGAAGCTGGGCTTGCCTTGTGTGTAAAAGGGAGCAGTGAGCGAGGAGGAGCTTGTGAACATGCCTTCCTACGCTGCCTCCTGTCCAACGAGACTGACAAGAGGGAGGCTAGACATGCAGAGCCACGCCCACTCCTTCAGACAGCAGCCAATAGGAGTTCAGAGGCGCAGCCAGCTGGGGAAGGCAGCAGCTCTTCTGGGACCCACTGTGACAACATGTCAAAGTATAGAGCATCTGGTAATAAATAAGAGAAAGTATCAGAGTCGTCTTACTGTGTGCCGTCCATAATCAGTGACCATGCAGTATCTCGCAGACCTCCCTGTTTCAGAATGTGAAACCCGACCCAGTGTTATGTGGTCTGTCCTCTGTAATGAAGTAAACAGGGGGGAGAGAGCAGAGGGCTTGGTGCCATCCATGGGGGTTAATTCTCTCAGTGCATACCTCTCGTTCTTTATGGATCCCCTTTCGGCCTTTTACCAGGATCTTCCCCTGGGAGCCACCATCATGCCGGAGAAGCCTTTCCTCTAATTGTAAACATGTCTTTTCCAAACAAATTTCCTTGAAAATGTGGAGCTCTGTGGGTTCATCACTTCGGGTGAGAATGAAACTTCTCAACAACTCTTGAACTAATTGTCATGAACCTTTGTACATTGGAGGATAAAGCTTTCTGGTCTCCCAGTTTTCTTCTAGAACCACCAGTCGGTCAAAGTGTTGATGTATCCAGAGAAATGTCCCAATTTTATTTATGTGATGAGTGTTTGAACAGACAGGATAAATCATACTGACTTTAGTGAGCCCCTTACTCTATCACCATTATGAGGGCAATATTTTTGTTTTGTTTTGTTTTGTGAAATGCTGGATAACTGTCAAATAGATTACCAGGAAATTTGGTACAAATATTCATGAGGCCCAGAGGATGAATTATGGTTAATTCCTCTGACTTTTGTATGTAGTGTTACCGCAATTAATAAGTTATCCATTGAAATATGTTAAAATCTATTTGATTGGCAAAAAATTTGGTCCAGACCGTCATGTTTGCCACGGGATCAATTGTTAGAACTTCAGCGATCCCCTAACTTCTCCTCCTTTGACATGATGAGGTTGACATAGCTGTGACTAAAATGTCTTAACAAGTAATGAATGGATTACGAAAGAATTTGGTTCAGACATTTATAGTCGCAGAATATGAATTGTACTGGCTTTGGTGATTCCTTAACTTTTCCTCTTTGTCTTGCTTTAGGATAAGTCAACCTGGTATCATGCCAAACAATGTAATACAGTCATCGGTCCACTATAGGATATTGTGTCAGTGTCACGTTTTCCTCCCCTTGGTGTGAAAAGTAAGGTGCCTTAGGTTTAGACACCTACAGCCACATTTCCACTGATGGAACCAGCTCTACTCTACTCACCTCTACTCACTTTTGGTATCAGATACGTTTCTGGATTTCATTTTCTCCTGCAGCTAGTATACCCCCCTCCTGTCAGTGGAGAAGGGGCTTAAAACTACACGGATAAGGTTTAAGAAAGCATAATTGTTTGAGATGAAATATTAATGTTTTTACTTAACGAGGGTTATGCATGTCACATAAGTTACTTAACACACGCTACATAAGTTAAATACGTTATTTTATGGAAGTAACTTACATACATTACTTAAAAACTCTGTCACAGACTCAAACACGAGTCTCCCAGGTAAAACATCCTTAACCTCATCCTTATGTTAATTTGATCACTTTGTCACATGACAATCTTCAACCCTGGACACACATACTTATGTACTTTTCACGCCTAAATGAGGCAAAAAGTGAAACTGACAGGGTTCCTTCTAATGGACTGATGGGTGTATTACATGCTTTGGAGTGATACCAGGGTGGATAATGTGTAAGTGCTAGCATCCGGAAATACAAACCTAAGATAGTCAACTTTTTAGACATTATAACTGTTAGCCTGTCATTGTGAGAATGTTAGCATTACCTCAAAGCACCACTGCATCTAAATAAAGCCGCAAGGAGCCGCTAGCATGGCTGTGGACTTTTAACCTGGTCCTCTGATGATATTTCTGCTCTTGTCGTTGTGTTCATTTCATATTTTATGTTTGCATCTCATCTCTTCTCCTTTCCTCTCTATATTTTTTTTGTCGCGTCTGTGTTGGTTTTGGGCTACAACTGGTTGAGTTCATCTCCTCAGGCCAAGACAACCATGTGTCCCATCACACAAATCCCACATTACATGCCTTACAGTGAAAATCGGAGCCTAAGTTGAAAGCAAAAACCAAACAGGGCGATGTTCATGAAAAGTCTGCGACACGATGCCGCTGGAGGAGCTGCACCCACTGACTTGTGCCCCGCCACGGATGGAAAAGGAATTAGCAAGAATTAGCAAGAAATACTCCTTTTCCATTACCCAAGCAGACAACTGACTCCGAGAGGGATTGTGGTTTGACTGGAGGGAGAGAGAGAAAAAAAAATATCAGGCTTTACTGGACCAAATGACTGCTGACGGACCGACCACATACAGCCGAAAACTTAGCCAACAGGCAAAACTGTTCTCGAAGGCAGTTTCATGGAAAGATTTAGAGTTGCGTCATATCCGAGGAGAAATGTGGGCTATAAATTATAGTTTGTAATTTACTTACAATATTAGGTCAAAAATAAGCTGTTAATCATCAACTAACGCAAATAGATATTTTGGGCCCGCAAAGTGAAATGCATAAGACATGAGGCTTGCCCGCTGCAGGGTATTAATTTTCCTCCCATTTGACTGTTATTGCAAGTGGAAGCTGCCTCCTGGTGGAAAGTATAGCTGGAGGTTCTGTAACTTGCCAAGAGGCAGGTCCTCTTTTTAGCAAGAATAAACTGAGGGGGTTTTTTTTAGCCTGAAAAAGTGTTCACTGAAGCTTCATATTGATTAAATTATCCGAAACATTTTTCAATCATGCCAGTAATTGTAATCAGTCAATATCAACATGCTTTTTAGGCTTTTTTTTAAAGTATTGTTCAGTGTCTGTTTGACATTCAAAAAAACAACTAAAACCACACAATCCAGATGGAAGAGTTTAAAGTAGTTCAGTCAAACTGAACTGAACTTAAACCCTGTAGTCATGTAACAGTGACCTATGAAATGAGACCAATCAATTGCCCAAAAGGCCACAGACCCTCAACAACAAATGTTATTTCAAATTAAAGATGACTAAATCTAATAAAAGCAGCTGGAATTCGTCTTCATCTACATGCCAGCTGTGCAATAATCTGTTATGAGCTTTGGGGGATTTCAAACAAATGAGTAAATAGTCCGCTTGTATGGTAGATAAATAGTATTATGAAATGTTATCTGCTTTCTAGCAGCAGCCGGAGGCCAAACAGAAAAAGCAATTTAAGTCACCGTAACAGTTAGTGCTTATGATACTGATTTTATCTATGAGGACTGAGAAAAAACTGCTACAATATCATTAAATTGTGTCATTTTTCAAATTTTAAATATTAAGTTTTGTGTATATATATGTATATAATAAATCATTTTGGACCTACTTTGGGGACTGCATTGTAGCAGAGTTAAGGCTAACTCTGCTACAATATATCAAATGGTAACATTTATTGTAGATTTAATAATTTACATGGAACCTTACAAATGAAATAAATAGAATGATAAAAAATGAAAATAATGATAATAATAAAAAAAAATAGAAAATAAAATTGAGGACACATGTCATATTAAACATTTTTTTTCTGGATGAATGGACCCAACAGAGTCAGACTAGCAGTACAGACAGGCTTTTGCTCTCACTTGGCAGAAACTAAGATTAACAAAAAGCTCACTGATCACCTCCATGCTATTTTGCATCATTTGTGACATGCGCACTTTGTGGCATTTTGGCGATAGAGCTGCGTAAATAATCTGTAAAAAAAAAAAAAAAAGAAAGAAAGAAAGAAGGGGCATTGACCACCTGCATGACAGTGACCTTTACACTGAGCAGGAATCACTGGACTGGGTTCCGACAGCACAAGAGAAATGAAACAAGTCAAAACGACTACAGCCATGCTAACAGATCTTTTAGTCTTTAAAATTAGTCAGTTGCATGCTAATACATCTTAATTTTATATGTTTGCTTGCAAATTTTTGCTAAATAGCACCAATCTTTGTCTATTGTGGAACGTAAATGCCAAAATAGATCTGAGCTGTTGTAGAGGCAACTAGCAATATTTCTGATAACTAATGATTTAAACATGTTGTATTTGTGAGCTCAGTGGACCTTCAGTCCCAGTACATGTATGAAAATTATGTTCACTGACTCCCCTTCCCTACCTTGGTTTGTCTCCAATGCCATCTTGCACTCTCCATGACCTCCATTGACTGTTAGATGTTTCGTAATTGTTTGCATCCACACATTTTACCTTCAGAGAGCAGAGGCCTTGGCTGAAGTCTGTGTTGTGGACTGAGTTTGCTGTGTACACACTGTGAGGCGCACACAACCGTCATATGGGTAGTTAATAATTAACGGATCGGCGTTTCTGTTTTCGGGGGATACTCCCTCTCAAAACTGAACGGGAGAATGCACTACAAATGAGAGTCTAGTTTTCATTGATGTGTATGTGTGTGCATCCTCGTGGGTGTAGACATCGGGTTCATTTTAAAACACTTGAGTATGTGCTGAAACTTTACCACAGCTACAAGTACAACTACTTGGGAAAAACACTTGACTTCACCATCATCGCACTTAACCACCTTGATTGATTGATAATTACAGCAAATAAAACTGTAGCTGTGAGTGATAGCCTGGAGGAACCAGAATAAACTCTTGTCCTTGTAGGGGGGACATGGGTACAGTCTGCTCTTTGAGGGTTAAGACTTGGTTTTAGGATTAGGGTTGGTGTTAGGGTTAGTGTTCGGGTTAGGGTAAGATTTAGGGTTAAGATTAGGGTAAGGGTTGGTGTCAGGGTTAGGGTTAAGGTAAGGGTTGGTGTTAGGGTTGGTATTAGGATTAGGGTTGGTATTAGGATTAGGGTTAGGGTTGGTATTAGGATTAGGGTTAGGGTTGGTATTAGGATTAGTGTTAGGGTTGGTATTAGTATTAGTGTTAGGGTTGGTATTAGGATTAGGGTTGGGATTAGTATTAGTGTTAGGGTTGGTATTAGTATTAGTGTTAGGGTTGGTATTAGGATTAGGGTTGGGATTAGGTTTAGGGTTTGTGTTAGGCGCACGCTTGGCGTGCAGTGGTGAATGCAACAATTGATCAGATGATGCGGTTAATTATTGACCTGGCTCCATACAGAGTATAAAGCCATGGGTCTTCACCTCGCAGCTCTTCGTCCAGTCACAGAGGGAAGTGAAGGCTGCCTGTTGTTACCTTGATATCTTCGACAGACAGCTGGAGAAGCAAAAACAACATGAAAGTAACACTTATTCTGTTCGTACTTGTCCTGGCTGCCACGTCTGTCCCAGCCCAAGCAGAGCCTCCTGCCCTCCACCTCGAGGTCCCCGTTCAAACCCGGTCCCACTTCGCTGGTCTGGACGATGTGCGTCTCCTGGCGAATGGCCTCCTCCAGCTGGGTCAGAGCTTGCGGGAGTTCGTGCAAAAGACAAAGGGGCAGATCAACGACATCTTCCAGAAGCTCAACATCTTCGACCACTCTTTCTACCAGCTGTCGGTGCTGGCCAGTGAAATCAAGGAGGAGGAAGAGGAGCTGAAGAAGACCACTGTAGTGCTGAAGGCCAACAACGAGGAGAACAAGGGTCTCTCTGAGGAGATCAGCTCCAAGATGGACAGCATCATGCAGGAGAAGAGCCGACTCCAGACAAAGGTGGAGGGCCTGGAGGTTAAACTGAGCAGCCTGTCGCACGGCCTGGTGACGAGCGATCAGGTGACTGAGATCATCGGCCTCAGGGTGAGTGACCCGTGGTTAGACAGGAAACCTGCACTTGGATTGTTGAGCTGGACATACTTCAGAAATGTAATTTAGATTATGTAACACTAAATACAAAATGTGTACTCTGGATCAGATGACAACTTTTTTCTTTGGCTTCCTATTATTTTGTGACATATGTGCACAAAAAAGAAATTAAAGCACAAAAAACTACTCGTTTCATACTTAGTTTTTAAATGTCATAATGTTCTTTACTAAACAACCTTTTGACAGAATTTTCTTTATGAATACTTACACCACTGACATTAAGAAGTAATGTGTATTTTTTATCCGTATTTAAGCTTTGTTTTGCATTTTTTTTTTCTCCCACTACTATGTATAGTATTCTTTTACATGATTCTGAATGTCTGCCCTGAACAGGAGGTGATCCACGGCCAGGAGCAGAGCATCACAGAGCTGCTGAAGGCTGTGAGGGAACAAAGTGACCAGCTCAACCAACAGAGGAAAGAGATTAAGCTCCTGGAGGAAAAGGTAAATAATTACCAGCCATCATAGAATTAATTAGACTGAAGGAGAAACATACATGTCAAATATTAATAATGCAGAGAAAGCTCTTGCTTATTTAGAAAATGAAATATCAGATTCAGACCTTCTTATTCACCCCAGTATTTCCATACAGTCCCTTAATGAACTAGAAGTTCAAACCTTTAATTTGCTGCTGTGCAAATGAAGGAGCTCTTTCTTCAATCCACTGAGAATATTTTGCCTGCTTCTTGAGTTATGAGCTGCCCTGATGCATTGCACTAACTGTGCTGGTAGGGAGAAACTTTAATGGAGTCATGCTGCTGTGCTATCCATATAATTGAGAATTTAAATCTTTGGAGGGAGCTGACATCATGAAGGAACTGCCCGTGCTTTTAATACTCACAGGCTGCGCCTCAGTCCTGAATACATTTGCATTTCGGTCTTGAGAGCTGTAAATTCATGTTTCTAAAAAAAATCTAGGAGAATTTCTACTTTTGCAAAATAACAACCCAACATTTATTGTGTGGAGCTACAATTCACAGTGAGTCTGAGGATTATGTCTGCAAGGTAAAGTGTTTCCCTGATCATTTTCCACAGTTTACAGCCAACACGCTCGCCCAGGAGACCATCGAGAGGATGTCGGAAATCTTCAACACTGAAGCGCCAACACTCAGCCTTTATCTAACCTCACGCTCGACCAGTATCGACAAAATGATGAGTAAGATGAGGAGATTTCGGGGAGTTACTTTAGGATTTTGTTATACATTATATCAGCAGGCAAAGAGGTTAAATGCTCAATCGTTCTGGGTCAATACTCATGATTTGCAAATGTGTCCAGGAAATTTCCTGCAATTTTCTGCTTCACATTCACACAGTTTTATAGAGTCAGAGCAAGCAGCTGCTGTGTGTTTCCACAATACTTCCTAAGAAATCAATTATCTCACGTTTTTCCTGATAATGCTGCTAATATAAACTGTTGGCCTCCATGTACAATTGTACGTTAGCTTCTCTGCTTTTCAGTGAAACTTTCTTCGGGATAGTTTTAAGTTTCAACATTGGATTTGTGTGATTTTGGACACAGATCTGCCGTCAGACTGCAGCGAGCTGTTCACCAGTGGGGAGCAAGTCAGCGGCATCTACGCCATCAGACCCAATGGATCGGAGCCCTTCATGGCCTTTTGTGACATGAGTAAAGGTATTCCACGTCTCACTAAAAAAATCTAACTTTTTCACAGGACAAACCTTCAATTCTTTGAATCACTATTCACTTTTTTATTTTTGTTTTTACTCTTGAAGTCCATTGTAAAGTTGGCATCCTTAACTGATTTTGTATTTGTGTTGGTGGTGACTTATTGTAGCTCTGATGCAACTATGAAGAGTCAACAGTGCGGCTGAGTCAGTCAGATAAAGTACCATCATTTCCTGATATATGAAGGCAATCAGAATTGAATGACAGACTCAGCCACTAACAATTCAAACTCATATACACATAATAGGACTCCAATGAATGGTTATTTTCATTATTCATTAATTGCCAATCACAAGATCACAAAGCCCAAAGCTGTATCTTCTGTTTGCTTGATCAGTCCAACCAACCACAACCTAAAAATAATTCATTTATTGTTATATGTGATAAAGGAAAGAAGCAAATGTTCTTGTTTAACAGGCTGCAAACATCAAGTATTTGACAGAGTTGCTTTTAAAAAAAAAAAGAAGAAGACAATTAATAAAATGAAACAAAGTATTTGAAAATGGTTTTTTTCCACTCAACTACCTAATTGACTAATTGTTGGAGCTCCAATAGGGGATAACAAAAGCATTTAAATACCTTGAAAAGCTATTGCCAAATAGTGGTCAAAAAGTTGTAGAAGTACGACAGTACATGGGAATCCTAATGACGTGAGCTCTAAAATAAGACATCCATGTTGTTATTTTTTTTCTTTCTTTCTTTCTTTCATAAAGACTACGGAGCAACAGTTATCCAGCGGAGGAGGGATGGTTCAATGAATTTCGACCAAACCTGGGAGAAGTATGAAAATGGTTTTGGAGATTTTCAAGGTGAGACTCTATTTGCCATCGGATGTTAGAAAATCAATTTGTACCTGCATAATTATACATTTGCTTCATATCATGATTGTAATGTTTGTAACTTTATATTGTAAATATCAGTGTCTGTGAGTTGATTGTTCCCTCATGTCCACTGTGAGCCCTCAGTGACTTCTCAGTTTCTCTTTCTCTCTCTCTTTCCCTCTCTCTCTTTCTCTCTCTCTCTCTCTCAGGGGAGTTTTGGCTGGGTCTGAGGAGGATCCACTCTCTTTCCTCTCAGGGTAACTCTGTCCTTCACATCCAGCTGGAGGACTGGAAACAGGACAGGCGCCTCATCGAATACAGATTCTACCTTAACGGTCCCGACAGAAACTACACTATTCACCTCACACATCTGTCTGGGAGTCTGCCTGACCTCATGAGCAACCACACGGGCATGATGTTCTCCACCAAGGACAGGGACCACGACAGGCAGCCGGACTATAACTGTGCTCACCAACAAACAGGTGCAGCAGATGCACACAATGTTTCATTCCCATGTGGGGTTAATGAAGACTTGTCTCCTGGTAGCAGCTGCACAACATGTCATTTCTGTCATCTTCTAGGTGGGTGGTGGTTCAACGCTTGCGGAGACACCAACCTGAATGGGAAATACTTCCACGTGAGACCAAAGGGGCGATCAGAGCGCAAGAGAGGGATCCAGTGGAAGATGAGCCGGAAGGCGTCTTACTCCCTCAGGTTCACCCAGATGTCTCTCCATCGTGTGGCTTCCCCCAGCTCCACCTCCTCCACATCAGCTTCCTCTGAGTCAGGCGTCTTTCTCTGATCCAGCACCTTCACTCTCCTCTGAAAGTTCTCAGTTCAAACTAGCATTAAACAGTGGCCTCTTCTGGAAAGCCTCAGCAGTGCCTAATGTGGGCAGCCGTAGTTTCAGGAGGCCTGGGCAGCGAGGTACATGGCTTCCTCCGTGTGTCCCAGTAGATTCAAATCAACCATAAAGAGCACTAAAAAAAGCTGCTGTGTCCCAAACAGAAAACCTAAATAAGAGTTACCCCACATGACCGGGATAGTGTGCATGTAGTTTCTAACATAACAGAACATCAAAAGATATTGTGAAATCTAACATACACTGAAATACAGTTTAGTTTATTGTAAAGATCCTCATACCAGAGCAGAACATGTATCTTCACTCGCTGCATCGCTGAGGTCAAAGGTTATAGGCAGGAAGTTTAAACAAGGAAATGAGTAGTTTTTGTTTTGGGTCACATTGACTCTCAATATGATAGATCCCAACATTTGGGGCGGCGCCCCTAAAAAGGGCCATGAGATATATTTGCAGGGTCAGGGAGGAAATAACCTGATTTAAAAGAATTCAAAACATACTCATCTCCGTTACAGACTTTTCTTTAATTGGTTTTGTCTTAGAAGATACTGTTTAAATATTTTGGCCCTACTGTCCTCTAAACATCATTTAAATATACAATCTAAAGATTGTTTTCACTATTGCTTAAACTGCCTATTATTCTAATTAATCATTTGTCTCATACTTAAATGATGTCAGAAAATAATTAAAAATATCCATTAGAGTTTTCCATCGTTTAGCGATACCTTTGGTGGACTTTTTGGCAATATAGCTTAAAAAATGACTCATTTATGATTAATTGTTTTTTTTAAATAGTTTCTGATTACTTCTTTCGTTCGTTCATTTCAATTTATTTAAATGTAACAATCTGCATAAAATGTATTGCGTGTGGCAAAGGACAACAAGAACAACAGTTGGGAATGATTGGTATCGATAACACTCATCTGTACTTTATATTCTCAGTTTTGATATATTTTCTTTATTTTATTTAACTTAAACAAATAAAAGTATGATGGTGACTACAGATGATTAGATTTTTCACTAAAGATAGCCCTTATCAAACCCTTTTCCTGATTATACCTGCTCAGACCAAGAAAAACTTAGTGTTTTGTAGTTTTTTTATTTTGGGTAATTGTTCGTGATTCTGCTACTGGTCGAGACTTTTTTTTTTACCATCCATATTTCATCCTCGAACTGAAAACACTTTGTTTTGATGCCAAAGTCTAGAACATGAATGAATGATGCGTGTTCATGTTTTTAATACACACTAAAACTCTGAATCTTTTGTACTGTGATGTTAGGAGCACTTAATAAACACTAGAGGGCAGTGTGGTTCCGTCTCCTGCAGATGCTTTCCACTGTGATTTGATTGTGCTGGGTGTATAATTAGATTTGAGATATTATGTTTGTTTTGTAAACAGACTCTTCCATATGTACTCATTTCATTATGCTCTAATTGCTCTTCTCCCTGTCTGTTTTCACAAGCATTAGGAGAGAGTGATATCCTCTCTTGAAATAGTGTTTGATGAGAGATGTCAGCCTTCTTTTTGCATATATCATTACTTGAAGCACAGCTGCAACCCCTCACAGATGAATAAATTGCTCCCATAACACCTTAATATTTCCACCCTGACACGCCCAAACACACACACACACACACACACACACACACACACACACACACACACACACACACACACACTTCTTTGTGACTGGGCGTGCGAGCCTTGACAGTGATCTCCCTGCACATGTGTGAAGGAGTGTCTTCAGTTACTCGGCCTGCCTCTGCACACACACACACATGAGTTTGAAAGGTTATTTTGGGCTGCAGAAGTACCACTGTAACCCTGCTGAAATAATAGGAGGAGTCAAGCTCTGTACCGTTCCCCGTGTCAACTGGCAGTGGACTTCCCTCTGAAGAGCTCTCTACCCTGCAGCACTAAATTGAAACCTCAGTTTTTAAACTATGGAGAACAGTCCTCTGCAGGTCTTGACCGTCCCTACAGCCCCCTACCCTGACCAGAGACCCAGCACCAGCGGCCTGAGGAAAAAGGTCCACGTGTTTCAGTCCAGGAGGAACTACCTGCACAACTTCATCCAGAGTATCTTCTCCTCCATTGACCTGCGTGACCGCCAGGGTTCAACCGTGGTGGTGGGGGGAGACGGACGCTTCTTCAACCGAGCAGCTATTGAGGTCATCGTGCAGATGGCAGCTGCCAACGGGGTCAGTGTCACCATGTGTGTGGACTTGCTCACGTTGTGTGTGTGTGTGTGTGTGTGTGTGTGTGTGTTTGTTTGTTTGTTTGTGTGTGTGCATGCTGGTAAGCGGGTGTATGTGTGGGCGGGTGAGTGTGCGCTTGGACAGACCCTACGTGCAGATGACTGCACGTATGTCCATGTGACCCCACCCTCCCATCCCTTCGTTATCACTGATAGTACCAGCCTCTCAATGACCTGGCTGTGTTTGGGGGAAAGTTTTGGATCAAAACAGATGTTTAAAAGTTAAAGCGTTGTAATAGATAACTTTCAAACTGATTGGCAGGAATTTCAGTACTTCAAATTATTATAAAAACAATAATCAGGATACAAATAAATTAATGGGAATATTAGATGATATCAAAATTGAAAAGAAAAAAGAAACAAACTGATATTGGGTACATATAAATCTTAATTTTAAGTCATATAGAATTTTTGGGTTTATTTTGTTGTTATTGTTAATCAAATGAAATTAGATTTTTTTTTTTTTTTTTTTTTTTTTTTTTTAAACATTCATGGGTCACTTACTGTTGTTTCCTTGAGTTTTCTGGATTACAGTTGTCCTAAAGTAGAAGTAGCAGCCACTGTGACCCTGCATCAGACTCATCTGTATAACACCTGAGCAAGAAAGTTCCAAATAATACAGCATATACTTATCAAATCTGAGAACATTACAGCCTTACCTAGCATTATGTAAAAAAAAAGTATTTTATTTTGGTGAAATCATTAATAATTAAGACCTTTTTCCCTCTTGGATTAATGTCTGGTTGGAAAATGATCAAATATTCACATTTATTTATTGCTCAACAGTAAATATTTACAAAGTAAACCAATATTTTGTGGGCTGAAAGAACAGTGATTATGATGATTAATAAGCAATACAAAGGACTGAGAATAATAAAATGTAATGCAATTCAACAGCAGAATAATCTAGGATACGAGGCTGTAAATCAGCAGAATAATCGCAGCTCTGTTGTCTTCAAATAGAAAAATATCAAACATGTTCTGTTTTCAGCCTTCTTGCCAACACCAGTAATGAGCTCTTCATGGTCCCCAGGTTTAAATTATACAAACTATGAGCTTCTAATACTTTCTTGGTTGAATGATATATGGAGAGGAATTTTAGACACACTTACGCAGGACAGGACTTGCTCTTGATGTGTCGTAGCTGTCGCACATTAAATTAAATTCTAGTTCTACTTAGGAAGAAGCAGGACACACCAAACCTGATATTCGTCAGCCCTCCCGCCCCTCCCTCTCTCAGATATATCAAGACACACTACGGCCATCTCGGCCAACTCAAACACACCTGTGTGACATTTCCTCAGGTGGGTCGTCTGATCATCGGACACCATGGGCTCATGTCCACGCCGGCCATCTCCTGTGTGATCAGGAAGTACAAAGCCATCGGAGGCATCATCCTCACTGCCAGTCATTACCCCGGTGGACCTGATGGAGACTTTGGCATAAAGTTTAATACAGCCAACGGAGGTATGGTAACTTGAGAGGAGGAAGCATGCAGAGGCATCGGCCAAGTGCACAGCAGTGTTAGGGGAGAAGTCAGGCATTTAACAAGGCTGCACCAGGCCTCATTCAGATATGTGGCTCAGACACAGTTAAAGTTGAGACTTTGTGTTGACAGAAATCTGGGGCAAAGTTCAGGCACAGTTTTACCAATAAACATCCAGAATTAAAAATAATATTATCTTCAGTATAGTGAATGTTTGTAGTTCCATCGTACACAACATGTGAGTAACCTTTTACTGCATCCAGGCCCAGCCAAGGAAGCTGTCACAAACAAGATCTTTCAGATCAGCAGGACCATCGAGGAGTTTGCCATCTGCCCGGGACTGCGAGTGGATCTGACAACTCTGGGAAAGCAGATGTTTGACCTGGAGAATAAGTTCAAACCCTTCACAGGTGAGGTGCAGCATTAGTCTGTCACCTATCACTTCAAATCAAAGGAAGGAGGATGAAGGGAGTGTGAGAGAACAGTGGTACGTGTGGATGGGTGCTTGAATGACTTTATTTTTGAAAGTTCTACATCTTTTGAAATCAACAATTCAACCACCTATTTAGAAATAAATAAATATGGATTTCATGTAAGCAGATATAAGTGAATTAGTCAGAAGAGGACTTAAAATCAATGGTTTTCTGACGGTTAACACAGCTTTGTTTCTCATTTCTGGTTGTGTCCAGTGGAAATCGTGGACTCTGTGGAGTCCTATGCGAACCTGCTGAGGAACATCTTTGACTTTGCTGCTCTGAAGGAGCTTCTATCGGGCGAGAACCACATCAAGATAAGAATAGATGCCGTGCACGGAGGTGAGAGAAAATGTCTCTAGCACACATCTCTGAACTGTAAACAAAACTAAATGTTTTCAAATTAAAAAAGTTTATTCCAATTTTCAAAAAGTCTCCTCAGATCAGGGTTTATGCATTAAACTGTGCTGGATGTAAAATCAGACTGGACCCAACATCCAATCCTCTTTTGTCAGCCTGTTCAGCTCCTCTTTCAATATCTAACAAAAACACAAACATGTCTTAAACACAATAAGAGCAGCACACAGACCAGTGTATGTCTATACATTACTGTCCAGCTTCACTTATATGTGTTTTTTTAATTGTGCCATTTGCAATCTGAAGACATTGGATGTTGATGATGCTCTGTTTGGCCTCTGGGTCACATACAATACTTTGATTCCAATAACACATCTGTCTGTCAATCATGATTCTATAATCTATATGACTTCCCCATTTCTCTCATTTACCTAATTCATATCATTGATGAGAATGAGCAGCCAATATAACAGAGAAACAAAATAAATTAAAGATCACTGAGGTGTTGTTGCAGCTTTGTTCTATTGTGAGGTAACATGGGCTCGTCAGAACTGATTAATTACTAAATCTATTCTGAGTGTCCCCACACACTGAAACAGAAACTCACGGTTGATCCACTGAGAGGCCAACCTGAAGTTTTTATGTTGTTTAGGAATACAAACAGTGTTACTTTGTCCAACACCAGATCTGACTTCAGTGGTTCATCAGTCTTGTCTGGTTCCTGTCTCTGTGTCCTCTGTCTGCTCCCCAGTGGTAGGACCATATGTGAAGAGGATCCTGTGTGAGGAGCTGGGGTGTCCTGCCAATTCTGCCATTAACTGTGTCCCTATGGAGGAGTTTGGGGGTCTCCACCCAGATCCTAACCTCACCTATGCTACAAATCTGGTTGACAGCATGAGAGACGGACAGTATGATTTTGGTGCAGCATTTGATGGTGATGGAGTACGTGCACTGACTTACTAAGTCCACTTTTTAATAGAATTTATAAAATTATATCATAAAATGCAGGTTCAAATCACATATTCACATCTTGAAGTGACATGAACCAGACAGAGGCCTTGACTTCTTACCTCTCTCCGTCGGCTTTCTAGGACAGTAACGTGATCTTCGGTAAACACGGCTTCTTCGTCACCCCATCTGACTCCGTGGCTGTGATTGCTGACAACATCTTCTGCATCCCATACTTTCAGCACACAGGGGTGAGAGGCTTCGCCCGCAGCATGCCCACAAGTGCAGCCTTAGACAGGTAAAACTTTGGCCTGAATTTTCACAAAGCAACATAAAAAAAAAACAAGTGCTGCTGCTTTTCAGAGTTATGGCCAAATCTAACACACAAAAAAATATCTTTAACTAAGATTCAAACATTGCATTTCTTTACATTCACAGATGCAACTTCACAAATACGCATTGCTAATAACAGCTCACTCTTGTTGTGCTCTTTAAGCTGCTGCAAAGGTTCTCTGTGATTTCTTAGAAAAGTCTTTCATCGTATTCCCTGCAGAGTGGCCAAGGCAACAAAAATAGAGCTATATGAAACTCCCACTGGGTGGAAGTTCTTTGGGAATCTAATGGATGCAGGCATGCTGTCTTTGTGTGGAGAGGAAAGCTTTGGTACAGGTACTGTAACTCTTCAGGAAGTTATAGCATCAAAAGATGTTTAATCTTAGTTCAAATACCGCTCGAGAAAAAAATAAGGTTTTAATTTATCTGTACATGGTAAACTTCATTTAATGTCATTTTTCAGGTGGAGATCATATCCGTGAGAAAGATGGACTTTGGGCTGTGCTGGCATGGCTGTCCATCTTAGCCACCAGAAGGCAGAGCGTGGAAGATATTCTTAAGGACCACTGGGTAAAATACGGAAGGAACTACTTCACCAGGTGAGATGTGGACACACCTGTCAAAACTAGAGTTGTTTCTAAATTACTCTGCTAATTAAAAAAAATGTATCGTAACAAAAAAGTATTATTTCTAAGTAGAACTACTACGCATTCAATTAGCTGCTATAGATGGTAAATGAAACAAGTTAAAAAGATACATACAGGACATGACTGACACCTACCGGAACATTTATGTCATTACAGATTATTAAAGGCTTGAACTACACTGAAAGAAAAATGTAAAATCATGACTTTTGGGATTTCAGTATATTAAAGCTTAATGTAAAATAATAATTTTATCTTGGATACAAGTATTTTGTCCACTGACTTACATTTGGTCACAAATAATGTTAAAAAAAAACTGCATTAGTAAAGAAATGTGCTTTAGAAAGAAGTCATTACAAAATAAATCTGGACTGTTTTCACTAAAAACAAACTGGACAAACAGCTCTAACACTAAACAAGCATCAAAAACAAATAGACATAACTGTAACATTTGCCACATATACATAATATATATATATATATATATATATATATATATATATATATATATATATTTTAAAGCATTAATTCTGTCATTAACAGCTGTTTGTTGTTGTCGTTGTTGTTGTTTGTTTTTGATGTTGCCCAGATATGACTATGAGCATGTGGACATAGATGCAGCCTGTGAGATGATGGAGGATTTAGAGATTATGATCGCAGACAAGGCCTTCGTGAAGCAGAGATTTGCTGTGGAGGACAAAATCTACCAGGTGGAGAAAGCAGACAACTTTGAGTACACCGATCCAGCAGACAGCACCATCTCCAGGAACCAGGTACAGGATACACACTCTGCTGTGTTTCTGCAGTGATCAGGTTGTTATGTGTGCAGCTAGAGAACGTACCAGCTGGTCACTGGGTATGTTCGTATCCTGTCGGCATCAGAGCCGCTGAGCTGAGCCTGCAAATCCTGAAAGATTCACATGGTCTGTGCCGGGCTGTTGTCACTGCAGGGACTGCGGATAATCTTCTCTGACGGTTCTCGGATCATCTACAGACTCAGTGGCACCGCAACTGACGGTGCAACAGTCCGGATCTACATTGACAGCTATGAGAAGGAGCACATTTTAGAGGACACACAGGTAAAGTATCAAAAAACTCCAAACAGTTTGGTCACAACAGGCAAGACTTGACACGCCTTTGGATCAATGTTGCTGGTTGAGAGGAACCAGACTATGAGCAAGCATAACCTGCATGCTTATGGGGAAATTAACATCAGTGGCATATGGCAGCCAGGTTCATGTTCTCTCTAACCTTATCATCCGTGTTTGGGACAGGTGATGCTGGCACCCCTTGCAACTATCGCTCTGAAGATTTCTCAGCTTCACCACCGGACAGGTCGAAGTGGCCCGTCCATCATCACGTGATTCCTTGTGTGTTTTACTCCTTCATCACTGAAATAATGCCCCTTTTTGTCGTTTTCTTTTTCTGCCCTGATTTTTCTACAAACAGAGCCTCGATTCCAAAGTGTAGCTGCTTTACATGCAACTGTGTGCATTTGAACTAAAGCCAGTGAAATGAAATGTGTAACACATTAAACAGCTTTTTATTTTTGGTTCATGTGTGCCTTGTGTTTTTTTCTTATTCAACAGTAAATAGATATAATAAATAATAATATAAATAAACGTGTTTTAGTCAAATCTGTAATTGTACTTTGCACCAGTGACCCACTAAGCACAAAAGCAGTGTGGTTTCTAAATCATCAGCACTCCTAGTGATCAAAACAACTCATCATGACTTAACGTTGTCCAATTAAACGCAGCATGTGGCTCACAAAGAGTAGTTTCATTTCCTCAGTGAAACTCTTTTTTTTTATAGAAGCAGTTCTTCTCACATTGTTTTATGACATGGCTCAACATGCTCAGGATGTCTGCTTTATGGCTCCTTAGCACTGAAGACTATTAAGAGGCAGATTTGAGGGAAATGAGAAAGTAAAATACAGTTTCACACGTGAATTTCCTCATGCAGCCAGTGCTCATTTTCAAACGAAAGAGCAGGGTGTTTCCTCCGACTTCAAAGCCTCAAACTATTGTTTGGATCATCCATACTCCTTAATTAAGGGAAATTAAAACTCGTTACTGAACAATAATCTGGTGCTTTGAGTGCTTTGAGGATGGGTGACAACATGCAAGCTCACTCGAGTGTGTACACACAAACACAATACACTCCTCCAACAAGGCAGCCCTGAAATTACAAAGAGCAACAAGGCAACATTAGAATATCGTTTACTAGAAAATAAGATAGCCTTTTAGTTCCATCATGATGAGGAGCCTCATACTTTACTGTCCTGAAAGTGCTACAGCTTCAATATCAGACTAAAGCAGGAAGCATTTAAGCTGTAAAAGGAAAGGAGCCAGCTATATGATTTCCATCTGGACAGCAACCGCACGAGTCTTCAAACATCTGGTCCAGCCCTGTGATCACCAATGCCCTTTGAAGTACTGTACCTTTCTTTGTGTTTAATCTCCATGTTACCTGAAGCACAACAAGAGGAAGACCCACTGAGTTCAGCTCTGGTTCATTTCAGGTCATCTTTTACTTCCACGAACATTTTCAGTCAGATATTGCACCACTTCAAGACAAAATCGCTGTCTTTGCTCATTGTCAGTTTGCAAGGGTACTACAGAATGAGCCATATTCGAGAGGAGGCAGCGAATGAAGGAGAAAAAGGTACTTTGTGAGAAAAACCCTATGTGCAAACTCATTGACACAATGAGTGGGTCCATTAGCTTCAAAACAGGTAAACCAAATGTACCAAACCTATTCAAATCTGGAATGATTGGGAGTGCTGAGTTATGAAACAGTTTATAATTATACAAACAGAGGTGAAAAGTAACTGAGTACATTCACTCAAGTACTGTTCTTCACAAAAGTTGTAAGTAGTGGATTCAAAAAGTATATTTCCATTTAAAACACGAGAGTGACAGGTACCACTGAAAGCACGTGAGTCTTTAACCACCCCCCAGTGACCGCGCGCTCAATCGTCTCGCGCTTGTCGTCACGAGGGATTGCAACAACTACGGGAGCGCGCTAAATCTGACAGACACGAAAATGTGATGGTATAAATCCTGTTTGTTTGGTTTTTGTGTGTGTGTGTTTTTTTGTTTTTAATGGTGTGAGTCATTCTTTCATCCCTCAGCTGGTAATGTCGTTTAAATGCCCGGATGACGTAGCGCTGCTGCAGCTTTAAGACAGTCACGTGACGGAAAAGAAGGAAAACCCGATGGAGGAAGCAGGAAGTTCACCCACCGAGAAGAAGAGCCCGAGCACGTAAACAATACAAAGAACAGAGCAAAACTCAAAAACAAAAAGTGTCCCACTTTTATCGCAATGGCCGGCATTAAAGGTATTTTACGTTAGCCTTCGTTGCTCGGCTGTGAGTTAAATGTTTACGTCACGCAGCCGCGCAGCTTGTAAAACTTTGTGAACCTACTTTTCGACATTTCTGAAAACCTTTGCTGAATCATTTCGAAACTCACCGCGAATCGTAAAATTGACTGCGAGCTGTCTTGTTTCCACTATGAGATTACCAGCCTGTTGATAAGTAGTGAGTTATTGGTGTCGCTCGGGTTATAATAACCGGTGAACTCAGCGTTGCAAACAAGTTCATATCAAGTGCTACGAGAATAGCCCGGTTCAGTTTTGTTTCTGGTTCCAACTTCGGACCGAAGCACTTCTCTGCTGCTGCAGCGGTCGTAAAGATCCTCATGTCTCTTGTTCTTCCAGCACTGGTTGGTTTGTCCTTCAGTGGAGCCATTGGACTGACATTTCTTCTGCTGGGTTGTGCACTGGAACAGTACGGGTAGGTTCTCTTCAAACATGGCAAAATGCAGGATGATAAAAATGGATTAGAGAATAACACACACACACACACAAGACAAGAAAAGTTCATTGAGTAATCCAACAATAAAAGATGAGTCTTCAAGATTATAGTAAAAAAAAAATAAAAAAAAAAATCAAGCAATATAAATTGATATATATGTAATATTACGTATATATTAATTTATATTGCTTGATTATTTATATATAGAAATAAATACATTGAATACAGTAAGACAGTAAAATAATATTAGACTAGAATATATCACGATTAACAGTAAAATGGTGAGAACACAAGGTCGAATAATATAAATAACAATGTTGATGGTGAGATGTGTGTAAAAAAAAAAAAAAAAAGATAAAGGTTGAAAAAGGATGGTAAAAATCTGCCCAACAGAGACCTGCAAATTTGATAAAACTCCAGAAATGCTACAATTTCCATAATGCCTTTCATTAGAGCCCCTCTGCTCAGTAAACACACTCTTTTCCAATCCAACATTCCTAGTTTTTAAAGCAGGCTTTCTGTTTTAAAATTTCAAACTCAGGTTGAGATTAAAGTTTAGTACCTCAGAGTTGAAAATCTTCCCTAGAGCTGAGACGGTCATACTACTGTTTTCATGTGTAAAACAGGGCGGTCCTCTTTTTTTAGAAGTTTCATTTTGTTGAGGATGAGGAGAAGTTTTTTAAGTGTTTTGTTTCAATGTAATATTACGTTGAATGGTTCCATGCTCACTTGTCTATTGTGAAATGAAAAGTCCCTTGCTTGTTGTGATTTCTTTGTCCATAGGACTCTTGAGACAGAGCTAATGCCCACGCATTAGTACCACTCACCACATTCATGTTATCTTGTGTCATAAAATCACTGACCGCTCCACACCTGTTTCTGCAGGGTATACTGGCCGCTGTTTGTCCTCATTTTCTACGTATTGAGCCCCATCCCGACCTTCATATCCAGACGTCTCAGCGACGACACCGACTCCTCCAGCAATGCATGCAGAGAGCTGGCCTACTTCATAACAACTGGCATCGTCGTATCATCTTTTGGGCTGCCTATTATACTTGCCCGCAACTTCACCGTGAGTTCTCTTTACTCGTGCTGAAATATTTGATTTCCCTGCGGTAAACACAGCAGCCATTTTTTAATTACTTGGTATAGATGTAACCTTGCTTTCAGCAGCACCATAGAAAATGGTAACACATTTATCTGTATCTGTAACACATGGCTACCGATATTCTTTGGCCACTTCAGTGAGGATATTTCTCTCCTGCAGATCCAGTGGGGCGCCTGCGGTCTGGTGATGACGGGGAACGCCGTCATCTTCCTCACCATCCTCGGCTTCTTTGTGGTGTTTGGAGGTGGGGACGACTTCAGCTGGGAGCAGTGGTAGAGGACAGTTTGGGAAAGTGGACTGACAGATGGGTGGGTGGGTAGGTGGATAGTTGAATGAACGGACTGCAGACTGAGGGGCACACGTGTCCTGCACTCAATGAGGGGGATGATGCTCAAGTGTAGGCTGCAAAATGTCATACCAAACCAGCAGGCTGACTTTTATATTAGGGGCAGATTAGGGTTGGAGACAATACTGTATGCCCTATTAATGTGCCTTATGTCTGGGACCAGGGAGACACTGACGCCTTTAGCCCTCCTGTGCACTATCACTATCCATCTTCACCCGTGTATTTTTGCTTGTCTTGCCTTTGTTTCAACCCCCAAATCACCCTGCTCACCGCAGCTATCTGCTATTTCATTACGCCTCAGTTAATCAATATCATAAAGGGATCTTAAAGACTATTATAATATACACTGCAAAGCTTTCTGCATTTTGTCTCCTCATTGTTCAAGGGGGAGAGGCGATACTGAATTCTGGCTTGCTTATTTTGAGCAGACAGAAAGCCAGGGCAAGTTAACTTAACCCATGCTATTTGACAGCTAGTAACAGGACTCCTAATCAGGTAAACAGATATTTGTATGATGTGTGTAGTTGTTGGTTTTGGTTTTTTTTTGCCTCAAGACTTTAAAGCCTTACTTTCTGTTCTGGTGCAATTGTTTACATTTTCACCAAAGATCGTTTCAGACTGCAGAAATGGAGCAGATTCACCACAGAGCTGTGGGTTTTGATTCATGCTGTGCAGTAACGTGATCCTCAACAGTCAGGCCGAGGCGTCGGAAAGAGCGCTGCTTTTGTGCAGACGGTCTAGAGACAGTAGACGCGTTCATTTTATACTCCTATAAATTCATGCTGTCGACAAAAAAAAAATCATGAAGTCTATTTTTACATGATGAATGGTAAATACTGTCCTTCTTGGCCAAGTGCACTTTGTCCTAACGGAGAGCCACTCCTGTAAACTCATTCATGAATGCCTTACACAATGTATGTTTTAATTAACAGAGAAATTTCTATTTTGGTTTCTGGTTGTTTTTGTGTTTAATAATGAGGTTGCCATTGAAACCTGTAACTGTAAATTAATAATGCATCCCTTTCTTCTATTTTGTTCTCAATAACTGACAATTAATGAGGTTCTGAAGTTTGTGTATTGGCCCATGTCACCAGATATGTCCCTAATATCTGATACACAACTGCTTTACTTGGGGAAATGTTATGTTGTATGTTTGTAACAGACATATTCAATACTGTCTCCAGACGAGGAAGTTTGTTTTCTCTGTTGTGACTCCCAAACCCCCGCTTTGGAAACACTATGTAGCCCTTCAGAGCTCTCATGTTTTATTTGATAAACTCCTGACTGCATTTTGTTTTCTAACATTAATTAAAACTGTCTGTGTAGTGAAGCAAACGTGCTCTCTCTGTCTGGCTGCTTCCAGCTGAGGATGTGATGAGAACGGTGTGTGCAGAGATGGACGGAGCACTTGATTTGATTAGTGTAATGCTCGTCTCATTGCCAGTGTTGATGGGTGACGCATTCAATCGGACACCTGCACGTTATTTCTGCAGTGCAGCAGCAGCAGAAGTGAGAGGAGCGAACCTCGGTAACGGCCTCCCACGAGACGCCGACTGGAAGAGAAGCAGTGACGGTGAAGTGTGTTTTGGGGTGAAGCGTATTTCTGTCTGGCGAGACTGTGCGAGCGAAACCCTGTGCTCCTGACTGACAGACATACAGGTGAACAGCTGCTAAATACTTTCCATATTTTGCGATATGCCAACCCGCATATATTTTCCACTGAAAACAACATATTTCCGCTTTCTTGTCTGTTTTGCTATTTCAAAACACACGAGCATTAATATTAAATACAGTTTGGCAACATTTCCAGCTGTGAGCAAGCTGCGTAACAAAAGAATGATAAAAGCCAACATTGTCTTGTCTGTTGAGGATTAAATAGGATGTGAATGAAATGCAGATGCAGACAGCTCCAGTGGTTTAATTTCACTCTCTATTCACGTGAGTCAGGAATTCTGCACTGAAGGTGCTTCACTGATTTGCATGTGAAGCTGAGTGCTTTCCCCCCCCCACAAACAAAAGCAATCCACACCATGCAGATGAATTATTATTTATATATAAAAATAAAAACATCTGTGATTCCAGTTATTGCATTTCGCAAGGGAGGGACAAAATGTTCAGCATTACATCCCGCAGGCAGGTTAGTTGCTGTATCAGTGTTGCTGTGAGAAAAGCACTTATGAAGAATATCAAAGTTGTATATACACAGTATGTAGTACATATATAATGCCCACGCTGCACTGAAATACTTGGTTGTTGTCGAGCTTGAAAACGATTTGGCATTTTAGAGATCAAAGTAAGTCGGGTCAAAGTGTCTCTGGAGGTCTTTTAAAATTCCCTGAAGTCGTCCAAATAGCTGCACAAAGACGAGACGTGCCGCCACGTGAAGACAGGTGAGAGGTGGAGAGGGACTGGGAGCTTTTGTGCCGTTGGACTTGACATTCTGACTCCAGTGACAAGAGACATTAACTCGATGGACACAGCCCAGTACAACTGTGTGGAACAGCGCCAGAGGGTTGCACTTTTGCTCACGTAGGTACTCTGCAGAGCCAAATTTAGACACATGGGCAACATGGTGTCTATCAGCAATAGAAAGAGACTATGACGCGTCTGTGGATCATGACATCTGTTAACTACATACTTTATGAAGTATGAAGCTGGGGATGGAGCGATCCGAACTCCTACGTTTGATCAGCCTGATTTTTTAAAGAAGAACTCACTACCACCTCGATTACTTCAGTGACACCGCTGCAATTTGATTCATGCTTTTAAACCGCAAAACAGCTCGTCTATAGAACATTTTAGAAAAGGGATGAATACGGAGTGCGTTTACTAAACACAATCTGTGGGGAAGAAAGGCGTTGTTGAGAAAATAAAAAAAAGATGAAAGGGAAGATGAAGAAAAACGTGGCCCGTGGACACCCATTCATCTCTCTTCCAGGACAGCTGTTGCTTGGCAACAACCAATGCATCAGAATTTTACTAAAACATTCCCCAAGCCTGGCCTTGAACACAACACACTGCAACACAGTGTCGAGCAACATCTACTTTGTTGCGCTGTACTGCAGCTCTGGTAGCCACAGTGTCAACACACAGCTCAGTGCAACACAACACGGATGAAAGAGAATTAGGCAATGCAACAGGAGAACACATCCCAATGCAGCATGGGGCAACACAAAGTGAGCAACAGTGCAATGGCACGATTGGAGACAGGTCTAACCACTAGAGGCAGATACACAGCTAAAGAACATTTTGAAAAAGATTCAGAAAAATGTAAATAGGCCGATAATGTTTAGCATATTTAAAAAAAAAAAACTAAAAAACAACGTTATTAATTATCTTTAGAAATGAAAATTAGCCTATATTTATTGTTACGTCAAGGTAAATTATTATCCTATATGATCACCCACTAAAGCAGTATCAAAAGAGCTGAAGGCAATACAAAAATAATAAACAGACAACGTATGCTATGTGCCTTTCAGATTCGTAGTATGCGCTCTTTTATTTAAAGAAACGATCATCTGAAGCACTTCAGGGAGTCGATGAACGATAAATAGCCTGAGAAGGGTTGTCGCCTCATTACATACGGTGCCGGATCCGTACCCCCGCTCTGGCTGGGAGTCAAACGAATAACGGGCAGCCGGTAGTGGGGTAGGCAAGAGAGGGCGTGCACGCTGACGAGCCATTGGTACTCGGTAGGATTTGCGTCGCCCAACTTAAAGCCAATCGATGCGCTCGCGGGGTCGTGAGAGGGAACGAGCGCGAACCGCACAAATGGAGCCTGATAAAAAGGGGCGCGCGAGCATTTGTAGCGCGCGAGAGAAACAGAGGAGCACACTGTTGTCTTATCTCGGTGACATCAGCGCGTCAGTCAGCGGATAATACCCGAACACCGGTAAGAGACTGCGTTAAACCGCCGTGTGGAATACACAAGATGAATGTTCTTCATCTCCCAGTGCAAAAAAAAAAAAAAAAATCCAGGATTTTAATCTTTCGTCGACCTTATCCTTGTCTACACTGTGGTATTTTTTATTTAGCTCCTCGCTTAAAAACAAACAACCCGTGCGACATTTTGGAAGTTTTGATATATTTGTCCCGTATTGGCTGAAGAGGTGTGCAAAAATGAGGTTTCGTAATGTTCAGTTGGCCGGTTTCCGTCATTTGAGCTGAACCGAAGCTATTTTCGAAGAAACATGATCGTCAAGTGTCTTGAGTTGCACAGGAAGGTCTTTAGTCCTATCGCGCAGGTTTCTCGTCTTATCTGTGAGCTGTGCCTCTTATCTGTCTCTCCGGACTTTGCATTGCAGGCATCTCTCTTCCTTTTTAAGTCTAGTTTTGTCGGTGCGCGTCTAATGTGAACCACTTTTTTTTTTTTTTTTTTTTTTTTTAAACGAATGATGTGTTGCTCGGTAAAACCGTAGAGTGTATATAAAAGCTGCAGACAGAGCCTGCACAAATGAAGTATGATGATAAGGTCAAACAAGGTGAACGCATTATTCCAGTGACAGAGACGTAAATACAAAGAAGCAAGTGAGTTTAAAATAAGTGGGAGTTTGGGATAGTTGAGATGTGGGTGGTGAAAAAAAAAAAGAGGAAATATGCAAATGGTGTAAAAGTCCGTAAACCCACATTTACACATAAAGGCAGTGTTGGCTGGTTCGGTCTTTAAACTAAATGTCATAACCATTACAGTCAATCAGTCCATTTAACCATGATGTTTGAATCAAGATGAGGTCAGCCAAGATGTCATGAAGATATATTGCACTATTTAGACTCATTATTTTTCTTCTGAGGGAGAAGTCAAAGTAATAGTCCTGCAGGGACTTAATGTATCTGACTTGTGTCAATACAGACTCAATAGTGACATGTATAAAGTGGGGACGGCTGGAACAGTTTTGCATTCATCATCTCCCTTGTAGTGACTGTTTTTGCTGAATCTTTCAAACTTTGATTAAAGCCCCCCCACCGTTTGTCATCTCAGTGTAATGAATCACTTGACATCTGTCGAAGCATGTGACATGGGTGATGTATGGAGGGACCCAAAGTGCTCCACTGTCGCAATTCGTTTTCAGTAGCACAACAGTAGTCGTTGTTTGGTGCAGAGTATATTGGTAAAAGTAACACAGAACCATTTAAATGCTAATATACTAGTCAGACACACTTAACTGAGGGCTTTGGAGCTGCTCTGTGATTTTGGCTTTCAGCACTGTTCACAATGAATGCTATTGTTTAATAAAATAGAAGCAAAAAAAAATGTGTTGTTGGATTTAAATTTGTTTCATTTAGCAATTTTTAATATTAAAACTTAAAGTCTCAATCAGTTTTCATGATAAAATGTTGGTTTTCTATTGCAACATGTCTGGCAGGTCCACTGGAGACTGAGGTTGTAAAGCTTTAGCAGGGTTTATTTGAATCACAGCTGCAAATAAATAATATTTTCATCATCAATTTACCTTTTGATTATTTTCTTTATTAATATATTAGTTGTTTGGTCTATAAAATGTCAGACATGTTGTCCAAAGTATCCCAAAGCTTAAAGGGCAACTTGAACTCTGTTGTTGTTTTCCGGATCAACAGTCTTCAACCAAATATTCATTTTTATTATCACGAAGGACTAAAGGAACCAGACAATATTTCATTTGTTTTGATCAATTATCAAAATAATTGGTGATTAATTTTATGTTGATGAACTAATGAATCAGTTGACTCACTTTAAAGTTGCTTTTTAAATTAGCGTCATTTGAATTCCAAACTATAAGAATAAAAAACATTGATTCATCACTGCAGCACTACCATTGCCCATTTATTTCTAAATCAATTTTAGAGCTGTGTGCTGGTTTTTGTATTCCACTCAAGCTCCTCTGTTCTACCAGTGTAGTGACATTTCCCCGGCATGTCATCATGTTACACTTCTGAAATTCAGCAGCATTTTTCTTTAAGCCCCATTCAAAGCGTTTGTGTGGTCTGTCCGGTCATGAGGTTTTAACTCCACTTGCCCCTGCACCTTTTTTCTGTCAGCACTGAAACAACAGGGCACATACAGAACATCCAGCTTGTTGTTACAAGGGCTGTCAGACTGATGACTCATTTACTGGCTGCTTAGTGGCATTACTGATGATGTGGTCACTTTACTGCCTTCTCCGTCACTGAACGATGTGTCGCCTCTAGCTGATGCGCAAGGTATTTTGTTTTACTGTTATACTGGGAGCTGTGATGCAAATCCAGCTGACTGAGAATAGAGAAAGCATTGTGTGTGTGTATGTGTGTGTGTGTGTGTGTGTGTGTCTCAAGTGCTGAATGTTACACTGAACTGTGATTGCAATGGCAGTTCAAAACTGTAACAATTGAACTAGATTGCTAATTCAAAGCGGTCAAAAGCAACCGCCATCACACTTCTTTGGGTCAAAACTAGCCAGTCTATATTGTCTTATTTTTTTACATTATGTGAAATTATGTTGAAAGAGCTCATTGTTTCTTGTGTTTCTTGTAATGTTTGTCATAGAAAAAGCGTGGTCCCCTAAGAGATTGTGATATTATCAGCGGTCTGTGTTGTGAACCTAAGATTAGTCATGTAGTTTCGAGCTGCCAAAATACTGTAGTTAGTCTGTGTTTTGTTCTTGCAATTATATTGCTGTGCTGTGTGATATGCATAATTGTAATCCATATATTCTCTGTCGTTCAGGTTGACAAATCTGACGTGAATTCCCGCTCCTCCGCTCACCACTGCCCAAAGGAGAACAGCTTCTCGTGTGAGTACATCTTTTCAGTCTCTTGAGTGGAAATGTTGTGGCCAAATTCAGATCTTCCTTCAAGCCTTTTTGCTGAAGAAGTAGTGTATTATATTTCTTCATTGATTTTCATGCAGAACATATCAGTTTTCAGTGTATTAGAGCTGTTGGTTGAAAGTTCTAAACTGAGTCCATTGCACCGTTACAGTGGGATGTATAAAGGACAATCCTTATTGGCATTTGTATTTGGCTAGATTAATCAAACCATTTAAATATGTAGCTTTCAGCTCCAAAAAACTGTGATTGAACTTTTTTCACAATTTTATAAGGTCACTGTGTTTTTCCTAAATTTGTGGTTAACATAGACCCACCTACTTCTGGGGCAGGGAGGGTCCTTACCCAAACACGTTTTATGTTTTCAATTAAAAATAAACAATCTTTGACCATCATTAGTGCCATATCTGATTTTTGACAGAAAAATTTAAAAAGTTGGCGCAGATGATAAACAAAAAAACACCAAAAAGCCAAAGACAAAACTTGCAAAAGAAGGAAAAAGTCCTTCAGTTAATTTGATGCTCTCCACAATGATATGGCTTAGGTGGTGCCCAAAATTGACTTGGGTGCTACATGTGTTATAAAGGGAGGGCCAACCGTGGACTCAGTATTCCATTTAATAATCTAAAAAATGATAGACAAGTTATTAGTAACCATTAGTTGCAGCCCTAGTATAGATACTGGTGGTATAGATACCAGTGGTGAAGCGGAAGTGGTAAGTGTATGTCGTGGTTCATCGGCCTGATAGGAATTCTCACAGCATGATGCTGTATTGCTGCCCTGTTCGTAAAGAAAGCGGTCGAGTGTATTGATTTGTTCGCTTCAAGCTGAAGAGTTTCTCCAAGGAGCAGAGGTCAAAGCTGTACAAGGGTTCATCTGTGTCCCAGATGTCATCTGAAGCATTTGCAGTTATGTTGACATGGAGGTTGCCAAGGGATGACACTCTGTGCCTGCCCGAACACTGCGTACTCTGCCAGGCCTTCTGTTAGCGCCTCCCTCTCAAAGTTGTTTGTTGTTTTTCACCCTAAAAGCTCTAATCTGTGGAGCTGGGAACAATAAGTTTCCTCTGATGAATGGCTACTTGATGAAGTGCTGACACAGACAGTACTTCAATCACAATACGTCAGCAGATGTTAAATAGGGTGACTTGAATATGATGGGCTAATTAGTATATGCCAGTATGGGTGAGTTTTTTTGGTGGTTTGTTTTTTTTGTCACAAAAAAGGCGCGCCCTCTTAATTATAGGTCTTTTTTTAGCTTCTCCAATCAAACAGTGACTCATTCAGAGTCAGAGCTGCCATGTGTCCAGGCCCCAAACAATTATTTCCTCTTTATTTTTTTCAGAAAAAGTTTGATAGGTCTCTGTTTTAGTGCAGCAGCATCAAGCTCATGATGAATGAATCCTTTATTTATGTCTATCATCTAAATATAAGACTGCTGAATGTGACCAAATGATTAGTGGTTTGTAGTATAGGAGAGGATTTAAACGTCATTATTACGTATCTGAAAAGGAGGTTCCCTTTTTATCGCAGGTATTCTTGCACAAAATTGAACCATTTTGTATTTGTTTAAGTTTGTAAGACGGCTTGAAATCAGCGTGGCTACAGTTTTGTGTCAGATTGATAGATTGATTTACGGGACGTGACCAGTAGGGATATTTGCAGTGCCGGCATAACAAACACACGGTGCGACAGCAGCAAATTCCTGAAATGGAACATTTGGCAGCAGGCTCAGAGGCTCAGAGGCTCATAGGCTCTGGCTGGTCCATTCTCTCGCTGGCTCTGTCTTCCCTGTGTCTGTACAGTAGGGCAGTGGGCTCCCTGCATGTGGCCTCCACAGTGATGTCATCTTTCAGCTGCCACAAATCGGTGTGTTGTTTCTCTGCCTCCTCAGCAAACTCCTCTCAGTCTTCACTCTTCTGAAAAGCTCATTTCTGCTGGAATTTGCTTTGGCGTTGAATGCAAATGCAAAAAAAGAAAAGTTTACACTGTGACTTTGTTTTGTTTTGTCAGCGAAAAGTCCTCTTAATCAACAAGTCGCCATTAGCTTTCTTTTTTATTCATAAAGATAATATGGCTTTTGGTAGCATGTTAAAAACCTTGAAACTATTGAATAATCTTTGATAGGTGTCTACTCAGAATACACAACAGAATAATTACTTCAGACATTCAGAGTTAAATGAACATTGACAATTTTGCTTTAGTGGGATACTTTTTTCTAATATCTCCCCTCTCAAATATGGTGTTTATAATCAGTGTATACATTTTTTTCTGATGATTTAAAACACATATACTTGTTTTAAATGTTAATGCAATGAGTGTTTGATAATGTAATTAAATAATATACACTCTTTGACAACTTTTCTCATGTCAATTTATCTGCTTACAACTACATCATAGTGTTTTTAATAAAATGTTTATATTCTGCTTATGAATAACACGGGGTTTAAGAAAAGTCTGCTGTCCAATGTGTTTACTTGTGCAGATATTTCACCCTAATCTAATATTGAAGCTAATGTACTTGTTACTTTTTTACCAGAGTAGCCAATATTAAAATGTTTGAAGTTTCTGTACAGCGCAAAAATATTTATCTTGTGCCTTGAAACTAGTGCCATCTGTCTTAAAATAGTGTAGCAACTTTAGAATTATATTCATTTTCAATTAATATGGTTATTTTCTGTCTTAATCAATAGTTGTTGTTTTTTTATTTGTAAAATGACAAAATGGTGATAAAATATTTGTAAATAGTGAATACATTTTCTTTGAATCGTTAGTAATGTCCTACTAACATCTTCAGGTTACTGTCATACGAGGTGAAGAAAAGTAGCATTAAAAAAATGACTTGCAATATTAATCAATATCAAAATAGCTGCAGATTGCTTCCCTGTCAATCACTTTATCAATTGTGTACCTGAACACTTGAGCTCTACCTAAATGGAAAGTAGCTCCCCATATTGTTTACATTTGTTACCCATAACATTGAATCTGTCCATCTCAAATGGCCATTCATAGTTGTCGACAAAAATAATGTCAGTACCTTCAAAGGTAACTTATAATATGTGGTTTTCATTACAAGTCCACCAGTCGGTTTGAGGACACCTGCAGGAAGTGCTGCAACTGCTTTGTGTGGGAAATGCCCACACAAACAGAGTGGGAAGGATGGATAAGATTAGAACGATAAGTCACAGCCTAAAACTTCCTGCAACCTTCCAGCCAGTATTTATCTTGACATGCAGTTCCTAACCTTCTATCCTCAAACAAATTTAAACAACTCACCCCAAACGCTGAAGCTATCTGACAAATATGGATTGATATCATACTCAGAAGTGTATGAATTCCATTAAGATGGATGATAGATGGTTAGATTTGAGTTTTAGCCCCAAAAAACGAACAAATGGCTGGTAGTGTACTGCAGTGAAGAGAGCTGTGTTTCTATTCAGGGATTGTCTGTGCAGTCCTTGCAAGTAACCTTATGAATCATGTTTGTCTATACATTTATTCTAGTTCCCTTGTAAATATTACAGATGTTTAGAAATAGCGTATCTGTGAAAAGCCGGTTCTTCTCACTAGGTTTCACAGTTTTTGGTTGTTTTTCTTCCAAGTAGTTGGTAATTCCCAATGCATTTGTTTTCAACCGTAGTCCAGAGGGGAAGTGTGTGGTAGCCGGTGTGATTTGCATGAGCAATAATAAATGAGTGTTTATCCTCTTGTCCATTAATCTGTGTTTTTCTTCTTTCTGCAGCTGCTGCAGCTAAAATAACCTTTGTTATTTGTACTTTGTTTTCTTAGAGTATAAAACAAAAGGATTCACACACCAGTATTATAAACCACAGCAAGCAACGTTTTTCATGTCACTTGTGCAATTAGACGGCAGGTAACTTTAACAATGTGTAATTAAAAGAAGAAAGTGAGTCTGGTGACTGCGGACAATTAATTCTGTAACCTGGGGGCCAAAACAGAGGAGGTCTATTTCTTTTGTCTTTGTCTCCTTTTTCTTCCCTTTCTTGGGATTGTCAACAGTAATTGTTTCAACCCTCGGTAAAATTTCTAAAAGATTGAACATGAAAAATAGACATAGTGTCTAAATGCTTTCGAAGCGTAGCACACATTGGTAAAAAAAAATGCTACATACTAAAATACTGATATCTTTGAAGTTGTCATGGTGACTTTAAACCGATTGTTCTGTGAGTTGACTTTCAGTTCCCAGTGTTCATTTCAGTTTGTTATTTTCAATGTCAGAGGCCTGAATCCTATTGAGATGCTGCGGCATGACCTTAAAAAGGCGGCTGGTGCTGGAAAACCCTCCAATGTGGCTGAATTATAACAACTCTGCAAAGATGAGTCGACCAAAATTCCTCCACAGCTGTAAAAGACTCATTGCAAGTTATCGCAAACGCTTGATTGCAGTTGTTGCTGCTAAGGGTGGCCCAACCAGTTATTAGGTTTAGGGGGCAAACACTTTTTCACACAGGGCTATGTGGGTTTGGATTTTTTTTTCTCCCTTAATAATAAAAACCTTCATTTAAAAACTGCATTTTGCGTTTACTTGTGTTATCTTTGATTAATATTTAAATTTGTTTGATGATCTGAAACATTTAAGTGTGACAGACATGCAAAAAAAAAATCTGAAATCAGGAAGAGTGCAAACACTTTTTCACACCACTGTATTTCTGAGGTGATAAAACACTATCACACAAAATCTTTTATTTGGTCATTAAAGTTCAGCTCAGGGTCAGAAAATGCTCCTTTAAGAGGATTTCACTTTGTAGAGCAGACAGGTCTCAAAGGATATCTAACAGCTCTTATACAACATGTCGACGAGTTATGTCAACTGTGAACACGCCATGTGCTCAAATCGATGTTCCTAAAGTGTGAATGAAGTGGGTGTGGTGTTTGAATGGAATACGTGTGGGCAATAACACAGAACGTGCTGCTGTTCTGTCCATAGTTGTGATGTCTTGTGACCAGTGCTACTCACTTCTCCATTTAGCATTCACACTTTGAGTGAGTATTTGAAAGGCTGAATAGAGTTACATTTTCCACTGAATGGATCAAAGCTTGGTAAGTTAAATCAATTTGCTTAATAAGTACCTAGATGTTGTTAATGATTCCTTCATTTAACTCTATTTCTGACTTTCCTTGGTGTTAATAAGTGGCCGCCGTGTAGCGTTATCCATCACAGATGGTTTTGAAAGCTCTCATTGTTGGATTACAGAGTGATTGAAGGCAATATTAACGTAGTTCCACACATGATTTATTGAGGCCTCCTTGTTTTGGTGCCACAAAAGCTACCTTTGTGAGGGTGTCCAGCAGTTTTAAATGTATGACAGTCACTGACTCACTCTCCACAGTCCCCCATTGTGCACAAGTGCTGTGTGACAGATTGACTGGTCAGATGGGCAAATTATCTGTGCTGCCAGCGATGCAGCCCAAGGTGCTTCTTTAAATCTTTTCTTTTCTTTCTTTTTTTGTCAGTCCCATTGTCCAAAGCCTAAAATATACAGTTTGCAATTTTATAAAACGTAAACCCTCATAATTTATAAGCTGGAACTTCTAAATGTGTGACTTTTTTTTTCGTTTTTATTTTAAATAATAAATCCATTTTCCTTCAATCGGCTTGCGAGACGGTGTATCTGGTGTTTTTGGGGGAAGGTGATGCATTTAATCCGCTGCAGAGGATTTGCTAAGTACTCTGAAACTGTTTTAAGCACTTGTGTTTAATGCCACAAAATAATAACCTTAAAGCCAGGTCTGTTCGTTGCCTTTGTGTCGTCCTTGAGTTGTAGATTAAGCCCAGCTGCTTTGGTTTGCTTTGCAGTGATGATGTACACTTAGCACAATGATTCCTGGTGTTCTCTTCAAAATCCAATCTCAAATCTTGACAATCAGCATCTCGAGTGCTGCCTCATGACCACACATCCTGTTGCCAGTTTCACATCAACAACCAATTATTTGTAGGGGTACATACAGACAGTCACCAGGGGGATGACCAATTGCCGGGGATGTAAAAATAAAAGGTCACTTGAACCTTGTTCCTCAAGGAAGTGGAGAAAGCAGTGCAATTTTAATTTTGTGTCTTTGTCCACTGATCTTCTTTGGTTTGAGTGCATTCTCGGGTTTTAAGTTCAAAAGCTCAAGTCTCAAAGGCTCATTCTTTACCAAGATGTAGTGACAGAGCCCCAACTTTTCCTGTGAAATGCTGCAGGATGTAGGAGGAAGCCTTTTAAGTAACATTGTAACAAACACTTAAAAAAGAAAAGTTTTTTTTTCTTTGTTTCATAAAAGTAAATAATTCCTGGTTCCTTGTCAATAATTAGCCTTATTAGTCCTGCCTAAAGATATTCCAAACATTATGTGTGAAATTTAAAATGTAAACACTGAAAACTATTCAAAATGAGGCAAAACTTGATACTGAGATTGACAGAATGATTACACTGAAAAGATCTGTTGAATAGTCAACTTATAAAAAAAAAAAAAAAAAAAAACTTTTTTTTTATTAGTTAATTGTGCATGTCATTTATGAAGCAAAATGCCAAGGTTTGCTGGTTTTAGCTATTCAAAGGATTTTACATCATGAATTTAAAATGAACTGTTGGTCAGGTCAAACTATTGATTTAAATGTATGACCTTGGGCTGTGAACACTTTTCATGGCCATGTATTGTTTTCAGACATTTTTAACAATGAATTGATTATTTAATTAAATATCAATAGATTGGTGGATAATGAAAGTCATTAGTTGCAGTCCTACAAAACGGTTCCAAGCCACACACACTTGCTCCCATACTGATTCAAATCTAAGTTGACAGTTTCACCAAGTCATTGAGCAAAATAGTGAAAGGTGCCATCTCTGAGTTAATACCATGGCACGGTCCAACAAACAGTTAACAATCAGTCACAATGTCATTATAGGTTTTAAGATTTCAATGAATGTAAGTGTCGACCTTCAAAAACAACCTTTTACAGCGTAGAAACGAATAAATAAATATTTGAGTTCACAATAAGTGTCTCTCAGAGGCTGACTCCTCTCCACACAGTTCCTCTTCATTAAGCCTTTTGGGGACGTTGTACACTGAACAGGTGCTCCTTTCTGTCTCCAATAGCATAAGGACACGGTGACCTTTCTGGACCTTTCCTCTTACGATTCGTACTAATAGACATAAAGCTATAAAACTATTGTAGGATTATATCTATCATTGCTGGACTCCTGTGGCATGATTTGACATAACCTTTTATCATCTATCTTGTTTTCCTAAAGTAGTTGTTGGCTCTCTGGTCCATTCATCCGGTGAAAATATGGAACTACTTGACCTTTATGGAGGGACACAGGACTTGGGGAAAAACCTTAAAGATGCTGTGACTGATGGGTGTTTGAAAAACTGTCCTTCAAAGTTTTTAGTTTGTTTTAGTTTTAGAGAAATCAATACTGATATTAACATTGTAATTGATGATACGGTAATTCTCTGATAGCCAGCAATATTTCTGAAATGTTAATATTTGAGTGAATGGTCACAATCACTGCAGCATAACCATCTACAGACATGTGAAATAAGTACATCCTGTGGAAATGGAGTTTTCCATCATATTTAAACAAGTAAACATTTGATCCTCTTGTAAAACAAATAAAGATCAAATTAACATTCTCAAACAAATGACACATAAATTTGGCATTTTGTCAAATTTTATTTAAAGTTGTAATCTAAATGATGTCTGTTTTATTTTCTTTGGCAGCGGCACCTTTGGTCCAAACTGTGTGGAGCTTGTTGCACTAGCCTCGCCTACCCTCCCTGGTAGAGCAACCACTGTTGTGTGATGGAAAATGTGTCACTGACTGTGCACCACTTGTGTTTTTTTTTTCTGGGTACTTTGCCACAGACACCCAGACAGTTCAGGTCACAATACTGCAAAGACAAGGGCTTTCATTAGTCGGCCACATGCTCAGGTTTTATTGTGTTTGGTGATAGGTGGTGACTTATCAAGTGTTTATTTAAATGAAAATGTTCTTTATTATTTCAAGTAACACAAAACATCGGTCACATTTATCACACCTTCAAATCCATTAGATTAGAATCAGGGGTTCCACATTAGGTACCAATGACAGAGAACCTCTATTTTAAACCCCTGACATTGAGGGTCTGGTGTTAACATACCATGACCTAAAGAGCTCTCGAAGGTTTGGCATGAGTCTGGCAAGGGGTTTATTTCTCCAAAATAAATCATTCCACTGCAATAAATTGCTGCCCCAGCAAATTCAGCTCAATTGCAGCTCGTTTGGTGCAAAAAGAAGTCGCTAAGAACACCTAGACTTCATCCCAGGATCTGCAGTTAACTCCTGCAGCTTTTGGTGTCAAAGTGCACACGTCTTCAATCAGAAAGAGGTTGGACAAATTTGACCTGCATGTGGAGGCGAGCCAGGAAAAAAGTTTTTGCTGTCCAAAAAGAACACTTAAGCACGAACGTACTGTACTTTATTTATTTTATATGACTGTGAAATCCCTGTATCAAGAAGTGTAGGAATGTAAGTGTTCTTCAGATATGTATAATAAACACATCTATGCTCCCTCGTACATTATTAAGAAGTTCTCCCACCTGCTGAGATTTGTGCTGGTTATCACGGGTTATCTTGCATATGCTCAAAACACTGAATTCTTGTATGATCTGCTGCCATTTCATCTCTCATGTCATTTTTTCCCCCCCTTTCACACCGCTCATATATGTAGATGCTTATTTTAAAAACCACATGCAGGGTTAGTTTCTTTGCAGCAGATAAATTCTCTTTTAATGCCATCAACAGCAGTAGTCCGACCCTGACTTTAACACAAGGACAGAGTTCCTGCCAAATAGGGAGTAACGTTGGTGAAACACAGTGGGAATCAATAGTGACATGGAAAATATCGACTCATGTCTGTCGCATAGATTAGTCACTCATGTCTGCCTCGAGGTGATTTTTAGCCAGCTCTGGTCATTCTATAATTGATGAGTGTATGGTCACTGCACTGAGAGCTGGCTGACAGATTGGACGAGGCTAAAAGACCTTCAGGAACATAAACCATGCACTGTATCACGTCGTTGTTTTATCATTGAAACTTTCTTAGACGGTACATTATGCCATAATACATAACGGGGTTCAAGGTGTACTGTCAAGTTTAAATGTTTTTTTTGCCTGTATTTTGGCATTTAACATTTAAGGAGCTTGGCTTTTCTGTTAAAAGAAACACATGGTAATGTTTAGCAGGTATTATGTTAGCCATCTCAGCTTGGAGTATTACCATTTTAACCTTTGACATTCTCAGTAAAGTCCTGTACTTTGTGTTTATTGATAATTTGCAGTGTTGCAGGTATTTGATCATAAACCAAAGTTTTGGCAAATTGAAAAAAAGGAGAAAAAAAAGAGATTCAGAGACAGCCAGGGGTTCATAGGTCACATAACTAACCAATCACGTCAACTTGCAGGGTGGGGCTTTCCAGCCGAGTGGCGGTGTGGTGGGTGCCGATAGAGGAGGGCAATCTTTGCATATTCATAGATTTGTAATTTTGATGAACAGAGATGAGATTTTATGTCTATATAAAATTTGATTATATTCCTGACTGGGCCATGTTGATGGACTGACACACACATTACTATCCTTAGAGCCACACCACTAACATAGCTATAAATGTTTCTAAAACTAAATGTGGTGTTGATACTGAATGAAACAATGATATTGGAAGCCATATTGAAAAGGTTTTAGCCATTCTGATCTGTTTTACACCTTTTTTTAATTTTTTTTTACTGTTTTTGTGCCTTCAGGGTGCGTTTCCTGTCATCTTACTACAGTATGATTTGCCTGCTTAGACAAACAAGGCTGAGTGAAAAGTAATCCATGCCAGTTCATGTAATGTCTTCTTGTATAATTCACAGCAGGTACAATGTGTAGTCAATAAAAACAACAATGTGAGTCTGACAACAACCGTAGACAGATTCACTGTGAGGGAGGCAGAATAACTTTTGGAATTGGTTACTTCAACATTGTCTCCCCCTCTGTTCCCCATGTGCAGGCGTACTGGTGAGGCTGCCCAGAGCAGGAGTAGCAGCAAGGAGCTGCGTTTTCAGATAGAGGATCTGCTACACTGAGAGAGAGAGAGAGAGAGAGAGAGAGAGAGAGTCTGGCTGAGCATCTCCGAGGATGAAGAAGAGCAGGAGTGCACAGGGGGTTACACCAGACGATGTAAGTGCTGCTTTTTCCAACCGTCCATCTGTTCAACCATGAATCCATCCATGCAATTCATTCATCACACTGACGCTCATGATTTCCTTTTAGCTGAAATATTGCATCTCACCTTTTAAAGTTGACAGTTCCACGGTTTTACTCACTTACTGTAAATTTTGTATCGTTTGCCTTCCCTGTGTTTCCTCCCGGATAAAATGACAGTAAAGCTCTAACAGAAAAACACACTGGCAGCGAGGTGCAGTATATCTGTGCTGTGGTCAGTGACTCATAAACAGATGACTGTACTGTACACAACAGACTGCTATCCGGCAGGGCACACCGCAGAGAGGGAGATGGTGTGTGCATGTTTTCATGGTCAAGGATAGTGTGTGTGTGTGTGTGTGTGTGTGTGTGTGTGTATGCATGAGTTTGGAAGCTAGAGATTTGAGGAGTGACTCTTAAAGAAGGAGGCCGAGTGGGAAGAGGATGAAAGATGTTAAAAGACAGTTCACACTAGGACACATTTAGAGAAGAGACTGAATGGAAACCTGGATGAGAGGAGGAGGGATGGAGATTTAACCGAGAGGCCCATCTGTTTCTCCTCTATGCCCCTGGTGTTTACGACTGGGCAGGCAGGCCAGATCATTTACATTAACATGGTCCAACAGGAGCTCAGAGGCCAAAGTCCTGGATGATGAAAGTTTCCTGCTGTGACTGACCTCCATCATCCTCGAACTTGAATTCGTACAATATTTAAAACATGCCTAATGGAAGGCAGATTAATTCTGTTTATTTCTCATTTTCTCTGAAAGAAATGTACAATACTTTAATGGTTAATGAAGTCAGGAATGATTTAATACTGATTTCTGCTTTCATGCAGGGATTTTCATTGACATATCTTTCAAACAATGGGCGTTAGGGCTGTCACTTTCTCAAAAAGTCAACATGTGATTTGTCTATTTAAAAACAGCCCATATTGCTGGACCTAATTTTTGTTGGTTATTTTCCCATCTACACAAAAACACAAAATACTTCCACACACGGTCTCTTAGAAGCTTATGAGTTGTGATTATCCAATCCGCCCATTCCACCTTTTTTAACTGCATTAAAATACAGCCTTGAAAAAGAGCCCTCAGCAGTATGTTAATTGGCTCACTTCTTATGTTTAATAATTTAAAAAAAGGATGATGTTTTTCTTATTACTTGTTTTTAGCAGCATTTCCCATCAGGTTAACGAGGGTGTTCAGACATGTCTAATAACAGCAGGACAGAGAGGACTGAATGGGGGAAGCAGAGAGCACAAATAGCATCCACCCGCAGAGCTCCGAGTCTACAGTAGCTCCCCAGTGTGGGGTAGGTTAGTGTTGTCACTCCCTTCTCCTGCTGGGAAAGCCGAAGATGCCAAACATGAATGCTCTTTGTAGTCAAAATGATCATAATAATGTGCTCTATGTCAGTTGGATGACTAAACTTTCATCAAATTTGAATTACAAACAACAATTGGGATTGTGATATAGTTGAAGATGCAAATATTAATGAAGTAGGAGTTAGAATATATGTATTTGACAGAAAAGATAAATGGGGCGCTGAACAGATATCTGCTATAATACAGTGTCCGAGTGTCCATCTCTCACTTTCCATTCGGACTCTATAGCATCTTAATAGTTAAAATAAAAAAATGTTCCCCCCCTTTTGGCTGGAAGATTCAATAATTCACTCCCCACATCATAAATCCATGCTGTTAGAGATTCACTCCTACAGCTGTCTCATTTATAATCACCTTCTTCAAAAAGACTTTTTGGAAGTGTCCCAGAGAACACTGGAGTTGTATAGGCTCTGCAGCCAAGAAAGCCCTTTCATCTTCCTAGAGAAAACACCCACTCCACCTCTGTTTGACTCCACAGCTGCACCACCTTCATTCGAGACTCATTGTTTTCCCTTTCACCTCAGTTCCTTTCCTTTTATGACCATGTTCTGGCATATATTTCAGATCCAGGTCTCCAAATTGACGAATGTTTTGGTTTCTGAAATTATCAACATTGTTATCCAACTCATATACAGACATTCATTAGAAGTAAACGAGCATTATTTTCTCCTCCCATTGCCATGTGAACCACAGACAAGAGATCAATGAAGAACTTGAAGTGCATGTTGGGATGTCAGAAGCAGTTAATAAACAATTGATGCATAATTTGCTAGTTTAACTGCAAAGAGACTATTTACATGTCTGCTTCTAACATTTGTTTGACAAGAGCTGTTGTGTGAATGGGAACAGACGCAGATCCGTCGTCTGTTCGCTGGGACAAGAAAAATGATTCTTAAAAAGACGGGCAATAAATCAGACAAATTGGATTTCCTAGAAAGAGCAGAGGAGTCAGCAGAGCTGTGTTCATTGGCAATCACAAACGTTTCCTCGCCCGGTCTCATCTCTCTATTTTGCAGTTTACTCTCTCATTTATGTATTCCTGGAGGAATCCCTGCTGTTACTCTTAGTAACTTTCACAGGAAAGACGAGGTGGGGTGATGGCGGTCTGTCATCTTCTCTTGTTTTATGTCTTGGATCACCATAATCAACCAGGGACACCAGTCTGTCTGCACTCAATTACACTGTTTGCCTCTTACCATTTTCCCCTTTGAACACTCAATTTTGACTTTACACTTACTTTACTTGATGCAATAAAGAAGGAATCTAAATGGAAGCAGATGGCAGTGCTGCTGACAGTGTTGCAGATAAACTGTAACTCGGTTACAGTTCTTTGGGTGCATCACATGGACACGAGAGATGTTCCTTATTACTTCTTTACCAAGCTTAATGCTATGTCTTTGCGCAGTTGGTTGGACAACAGAAACCATTTGAAGATATCACTTTGGGCTACAGGAAATACTGATGGGCTTTATTTCCTGCTCTGTAAAACTAATGAGTAATCTGTAAATTAAGAAATTATCTAGTAGATTTTGCTGTCAGGAAAATAATTGTTGATTGCAGCTCTAGTTTTAATACACTGGTCAATGTCACTGCAGATGAATTAGTGTTGGTTTATACGTGGGATGATTAGCAACAAGCAATTACAGTACAAAAATACTAAAGCAGATTAGAGGTCATGGAGCAACATTGCCTTCATTGCATAGTTTGTCCACTAGAGAGCACTAATAACTGGATACTTCAACTGTAAAATGTTCCTGTTGGTCAAAGTTCGTTAATGTTTAGTTTATGTAATGTGTTTGTGTTAAAAAAAAACAACAACAACACTATTTGGCAAAACGATAGATTTTTTTTTGTGTGCATCTTAAAAGCCTGATATCGGTTGGGCTAAACAGGACTAGTTAAGTGTGTTTAGGATCAAGAGGTGCAGGCTTGGTCTTGTTAAATAGCAGTGAGCTGTCAGCCCTGATCACAGTGAGGTCAGATTGCAGCTTCACTCTTTCTTCTTCCTCACCGTCACGCTTGCTGTCAGCTTCTCTCTTTCGCACTCATCTTCTCTGTCTTGTCCCCAGAGACACTTAGAAAAGAGACAAATAATTGCCACAGACACTTTCTAGGAATTCCTCAACCCCTCTCCTTTTTTCCCCTTCATCATCATCATCATCATCATCATCACCGTGCCTCCGTATCTCCCCTGTTCATTTGAAACCTATCGGCATGTTTCATCTCCTTTTGCATGCCGTGAACGTAACGTGGAGGGTGATGGACGCAGAATGAGCTCCGTCAGGCCACTTGTGTTTCCTCTGTGTGCTGGCATGTTTACAACCAATCATCTCAGCGAGGCACTCTGGGCTCCTTACTGGAACCTTCACACTAAAGTAGACTCATTAACCACACAATTTATATTCAGCACAGCTTCAAAAAAAAAAAATCGACTGGCTGCTCGTTTCAATTTGTTTTCCCTGTGAAATGAAGAACGCAAAACCATAAATGAAGCCAACACACTGCAGTTAATCAGGGATGTGTGCAGGCAGATTCTTTCGTTCAGGATGAAACAGCTGTACTTCTTTAAGTTATGTTTATGTGCGCTAAATCCGTCTCTTTGAATGCCTTCTTTTTCACCTTAAGGCTTTCAATTATGCATTTATTAATTATTTGTTCTTTATTCATTTCATTTTCATTGTTTTAACTTGTGTGATTGTATTTGTGGGAATTCAGTTTAATCTTTTTGTCATGTGGCACACACAATAACATTTAGATAACTTTTTTATATTTCAAGAATACACTGATCTGATATTTACCAACATTTTCTACATGTTGCTTCTACATGTGACTTTTTTTTGGACCGGTCTCGTATCAAAGGAAATAACTCATCTCGTCTTGTCTGTCAGGAGAACAAGGAGCTTCCCGTGGGACACATTTCCACAGGCTGCACCCTCGGGGTGGAGGTGTGCAGAGTCCACCGGCGGTTTTCTGGCAACCTGCAGCTGCCTCCGTTGTCATGGCGACAGGCAGAAACGGAGAGAGACAGGGGCAGGCCGCTCACGCCAGAAGAAGATCCCGTGACCCGGTCCAGACCCACAAGCCTGCCCATCGCCTCTCTGCCTCGCATCGACATCACACAGGCCGACCCTGTCAGGTGAGGCTCTGAAAAACAAAATGAAACGATCATCACGGGGATAAAACTCTTACTGTGCGGCTTTCATGTGCATGTATTTTGTAACGTAGTGCTGCTGCAGTGGTTGCACATTTTATTTTTTATGTACTTCTGAGCTTTTGTGCCTTATTGATCTTATTTTAGCAATAGTCTCGTATTGGATAGAAGCTCCATTTTCAGAACAGCTTGTGTGTTGGTAACAGTGAGAGATCAGTGTTTTCTCCCATCTAGTTCTGACATTACATTTGCAAATTAGTAATAAAGTTGGCATTTATATGTGTTTCTTTATCCCACAAGAGTTTTTAACACCTTGTTCTGTTCTTTGTTTTAGTTGCATCTCTCAGTGAGAGATATAACCCTGAGCCCTGGTGAAAGAACACAGAGTTTGCTCTTATCTTTCGGTATCAGATGGCACAAAATGGTCTGGTAGTCATTTAAGTCAGTACTTTGTTATTTTTGGTTCTGCCTCTGAGGCACAATACAACGGACTGTTGTTCCATGCAAGCATTAATGCAGGAAATAAGTAGAAGAGGACATCTGTATGACGGCTGCCCCTTCATGTTATTGAATAGCAATTTGCCACATAGATCCTTTTTTTCTTTGAACCACTATGACTCATCCCACCAAACTAAACATGGTTATGGCTTCTCTTCAGAGAGGTATTGTCCATTGACTCTCTCATCTGATACTTTCATCTCTATAACTATCATACTTGCCTTTGCCCGACTGCTTTTTAAAAGCAGGGGGTGCATTTATCTGGAATAAATGTCAGGAGCTGGACAACTTTTGCCCTGTTTATTGCATGACACCATTACTATTTTCCAGAAGAATTATTGAGTAGCCAATCAGCTTGTTGATGATGCTGCAATACATTTTGATTTGCATTATAAATATTGCAGGGAGGATGTCTTGATGATATCTAAAGTGTCTTTTTATTTGATTACAATTAAATCATTTTCATTCTTTAACATAAAAGCAGTGAGTGAGGCTGTGATAGGTTTTGGCGCTGTAGTTTTTAAATGCCTGGAAAGTGTCGTCACTGTCCTGCTTCAGACTTGGTTGTACTGCAAACACAGTAATGGAAGCTAGTGGAGAGTTCGAGGGGCTCGAGCCGGACCAGGAAGACTCTTGTTGTGTTGTTTCTGTGACTCCTGCCCAGAAACTCTCACCACACAGCTCACCAAGATGCTTTCGCAAGCAGGTGATGAAAAAACGTCCTCATCGATACAGACGCTTCACTGTAGCCAACACATGGTAAGGATTTATTTGGTGTGTTTTCATGCGTATGGAAGAGAGAGGGAGACACGCGGAGGGAAGAAGACATCTGTTCTGTTTTTGTTTTATTCATCGTCAGATTTGTTTGTTTGTTAGCTTTTTGTGTTCTTTAAGAGCTACGGCAAGTGTGTGTTGGTTCAGGGTTTATTTAGTACATCACAAAGAGCTTTATTCAACAGTAGTTTATTTGGAGTTGTTAAAGATCTCCGTGCTCCAGTGTGAGTCAGAGCCCAGTACAGTCATTTATCAGCGTGATTCACTGATATGGAAAAAGACCCACAAATAACACATGAAGAAACAGAAACGGCATGTCATAACTCAAGTCAAATTTATTTATGCAGTACAAAATAAGTTAATATCTGTGAGCTTTGTAATACAACTTACTATTAGAAAGACATTTAAACAAATCCCCTATTAGAAGTGTGAGACATTGAAACAGGAGTGATCCCTCATCCAGTATTGGACCACAGAGAAATGATAGACAGACAGACAGACAGACAGACAGACAGAGACAGACAGACAGACAGACAGACAGACAGACAGACAGACAGACAGACCTATACCGCATTACAGTGCTACTTTCTTGAGTGTTGAAATGTTTTAGATCATGAAATTCACTCGTGGAACTTTATTTCATCATTTTCTGTTGTTGAAATCTCAAAGTTCAAGCTGAGCAGAGCAGTGTGCCGAGAGTTTTCCTCTGGAATGGTCATCAACATCAGCGCTTTTGATCGTCTAGTTTCTATTTCAGTTGTCGTTTGATTCTCTGGATTGTGTGTGCAGTTAGACTCAGTATCTTAGTACAAGTCTAAGTTAATACCAGTTGAATTGCTTCCAAATAATGCCAACATCTTTCAGAATATCTTATTAAGTACTTTGACAGGACTTTTACTGACTGGAGTCTTGCATTCATTATTTAGTCAATTCTGTCTCTGTAATTAATTTGCTTTTCTCAGTGAGTGATCAAACCTTAATGTATTGATCTGCTGGCAGTGTGCTTGCCCCCTTACCACCCTTCAGTCGTGCCATAATTAGATGCCGAGAGCGCTCCTTGTTGTTTGAAATAACAATTTGACTTGTAACACTTTTGTTTAGTTCTGATTCCATGTTTCCCACTTTCATGATGCTACTTCGTAAGCAATGTTCTGCTGGAAATTTGAGTCATAGCTTCATTTTTATGAATGGATGAACTGCGGCTGCAGGTTGATTTACTTGAACAAGCCTCATCTGAATGCTGCTTCAGTAGGAGCATACAACTGAAGGAAATCTGACCTTTTGTACAAAAGAGTTAACATGGTCGATGCCCCTAATCGGCTTCAGTTAAATTTTGTGACCTACAAATAGTGCAGAATCTGGAATATTTCTTCTTTATTTTACATTTCTGAGTGTTTCTATGTCCTCAAACTTTCTGATCATTTCCAGGTTTATATTAAAATGCATGTCACTTTTGGACCCCACTGTATATATTTATAAGGCAAGGGTCATTGTTTACGAAGGCCAGCCTGTTTCTTTCTTTCTCTGTTTTTAGCCAGATAATGACCCCGCAGAAGGTTCTGGTTCTCTTCAGTTGGCCAAATCTCTCCCAGGCAAACAGACTTTCAGCCCATTCAGAGATCCTCAGTGTTAAATCCACTGTGCTGCAGTGGACTTACAGGATATAAACACGGGAAAAGTGTCATGTTCACACAGAATTGTGCTAATAATACACATGCATATTATTTTAGGTTATGCTTCATCAGAAATGGTCATTTTGTAAGGAGAGCAGAAAAAGAAGAGAAGCTCAGGGAACGATAATGAGATGTCTTTGTTTGCTTTTGGTAATCATGTCGGCAGCATCTGGGCACTCCTGTCTCACTCTGCTAGTCTTTCCTCTAACAAGCTCAAACATTCCTTCTGAATTTCACATCACTACTCTCCCGTGTTCATTATGATGTTTTAGTTGTTAAATAGAGGAAAATAAACCCAAGGAGTTGGCATGATCGTTTTAAAATGACCTTAAGTACTTGTAAAAGGTCAAATTGTGGTCTGAAATTATATTTGTGGTGTTTGTTGTTTGGAGACGATGTGATGTAGCCTGAGATCCACACGGAGAGCAACGTCAGAGCGGCTCTACTCTGCTCTGCTTTGTATGAACTCAAGAGATTTTTTTTCTTCTAGGGAAATAAGCACAGTATCCATTAAATTGAATGCACACTAGTGATAATCTCCAAGTTAACAAATAAATGAAAATACTTTAATACCACCGTAAACTGTAGTCCATATGCTTTTTATAGGAAATCCTAATAGGTGGCTGAGCGAAGGGCGGGTGGGATGCTGAACACACCGACTAATCCGCAGTGTTTTTAATACAGAGGGGGAAAAGGACAGGCGGTCAGATAAACAGTGACTGTGAGTCCGCTCACTGCGCTGCAGCCCAGATCTGCCTGTTAGTGTCGGCCAAGCCTACGTTATTACAGCACGTGGCCTGTTACTGGACAGACAGGAGGTCTGTCAGTGTGTGCGTGTGTGCGTGTGCGTGTGTGTGTGTGTGTGTGTGTGTGTGTGTGTGTGTGTGTGTGTGTGTGTGTATGAGCAGTGGCCACAGCACTGTCAGTGTTTTTAGTTGCTGGATGAGGAGGAAGGAAGGTGGAAGGGGGAGAAGGATGTTACGGAGGTCCCCTAGGTGCAGAGCTGGGCACTTTGACTTCAGCGAGGAAGTGGTCAACAGAGCACACCTCTTAGCTCCCAGGTGACTTTTCAGTTGCTGTGTTTGTCATGTTTCTCTTTCTTTTCTCATTTTAAAGTGTGTTTTTGTGCAAACTTTCGACTGTAGACTGTTTATAGAAGTATTGTTCTTGCAGTTTTTATTTTTTTTTAATTTTTATTTAACTCCACTGTATCAGACAGTAGCTGTAACATTTACAGTTTATCAGGATTGACAGAAATTATTGTAAACTGTGGTTTCCTGTCCGTGTCAGATTAAGAGATTAGATTACTGTAGGCTAAGTATGTTGTTAATGTTGTGTGAAGTTGGGATTTGAGTGAAGCAAGGCATAGCACAGATGACGTTCATCGTCCGGCATATGTGGAATCAGAGTTTGCACATTTCACATTAATCTGAGTTTCTCTGGCAGAGGTGTTTGACTAAGTGTCTCACTTGGACCGGTGCCACGTTAATCCCACATGTTGCAGAAATTACAGAGGCAGGGGTAAATGTGGGGCAAAGAGTGAAGTGGCATTTGTGGACACTTTTCTTCTTGGAGTGGACAAAAAAAAAAGGGTTGTTATTTGTCAGTTTATTCAGCCTGTTGTCAACCTGTGTGAAAATATTATTCAAGCTTTACTCAGAAAAGAGTAAAGAGTTATTGTTTTAATTCATGGTTTGTTTAATTGCATCCGTTGTGCCGGGCATTGATACTTTGACCTTTCACCTCTAAACTCTGGTCTGCCTGAACTGACCGTTGGTTGCACAATAGCTTGGCCTCTCCTGCACCCTTTCCATGGTGACAAACATCTTATATCTGTCTGATCATCTGTTGCCGTTTCACTGTGGCATCAAACAAGTATGTAGAGGGATTTTCATTATGTACACATAAATTGAACACTTTATGTATCAAATGGGAAGCTTGTTGGTTTCCTCTTGCTTTAAGCATTTCTTCATTTATTGATATTCACTCTTACGGCCGCTTTCATTGCCTGTTTGTGTTTTCTATAATTTCATTTTTTTTTTTTTATTTCACTGTGCATGTCTTTTTTTTTTTTATGAAATCCCAGAGAAAAACATTGTGCAAAGACCATAAATTTGTCAATATGTTCAATTAGAGTGTTTTCCTTGTAGATGAGTTTATCCTGATTTGATTTATTTGTCAGGCACCATGTACAAAACCATATTTTTCAAGCAGGGACAGAGAAGATGTCTGTTCCAGATTTAGCTATTAGCTGCTGTATTTTTCATCTGCAGTTCCCTGACAGGAAGATACAAACACTACATAACACAATAAATACTATATTTGAATGCATCTATCACTATAAAAAATAAACAGTAAAATACAAAAATATGTCCGATATCAGACTGTAAGAAGTTCGTCATTCTCTATGAACAGGTTCCTATACTGAGTTTGAGTTGAGCTGCCATGGACATTATTCCAGTATGAAACAAACCAGACCTGCAGATTACAGTAAAACAGCCCCCGCTCACACTGACCAGCAAAGCATGCTTATTTAATGAGCACAATAGTTTTGCTTTTAGCCCATGGATGAATGGGTGAATAATCATTTTAGGGTTTATGTAACCATCTCTTTCCTGGATTGGATTTGTGAACATGTTGCTCAAAAGCCAGTACTTAGTGGCAGCTTATTGAAAGTATCTAGTGATGATGAAGAGGATTTGAAAGTCCAAAGTAAATGATTAGATTAATGATTGAGCAGATGTGATTAGGATAATACTTTAAAATAATAGGTCTCAGAGCTTGTTATAATTTGCTCCTGTAATGTAACAAGTCAGATCCTGTTGTTGATTTTCGAATCATCCACGAACATACACCAATTTCAAATAGCTGATAGTCGTTTATCTCTCTCCTCTCTTAGCTTTGAAGGGGAGAATGGCCCGTCATTGTGCTGCAGTCCTTCGGACCCTCAGGCGTCCCCGGGTTCGGGTCTGGTTCTACACCCCAACCTGGCGGCTCACGGCCAGCGCCGGGAGTCCTTCCTGTACCGCTCTGACAGCGACTACGACCTGTCACCCAAGTCTCTGTCTCGAAATTCTTCCATTGTTGGAGAACTGTGAGTTGTTTACGTCACAGCATTGTCAGATGGCTTTCACTGATCAACTGGTTATTTGTTTGTGTGTAACTGTCAGTCTTTGCTTTCATCTCATCGTATTTTAGACACGGAGAGGACTTGATTGTGACTCCATTTGCTCAGGTGAGAGCTGATCACAAGTCAATAAATCTACTCCAAACAACATCAGAGTCAGCTTGTTGAGGGCTGAATAAGACACAATCTCTCTCTCCCCCCCCCCCCCCCCCAAGAGCTTTTAGATGTAGATTTAAAGCCGGTCATGGATCTTGAAAGTAGCTCACTCACGTTGTCATGTTTAACGTCTCCGCCACCTACTGGCCTTAAGAAGACATAACATGGTCTGCTTACACTGCGTGATTCCCTCCAAATATGTTTTGAGACTTCATCATGCAAATCTTCAAAAATATTGGATCTTAATCAGCATAATTGGCAAAAATAATGCTTGTTTGTGTACAAATCAGATTTAAGGTGAGCACAGAGAGACTTTCCTTCTTCAGCAGATAAATGTGAAAAAAGTTCCAGTGTTAAAAGCTACTCGTGCTGCGTTCTGCACAATAAACATTTCAGTGAAGTAATAAAAGTAGAACATTATTTCACTCTTCTGAGAGTCACACTTGAATCTTTTAGCATTTCCATACACATTTTTATAATGTTTAACACAAATATTTCTCATACAACATGGCAACTTTACATTCGTGGCTTTGTTGTACCCCTTTTCAGGTTCTGGCAAGCCTTCGGACCGTGAGGAACAACTTCACCAATTTGACAAATGTACAATGTGCATCTAATAAGTAAGTCAGTTTTTAAAAAAAAAATTTATCTTGTTCTTTTTGAAGACATACCAATGTTTCTCCTACTGTAGGTGGTTGTGGTAGCAGTTTGTGGTGGTGAACAATTGTTTGACTAAAAACTGCATTTCCAAGTAATTTTGGACAGTTATCATTACAATATTAAAAAAGGCACTGTCTGTCATGAAAACAATAATTACCCAATATTGGTAAGACAAAACCTATAGTGGCTTGGTGTTATAATAGTAGGGAAGCCCATGCATACTACAGAATGTCCTCAGCTGTGACGTTAAAGTTTCTATAAACTGGTTGTTTTGTATCATTTGTGGTGATAAAAATCCACAATGTGATTTTCCTGTTTTGCGTGTGGATTTCACCTTTCAGAGATATGTTTTAATCCAATTCAAGATGCCAACATGCCTCACTAGGGGGCACCAGTGTATCAAGGATGTTTGTAATGCTAAGGTTTCGTGAAGAAATCAGTCACATTAAATCAGTCTATAGATTCAACCAATCAAAGGGTTTACTGCTGGTAAATAGTAGCATTGAAATCCTGAACTAGACTCAGAAACATTTTATGTTTATTTTTAAAACAAAATTTGGTGTAAGAGGCAGTCACCTCTTGTTATTAGACTGGAAGAAAGCTCTGTCTCATCCCTAAAGTCAGTCAGTGGCTGCAGCTGCATCAGGTTGGCCAGAGGTGGACACTGAGTCAATGTATCCACTGTAAGCCTGAGACAGGCTAAGATCACTGAGGGAGCATCTGTATTACACAAATAATGCTGTGAAAACAATAATGCAACCATTTATTACACATTTCAGTTCATACTGACCCGTTTCTCTGTTGCAGGAGGTCTCCTGCTGTAAATCAGCCGTGTGTCACCAAAGTCTGCTTGTCAGGTGAGTACAGTCAATAAACCTCCAGTAAATGATAAAGGGACGTTCAACACCAGCCTCATCAGAATGAAGGATTCTGGGAAATGTGGAACACTTTAACATGCATACAGTAGTATATACAGTATAGTAGTAGTTCTGCATTGTTTACATTGTGGTAGTCGCACACAAGTTCACAAAAGTCTAATGTCAAGTTTAAGCTGCAGGTGGAGAACAACACTCAGCTGAAGATTTGATACGTAAAAGAAAGATATTGAGCCAAAAATAAATACGGCCAGTCTTCAACGCATAAAAGCAACAGATGGAAATTCTTGCATGTGACCAGAATCAACATTTATAATATGAGGATGTTTCAGATAAATTAAATGGCAATGGCATACAAAGAATTATTATTATTATATCTCATAATTGTTCCTTTGCAAAGGCACCACACATTCACAGTTAGTTTATTGTTTCCATGCAAACTCTTTATTACTGCGGGTAACTTTAAGGTGAACTGTAATTCCTCATACAAATGTCCATATAAACACTGTAATAGATGCTTACACTGCCAGCAAAACTGTGTTATTTTTGAGCACGTGTAAAAAGAGGCTGTTATCTTTTTAGGTATTCATACAGGAAACTATAACTTGATAAAGAGCACAAAAATTCCAGACATTCACGTAAAGACTGACTAGAGGAAGAGAGGCACAGGAAGATTGAATCGTTCATATTCAGATCAGGTGGATGTGAAAGACGGGAAGGACAAGTGAAAGAAGGGGAGGAGGGAGGTGGGGATATTGGTTCCTGCTGCACTGGTTCTTCAAGCCCCATTGACGTCAGCACGGCCTGCACATGGGTGCTCTCTGCTTCCTATCAGCACAGATGGGCTGAGGAGTGTCCCGCAGCAGGAAAAAATACAAAGACAACTGCGAGTCTCTTATTGTCCTTCCTCCTCCACACTTCTCACAAACCTTGACCTTCACAAGGAACCGCTGACAAGTGAAACCTCGCCATCTCATTCGCTTTCATCATGACACATCAGCAAGATTGCAAGAAAGAAAGATTAACTGAATTTGTTTCAAACCCCAGAGACACAATACACGTATGTTTGTGTTTCGCTGCAGTCCCACTGTGGAGTATTACTGTCGTCACATTTCAATGAGTATACAAAGAACATACAGTCCAGCTGCCTCTAAATAATGGTGATTGTTGAGTTTGTTCAGAACGAGACTACAACAATTAACAATATCACAATGAAAGATGCCCTCATATCCTCCCTCGTGTTGCTTTCTTTCTCATTTTCGTCAACTCTTTGACCGGAAAAGGAGAACAGATTTTTCCTGTTTTGCCTCTCTGTTTTCAGTGACACAATATCCCCAGTAATGGAAAAGATATAGTACCTGTGTCTTCCTGGGCATGAGCTCAGCATAGACGGAGGGGCTCTTCGAGAGAACGAGAGATAGAGTTGGCAGGTTGTTGCTCGGAGTGAGATGGGAAAGAAAGGAAAAAACATTGAAGGTCACAGGGAGACGTCACAGTTTTTGAACCTTTTAATCAGATGCAGCATGGGAGAAGCAGAAGCAGGTCAAAAGGGATTAAATAAACAGAAAGAGCCGGAACATGGCTGCAGTCAGTGGGTGAAAGTGCACAAGAAGCAGAAAACAAGAGAAGGGGGGGGGGGGGGGGGTGTACCAAAAATCAGCTGCAAGATCGGCTGCAAGTGCATCAGTGCAGGCTGTTTACACTATTAAATGTCTTACAGCAGTAACGTGAGGGGACTGTAGTTTCCCTCATATGAGTTTGCAGTTTGTGCTTCACAAAACCAAATCGACCCCATCACACACGGTCTCATGAGCCCGGCACCCAACAAAGGGCTCACTCTTCCCTGACTGATTCAGATTATAGGCTTTGCTTTATATTGCGCCTGATAAATGGCAGTTTTGAGGAAAACGCCTGATGATGACGTCTGTGACCGTCAAGGACTGGTTATTAATCTGTAGTGGTTATCACCAAACTGAAAACTGTCACAGATGGTAGGGACTCCAGGGCACACGGTTAGCCGTTTGTCCAAGAAGGAAACTTCATAAAATTATCTTTGAGTGTCTGTCAGAAATTAATGTTTACATGATGCCCTTTGAAATTCATGTTTAAAGCAACTAACGTGAGGCCTGTTAAATTTAAGATTTGACCCATCATGTAAAAAAAATTCATCCTTACAGTTTGTATAGAAAGTCCACAGTTTCACTTGATATTAGTGTGTGCATTTTTTGATCTAAGTATAATACTGGACTGAGCAATCTTTAATTGAGTTCCTCTATCAAATCAAACCAGTAGATTTATTCTAGAAATAGGAACACACACACACAAACTAATAGGGTTTTGTGTAAATGGACTATGATAAATGTCCCAGCTTCCATTTTTCATGTGCTTCATGTTATCTTTCCTTCGCCCACTTAGACCACTAAAATCAGAAACTAGCCGGACAGTTCACAAAGCTCACGGCTCACTTATTAACACGCCAAATTACAAATTAGCTAAGATGCAGGGCAGTTTCTTCCTTCAGACACATTTCTATCCTCGTCACTGGAAAGATCCACTCAAGTCTAATTGAAAATAAATACATTTAGGCCACACATAAAATCATTATAATCAGACAGTATTCCTCATACAAAAGAAAAGTGCAAACCTGGCTTTACCAGTTTTCTTTTTTCTGTCATAGATCTTTGGACTTTCTTCTGGCACAACTATAGACCTGAATATTTGATGTTTTTTGTGATATTATTATTTTTATACATCTGTGTTTTGTATCAATTAAACCAGCAAGATGCTTTAGAGCTGCAGCGAGGCATTTTCAGACAGAGCCAGGCTAGCTGCTTCCACGTTTCCAGATTTTATGCAAAGCTAAGCTTAATGCTTGGTGGCTGCAGATTTAACAGGAATTTTTTAACGTAGCATCAAAGCTCTCATCCAACGCATAACAAGAAAAAATGATATGTATCCCTGAAAGTGTTGAACTTTTCCTTTCAACAATCTCTCGACCTAATTAGGACTTATTGTAGGAGCTTAGACAAGTGTGCCTTTCAGATTTAAAGACTGTTTCAGACTATATGGTCTGAGTTGTAATATATATCTTACGGCGGTTTTAAAATGACTGTAACTCGATTTATCCTTGCAACCTAAGACGGTATCCTTCAATATAATTTTGCATAGTATTGCAATGTTTTTCCATTGCAATACACATTCATATAGTAATATTTCAGACCTTGGAGAACAGGGTTCAGCATCATAGTTTAAGGCTTCCATATGTGCCAAGAGTTAAAATATCAGACCTGTACTATATTTTTTATTTGTTTTAAGTGTTTGTTTGTTTTTTACCCTCATGGTCGTTGTCACCATTGTTGACAAAAATAGCTGTTGGTCTTTGATTGTTGGATGCCTATTCCAGCTGCTCAGTGTGACACTTTCCAAGAATCCGATGCTTTTCAAAATGTGAAAAATGAATTCAGTGCAGCAGACATGCAGACATACGCATTCTTTGCCTTGAAACCAATCAGACATGTAACTTTGTGCGTAAACTGCCCAGGGTGCGGGGCCTCACACAACAAGCGTTTATCATTCATGCGTTTGTCTCTTTTTGTAATCATGTTATGAACGAGAAGTATTGAAAGACTCGTTTGCTGAAACTGGTTATTCTGACAGATTAATGAGGAAGAGTTTGTGCTAATTAATCAGTAACTGCACTTAATGCCAAATATCATGGAACAATTACTTTTAAATCAGAGCAGGGGAGATGTGTATATGCACCATTGAAAATACAGATGCCTATTGTAAGGACAAAGCAAAGCACAGATGTCTTTAGTTAATAGTAAACTGTGAAAATATTGGAAATCGAATGTGCTTTAGCCTTCTCTGTTGCAGGTTTGTAGTCAAATTAATTGCAGTGTAATTAAGAAAGAACTGAAGTTCAACTTTTCTAATTTTGCAGACACCGTACTGCTTGAATTATACAAGTAATTTGTTACCCATAGTAAACTGACAATATGATGACGTTTACTCCCTCACATCTCAAATAATGAATAAACAGATGGGTGGAGGAACATGGAGACAAACAAACTGACTGCCAGAACAGATCTGACCCGTCCTTTTTATTCTGGACCGTTTGCTCTACTTATGTCTGCAGCAGCCCCTCTGCTCCACAGCAGGAATCCATTTCAGGTTTTCCAGGCTCACAGCCAGAGGAGAGGATCCGGCGGGCTGGAAGCGTGCAGCCTGGTTAAGTATTTGAATTATGTCATTGACGTCAGCACAGTCATAAACCTCGCTGCGGCCCATCCCTCAAGCTGGCCCGTGCCAGCACGGCTCCATGGTGCTTTGTGAAGGAGCTGTCAAACAGGCCCCGATGAGGTGTGTGTGTGTGTGTGTGTGTGTGTGTGTGTGTGTGTGTGTGTGTGAGTGAGAGTGAGAGTGAGAATCGTTTTGTTTTGATAGGTGATGTGATTCTGCCACGTTTGTAAACCATGAAGAGACATAATCATTGAGTGTTGTTTGTGAGATAGGTCAAAGAGTGCTGGTTTGGTTTCGGGGTTGGACCGACTTAAAGTCCGCTGCACCACAGATTCTCCAGTGACTGCTGCCTTCAAGTGACAACAACCTCAAAACATTTGATCCGATTCTCTCATTCAGACTATCAAAATAACACACCTTCTATACACTGTGACTCTGAATTGTTGTAACAACATGTAACTGAGAAACAAACATCTATTTCTGTGACTATAATAATTTTTTCTTTATAATCTAATAAAAATTACATGCCTTTAGACTTTGCTGAAATCATACACACACAGATGCACTCTAAAATAAGCCACATTGAAATACAACAACTCTTGAACAGTTATGAAATATTAACACAATAAAATGCAGTATGAGAGGGTTCTTCACACATGAGAATGTTGTCAACTTAAAAGATTTTTTTTAACTCAAGCCAATTCACATGCAGCACATTAGCGGCATTCATTTCTTATAATTTATTTGACTGATAATGATAGAAATGCATAGAAATGACTCCAAGTGTATATATAATCCTCTAAAGGAAAATAAGGGGATAAAGGTTTTTTTATTTTATTTGTAATTAGCACAGGTGCCGTTTACACAAAATAAAGTTGTGAAAATTGGTACATTACATTAAATTACTTTAATTTAATTTCCCCCTTTTTCTGTGTCTGTCAAAGTCCTTTATCTCGTCTGTCCACTTGTGAATAAATTGACGTACATTGGAGGTGATACAAAGGTGAATCATCCCTCCCTCCTGTCTCAGTTTCATGTGTTGTGCAAGGTCAAACACAAACAACTGACTATGGGCATGTGTCTGTGTCAGAGTGTGTTTGTTTCTCCCTCTTAATGTGACGAGGTCAAGACGAAGAATGTGTTTGTTTTTGTACGTGCAGATAGCTCGGAGGTGTTTGCATTTCAGCTGACGGTGGTGACTAGTTCTTTTTCATCAACCCTTGGTGATTACTGGGCCCATCATCCCCTGACAAGGCAAATTAGTGTAGTAAACACAACTTACACTAGTCATTTTAGTCATCATGTTAAAGTCAAGCTCATCATGAAAACTCAAATACTACATAAAAACCACAACTTAACTTTAAACCCGTTAAAGCTACTTACACATGGAAATCCACTGTGGTAAATGACTAGGTACAATTACTGGGGACTGAAGTACAATTTCTGGTACTGGTACTTGTGTTTTTTTAGTTTTATAATGCTTCTACTTCCCTATATTTTAGAGGGAAATGGACAGCTCTATATAGTGTTATACTGGACAGTCTATTGCTAATGAAATAGGACATATTGAATTACATAACAGTTTATAAAGCAGTGAACAATTTCTCCACTTGACCAAGTATATAAGTCCAGTGCAGCTTACATGCTAATGTACTGTAATAGTAATACTAACCCAATAATATGTGCAAGGATTTCTCTTGTAAGTAAATGTATTCATTGTGGTATTACAACCTGAGTAAAGGAACTGAACGCTTCATCCATCCACTACATGGCTATAGATGGTATGAGAGATGCGACGGTGCAGTTCTGCGAAGCAAGTTTCAGCCAGACATCAAAGGACACAGGTTTCGGGCCTAGTCTGGGAACACAGAGAGGGGCAGTGTGAGGTGGATGTAAGCGGAAGGTGTCTCGGCAGGAGTGGAGGTTTGGGCCCGGCGCTGGTCGTTAGTGCAGTTGATGGCTCTTACAGAAGCTGGTTTGTGGCCCTACAGGGGAGAGAGATAGAGGGAGAAGGGGAGGCAGACGGGGTCTGTCTGCACACTGAGGTCTGTTGTCCTCTTTGCAGCCTCCAGCATATGGCCAAAGCATTAGAACTCACCCAAAAAAAAAAATGACTTACACTGAGAAAAAAAAAAGAAAAAAAAGGCTGGAAAAGTACCTCACACTCTGTCTGGGAGCAGGTTTTTCAGACTGAAAGTGCGTCACGCCACCTTTGACTAGTGACATTGTGAAATGCCTGTCGGCTCATTTAGCGCTGTATTTATGATCAACCAAAGGTGATGATGGGTTCAGCACTCCATCTACTCATGCTGTGTGCGTGTGCATAACTTGGTTTTATTTAGAGTTTCAACACACAAATAGGATCATGACATGACTCAAGCTGGAGAAGAGTAACTCCGGGTTTTCTAAAAGTTGTATCATATTTAAGAAACACAACAGATGATTGTTTGAAGTTTTGTCTCTTTGTTTTAAAGCCAGAATCTTAAAACCAGTAAGTGTTTGTCCTGCAGGCTACATCTACTCTTTTACTACCATCATTTTCTGGACTGTGTCAATGATTCAGCTGCCAGCTTCAAAATGACCTGAATCCCGATCATACAGGCAATGTGGAAGCCTTTGATGTTCCCCGACTGCCTTATTAAAATGTCTAGTGTCTCTGTATACCCTCATCGGAGGGAACGGGGCAGGATGTGGTCACACCTTCTTGGCAGCGTCTCCTGCCCCTATGGCCCAAGTCGGCCGCACGTTGGTGTATAACCAGTTTCAACAGCTCACCGCCTTGTGCATGAGCCGCTTTGATGTTACACTTCACGCTCTGTGTCAGTGACTTTTGCATGGCGTGGGTGACAATGGATCCTGTGAATAGTTTGGACCACAAAACTTGGCATCCTGTTTTATATTGCGGCCAAGAGTGCACTGAATTTTCCAACCTGGAGCTCGGGTAAAGAAAAATCGGTCTAACCTGAGGAATGAGGCTAGTGCTTGCAGTCATGCTCTTGTGATGTGAGGACCCAGTGGCATGATTTCTAAAAACTGAGGCTAAAACTTCACTTTTCTTGTGGAATCTGAGAGGTCATTGTCATGTTGTTCTGATACCTCTCAGTGGTGGGAGGTTTCCTGAACCGCGCGACATGAACTGAGGTTTCATTGAAGTTCTTTGTTTTACGCCGGTGGTTTGAATTCTGTACGCCATCAGTAGGCTTTGAAGTGCTTTGATGAACTATATTGACGTAAATTGGGGAGCAGCACGCTGGCTGTCCTGTTGTGCTAAGCATATGGGGTAAATTGCTTCCATGTGTGAAGCCCTATGAAGTAGAGATCAGTCTTTTCCATAGAAAAAGGAAGGTGGGGAGATCCAGATGTGTTCATCGTTCAGTCCCTCCCGGAAGAAATGTGTTGAATCACCGTTCTCCTTGGTGTATCGTATGATAATAATTAATTTCCTCATGTTTTATCATCTCGGTGCATTTCTTATAAACCAATCTTTTCCTCAAAAACTGTGCGTCCACCGCATGTGAGTCATAGATGCTAACGACAGCTATTTCATGGAATGACAGCCGTGATTGTCCTCAGCGTCACTCCAACATTCAGTAACTCCGCTCCACGTTTTGTGTGAGTTCAGGGCCAAAGAGGAAGTGCTTTGGTTTCTTTGGCACACAGTGGAGCCCTGGCTTGGCCTTCCCCCAATTCAGGGAGTCAAAATGTGCCTCTCGTGTTGCTTGTGCAAACACAGAATTTGGTGTTTGATATGATTTTTTTTCCTCCCTCAGAGAGGTTCAGAGAGGAGAGAGCCAGTTTGTGAAGCACGGTGGAGTGGAGTGAGCTGCTGCTCCTGATGATGATGGTGATGATGATGATGATGATCATGATCACGGCGGCACGGTGGTGCAGTGGTTAGCACTGTCACCTCACAGCAAAAAGGTTCCGGGTTCAAATCCGGTCCTGGGCCTTTCTGTGCGGAGTTTGCATGTTCTCCCTGTGCTTGCGTGGGTTCTCTCCGGGTTCTCCGGCTTCCTCCCATCATCCAAAAACATGCACCTCAGGTCAGGTTACCTGGCGCCGCGCTAGTGGCAGCCTGCTGCAGCAGCTCCCCCCTGAGAGCCCCCCTGCTGTAGTGAAGAAATTTCCCCTCGGGGATTAATAAAGTGTATAAAATCAAAAAAAAAATGATGATGATGATGATGATGCAGTTCAGCAGAGTATAGCCTTGAAGTGGTCTGCACGTTTCAGAAAGCAAGTCATTGGGAGTGGAGGCAGTTGGAGCATTTGTCTTAGCAGCGGTGACAAATTGCCCTTTCTCTTCTCGTCCGCAGTTCTCATAAAGTTTGGGTGAAAACACAATAAAGCAAGTATTAAACAGCAAAGCTGGATGTGTCTGTTTCACCAAGAGACCCTCTTCAGGCAGTGGGGTTATGTGCCTCACACCATTTGTCCTGGATGTGTTTAAATGGGCGGCGGAGGGGGGGCGAGGGGTCACAGACACATCAACAGCAGGAGGCAGCAGACTGCCTGGTTTGCACGCCACTTATTCAGCAGAGTGCTACTGAGAGGGGGATAAGTTAATGAGAGAGAGGTTGAGACAGGGTGGTGGACAGAGACAGAGTGGGAGGGGGATTTGCAGAGCGCACAAGAGCGAGAGGGGGTACGAAGAGAAAGAAGCTACAGAGAGACAGAGAAAGTCTCTCTGTAACTCAGTAACTCCAACCGCCCTTTTGTCTGAGAATACAACTTCCCCGAACTTTCTGTGGTGGTGGAGCATAGCAAGATGAAGGAGCTGTGCGTACACACCTCCCCCTCTTCCTCTGCGTCTTCCGGATGTGCAGCTTGCAAGTCCCCCATACGATCAAGCCACACTGGGACCCTTGGACAGCCACGCATGGTGTCAGGGGACTCAGGTATGGACATGGATCCTCTCCGGACTGATTACGTGTCCATGTGTCTGTTGGCAGATGAGTCCTACCAGAAGCTGGCTATGGAGACCATGGAGGAGCTGGACTGGTGTCTGGACCAGTTGGAGACCATCCAGACGTACCGGTCTGTCAGCGACATGGCCTCCAACAAGGTAGGACAACTTTATTATGTAAATGTGACAACAGTCCATTCGCTGCCTTGAAGTTTTTACATCCATATGTCCAATACTGTGATTCCCAAGAGTAGTCTATCCTCCCAGAGGGGATCTCATCTAAAACAGAACAGAACTTTGCATTTTTAAGCATTAGCTTTAAAGTTAGAGGAAATCTCAGGTAAAAAGCATATTTGTAATGTGTCAAGATATCAGATCATATATTGCAGTTTGCATCTTGAGTTTGTCTCAGCCGCTTTTGAAAAGTTTTACGAGTCCAGAAGGTCAAAGGATTTTATAAACTCGCATATAAACCTTCAGTCTCTAAATCAAAAGTTGAAAAAGTTGTCATTTCATTGGCTGGATGCTCTTAATAACTGATTATGATCATATTGCACAGTGAGCTCTTGTATGTATGAATTATTGTATCCATGTGTGTGCTACCCACTGAAATAACAACCACCGTAAGACCTCCCACGAGCACAGCCGCGAGCGCGTCCTGTCTGCCAAACCAAAATGAACAAAGGTTTAGATCAAAGACGATAATTGTTCAATCCGTGATCCAAAAGCTATTCAGCACTCCAGAATTGTTACTATCACAGCAGATATTGTGTAATATGTCCCAGGACATGATGCTGACACTGACCTTGTGCTGATGGCCTTACAGTCCTCAAAAGTCTGTCATTTCTCTTCGTTGCAGTGTGGTCGTCTATTTGCATAGTTTATGCAAAATGTAAATTGCTTCTTGCCACACTGACGCACTTGCAAAGCAACAGTCATTCTGCGGTAGAGTTTGAGCCGCCATATGAATTTTATGGATCTCTCGTAAAGAAAACCAAAGTATGAATAGTGTTTGCTTTGCATACATGACTACTGATTTCCTGTTATCTTTGAATGGTACAATTGCCTGTGTTCTGTGGAATGAGTTGACCTGCGTCAGTTTCCTCACCTTAGTCAAATGAGGACACTCTGCATGTTATACAACTGGGCTGGGCTGCACAACTTCAAACCGTTTCATCTCAACTGCACACACATGCATTTTGTCACTCATTTTAGTTTGGTATGGATATGTATTCTGTTCTTGGGTTTGGCGTATTGATCCACTTTCTCAAGTGATGTCACCATAAAACGTCCAGTCAACCGACAGACATCCGGGTGTACAGACTGTAGTTTTATGATTTACAGAGAAGTACTACAGGTATACTTTACATCTTGTAAAGGTGCTTTTTGCTGGATCCTTATTGCTCTCTGTGTTGCCAAGGCAAGCCAATTGAAAGCACTTCATTTATTCTCGTTGATATTATTCGACTAGCTGTGCAAGAGGTACGGTCACAACTACTATATGTCTGCTTATAAATACCAGCACAAGTGTTGGAAATCTAAATGTCATGAATGTTTTTTTGGTGAAAAGTGGCCAAACTTGAGCATAATTTCTCTCACTTGTTGGAGTATGCAGATGAACGGCATCAGCTGCAGTAAAGTAGAGCATACTTCACTTTATGAAAACCTCTTGTACAGTATTTTGTGTTCAACACAGAGCTTTTACACAGTAAAGTACTTTATAAAGTTACTTAAATCCATTTGTATTATTTATAGACCAGCGGCTCTGTGAGGCTGAACTGAGGCACAGTTGTGCTTTGAGCTAAATGCTAAAGTCAGCAAGCTAACACTCTCAAACTGACAATACTGACGTGAAATTTAAGGGGTATGTTGTTTACCAGGTTAGTTTAGCATGTCCACATGCTAACTTATTCTAATTATCACTAAACACAAACTGCAGCTGTGTCTGATGGGACTGCCCTCAGCTTTGCAGGTGTTTTAGTCATAAACCAAAAGGTTTGGTCAATCAAAATTTAAACCTGCTGATGATACCTTATGAAAAATGATGAGATCATCAAACTGACTGCAGTTCTTCCTGGAGGGACATAAATGTTTGTACCAAACTTCAGGGCAGTTCACTATAGTTAAGATCTTTCACACAAAAAAATTGAATAATGGTGCCAGATGAAAAGTCACTTGAATTTCTCCTCTGAGAACCATGAATGTCTCCACTGAATGAATTATATTCTTGCTGGTAACATAACAAAAAGATAAGGAATCCATTCTCATCAATTGGCATGACAGATTGGATGAATCCAACAAACAAATTCAAAATTTTCCAAAATGTCAGCCTTATAATTAGTTTGAACTGAATCTGAAGAAACACACTGTGGTTCCTTCAGACTCTACAAAGCAGCTATTTTGAACTAATTGCTTCCCTTTGCTTTGGTGCTCATGAGCCTTTCTTTGTGTGTATTTCATTTGTACAGCGCTCAACCAAATTACTATGCGCTGCACATTATTACTCAACCTCCTCGCAGACAGCGGAGACTGTACGGCGGCATCAGATCATAAACACCCAGGGTGGTGGTGTCCATTTCTGTCTGTATTCTACACTGAGGTCTGAGGGAGGACTCGGATGGATAGGGGAGGGGAGGGGAGAAAAGGGGAGGGGAGAGGTGTTGTCAGACTGTGATGGGTGACTGTGACCGTGACACCGGTTTCCTGTCTCTTTATTTCTCGTGCCCCCCCGCTGCCTCTCCTCTGCTCCCTGGTTATCCGGACGACAACAGCGGCAGCCAGGTTGAGTCTACGTCACTGGGACTGGCAAGACAATGAGCACAAGGTCCCTCGGGCCTGCAGCAGAACAGCAGCCTGTTTAGTCAGGCCAGGCACAGATTCCTACCAATGTCATCCAGTCCCATTGTTGACCAATGCTGGTTTCAAAAGTGCGGAGATCAACCGTTTACGATGTTCCAGTTTGCTTCCATCAATGTGCTCGATCATTGTGCAATTGTAAAGGGATGCAAAGCAAACAATTTATTCATGCATCATGTTTTTTTGGGTTGTTTTTTTTGCAAAATATTGTGTCAAATACAGTTAAATTACACCATTAATGCAGCCTCCGCATTTGCAATGACTTTTGACAAGGAGATTGAATTTCTTCTACGAACCAGAAGATGTAATTGAACCCACAATCCAACCCAGGGTGTCTCCACTTTCAGTGTCCAAGGACACAGGTGTATCCGGGGCTGCAGGACCACACACCCCGCTGACCACCAGCCTGGTCGCTGTGACCTCAGAGCAGGGAGCTGCTCCCCTGCCCCTCACTATCATTAGCCTCGCCACACTTCCATGCTGATGCCGGTGACGGCCTTGGACAAACACCGCCATCTGAATCCAGTTAGAGGAGTTCAGCGCTCTGCGGGTTAGCGTGCGAGCGAGCCCCCGAGCCGAACACAAGCGAGTAGGAAACTTTAACTCACGTGTGGTCACTTCAACTTTGAAGCACCGCCGTCTTCAGAGGGGAAAGAATGACAAAATTATTGAAACAGATGTAGTGGTGGGTCTGTAGCTGCAGCAGGCGTAATGGACATTAAATTATAGTGCTGTGATTTCATTTGACTGAAACGGTGGTGAGGAGATCAGACGAGCTGCAGCGGTGATTATGGTGCCTAATCGTAATTAAAAACTCTTACCTCTGTAATCTTCTGTTCATTCATCGTGGAAAAAAAAAAGGACAGAATTAGGGTTTGTACTGTACCTGCTTTTGATTAACAGATTCTAGGAATCGTGTCTTTCTAATGTTACTAAACCGTGAAAACTTGTGTTGACACTGCAAACAGCCACACATGGGACAGAGGCAGCTTTGCCTCACTCTGGGATTTATTAGATTGTAGAGCTGTGGTATTGTGTTATGATGTACAATCCCTTCTCTATCACGGCTCGGTGCTCACAGTAAACTATTAAAGGAATACATGTGTCATTTTTTATTTTCCTCAGTAATGCGTCAACATGCTCGACTGCCAAACTTGTTATCTGTGACTTTTCAGTGATGAGTTCAGGTATGTTAGTAGTTTGGTGCCTCAGGCCGTGTTAGGAAGCAGGATGTCTACGAGTAAATGACCTCAATGAATTACTCTATCAAGCAAAAGGGAAGTAGGTGGGGGCACATGCTCGGGCCTGTGTTGAAGGGCGGAGCCATCGATCTCTTGTTAGACTGTAGGCCAGTCAGTCAAGTCAGCTTTATCGCTATATGTTTCCTGCCTGACGCCACTTGAGAAAAGAGAATAGAGAGAGGAAGCAGGCTGATTCTCAGACACGCCGAACAGAGTTATCACTCTCGGACCTTTTACAGGATTTCTTTTGTGCTGTGTTTGGTGTTTGTTAAGAGACAATGGGACTATGTTGTTCTGAAAGGCAGAAGAAAAACTTTGAGATGCTCACAAGTTGGAAAAAGGTGAGTTAGTTGTGCAGCAGCTGTGTGGGAGAGTGGTCTGCTGTATGGAGACTGTTATATCCAAGAATAGGTTTGATATAAAGTAACATCATTTCTTTAAGAAGCATGATTCATTATTGATATAGTTTGCTTTTTGGTCGACATGCTGAGAATTTCTTGTCTTGTTTTGGCTGTTTTAGGATTTGGGTCAAAAAGACAAAGCTCACTCATATTTGACTTCAAATGCTTTTGCACACTTTTTCCTTTAATTTTGATAAGTATAGTTGTTAATAGTGTTTTGGCTTGAATAATATCATTTACATTGCACTTCTGCGAGACACTGGCTCCAGTATGCATGTATTTGAATATTCAAAAAATTTTAGGCTCGTCATTTTCTTAGAACTAACCACAGGTTTTTTTTTGGTAAAGTTTACGTAACTTCTGTTGGTTACCCAAGTCAAGCGTTTGTTCTGACGTAAAAGGATGTATGAGTTAATGCCATGGATTGAGTAATCTATTCTCCTGAGCACACTCATAGACTTGTCACCGTGCCATGAGTGTACGCTGTGTTTTCTCTGAACCATATGACCCCGGGTGACTGACGTGCGGCTGTGTGTCTGACTCATTTCCTAGAGGTCACTAATCCAAACTGTTTGGCTGCTTTTAAGAATCAATTACAAATTCCCTTTGAACTGAATAAAACCAACTGATTCCAAGTGCTATTTTTTTTTTTTTTCGTCCTTACGAGCTCTCTTTGATTTTTATGGACTGTCTCTGGCAGCATAGGTTTTGAGTGCAGCCAGCGCTTTGAAAGAGGTATTCAAGTTTCACAGTCAAGTAGATGTTAGCTGCCTGCTTGACAGCTATTAGACAGCTGGTGAGACCAGAGAGTTTGGTTTACTATGAAAAGAAAAGACGTGGAAAAGGCAGAATGGAAGATGTCTTTTTTCTTACAGTGTCTGAAAAAAAATAAATGAAGGCACAATTACATTTTCAGAGAATACAGAGAATTTGTTTGATTGTACACTTACAACATGGTATTCGTGATAAAGTCTAGGATGCTTGTGCGTTTATATTTTGTATATTTCTACTGACAATACAATTTTGCATCACTGGTTAAAATCTGTGTTGTGTTGCACAGAAGTCTCTGTGTGTGAAATGTCTGGCCTAGTTATGTCTATCTGAAGGTTCTCTGCTGCAGACTGTGCGTCAGGTCTGTGTGTGTGTGTGTGTGTGTGTGTGTGTGTGTGTGTGTGTGTGTGTGTGTGTGTGTGTGTGTGTGTGTGTGTGTGTGCGTGCGTGTGTGTGTGTGTGTGTGTGTGCGTGCGTGTGTGTGTGCGTGTGTGTGAGATGCAGGGCGTTCAGAGCTGGGACCACCGTGAGAACGATGGAGGGGGCCATGTGACTCTGTTGCCATGGCGTTCAGGTTGCAGTGCAGTTGGCGGTAGACGAGCGAGGCTGCAGACTGCAAACTCTCTTATTTGTTTGTCTCGTAATTGTCTGCATTTGTGTCTGAAATGTTGAAAACTGCTGCAGTGAGAAAAAGATTGCCAGGAGAGTAACTGACAATGAGAACAATTCAGGTCCTTGAAATGAAACTGATTAACATTGTTCTGCTGTCTATAGTCGTACTCCTATATTTAAAAGTAAAACTCAAAACCAAATCTGGTTAATTAATACCCCGTGTCTCCTCACCCATGTGATAAACACGGTGGTGCTTTGAAGCCTCACATTGCGCAGTATGCATTGCATCTGTTCTGCATTACTGAGCAGGAGAAGCGTTTCAAGAAGGTGGGGGGGGGGGGGCAGTGTGGGAGGGGAGAGGGAGGGGGGTTTCAGAAAAGCACAGGAGTGAGAGAGAAATGGCTAGAAACAGAGAGTGAGAGGAAGATGGGGGGATTCTCCAAGCTCTCATTTCTGCAGTGCTGTTCATGGCTCAGTGTTCAGCCCGGGTGGGAGGCAGAGAGAGAGAGAGAGAGAGAGACTCCACCAGTCTGTCTGCCACAGAGGACTTTAGAGCGCATCCCCCCCCCCCCCCCATCCTGCTTTTTTCCGTTCTTTTTTCCCCCCCCTCTGTCGTGTCGGCTGCCTTTCCTCCCTGCCGCCTTGCTCAATCTGGGCTCGGGAAGGCTGGATTTCCCCCCCTGCATGTCACTGGATAACATTTGGATGTTGTCAGGACGCGGCCGAGGATTAGAGAGACGGACAGAGGCGGCGAGAACCGAAGGAAAGGCAGCGAAATATTGACCGCATCCGGGGGGATTCCATCACTCTCTGTGTCACGTTCCTTGAAAACAATGGGCGCCGCTCAGAGGAGGCTCATCTGGCCGGGGATGTAGGGTTCCGCCACAGCCCGTCTCCAGAGGCCCGGGTGTTTGTTTTCTTTTTCTTTTTCTTTTTTAAACCGTCGTCGACCGTTTGGAAGGCGGTGATTTTAGTGGCGCCTTGAGCGTCGGGCTGTAAGGCAGAGCTCAGCCTTGGGGGTCCACTCAGAGAGGAGCACTCACTGCTTCTGCTGGGGAGCGCCAGGGGCTCAGCAAAGCACCAGCACCATGCCTGAGGCCAACTACCTGTTCTCTGTGTCCTGGGGATACATCAAGGTCCGTCCCACAGGAGACCTGCCATTGATGGGACTGTGTGTGTGTGTGTGTGTGTGTGTGTGTGTGTGTGTGTGTGTGTGTGTGTGTGTGCGCGCGCACATGCTGCGTGTTCCTGTCTTTTCACTGCAGCTGGTGTCTCAGATTCCTCACATTGATTTTGTTATACTTCGATTACACACTTGGATATCTTTGATTACATTAAACTGATTGTGTCGTCATGCTGGAGCTCAGTGGTTGCATGCATTTAGAAAACGAGCACATTTTCTTTCTCTGGAAAAACTGCGCATAAAGACCAGTGCACCGTTTTGTTTTTGTTTTTTTAGTTTTTTGTATATTATGCTGTGTATATTTTTGTTGTTGAAATGCTGAGCAGTCTTAGTGGCTAATTGAAACCAGGGCCAAGAAGACATAAACACAGACCTTATATGGCGCATAAAAAAAAAAAAACAGAGGCCATGTTCTCATGGGACGTATTCCAGTGGAAAATAACAGGAAACGCTTTATTCCTCTGCTCGGAAACAGCAGTAAAATGATTTAATGGATATGTACTGCTTTGTTTAAATCATTTAACTTCATTTATGTTTTATCTCTCTGCTTCCAGTTCAAGAGGATGCTGAACCGGGAGCTAAGCCACCTGTCTGAGATGAGTCGCTCAGGCAACCAAGTGTCAGAGTACATCTCCAACACCTTCCTGGGTGAGCACTGCAGCACGTATTCACACACAAACACAGCCGCCGGACATGGCGCGATCACAAAATGTGCTTTATGAAGAACTGCAGTGTAAGGCTTCACTGAGCCAACATCCTTCAGGAAGGACACCGTGTGCATATGGCCGAAGGTTGTGAGGTTACCCAAATCATGTGCTAAGTGGTGGAGAAACTCCTATTTGGTGTGCACCACTGCTTTCAAACCAGTCTGATCTGGTGTGGAGGAGAGAGGCAGAGTCCCCCTCGCTCTGACTGCAGAGATATGTGAAGGGAGGAGGGAGGGCATTGTACTCAGGGAAGACTTCCCTCTGGAGAGATGAGGAGCAGTGAGTGGGAGAGAGGGGGAGAGAGGGGGAGTGTTTGTGTGTGCGCAGCACGGTGCCATCAGGCCCAGATAGACGGTGCATTATTCATGGGGAGGACGGCAGCGTGTCCTTGTCTCTTAAAAGCCCGGCGGCATTTCGTGACTCAACTGTCCAGCAAGCCAGTCTGCCCCTCAGGTTGTCCCTCAGGTTGTCCCTCACGTTGTCCCCCCTCCTCTCATCCAGCTCACCACCAGCAGACAGCCATCTTATCAGGGCTGCATGTGCAGGCTGCTGTTCTGCTCTCGCTAGTTAAACACGCCTCCATCTTCCTGCCTCGGAGGAGAAAATCCCAAACCAGAAAATAAGAGAAGACGGGGAGGGGAAGGAGGTGCTGGATGCATGTTGGAAAACACTCCACCTGGCAATAGAAGTGGTACAGTGAACGAGGTTCAGGCGCGATGGAGCTGCTCTGAGAGACGAAGACAACAGCACAAGCTCAGTTTGTCTTTTCAAGTTCTCTTTAATCTGCATTGCAGTTCACACCTGTCAGGTGCAGACAGATCATTCTCCTGTGCTTTGTGGAGGATGCAGCTGAGATGTTGCTTTTTCGCACTGCGGTGCGTGACGTGCGGCGCGCGCACACACACACACACACACACACACACACACACACATCGAAGGAGTCTCACACACACATCGTCTCAGCTGCGTACAACATGTGACAAATGTCACTCAGTTAACAGACTGGATCGCACGCACCAAATAAACCCGCATACTAACACGTCCCTCCTCTAAACACTTCGGTTTAATACGAGCGGTCCACCATTCTCTGAACTGTTATTACAACATGACTCAGTTTCACAGAACGCACAAGCAACTTTTGGTAATATTGTCATAACATCTCAGTAGCCCTTCTTGGCCCTTTATGATATTAACATCGCGTTTTTAAGAAAATATTTGCGCATGTGATTAAACTTAGTTTCTTTTAGTCTTTACAGCTGTTCATGGAAATGTATTTTTAGTGGAGAAGACAGGAAGTGAGCGACCGTTTGCAAATTAAGTGACTGGCAGTGCAGTTTTAACGCGTTGTCACGGAGGTGTGAGGTCAATTATCTGCTCCTGTTAACTTTGGTTACTCAGTACAGTGGCACGCGAGTCAGGAGGCTCCTGCAACAACCCCCAGAGACTGAACTAAAAAACAACAACTTTGAAACCTCTCTTTTTTTAATCTTCTGCCTTTCTTGTTTTTGTCTTCTATTTTGATTTTCTGCAGACAAGCAGAATGAGTTGGAGCTTCCGTGTCCAGTTCCAAAGTCGAGGGAGAGGAAGAGGAGGCAGGGCCAGCAGCAGCAACAGCAGCAGCAACAACAGCAACAGCAGCAACAACAACAGCAGCAACAACAGCCGCATCAGGGCGGGATGATGACACAGATAAGCGGTGTGAGAAAGGTCAGCCACACATCCAGCATCTCTGGAAGCACCGGGAATCGCTTTGGGGTCAAGACGGATCAGGAGGAGCTGTTATCGAAGGTAGTGCGACAGATTGCACAGCCAACATATAAACAACAACAGAATTGTGCGATGTTTTGAGTCTTACTGGATGAAAACACCTAAATCCTGTCCTCTTGTCAACAGGACCTGGAGGACATCAACAAATGGGGACTGAATATCTTCCGAGTCTCTGAGCATTCCCACAACCGCCCGCTCACATGCATCATGTACACCATCTTTCAGGTCAGTCGCTGCGTCTTCGTCCTCAGCTTCCACCTCGTCAAGTCAGAAAGAGTGTTCGGACTATAGAGGGCACGAGGTGCAGCCAGTCGGTGTGTACACCGTGTTCTCCGTTGTGATCTGCGGTCCGTATCAGTGCAGGAACAGATGCCAGACAACCATTAGCAGTAGAAATTGATTTCTGGCTGTGAATCATCGTGGCAGAAGATAAACCTGTTTTTATTTTTCTCGAGTGCGTGATTCTCGGTTTGACAAATACGGAATTTGAGGTTAGACATCGAATGCATCTACTGTAAGAGATGCTCGTAAATATGAAGAGATGCCCCCTCCCCCCCCACCCCCAACCAAAAAAAAAAAAAAAAAAATCTTCTGTTCGGAGTCTCTTCTGCTTGTTAAGGTCCTGTTTTCCTAATTTTCCTCCTCTGTGGTGAATGCAGGAGCGAGACTTGATGAGGACGTTCAAGATTCCCACGGACACCTTCGTGACCTTCATGCTGACCCTGGAGGGCCACTATCACTCCGACGTGGCGTACCACAACAGCCTGCACGCTGCCGACGTGGCCCAGTCCACACACATCCTGCTGTCCACCCCCGCGCTGGATGTAAGCCACGCACACACTCTGCTTCTCTGTTGTTGTAGCTTTCTACAGAGCCGACCGTTCAGCGTCACGACTTTTAAAAACAAAGCACAGTTGGAAATAGTTGCTTGTGTTGACGTTTATTAGTTCAGTATCTCTTGACTCAAGTTCCAGTTATTTGATTGACACCTGACGTCATTAAAGAGTGGAATTTTCACCCACACCTTTTTCTCTCATGTTGTTTATATTGATTTAATGAGGTCATCGTTATCATCAGAATGACACAAGGAACACCTTTCCTTGTTTAGCCAGTTTATTAACCGTGAAGGCTCATCTCCTCTTCCTCTTCCTCCTCTTCAAACGTAGGCGGTCTTCACTGATCTGGAGATCTTGGCAGCCATTTTCGCTGCAGCCATTCACGACGTGGACCACCCAGGAGTGTCCAACCAGTTCCTCATCAACACCAGTGAGTCTCGTTTCACATCCATCAAAAAAGAAAAAGTCAACAGCACTCACTTAAACTACATTTACAAAACGGGCAGAAATATTTGCATGGGATCTGTCTCCAAAGGCAACAACGTGGGATTTTTTTTTTTTTTAGGGACGTTGAGCGGTTACCATGGTTACCTGCCTTGAGTTTTAAAAAGCTGGAACTCTATTTAATTTCTCTCTTCCTGTCATGTCTCCTTCCCTCCCTCCTTTGCGTTCAGACTCTGAGCTGGCCCTGATGTACAACGATGAGTCAGTGCTGGAGAATCACCACCTCGCCGTTGGCTTCAAACTGCTGCAGGAAGACAACTGCGACATCTTCCAAAACCTCACCAAGAAGCAGCGGCAGTCGCTCCGCAGGATGGTCATAGACATGGTGAGGACATGTCTCCACATGTGTCCTGAGGCTCCAGCCCAGTTTTAGCTTTCAGAGTAGTCCTTGAACCACTTTTATTCCCTCTTCCCTAAATGTTTCATGTCCCTCTGTCCTCCAGGTTTTGGCAACAGACATGTCCAAACACATGAGTCTGCTGGCGAATCTGAAAACCATGGTGGAAACCAAGAAGGTGACGAGCTCCGGTGTCCTGCTGTTGGACAACTACACCGACAGGATGCAGGTGAGAGACGTGCGTCCACACACAGACACGAACACGCTGATGAACACCACACAGAGAAACAAGATGCTGAACGGTCGAGTGTTCTGCAGGTGCTGCGTAACATGGTCCACTGTGCCGACCTGAGCAACCCCACCAAGCCTCTGGATCTGTACCGGCAGTGGACCGACAGGATCATGGATGAGTTCTTCCACCAGGGAGACAGAGAGAGGGCGAGAGGGATGGAGATCAGCCCCATGTGTGACAAACACACAGCTTCAGTAGAGAGAACTCAGGTAGAGACCATGTACATCCAGCTCCTAAAATAAAAAGCTCATATTTTGTATTTATTTTTACTGACATCATCCCGGTATTTTTTTTTTTTTTATAGGTAGGCTTCATCGATTACATCGTCCACCCTCTTTGGGAGACGTGGGCCGACCTGGTCCACCCCGACGCCCAGGACATCCTGGACACACTGGAGGACAACAGGAACTGGTACCAGAGCATGATCCCCCAGAGCCCCTCTCCTCCTTTCTACACCAGCGATGGAGAAGGAAGCCCACACGGGGAATTGGAAGGGGGGCCTCCAGCGAGCAAATTTCAGTTCGAACTGACGCTGGACGACCAGGAAGGACAAGACAGAGACAGCAGGATGATGGACACAGCTGACGGGTGCGAGCACGTGGCGCTCAGAGATCGTCCCTCTGATCAGGACGGCGTAGAAACGACGACGCACGATGTCTCCCCGGCGGAAACATAGCTGAGCTGGTGGCGTTTCTCGGAGCGCAGCAGTTTTTTTTTGCTGAAGTCATTTTAATTGCAGTGGAGCAATCCTGCAATCTGGCTCTTTGGAGCTGCCTGGCTGAGAGGGCCTGACTCTGTGTGGGGCACCCATGCAAACGAGGCTTGGAAACCCTGTGGCAGTTTGTTTTTGAGCCCCCCCCCGGAAGGGAGCTGGAAGCGTGTCGCCTCTCTTCTTTAAAGAAGGGACTACTGTCGGACCGCAGAGGAGGCACGGCTGAATCTGGGATCTTCCAGACAAAGAATGTGAAGTGGATGGTGTGAGTCCGTGTACTGAGACAAGTAGAAACTCTAAACTTGCACTTCAGGATATTTTATGTTCATTTAGATTCTTTGTATTATGTCGACATTGGATACCACCCGCTAGTGTCCAAGCAAAACTACTGGTCAGCAAGTTACTTGTAACCACGTAGTGTTTTTTTTTTGTTTGTTTGTTTTTAAACACGTGTTCAAAAAAAAGAAATCAAAAAAAAAAAAGAGTAGTGTGCCTTTTTTTACAAGCGTTTCTTTTTGTAAGTGTTTTTATAATTTATTGAACACATTCATGTAGCTGTAAAATGTGTCAGGTTTTTCTACAGAAAGGACATAATTGTCTCACACAGTCTTCCTAATGTTCTGGCAATAGTATAAGCTTGTTCTCACTAAAGTGGATGTATTTCTAAAATCAGTTGACTTCCCAGCACAATTTGCACTTTGTGGCATCCTGTCAAATGACGAGAGCGTGGAAAAGCTTTTGTTGAAGACATCACGATGAACGCGTAAAAAAACAAATGCCGATTTTATTTTATTTGTCCACATATTTTCTCCAAAAATACTTAACGTAAGCAATTAACTAACTCGTAGATCAGATTCCTTGAAAAAACATTTTGTATTTTTAGTCTAAAAACCCTCCAAAGATTCTGTAAAGTAGCACTTTGATAAATTCACTGCCACTTCTCCAAAAAAAAAGAAGAAAAAAAGTGTGATCACATCACCTCAAGAGTCAGACTGATTCCTCACATCTTCCTGTAGCCCGGTTAAATCACAACTTTTTTTTTTTTTAGTCCCGAGTTCTTCCGGATTGGAAAAACTGTTTCCACCCTGTAATTCTCCCTTTTTTCTTTCCATCGTCTCACACACACCTGTTGTGGTTAACAGCATTCCTTTCTGGTGAACACGCTTCACACCGTGACTCATTTTGAACTCTGAATGACTGTCAGGCTGCGTGCACACTTTAAAAACCTGTTTGTGATAGAATAATTGTATTTTGGTCATTTTTTATTGCAGCACTTTTTGAACATGTGGACAGCTCTGCAGCTGGTCGCTGATCTGTCCAAATCTACCTTAAAGGTACCACGTTGTAAGGTGCAACCGTCATAATACGAGGAGATCGGTGTCATGACATGACACTCTTCTCCTTTCAGTGTGTGTGTGTGCGTGTGTGTGCGTGTGCGTGTGTGTGTGTGTGTGTGAGTGTGTGAAAAAGTGTCACAGTCGCACAATCTCGTTGCACCCAGCTGTGTTGTTCTGACCCTTCAGCTGTTTGTAACAGTGTATTTATTACCTTTTCCTTGTATATGATAATATGGATTGATAATATTCACTGTATACTTGGTATTATTTATATGCACTACCACGTGTCAAATCACACTTTAACTGAACTCGTCTGGTGGTTCGTCTGTATCCAGCAATGTATTTTGCTGCGAGACCATAACATGAAGTTATGCAGGTCAATTTTTTTTTTTGGACACTTTGAGAAGTTGAAACGTTTGTACAGTCCAAACCAACAGCAGCTCCTGTGACCTGCCGCAGAAGCTATGTAGTCTTTTCTTCCTGGTGGGTTATGAAGGCTGGATCTTATTTACTTCGGCAAATTGTGTACGGTGACGGGTCATTGTACAGCTATAAGAATATTTGCTGAAATATAGAGCATTGTTTCAAATGTATTTTTTCAGTGTTTTCCTCACAGTATATTGTTAAAAAAAAAAAAGAAAAACGGTGTATGTTGTGCTCAACAAATGTTTTCTATCAGATTATTAAAATGGGCATGTATAACAAAATCTTCTGGTCTGAATGTTGTTGGAACTGGCGGATTTCTTCTGTCTTCTTTTTATTTCTAATAGTTCAAAACGTTTCATCAGCTGGGACGCTTGATGAACCAGTAGAATCTTTTGTCTTGCGGGTGAAAGGTTTTAACCACTAAAAGTAAAGAAAAGGTGCCGTGAATAGATAACGTAACTAGATCAGGTCGATATTTAGTGTCGACTACACTCTGCCTTGAAAACATGGCCCGGTCCAGTTACACCTGTGCAGTCTTCCAAGGCAGGTAGGATGCTGGAAGCCTCTCGAGTGGATCTATCCTCTCTGTTGGTGTAATCCCACACGGACTCTGTGATGTTGAGCTCAGTGCTCTGTAGAGGCCAAACCATCTGTTGCAGGACTCCCTCGTCTTTATTTTTCTTCGTGAGTCTGACTCAGTGTTTGGGGTTTTTTTGTTTTTTGTTTTTTTTTCTGCAGTGGAATGAATTTGGGACCAATCGAACTTTTTTTTTTCCTGACAGCGTTGCGTAAAGGATAAGATTAGAAATATCTACGGTTCTTAAAACACAGTACCCCGCATTTCGTGCCTATGTTTCACTCCGCTTTTATGTGTTCAGGTGCACAGTTCACTTTCAGCGTCACAAACGTGATGATGCATCTGCAAGATTCCGACTGATGTGGTTTTTGGTTCACGTCACGGCTCCTGTTTTTCAACTCTTGAGAAGAAAAACAGCGAGAAGGTGACAGAAGGAGGAAAACACCTCCATTCAGTCACTTCCCTGACAGTGATAACTGTGACTTCTCTTCCCTTTAAATGTTGAGTTCAGCGCTGCTGGACAGCGGGCCAGCAATGTAAACAGGAAGGGTAGAGATAGCGATGCTATGTGCAGGGGCCCTCAGGGCATTCACTCTCCCATAGCTGCGAGCACCTTCACCCCAACAGATCTGAACAGGCATCTGAAATACGTGATCAACAGGACGGCATGCCGAGGAACATTTACATGAAGCCAGAGATGACTCGTACAGATTTGGCTTCAACAAAACAGACTTCACTAAAGACATCTGCTGATATGATCTGCTGATGATTTTCACTGTTCACATTGCATGGAAGCTCAGCGGCTCTCCTGATAGTGTGTTGTTTATCTGGTTAACGATTGTAGATTTACTTATTAACTTCTTTTGTTCTCAGCTGCTGACATACGCAGCTGTTTCTCCTTTAGTTCTGTCAGGTGTTTTATAGCTTTCATCTGGTCACCGGGTTTTAAAACGACACTCATTATTTAACTATAAAAAATAACCAGCTGGGATAAATTAAAAAAATCCGACAGTACCAGTGCTGACAGACCGCTCAAAAGGTCCCTTGTTTAATGCAAAATGTACTGACCTAAAACAAGGTAAACGTATTCCATGTGCGATATATGATCAAAGAGTCCCGAGGTTCATTTTTGTTGAAACGTGTAACATTAAACTTTGGAGTTTGTGGATGTCTAGAAGACAACAGGAAACCTGAACCGTCCTCGTCTTCCTTTAGATTCGGCCAAAATGGGACAAGTGTTTATGGTAAACATGGGCGCAGACACTTTTCCACGGTGGTGGTCCACACTGCCATAGCAATGGGCAGAGAGTTTGTTTGAAACTCTAACACAAGTCCTGTGGTTTGTTGGCGACTGACGTCAGCAGGGTGAAGGCGCCCTGCTCCGGCAACGTCTGTGAACTGTCTGGGTTCAGGCCGGGCCGGACGCTCCGACTGCCAGCAGATCCAGTTGACAGCCACTCGACGTCCTTTCTCCACTCTACCAGCCAGGCCCTGAAAGGGCCCGCGGCCCGGGGCCAAGGCAGAGAGGAAGAGAACCACTTCCAGCCAAACAAACCTGCTCTCTCCATATCCACTTTATAAAAACAAATGTCTTCCTGCAGTTTCTCCTGGCCAGCTGCTGTTTGTTTTTAGTTGGGTTGACAGTAAGGAGTGAAGTCAGTGGGAGGAATACGGGGTAAAAATGGGGCAATCCGGGATAATTCAATAGCGGTGTGTGTGTGTGTGTGTGTGTGTGTGTGTGTGTGTGTGTGTGTGTGTGTGTGGACGGCAGAGATCAGCTCCGAGTGGCTGAGACAGATGGCTGAGGACGTGAGCTCAAAAAGACAGTTCTGCCCCGCTCTGAGGAATATGATGAATCTGGAAAAGATCAGATGAGGCAGTTGGCTTCCTCTCAGGCCTCTTCTGTGTCTGTGTCTCTGTCTGTGTCTCTGTCTGTGTCTCTGTGTGTGTGTGTGTGTGTGTGTGTGTGTGTGTGTGTGTGTGTGTGTGTGTGTCTTGTGTTTCATGGACTCTAAAAAAAAAAACCCTCAGTAAAACTGCAGGATTAGGACAATAGCAGGATGCGTCCGTCCCAGAAAATGTCACAAATCATCAGAGTTATCAAACACGGCGGCAGTCGTCATAGATATGCCATTGTTTCTCCGAGTGTGGTTTTGCCTTTGCATGCAAATGTCTCAGATGTATTTGAATACATGGAGCCCGTATGGCAGCAGTTATATAATCCGAAGAACAGGCAAAATGCACGAGAACTGTCACAACATATCCAGAATAAAAGGAGTGTTTTTGTGAGGGGAAAAAAGGTTTTTTGTTTTTTTTGCACGCAGTGTTTAACTTTTATTATTCAAGCTTCGCCTTAAAGATCAGAATAATATAACTCAGTTCGATATGTGGAATACAAACACATTTTGGTAATTCTGTGTGATGAATGCTTTCTTTAAAAAAAATATATACACTGGATGTATGTGATTTAAAAAAAAAAATAGGTGGATCCTTGGACATTACTCTGTGTGTAAAGCACTCGTCTGTGTCAAATCACATTTAATCACTGTGCGTTTAAGGACGCGGCACCAGCCTGACATTTGTGCTGAGTCCTCTTGGCTCTTTACCCAGCATGCAGCCAGCTCAGGGATTGTTCGTACATGGAAGGAAACATCCCCGTGGGGACGCAATGGCCCACAAGAGTACACTGCGATCCTAGTTTGTCCAAAAAAAAAATATAATAAATATATATTATGCATGAATACTCACAGATGACACATTCGAGAACGTGCGTACACAGACACGCACTGAACACGTTGTGACATCCGGCAGATAAACTGACGTGACAAGGAACCTACTGCACCTGAGGGGGAAAAGAAGAAAGATAGAGGAGTGAATATTGATTATGCATCAAAAACCAGCCCGAGAAAATATATATATATTTTTTATTCACCAATTTTCTGCCACTGGAGCTTTTCTCTGTGAAACCTGGAGACCATTATGGTCTGATCAAGTACCAGAAAAATCACGTTTAATCCATGTGTCTTTCTCTTGATTTTTTTTTTCTTTTTTTCCCAGATCAATAGTTGTCCTGACCTGACTCGCAGACAAAGAGATGCACGGGGTCAGAGCATGCAGCTCTGCAGCTCTCTGGTGTGCGTGGGAGGAGACACTCAACGTGTGCTGTAGCGGCAGCAGTCTGTGGTGGAGGGGAACGAAACCGAGCGAGAGGGAGGCCTACACATTATGAAAACATCAGATACACCACATCTGTAGGGGTGACATCAACAAAACATTCGCACTGAAGCGCAATGCAAAGGTCATCTTGATCTGAGACCTGGGAGGTTACATTTAACATGTGGTCTTTTATTTTTCACCTAAAAACAGTTCAAATAAATGTTAAAACTGCTGGAAATTACACTTGAATCCAAGTTTTGAGGTGCCCTCAAATCCATAAGTAAACAATAAGGGCTTGCACTGTGTGTGTGTCTGACTGATCAAACAACATATGGCACTGCTGACATCATCTGAAGATAAGATGGTTGTTTGACAGTAAAACCTTGCCTCTGTGTTTTCCAGACTTCCGTTCATTAAGCAACAGCACTTACTTTTCCATCACAACTTTATCTAAAAGCTCTAGATGTCTAACTGGAAAAAAATAAAAATGCTGAGCCTGCTCTCAACACCTACAGCCTTACAGTCAACTTTTTCTTTCCATTTTTCATCATAGTGAAAGTGTTATTTTTCTTGTCATTGCGCAAGAGATGAGATTACTCAGAGTCCTATTGTTGTTTTGTGGATTCCAGTAAGGATCTGACAGCGTCACTGGCCCGGCTTCCTCTGTGCCCACTCAACTGCACTGTATTACAGGAGCGATAAGGCTGCAGCATTTCCCTCCCCACCCTGACCAAGGTAAGCTCTACCTGGCTGCACATTGGTCTGTGTGGACATGATGGAGGAGGCAGATAAGAGAGGCTGTTGTGACTGGGCCGTCTTAAAAAGCAGAATGTGATGATGGTCAGATAGCTTCTTGTAAGTACATGCTCGGTGCTCGTGTCCCTTTGTGTCCCCATGTATGCACGTGTATGGCATGTGTAAAAATGGAGTGTGCTGCACAGAGAGGCCCATAGTGCGTAATTTACAGCGGTGGGAAAGTGCTCGTATCCTTTACTTCAGCAAAGCAACACAACAGTCTAAAAATACTTCATTACATGGTCGAAATCACACTGAATAAAGAAGAGAGTTATCAGCAAAATACTGACAAGGCTTTCCATATTTTGTCACCTCATCAAAATGTAAAAGCCCAGTTTGTGTCCAAATTGAAGGTTACTATTCTCTCTCTCTCTCTCTCTCTCTCTCTCTCTCTCTCTCTCTCTCTCTCTCTCTCTCTCTCTCTCTCTCTATATATATATATATATATATATATATATATATATATATATATATATATATAAAACGTCACACTACATCATATCATCGAAAATGTCCAAAAATGTCATACTGATATTGCAGGAATTCTTTCCATAACACTGTCTAACATTAATAATTAGACTTTGAATCTGTCAGAAGCCAAACAAGGCGGGCGCTGAATAGCTAACGTAGCTAAAAGTCTATAAAGTGTACATTGTACAGTAACAGTCAGCTGATGTGTCGGTTATTATTATTGCCTCTTCAAATAAGCTGTTCCCTGTTCAGGTATCGGTTACTTATTATACTGTCTAAAAAAAAAAAAAAAAAGACTCCCATGTCCGGCTGCCCACTTGACGGACCAACACCCCGACGTATGGTGCCAACTACCTAATCAAGGAGGGAGCACCTGAGGGGGGAGACACACAAACAGGTTTTCCTCCACAATGGGAAATAAATTGAAAATAAACAGCAAATGACAAGAGACAGAAGCATCGACACAGGAGAATATATTTGACATATTTTCTACTCTCATTTTGTTGGTGTGTGTGTGTGTGTGTGTGTGGGTGAGGAGGCAGATTGGTATTTTCACAGTATTGGGGGGGGGGGGGGGGGGGGGGGGAGAGACACACGACCCCCTTGAAAAAGGCAGCGGCTACGCCCACACATGTGATTGTGCACGTGAAACGTGGTTTAGGAACATTTTCATGGTGTAGTGTGTGAAGCCAATGTAGATTCCCATGTTATAGTGTGTTGCAACATGTAGTAAACATGTGTAATAGATGTGATCACGTGTCCGGGAGAGGAACGCAACACAACAGTCTAAAATACTTTATTAACAGTTCAATATCTCACTGAAGAACAACCGGATTATCAGCAAAATCTATTAAAAGTAAAAAAATTATGTTTTTAATTTTAGTCCAGTGGTTCTGAACCAAAAGGCTTGTGTACCCATCCCAAGAGAAATTATAAAATGGGTTTGAAAGATGAAAAAACATCTTCATGGTGTAACATGAGAAGCACATGTAGGTTCCCACTTGTTGCAACATGTGATCACATGGGTCCAGGTGGAAAACATTTTCTGTGAGGGAACTACAGGTGTGCACCTGAATTGGTACTTCTGCAGTAGTTTGGGGGTATAAGTGCAGAACAGACGGCTAAAAGTGATTGATGAACACTAAATGGTGGATAAATGGTGAAAACAGCAAAAAGTAATGGATGAACCGTTGAAATTGCTATCTTAAAATAACAGATACCTAAAATGAATGGATAGCATCTTATTTGATTATTTTATCTTTTTGAGCTCAACATTTTTTTTTATTTTCATGAACCTATCTTATTACAGCTGATATTTGAAGTCATATTTCTCTGCAATATACAAACTAAAGTAGGTTGAATTGGAGGCGGGCATGTGAAGTAGAACTCTAAAACTGTGCTTGATTACAGTATCTACAGTACTGTCTGAATCCAAAAGAGACACGGGAAAGGAAATCAGAGATGATCTGTAAACAGTGTCTGTGTGTAGCTCACACTTGGTCGGCTGATATGTAAAAGCCAGCTGAGCAGTATGTCAAAGGGCATCGTGGCCTGAAGAGCCTACGTGCATCTCAGGGTGCCACCAAAGATGCCTTGTCTCCACTCTACCATGTCCGCCAGGCTCATTAAAACCCAGGCTGCATCAGGGCAGCCTTCCGGTGTCTGTCTCCATTTCAGTGCCCAGAGCAGAACCCACACAAAGATTGAGTTCAAAGAGTGAACCTCTATCTGCCTGTTTTATTTGCAAAGTGTGCTCTCCGGTACTGTTGGCAGGGGTGGGTGGAAAATTTAGTATCAATGAGGGCAAATGCAAGAGACCTTTATTTACTTTGAAGTCACGTTCACACGGGGGCCCTCAGGCAGGCTTATGCTATCAGTACCCTCGCTATCTGCTGGACACACAAACTTTTAATGACAATGCAGATTGTGTGCAGGTTCATTTAAAATCTATCTACAGGAGTCTCCATGACTTTTGGAGTTCTTGGTGGCCTGAGGACTATTTTCCCTACACACTTTTTTGGTGTCTTGACTTAGTGTGAGGAAATTGTGTTGTCTTTTTTAGTATCTTATTTAACTTTTTAAATATGCAGAATAGTGGCTTATATATATATATATATATATATATATATATATATATATATATATATATAGAGAGAGAGAGAGAGAGAGAGAGAGAGAGAGAGAGAGAGAAGAGAGATAGAGAATAGTAACCTTCAATTTTGACTAACTGGGCTTTCACATTTGATGAAGGTGACAAAATATGGACAGCATTGTTAGTATAGGAAACAAGGAACAAATGTTTTGCATATTATATATAGAATATATATTATGAAACATGCCATCAATTAAAATGCATGTTTACAGTATTTTTCAAAAAAGGTCAAATCAAGTAGGAAAACAGCGTTTTTAACTGTTTCAGAGGGACCTGAGATCAAGCTCGTTTCAAGAAACGTTTCTTTTAAAAAAAAAAAAAAAAAAAAAAAAAAAATATATATATATATATATGTTTTTTTTAAATTTATTTATTTATTTTTATTTATTTTTATTTTTTTATATATTAAATAAAATAATTTTATAAAATTATAAATATGGACAGCATTGTTAGTATAGGAAACAAGGAACAAATGTTTTGCATATTATATATAGAATATATATTATGAAACATGCCATCAATTAAAATGTATATATTTTATAAAATTATATATAATTATGTTATTCTACTTCCGCTTAAAACGTTCACGTTGGATTTTGGAAGCGCTACGTAAATTGTTGTGCAGTACAGCAGCGACACACTGTGGCCCTGCAGGGAATAACCAGCTCTAGTGACAACATGTGGCCAGCGGGCGTCGCTGTTGAGTCGTGCCCCGCGTTGACTGCACAGACAGCAGAAGTCAGCCGAGCAATTTCTGCTCCAGCTGATTCGGTCGCCATCTTTATTCGTGAACATAAACAAGACCAGCGAGCGGCGTTGGCATTCGGACGCACCGCTGTTCCTCGGAGGAAAGCGACGTCAGACTCTCCCCCCGCCGCGGCGCCGACCTCTTCGACCGAAGATGACGGTTGACTTGGTCACCTGAGCCGCCGCCGTCGTCAGTCGGTAAGACGTACAAGACAAGCGTCGCCGACGGGTCGTCAGCTGATGTTTGTTACACCGCTTTGTAAACGGGTTGTTGTGCGCGCGAGCATGATGCCATGACAACGGTGCGGCCGTCATTAACCGTGAAGCCTTCCGGTGTAAATCGAGGGGGGTGGGGGGGGGCTCCGTGTACGTTTCACTGTACGCCGATAATAACGCCGACTTGGTGTTTAAACCGTGGAGGTTTAAACCAGGCCATTTGGTTCGTGTTCAACCTTTGCTTTGAAGAGCTGCTTGTGTCTTTACACCGCTGGTTTTCTGTTGTGAATTAAGGTTACCGGTTTTCCACAGAGATGGGGGTCCGCTGCGGATTTCCTCACCGGGAGGGAGCGGAGGTTTAAAGAGGGGGGGGCGGGCGGGGAGGGCAGCAGAGGGGGGGGGGGGCCTTTGCTGCTCGTCGTCAGCCCTGAAGAGATGGACCAGGAGTACGAGAGACGGCTGCTGAGGCAAATCAACCACCAGAACCTGCCGACGGAGGCCCGCCTGAGCAAGGTGAGGTCCGGAGGAGGAGGAGGAGGAGGATGGTGGTGGTGGTGGTGCATGCACCACCCTGGAGAAACGGGGTTGTGCGCCGACACAGACTGACAGAAGTGAGTGCATGATGAAAATCACTGCCCTGCAGTAACCTCACTGGACCGCTCCTGTGTTGTTGGTGTTAAACAGTGTGTGAGTGCTACCTGCAGTCCTGTCAGTGTGAAGTCGGGGGACCGCTTCATCCCCACCCGCGCTGGAAGCAACTGGAGCATCAACTTCCACTACGCCAACGTGAGCTTGTTTATTCATTTATTTGTCTGCCCGGTGAGCCTTTCGCCTGACTTGTCATGCTGTGCCGTAAACACAGTAACAGCAGTAATGAAGGCTGAGGTTCACAGCTGACGTCCCTTTCCCTTCCTTTGCAGGAGAACTGTCGCTCTCCCAGCCAGAACCACAAAGCAAAGGAGGCCAGTTCAGATTCAAGCAAAGGTCGGGGATCCCCTTTCCTCCGATGTGTTATCCCCCCCCCCGTTGATATTTCAAAGCCTTGATCCGTGTCTCATCACCGCTTTCAACCGCCGCCCCTCCTCCAGATGCTGTGGCGTACGCTGCCCTGCTGAGGAACGAGCTGCTGGGGGCCGGGATAGAGACGGTGCCAGACCCTCACACGGACGAACGGCGGCACGCAGTCCTCTCTCAAGACTCTCGCAGCCTTTTTAGGGTACAGATCATGTAAAAAAAAAAAAAAAAAGCTTATTCATTAACGATCCTGGACTTTTAACTGTCCAAAACCTGAAGGACAAAACATTCTGTCCTCCATAAACAACAGGTCACGAAGCGGTCAATAATATGATGTGTAGTGCCTGTGGTTTGGTAGAATGATGGGACTCAACTATAAAATCCTTTTCTGGTCCATCACGCATCGTAATTGATGAATGAAGAGAAAAGTAGAAAACACTGACCTGGATTCAGCTTCACTTTCTGAATATGATTCTTCTTCGTGCTTCTCTTCTCTGCAGTACACTGTCCACACTAAGAGAGTGCCTTTCGATAGCGATAATGAAGTCTCACCATACTCCCTTTCTCCACTTAGTAACAAGAGGTATGAAGAGTCCCACTCGCTGCACGCCGAACAGAACTGGTGCTTTAAACTGTACTCAGCTCTGTCGATTTTCCCTGTTTGTTTTTTGTTTTTAAATTTATTTATCTTGATGTTTCTGTAGTCACAAGCTGCTCCGCTCCCCTCGCAAACCGGCCCGAAAGATCTCCAAGATCCCCTTCAAAGTGCTGGACGCTCCGGAGCTGCAGGATGACTTCTACCTCAACCTGGTAGACTGGTCAGCGGGCAACCTGCTGAGCGTCGGCCTGGGAGCCTGCGTCTACCTGTGGAGTGCCTGCACAAGCCAGGTCAGGGTTTAAAGAGACGTCACGAGTTTCACCGCGGGATTTCTCCTCAGTCACCCGGTGCAGCCCCGCAGATGACAGAAATACAGTGTGTGTGTGTGTCCGGTCTCATCTTGTCCCTCCGCGATTTCATATCCTTGATTTTGCTGCGTTTTTTTTTTTTTTTCTCAAAAATTGCGATGCTGCGTGCAGTTTCGTGCATTTTTTTTTTTTTTTCCAGTTAAGTTACGGGGATTGTCAAAAGCCGCAAGTCTCGGAAAAAGATAGAATATGTTTTCGTTAACTATTATCTAATGAACGAACATATGCTATATGTAATTACGCCCTATGATAATGAACATACTGTACATGCCAGAAATATTTTAGAGCTTTTTTAAAAAAAATTTTTTTTATCATGAACTTAAAAAAAACATCATGTCAAAGTTAATAAGAACCGAGTCATAAAAGTGACCATTTTAAAATACAATCTGTGGCTGTTATATAGAATACAGAGGCTACATCCTGTGCAAAAAATAATTGCTTTAAATTGTTATAATAATAATAATAGTAATAATAATTCAACACATAAAGTATGCTCCAAAATAAAGTTCTCTCTCTTACAACTGTGAGGAAATGTAAAACTAATTTAATTGAACGCACATGTATGACTACACTGATGCACGGAGGTGGAAAGATTTGCAGCATAATCCTCATAATTAGACTACGTTTCCCATAAACCCTGTCACTTTTGTTTTTTGAGGTAAAAACTGATGGAAGTTGAAGTGTTTGATTATGTGTGTTATGTCTATATTAACAGGTGACGAGGTTATGTGACCTCTCTGTGGATGGAGACTCTGTTACATCTGTCTGTTGGAACGAGAGGGTGAGGCCGCCTAATCTCATCATCTACTTATTTATCACACTGTTACAAGACAGAGAGTAAGTGTTCATAGAGAGGAAAGTATGGAAAGAATAAAGTTGTATTTGATGTCCCCCCCCACCCGTCAGGGAAGTCTGGTCGCCGTTGGAACCCACAAGGGTTACGTTCAGATCTGGGACGCAGCCGGAGGGAGGAAGCTGACCAGTCTGGAGGGCCACTCAGCCCGAGTAGGTCAGTCACAGCTGGAAGACAGAGGAAAGAAGTGGATTTAGACTTTAATATGATTCACACGGTGGTGCAGTGGTTAGCATTGTGGCCTCACAGTAAAAAAAAAAGGTTCTGGGTTTGAACCCGGGCCTCTCTGTGCGGGGTTTGCATGTTCTCCCTGTGCCCGCGTGGGTTCTCTCCGGGTACTCCGGCTTCCTCCCAACATCCAAAAACATGCACCTCAGGTTAATTGGTGGTTTTACAAATTGCCCTTAGGTGTGAATGAGAGCGTGAATGTGCTTTGTGTCTTTAAATGCACATTAACATGAATCCAACATATTGTACCGAATGGATAAATGGAGGCAGATGTTATCTTTCAGTCAGAAATGCACACATTCAGCGACACACCGGAGCTCTCTCACGCTGGGCACCGGTTCACTAACAGGGCGAGACTAGCCTGGACCCGTCCCTCAAAGCCTCCCGCACACAAAGAGGAGGCCCCGCCCCTATCGCTGCTGAGCCAATCACAAGGCTGCATGTTGGCTCTGTCAGGTTCCCCGTGATTGACAGAGAGCCTATTCAGTCCCCAGCTGACTAGAATCCCAGACACAAGGACGCACGCCGCAATATTATTTGAAAAGAGGATACCGTTGTAAAAAAATAAATAAAACAAATTAATGAAAAAAAACAACGACATTTACTTCACCCACGAATCCTTGTGCAATCATTTTTGCAAGATATTGCTGGCTAAAACACTGCAGCTCCTATCCACAACAGCCAACTACTGAGGCCAGTATATTATTATGCCAAGTGTATGGACTTATGCCTGCTTAGTATTGAATGCACAATGAGAAGGTATGTTTATACATGGATCTAGGCTCAGTTTAATATAAAACACAATTTGATACAATATATATAGTAGGGGGACCCTGCTCCATCTCTATCAGTTTGGGGGTCCTTGGCCTGAGAACAGGCGTCCAGTTAGACGGACCAACTGCCCGAAGTTAATCCGCAACTTCCAGCCAATCAGAATCCAGAGTTTTGAGTGTCAGTGGTTTACGAACATATAAGAAACACCAGGTGGATTTTTGACAGCCGCAGTGAAACATGAGACCCTCCCCTCCCACTGTTCGTGCCCAAGGTGCTCTGGCGTGGAATGGGGAGCAGCTGTCGTCCGGAAGCCGCGACAGAGTGATCCTTCAGCGGGACGTCAGAACGCCGCCCTCTGCTGAGAGGAGGCTGCAAGGTCACCGGCAAGAAGTGTGTGGTCTCAAATGGTCTCCTGACCACCAGCACCTGGCGTCCGGAGGCAACGACAACAAGGTGAGGCAACAAAGGAAGGATTCAGAGTAGCATCTTGATACTGGTTCAAAGGATTAGTAGGAGTAAGTTAATTCAGGCTTTAATGATCTAGCAAAAAAAAAAAAAATGTCTTACCCCAAAAACATCCTTCCTGTCCTCGTCTTGTCTCTTGCCCAGTTGCTGGTGTGGAACAGCTCCAGTCTTCTCCCCGTGCAGCAGTACAGTGACCACCTGGCAGCAGTGAAGGCCATTGCCTGGTCGCCCCACCAACACGGGCTGCTGGCGTCAGGTGGCGGCACAGCTGACCGCTGCCTGCGTTTCTGGAACACGCTGACGGGTCAGGCGCTGCAGAGCACCGACACCGGCTCCCAGGTCTGCAACCTGGCCTGGTCCAAACATGCCAACGAACTGGTGAGGACACACGCACACTCAGGAAATGTATAAGCCGTCTCTGTACCGAGCTATTGTCCTGTTCTGAGGTGTTTGGTTTTTTTTATGTGCCGTCACCAACGGTATGAGCTGTGCAAGACATGATGTCATAATACACCTTTAATACACAAGGTTTAGTTTTTGCTGAGATGCGTTGACTAAAAATTATTTTTGAGGTTCTGGCCAGTGTTGGTTTTGTATTAAATTAAATAATATTCACAGTGTGTTTCTAATATTCCACTTCTTCTAACTCTTGGTTCTTCGTTTCCAGGTGAGCACCCACGGCTACTCTCAGAACCAGATCCTGGTGTGGAAATACCCGTCTCTAACGCAGGTGGCCAAGCTGACAGGACACTCCTACAGAGTCTTGTATCTGGTATGAACACATGTCTCAATGAGAGGCCATGCATGTTCACTAGAGGACCAACACATGCCTATTTGTGGTTGCTGAAATATATTCTACATATATGTTCCTGTTGTGGAAGATGTATACAGATACTATACATAAGAAAAAGTAGCAATAGCCCAGTTTAAAAATGATCTTTTATAAATTAAACTCCTGGATTTAAATTTTACAACCCTCTGCCATCGTGACAACGTGCAATAATGTACTTAAAAATACTTCAATAATGTACTTAAAGTACAAAGAGTGGACCCTGAGAGTGTTTATATCTTACATCTAATGCATTAAAGTAGGGGCAGCATTTAAATGTTGTATTCTGTTTAGTTTAAATGGAGGGAATTTTAACTCATTACACCATTTAATGCATGATATCTGGTGGGAGTTAAGAAATATGAGTAACTTTGTACAAGTAAAGAAATCCCAACATCTCCAGTATCTCTCTATTATGCTTGACTGAACTTCCTCTCAGGACCTTGTGGTGTGTATAAATGGTGGTTGATTGACATCGTCCCACCTGACAGTTGTTGTTAGGACCATTGGGTTTGGACATAGTTTGGTAACATCATGTTATTCTCAGCATAACTCCGCCCACTGTGCTCCTGACCTGAGAGGACTATATTCAGACAGTAGTTGAAAACATCTGTGTGTGTTTGCAGGGCCTCCAGTTTCCTTCTTAAATATAGAAGCACGAAGGAACTGAGCACGGGAATTTATCTCTCTTTCGAGACCTTCTCTGAGCATTTTGTTCATTCATTTCCAAGTATACACAAACCAAACTGTTCACTCCTTCACCACTTTTCCTCTCCTCCTCCTCCTCCTCCTCCTCCTCCTGTCTCAGGCGGTGTCACCAGATGGAGAGGCCATCGTTACAGGAGCTGGAGATGAGACACTACGTTTCTGGAACGTCTTCAGTAAGACACGCTGCACCAAGGTACAGTCAATCAGCCCATTACAGACAGTATCCATCATATACAGACTGATAAAGTCTGACTAATTAAACATCAGTTGGAGAGGTATATTTTAGGGGATTTCTGGACAAAATAATCAGCAAAATCGCAGATTTAAGAGCCATTTGTCATATTTAAATGTTTCATCTCTTTCTCTTCCCAGGAATCAAAGTCAGTGTTGAACCTCTTCACAAGAATACGATAGTAAACAGCCCGGGGTCAGGACTGCTTCAGGAGGAGCCGCCTCTGCTGTGGTTGAAACGAGTCGAACAGCGACCCTCACAGACTGTCCTGCAGAACTCTCTCCTCTCAGCACCGACCTCCACCGCAACGCTAAAATCCACTTTTTTTTTCTACGAAGGATGCAGCCTCCTCCACCTCCAACTACAACTGCCATCCCTCACAGTGATGTCACTGATTAAAAAAAAAAACTAAAAAAAACTACACAAACAAAACAAGCAGTCTATTGTCACGACATGTTGTCTGCTACAAAACTTTTGGTCCTGTTCTCTTTTCTGTTGTGGAAGTGAAGTTGTTTTATTATATATTAGCAGAAGTATACGTGTACAAGAGTTCTAAGCTATATGATGTAATGATGTAACATTTTTAAAAGGCTCTCCTTTGTAACAGAGAGAAGACGCTGCCTGGATGGGGTAAAAGGGGGGGGGGTTTCTATATTTTGATAATGTGTGAATATGATCTGCAGCATTATGCAACAGAAGACAAACAATAAATACGTGAACAAACACACAGTTGCTTGTGCAGCTGCAACAAAACGATCTGTTTATTGTGTGTTCTGTTAGTTGGCAGAGAGATAGAGGATCCTGCTTTAAAACTGACAGAGCTGTTTTAATTAAAAACATGTTGCAGAGACTCTTTTATCATGATAACAGTCCATTTAATTCGTTTTGAGTTGGTTCAGTCCAAGTGTTGTGTTTTCCAGTGTCACCTGCCTAATTGAACAGTCTTATGGCACCAAGTATTGCTGAAACAGATTCAGATTTGGGTGGGTTTTTTTTTTTTCTTCTCAAAGTAAAGAAATACAAGCAGCTCTGACTAGTAATCTGAGTATCCAGACCCCTGCAGACCTCGGCAGAGCAGAGAGAACTCCTTTACAATGTCCTTAACGCAGCGTTTGTTGGTTTGTTCCCTGGGAGACAGACACAAATGACAAGATAACGTTGACTGAGATATATGAAAAAAAAAAAAGCATAATATTGGGAAGACAGCACCTAAATCCTGTCATAGAGTTAGTAATGTTAAAGTGTTTGTCATTTTAAGTAAATCATTTTCTATATAAGCCAGTAGTTTATGATTAGCGTGTTTTTAAAAAAAAATTTCCCTGCAGTTCAGAGTGTTTAACATGTGACCACCTGTTTTTACTGTTAATTATGGACATGCATGCTTTTTATATTGTGTAAATATAAAGTATTTTTTAGTTCTGTTTAGCCTGGCATCAGCTCCTAATAGGAACTTAGTAATTTGGCTGATTGCTGCTCCACCTTGTTCAACAGCTTTCCAAAGCAAAACAGGCAGAAAAAGCAGTCGTTGTGGCCAGAGAGCCAAAATAATGAGCTAAAAGATGTCGAAATGCACAATACCATCCATTGTTAATGTAAAAAGGTTTGTTAAAGCTGTGTAGTGTATACATCATTAACAGTTTTATTCTTACCTTAGAAGCTGCTGACTGAAGGTGAGTTTCTGCTCTGCGGAGACCTGAGCCGAGGGGAACCCCGGCGTCTGCAGTGTCTCTTTCAGCCACTGGGACAGCAGGGCGGGACAGTGTCTGTTGAGATTCAGCAGAACCTCAGAGAAGGGCTCCGTCAGACTGCGAGGAGAGCCGCCTCCAACCGCCTGAGGCAGGAATAAAAAATGTACAATACGCTGCCATTAGAAGAGAGTGTGGTGGAGCCTGTTTTATATTAGACTCCATCTCAGGAATAAAAAGCATGCTCTGAGTTGAATACGTTTCGGTGGGTGCACTCTGATGATGGATATTTTCCTCTGGGATCTAAAGAGCGGTTCACCTGGAGTATAGTCTCTGTCAGGAGCTTTCCGTCCCTCTGCAGCACGTCACTGAGTGAGGGCATGTCTTTACAGCGACTCAGGAACTCTGTCTGCCAGAGACAAAAGATCATTTCTGCCATCAGTGGCGGAAAGTAACTCAGTACATTTTCACAAGTACTGTACTTCAGTACAGTTTTGAGGTACTTGAGTATTTACATTATACTTCCGCTACACTACGTTTTAGAGGGGAAATATTGCATTTTATACTCCACTACATTTATCTGACAGCTTTACTGTTACTTTTCACGTAAGGATTTGACACCGTTAACATCCACACAATGGATAATATAACGAGCTTTTAAAACACAACATATTGTGAAATTAAACCAGTTGTCCCCAACCCGTTTGTCCTCTGATGTCTTACAAAAATTGGAGTAGTTGGGTCACATTACAGATGTCATTGAGTTTTTAACCGCTCCATCCATTCATCCATCGTCTATACCCGCTTTATCCTGAGCAGGGTCACGGGGGGAGCTGGAGCCTATCCCAGCTCACTTTGGGTGGAGGCAGGGTTCATCCTGGACAGGTCTCTAGTCCATCACAGGGCCAACACTTATAAACAGACGGAAACTAAGACCATTCACACCTAAAGGCAATTTGTAGAACCACCAATTAATCTGAGGTGCATGTTTTTGGATGTTGGGAGGAAGCCGGAGTACCCGAAGAGAACCCATGCAGGCACAGGGAGAACCTGCAAACTCTGCACAGAAAGGCCCCGGATTTGAACCCAGAACCTTTTTGCTGTGAGGCCATAATGGTAACCATTGCACCACTGTGCCGCCCCTTAAATGCTCCAACAAACTGAATTTTCCCTATAAACTTTTCACACCATTTCATTTAACCCTCCTGTTATGTTGCACTTCAAATTGACCCGTTTCCAAGTTTGAAAATCTAGAAAAAATATTTTAAAGTACTTTTTTCCGTATCAAACTTCTTCTGCTTGCCTTAATTAGTGTAATCAACGTAAAATAAATTAAAAAAAAAAATCATGTATTTGCAACCCCTCCCTGCAGGTTTATATTACAGAGATGATGTTCGGGTCAATTTGACCCGACAGTTAAAGTGGAGGCTAAAAGGGGTCAAAAGTGTCAAGTTTAGACCATTTCTTTCTTTGAAAATGTGAGACAGTCTTTCTTACTCCCTCCCACCATGTTTCACCCCATTTCTCTCAACCTATTTCATCCCAATCTCGCACATACACTCTCTTTCTAACTACCCCCACCTGTGCAAGAAATACAGATTCTATTTTGACAGGAACCTTTTTTTTTCCCGCAGGAAAACTGCGCCCACACTTAGCAGGGGAGAGGCGAAACATACAAAATGGTTGCTTAGGAGTCCTACCAACTATACACTCTGCAGATACAACTCAGCAGCTTACTGGAGGACAACACGAGCGACAGAAACAAAAGGACGACAGCCCTGGAGGCTCTGGAGCACATCCTTGATCACGACAGTGAAACAGAGGAGGATGTGTCTGAAGATGAAGGCCATCTTCAGGTCAATTCAGATTCTAATGGGACTGATTATGAACCATCAGATGAGGAATGTGATAGACCTGTTCCTCCAAGCGAGACATTCGTGTCAAAAAAATCGTGAAATACAGCGGTCATCCTCACCCAATACACATCAGCCGAGACCGTCTGCCGAAAATATTGTAAAGACAGTGCCAGGCCCAACCAGGACGGCGGTGACTCGTGTCACAGACATCAAGTCAGCTTTTGAGCTGGTCATTCAAAACTCAATACAGAAAGTCATTCTAGAAATGACTGATCTAGAAGGGACACGTGTTTTGGGGGAGAAGTGGAAGGAGCTGGATGAAACTCAACCCTTATGACTCATTTGGCTTGATTTTGAGTGAGCGGGTCAATATGACCCTGAACAGCAGAGGTGTCTCATCTCTATTTATCTACATCACCCCATGAAAAAAAAGAAAATTTCAAAATGCAAATACAATTTAGGAAAAAATACATGTTATGGTAGACTAATGCAATTTATATCTAGGTTTTTCCAGTGTACCTAAAAAAATACATTTAAAAAAAAATAAATTTTTCATGAAAACGAGTGAGTTATCCTAATTGAACTATGATGTATGGAGGGGTAAATAACTCCATTCCACTAAAAACTGATTGAATTGTTAGTAATGGTGTTGGTGATGAGGTACAAACTATATTTATTAGGATTTTTTTGGTTTCTGACAACTTTTGGATGATTAAACATGCACCGGGTCACATTGACCCGGGAACATCATTGCTGTACATAAGAAACAAACATAGCAGGAGGGTTAAAAACAATTTCAATTGATCCAACATCTCATCAAAAAACAGAGATAAGAGAAAAATATAAAAAAAACTGAAAATGGATTTGTGGATCAGAACTTTGTTTTTTCTTCTGTCCTCTCCCAGGAATCATTATTATCATCACTAGTTGTGATGGAGCAGTGTTAAATTGCCGGACTGGTAATTTCACTTAAGTAAACGATGTAAATACTTCTTCCACTACTGTCTGAGATGATGAATGATGAATTGAATTTAGAGAAGAAATTTGGTGTAATATTAATTATTGCACATTTCTGCGTTGACTTACAAAGAACAGACTGGCAGCTTTTACTGTGGGTGTCTCTGGGAACTTGATTGACAGAATCCCTAAAAAAACACAGTATACATTTATTTTTTATAAATCCCAAAGATGTTCAAACTATTATTCCCACATTTGTTATTTCTGTATACAGTATAAATATGTACTGTTACTTACCACAGTAAAACAGCGCTTTAATATCTAACTGGTCAGACTGGTACAAGTCCGGCTTCCTTTTAAGGATCTAACAGTGGAGGGAACACAGGTACCGTAGTTATAGACAATGATGTCTGATCCAGATGTGCATGAAGATGGGCAGGTGTGCTCAACCAACCTGAGCATGAAGGTGCATAAACGACTCTGCAATATCAGGATGATCCCTCGGACCTGCCACATAAATACAGGATGAGACGAGTCACCGTTTAAAACAAGCAGACATTTCTCCGCAGACGTTTATTACCTTGTTGAAATATAGTGAGCGTGGTGGAAGTCAAGACTTCAGTGAGGCTTCTGATGTTTGAGAGGTGATGTTCCTCTGCAGCAAATATGTGAACCATCTTTAAGAAAAACAAAACAGAGATGGACATGTGATCTCGGTAGCACGAGACAGTCTTCATTAGAGTCGGAGGGAAAATGTGTTTTTATTGTGGAGGTGTACCTGACATGCCAGATCCAGAGCCGAGGCTTGTGGGAAGGCGCTGTAGATCTGGCCCAGCATCTCACTAAGCTGAGCCACCATGGGCCCGAAATCATGTAGGAGGGTTCGAACTGATTTATCAAAAACCCCACACACTGCCTGGAGGGGAGGGGAGAGAGAAAAGAGAGCCGTGAGCAAGTGTGAGTCATTAAACACGCATACATAGATAGATCATGTATGCACAGATACACACATACATATTTATGGAGGCAGTGAAAACCCTCCTACCTCTACCACCTCTGAGTCATGGAGCCACTTGCTGAGAAGGGTCTGGATCAGAGTGAACACTTGTTGTAGCACTACCACAATCTGAATTTAAACACACACAAAAAAAATACAGAATTTATTTTGATATAGACAGGATAGTAAAACCAAGATCATATGAAGTTTAGGTTGATCTCAGCAAAATTATACATTTTAAACTCATATAATAGTGGTTTATGAAGGTGTGTTGTCGTTTTTCTCTGCGCTTACAGGGTTTTGTGTGCTTGGAGAGGGTGTGAGTGCAGGACCGGGTCCTTCCTCTAAGCTGTCTGGCTGTCTGTTGATGTCCAGAGTGGTGAAGAGACTGGACAGCATGCCCAGGATGTGGATGATGTTCTGTTTATTTGTGGGATTAGGCTATAGGGAAAAGATGAAGAGAATAAATAGTAGACACGTTTTGATAAATGCCAGAGCGATTTTACTGTTGTTACTGTGAAATTTGTGTCAGATGATGCAAAAAGAGCAAACCGTGAGTGTCTGAGTCATTTCAGATACAGACCGTGAACTCCTGATGGTCACTCTGAATAATAGTGTCATTGAAATGCTCTTTGTACTCTTTACAAAAGAGCACCGCAGTCTGATGAACTGAAGATTTTTTTGGGGATAAGAGAATATTTTTTAAAGGATGTAGTACTCCTACTGTAGGAGTACTACTACTGACTATTATTATTGTTATTAGTGGTTTACATTATGTAACAAATAAATATTTCTGTGCCTGTGAGCACACTTTCATAACAGTTTTGTTCATTTACTGTTATAGATTTTTCTATCTGCGTTTCATTATAACTGGTTTGAAGTGGAGAGGACTCAGTGTCACACATTTTCATGCAGGATTTAAGGAACATTTGAATTAAAACATGATGACAATTGTGGAGGTTGTTAGACTATTGACAGCCAACAACACCCACGCTTTCCTGGTGATGCAGAATTGCTTTGTTTTTCAGTCTGAAAACTCTTACTAAATTACATCGAACATCCAAATAATAATAATGCACTTGATACAGCCTGCTTTATTTGTACCCATATTTGTAGTTATTATTTATTTACCTCCTGCTGGGCCAGTGTATCCAGCTGCTGGACGTGAGGGGTGATGAGCAGGTGCAGTCGGCCTAAAATCTCCTCCAATGGCAGGGCGGACAGCAGGAAACCCAACGCCTGCATGAGCCACATGCACTGGCTGCTCTGCACACACACACAAACACATTGACACACACATAGATACACAATACACATCATAAGTGTTGCCCTAAGAGAGAAGGATGTGTACAAAATAATATGAAAGTGTTAATGTTGACGCCTGTTTACTCACCTTATGGATTTCTTTTACCAGTACATCCTACAGAAAAAAAAACAACCACAAAAACATCAGTCACACCACATGTGACCGACGTCCTGCGACTGTGTGAGGTTATGTGTCTGACCTGTGACACTGTTAGGATGTCCTGAGCGTAGGGGCCGAGGTCGTGCCGGCACTCCCTGCAGATCCTCTTCAGCGTAGAGACGCTGGACACAGACAGCTCCGGCTTCACCAGGCCCTGAAGCACCATGGGTAATATACCACCCAGCATCACCGGGTGGTCGGCCAGCCACTCAGCCAGTGACCCTAAATCAAGGGAGATGAAGGAATTTGGGATTTTACAATAAAATTCACATGACAGAGCAGATATATGAATTATAAATGAGCACAAATCAATTGTTAGATACATTTAAATCGACAATAAACCAGTATAGAATAGAAAACAGGTGTCTGTACCTATAGTGTACATGACGGTGTCGGCCAGCATGATGTTGCTGATGTTGATTCTGGGGATCAGACCGATGAGACCAGGAATAACATCCGAGTAGTTCACATCTATGGTCTCTGCTATGGACTGAAAGCCGAACAACAAAGCTTCAGTGTCCTTAAGGTGGAGAGAAACAAAATGTGATGTTACATGGAGAGAGGTGGCAGCAGCTACACAACCAGGAAGAAGGAATGAAATGATTGCAGATGACAGTGACAACTGATACATGTTTGTGCTGAATCCTGTCACTCACTAATACAAGCTACTTTGCATGTCACATCTGTGCTCAGATAAGACTAAATAGGATGAAGCATATTACAGTAACAATAAAATGACAAACCACACAGGGGAAATAAAATTAATTGTCTAGAAAAGCTAAATGAAATCATTCAGAAGCATCAACTGTATATAAAAGACATAAGAAGATATTGTTTTTGATGGTTTATGTTTGGTCAAATTTATGTGGGTGCAACATATTTCTCAAAATAATCAGTGAAATGACATGTTTTAGTACGTGAACCATTTGTAGACGTTGGACTGGATATATGTATATTACAACATATATGATTACAACTTCTACTAAAACCAACAATAAAGCATTGCTGAGTTATCCGAGCAACTTTACAAACTGTAGTTTTATGGATTTGTTCACAAAATACAAGTTTTTAATGAATGTGACTAAAGGGAAAACATGCAGAAGTATTTTACATTGACTTTGGTCATGTTGCAGTACATCATGTGATTTTATTTTTATTTGGACAGAATGTTTCGTTGTCTGTGCAAACTCTCTTCACCGTTGAGGCTCTTTTCGCTACAATTATAGTTCCTCCTTTCCTCTTTCCTCACAAAGGCTATTTCCCCTCATCTGGCCTTGTGTTTACAGTGAGAAGGACTAAGGGAGGGAAACGTAGATTTAGTTAAGGTAACTGAGATGTGCCCTTGCATTTCAGAAACAGGAAAATGCTCCAACCTCTGTCTCTTCAGTCTAATGTTATCTTTTAACTTCCTGTCTACACTGGAAGCATGTGTTGCAGAGTATGTTGACGTCTACTGCCTGTGATTGCCTTGTGTCCATATTTTAACAGATATCTGACCAGGTAGAAAAATATAATGTGCATAGTGACAGTTTGACAGAGATGACAGAAATTGAGACACTTTCTTTTCCAGACGTCGACTGCTATTTAGTTGCAATTAGCTGCAGTAATTAGTTCAGTTCTCCTGCGCAGCACTCAGATCAGCTGGTTGGTTTATTATTATAGTTGTGCTGACGGGACAGAATGTATTTGTGTTTTTAACGTGGCTCTAACAATATGATATCACAGCAGAAGTTGTCACCGCATGACATCCCTGGATGTTATTCACTGCTGTACAGGTATGATCATCTACTTTCACACTCAGTGCCTCAGTGGGAGTTGTTAATTACATTACCTGCCATACTGCTGACTGCTGAGGGTCCATCAGCTGTCTGCCCAGCCTGTCGTAGAGATTACTGAGCAGCTCGGCTCCCAACATTTCATACACGTACATGAGAGTGTCAGAGATGTCTACCCTGCAGAGCAAATAGCCGAGACAACAGAGTTGTAAATATGACAAACGTCATTCTGCTAAACATCCTATTCTCGCATTATTATGGTGTGAATTTGAACATACTAACGCTACCTTAAATGATTGCTGTGCTCAGTACAGCCCCACTGCCAGGCTTTTTGTCATGTCTGTTACTACATTTTAATCAAACTGAAATACAACCCAAAAAAGTTTGGGCGCGATGTAAAATGTAACTAAAAACAGATTGTGATGATTTGTAAGTCATGTAAAACCAAAAATAAAGTGAAAATAGAATAAAAGCAACATATGACATGTTGAAACTGAGAAATGTTATTGTTTTATGAAAACTTTTATGCTCATTTTGAATTTGATGGAAGCAACACGCTTCGAAAAACTTAAAAGAAATAATCGTAATCAAAGAAACATAGTAATAAGGTTAACTTGCAACAGGTCAGTAAGGGGAAGGGGTTCAAGATGACATATGACAAAGGAGACAACTTTAGAGCAGCTAAAATCCTATATCAGGCAAGAATGGGACAACATTTCACTTTTAAAACCCCAGCAACTGGTCTCCTCAGTTCCCAAACATTTACAGTGTTGTTAAAAGAAGAAGTCATGCAGTAAACATGCCCCTGTCCCATCTCTTTCTAAATGTGACCATGCCATTAAATTCAAAATGAGCACATCTTTTTCAAAAAGCAATACGATCTCTCAGTTTCAACATTTGATATGTTGTCTTTGGCCTATTTTCAATTTAATATGGGTTTACATAGTTTGCAAATAGCGTTCGGTTTTTATGTACATTTTACACAGCATTTCGCCTTTTTTGGGAACAGGTTTGTATTTTAAGTTCCTACTTTGGAAAGAAAATGAAGTGTTCTAACTCCAAAGGCTTTGACTGAAATTCAGCTTTAAAGCTTCTTAAAAACTTCCATCAGTTTCTTGTCTTGCCTGTAAATTCGAAACTGCTCTTTGTCATCAGACGACCAGGAGTCATATTCCTCCTGGGAGGGATAGTGGGATTTATGGAGCAGCACGTCCACCAGTTGGAAGTAAACCGGCCTGTAGACCTGCAGGTACACTGCCTGTCTGTCTTCCTCAAATGACAAAATGTCATCCTGAAATTTTTAGAAAAAATAACAAAATAAAGCTTCTGTGTAAATTCAATGAGGAAGATCTGCTCCCTCGTGTTTAATCTTCGTTCCTCTGTCGGTCAACATGTGCTCATCCTCCTGCTACGTTTTCTTTCATTTTACCACGTTGTCAAATCACTCATTCATAATCTTGTTACCAATTCATTTTCACAATGCACAATTTCTCCCTGCATTCTTGAGCCAATCAATTTCGTGTCCCTATTCTTTAAATGTCATCATAATTCTGTCATTTTGTCTCTCACACCTCCTGATGCAACCCTCCTCTTCCCCGTCACGGCCTCATCCATCTGGTTTCCCTGGGAGCCTCAGCTGAAGTTTACATCTGTCATCTCTGCTCTCCCTTCACCCTAACCGCTCAAACAGATGACTGGCCACTTCCGAGCCTGGTTCTGTCTGAGGTTTTCCCTGTTAAATGGTAGTTTTTACAATTCTCTGAATTGCTGCATTCCTGTATTAAGTGCCCTGAGATGTCTTAGTTTGGGATTTAGCACAACATACAAATTTTAAATCCACATAATCCACCCTACCACCAAAACCTAATGTATACATCCTTTGTTAAACCATACTGGAGTGATTTCTTACTAAAGGAGAAACAAACATTTTATGTGGAAAAAGATAAACTTAATGGAAACATAAAACCTCTATTTATCTTTACTTGAGTGTCCATACCTGCAGAGTGTACCAGAAGGTGAGTGTGAGGGAGCTTGTGGTCTCACTGACAGGGTAGTGTCCAGGGATGCCGGTACAGAACAGAATCATATTAACCAAAGCCAGATATTCCTGCCAGTGGTCCACCTGTTCCAACAAAACCCTGTCAGACACAAACAAATTAAGCAATAAAAGACTAATAATGAGGCCTGGTTAGAAGGAGGGGCTGTGTGTGTGTCCATCTGTGTGTACCTGGAGTGTGTTTCCCCCATAGCAACGGCAATGCGACAGATTCCATGTGAGGTTTCCATGTCCCCGTCCTGGGCTGCCGTCTTCAGCTGGTCATGAAGACCAAGCACCAGAGGCATCAGGTTCACCAGAGCATTAACGTAACTGCACACAAATGTTATGAGTCACACACACACAGTATAAACTTAACGTCACCTCATAACGTTGTGTGTTTCTCACCTCTGGCAGTCAGGCTGTGAGATAGCGTTAACTATCGTCTCCACAGCGGTGTCGAACAGCTCTGCGTTGGACAGCGCAGTGAAACAGTCCTGGACCAGCTCCTGGCTTTCCCCCAGCGGCACATCCAGCCCCACCCAGCTGGACAGACAGCGCAGCACTTTCTCCTTCACCTGATTCGAAGAGTCCTGGCTCTGCAGGAGCTGTCGCAGCATGGGACACACCACTGCCCACTCCCCGGCCAGAGCCTCCCTCAGCTGGCCACGGTGCGCTTGAGCCAGTCGGCTGCTCTGGAACTCCTCTGGAAGGACGGTGAGAAGCTCCAGCAGGGCGAGACAGTGTGCGTGGGGGTTCTGAGAGGCCTTTGCACCATCTTCAGGGTCGGGTTTCTGCGGCTGGAACGCCCTCACCATGTCTGCCACAGGCTGGGACCAGGCCTGGGGAATTAGGTTAAGAGCCATAGAGGCGAGGGCGACACACAGACGAGTCAGCACCATTCTGGGCCCCGAGGAGAAGTGTAGGATGTGGGAGAGGAGTTGCGTCCGGAGGCTCTCGTGCTGGTCTGTAGGGAGGTCGCTCCAGTGACGGGATATCTTAGTGTGGAGGGTGCTGGCACCAAAAAACTGAACCTCTGGGATCTGTAGAAAGACACACTCACACTGTGACCATATTCTATCAGATGAGGAAGCGGCTTTGAACTCAGCACATTAAATATCCATGTTTTTCAGTTCTGATCTGCATTCTGTGGGGAAACTCTGACATTCATGCTGCCTAGTGTTCCTTAGAGAAATAGTGGAAAATATAATATGTCTAGCTGGAGTGGTTGTAGAGCAGAACCATGACTACAGACCTTGTCAGGGCTGAGCAGGGCCCAGCAGAACTGCCATGCCTGTGCAGAGGCCTGGGCCTGGGTCAGCCACTTCTGGGCTACGTTCTTACGCTCCATGTCTGGATCAAAGTACAACTGGTAGAGAGCCTGGGGGAGGAAGGACATGCCAGTGCAGAGGGAAAGTAAGCAATGCGGTAATTGCTGTTGGAAACACTGGTACATATTGATGAGAAGACTGTGATAGAACAGAAATCATCCATGTTTCCTATTTAGTTTGAATGAGGAGGTTTGTATAGTACTACTCGCGCATAGAAATCACTTTAAATAAATAACCGTGCATACAAGATGACCAATTGTTAGAATAGAGTAAAAAAAAATGTGTTGTCATAGCAACTAATCCAAAGCACATGGTGTTAGTTATTATTAGGACAGCATATGCTTATTGCTGGTATCATGTTACAAATGGTCCAGTTTGTCTAATCTCCCTGTGTTAAACCACAATTATTAAACCACAATAATCAAACTACAATTATTAAAGTAAAAAAGTTTATTGATGATAACTGCAGTTATTTTACAATTATTATAACAAATAATAAATATTAGATTAATACAGGATGATGCAGCAACAATTATTTTTCAGAAAACTGTATGTACTCAGATTATCTTGCGTGTTTTTAATCATATTAATGCGGTTACATACCTGCAGGACTAATTCAATAAACAGTCATCTATTGAATTGGCTGATAATTGATGAAGTAACTTACCGACTCCACATTCTCCACCGTTAACTCCAACTCCACCGGGCGGTCTCCCGGGTTGACTGGAGGCTCCATCTGCCGCAAACGTACAGGTTCCTCTCCTGTTGCTGCTGGCTATCCTTTAGAAATGAAAAACCTGATCTGTAAAAATAAATAATTTAAAAAAGGGCGTTCACCGTCCTCCAGCTTGTGTCAAATCACGGTGACAGAAGGACGCAGCGGGTCACTCAGCTGCCCATACAGCCCACATGTGAGCTGTGCGCTCAGGCGTGACGACACACTGACCTCTGCGGGGACTGAAAAGTTGTTGGCTCTCAGCAAACACTATCACACATTCAACTGGGACTTGTCAGTGTCTATAAATCAGTTTTCACGCCAAGTCTGCAATAGTAAATAAGGCAGTAAAAGTTGCCCACAGCTTGTACGTGTTCGGTGCGACTCTCAACAGGCGCTCCTGACGCAGACAACTGCGCCTCTGACGCACTGACATCTGATTGGAGCAGCGGCGCCACAGCACAGCAAAGCGATGCATTTCAGAGAATTAGATACAGAGATGAGAGAGTCTGAAAGGTCGAAACACAAAGTTGGGACGGATGAATTCCCAGCGGCATCAGTGACACATTTTGCTCTTCCGATTAAGTCACGTGTGTCTGTTTTCTGCTGCATGCAGCCCGCCGCGCGGCCCCACCCCTGCTTCTCTTCTGCCCGACTCCCTCAGGATATTTTTAGCGCTGATGATGTGCCCTGTCAAATCACGTAACGGAAACAACCTCAGAGCTACCGAACAGAGCTGCCGTGGAGAGCCCGCTCGGTCCGTTTCATTGTGATCTGAGGAGGGAAGCCCGCCGCCTATAAAATGAAATTTGAAATTCATTTGCTGTTTGGCGCGTTGGTGGTCCTTACCGGCTCATCGCAGACAAGAGGTAAGGTGTCTTCCCCGGTGTGTGTGTGTGTGTGTGTGTGTGTGTGTGTGTGTGTGTGTGTGTGTGTGTGTGTGTCTTTGATACAAACCTGACATCCTGCTGACGTGAGTCCTTATTGGTTCAGCACATGATGCTCCAAACTGTGTATTGATCTTATTGAGCTGCAGGATGTTGGTTGCACTTTATTATTGTAAAATTATAACTTTTTATATTTGACTCAGCACCTCAGCAGGATGTGTGTAGATCATTTTAATATTCTCTGATCAACAAGGTGAATATTCTTTCTCAACATGCTTCTCATTTTATTCTGATGTCTGCCCACCACTCTCCTGCCATTTAGAATTCAGTGTATTCCACTTTCAACTAATGCCATAGCAGCAACAGCCTACATTAGACGACTAAAAATCTATTGATCGTAGTCAATCATGGGTCCAAATAATTTTCTAAGCAAAGATGCAAAAACAAATCCGTGGCTCCAGTGTCTCATGTTGATGTTTTGTTTTTCTGTGTCTTACAGTAAAACTGAATTTCATTAGAAGGGTCTATCTCATGGACGGTCTATTTGCAATCCTCCATACTACAGAACACACCCACTTTACTATATAACAGGCCACGTCACTACATGATATAGCCCTTAAATGAATCAACCCTAACCCCTAGAGATGCTCAAATTCTCAGTCATCACGTAGTTTCTGGAGGCCAAACATAAATATTTATGTTATATGAAATAACACTTTATTAAAATGTAATATATTTTCCAGAATATTAACATTCTAAATTTGAGAATAATGAAATCACAATGCTTTAATCTGCATAATAGTGATTGTATTACTACAGAAATTACTCACAAATACATACACCTGCCATTTTTCTCTAAATGTTCTCTTGTCAGTGAGCCACTGCCTCGGTCTCTCATCTTAATTGGCAGCCTAAAGTCAATGATGGACACACTAACAGCACATGAACATCAGAAGGAGAGAAAAACCACATTCTTCGTAGATAAGAAGTAGGCTGTCATTTAATAAGAAATCTTAACTTGCTGTAAAACTAATATCATGAACTTTTTAGCTGCACAAAATCTACAGTTTATGGTTAGAGTTTTACAAGATTTAAGATTATCTGAGAAAATCTGAAAAAAATCTAAACCTTTCACATGTGAATCTTCCATCTGTTTACGTCCTCCTGATAAATAGCTGAGTATGTTTGGGTCAGTTGAGAAACAACAACAAGAAGATTTTGGAGTTTTTTTTGCACTATTTTCTGAACTGAATGCTATATTTTGTAGAAAATAATTGTCAGATAATAGTTGACAAATGAACTGATAATGAAATAGATGGAGTGTTGGTCATGCAGACAAAACAGGTAAATTGAATAATTCTCTTTATGATCTGGGAAACTATGATTTTCTCACAATTGTACAGACAAAAGACAGATTGATAAATTGAGACAATAATCTGCATTTTAATCTATGTGATAAAAATAACTATTACCTGCATCCCTGCAGCAAAATGTGCTTTATACTGAATCAAGAACTAGGATTTCTCTTTTTATTTACAGGTCAGAGTAATGATCTGCCTCCTGTCTTCACTCCTGCTGCCTTCAGTGGAACCTCAGCATCACCTGACCTGACAGAGGATCCTGGAAATAAGGTCACACAGCGGACTCGTGATCCTGCCGGCAGGGACGAAACCTCAACTGAAACCACAACCATTCCCCAGTCAGAAGGAACAGTCCGTTCAGACACCATGACAAATGCAGTACTTAAAACCAACGGGTTCACCACAAGCTCTGCAGCACCAACATCTCAGCACACACATGTACCTGTCGTTGCGCCTACTCCTTCAGGTAATTATTTTATATGCCTCTTTTTAAAAAAAAAAAAAAACTCTGTCTTTATCATTATCAACACAGAAATGATGGTCATCATAATTCTACAACTGTTTATCTATAATTTTCCAGTGCAGTCTCTTTACTTTGCTCAGACTACAGCCTTAAAAATACAACATGCCACATACTAAACACTGCTTATTTGCAAACACAGACTCTGCCAGCAGAATTACAGGAACACACTCCTCCACTGAAACCCCACTCGATTGGACTGATATTGAGAATGTGTCACAACCTCATTTAAAAGATTCCCTCACAGCAATCACAGCATCTACATAGTTACTTGAACTCTTTCTTCCTAGCTGTCCACAAGAGCTGTCAAACGTACTAACACATGCTGCAACTAACAATTGTTTTTATAATCGATAATAACAGATTATTTTCTCAGTTGAATAATTGTCTTTTCGACAAAACATCAGAAAATAGTAAAAGAAAAATGTCCTTCTCTGCTTCCCAATATACAAAAAGGTGTTTTCAGATTGGATTGCACATTTTTTGTCTATAGTACCAACAGGCAGAACTTTCTACAAATTCATTTTATGATAAAAAAAAAATAAATAAATAAATATATATATATATATATATATATATATTTATTTATTTATTTTTTATTTATATATATATATAAAAAAGCAACAAATCTTCACATTTCAGACACTGGGAGCAGTGGGGATTTTTATTTTCTGTTTCTTAACAACAACATCTATCGATGAGTTAATCATTGGACTTAAAGTACTAAATAGACGGAGTACTCCTTTAATTCTATTATGGTTAAAATCCAAGTGGAAACCACAGTTTTACATTTTGCAATGTCAATGAAATCTCTTAGCTCAAAGCTCAATTTGGCGGAGAAGTGAGAGAGTTGAAGTCTGTTGTTTATCTGAATGAGCAACTGCAGAAGTAGAAAGTAGCAGCAGTGAGCACAGAGTTTTATCCACCACACCACCAACATTATTGTTGATCTGAGGAAAGATGTCACCATCTCTGTTTTTTACAGGGTTTCTTGGCATTATCAGGCAGGACAGGTGGAACCTGCAGCTTTACAGTCTGCAGAGGGAGCGATCTGTTTTCATGAGCTGGGTGGTGTAGAGTTTCCTCTGGCTGCTGGTGTAGGGTCCATTTCCTTTGAAGAATTCTCTGTACTGTTTTGAATTGATACGGCACTGTGCTCACATCCCCACTTTCAGCTGCTGCAGACAGCCTTTCATCCACGCCGACTGTCCCGAGCTCCACCCCTCCAGAGCACCTCTTCACCACTGAAGGCCGAGCCCTCTTCACCACAGAAGGCCGAGCCCTCCTGACCGGCGTCTCTGTCACCACCTTTTCATCTCAGCCGGCTCACACAGCTCAGGATGCAAGCTCCACAGCCTCCACCACACAGCCTCACTCTGAATCTACGAACACAACCACCACACAGACCACAGGGCGCCCTCTGACCTCAGCTCCGGGTCGGGCCCCTCCTGGGCCAACACACCAGGAGGTTCCATCTGAGCTTAATGTTGGAGATGAAGGTAAGGTGATGGACAGGTCAGAGAGTTTTATTTTCAGCCTGTTAGATCACGTCATTGTAACTTAAAACTCCACATATATTAATATCATATCCATTTCTGTGTTGTTTTAGACCTCAAGAGGTCCCACTATCGCTCAAGTTCCCCTCTGGACCCGCTGCTGGCTGGTCTGCTGTCAGTGTTCATCATCACCACGGCGATCGTCTTCGTCATTCTCTTCCTCAAGTTCCGCCAGCGGACAAACCACCCAGAGTTTCATCGGCTGCAGGATCTACCTATGGTAAGATAAATGGTTAAGTAATTAAAGGGGCACTCCATCAATTTATGTTCTCCCACAAAGATCAGTTTATTTGTCCTGCAGCTCGGTATCACGCCAAAGCGTGTCACACACCTTTCGGTCCACAAGAGAATACCGTGTCAGTGTCACGTTTTGCCTCACCTATGCGTGAAAAGTACACGTATGAATTACCAGAGTCAAAGAAGGAGGTCATGTGACTGAGTAGAGAGAGTGATCAAGTTTGTGTATGACGGAGGTCAGGGGTGGTTAGACAGAACAAACCCAGAATGTTCACCTGGGAGACCGGAGTTTGAGTCTGATAAGTATCTTACGTGATGTACGTAACATTACATAGATCACTCTTCTTTTCGTGCCTAGTCGAGGCAAAATGTGACACTGATACGGGATCCTCCAGGCATCACACCCTCTGGCATGACATCAGGTAGTCATGAGGCGTACACTCAGCCTAAAGATTTGTATGATGTCCTCTGGAGCTCTAAAGTTAGAGGACTTGGAAAGTGGAGGTTCAAACAAATGACCATTTATCAGGAGGGAGGGGTCCAACGAAAGACGCTATCCAGTTGTTTTATGGGAAATGTAGAATCCATTGTATTTAAAGCATTACCCATACCCGGGGACTGAAAGTCAGGATAATTCGGCCTCCGCAGTACCATTTCCAGTATATAAAAAAAAAAAATCTTAACTTTATGGAAGTCAAAGACTAGGTTGCTATGTCTGAAATTGTGCAACCCCCCAAATCACCAAACTTCCTTCACAGATCACTGTTGGTGGTTTGAAAATCAGCCGAGAACTTGAGTGTTAAAATACCAACCCTTTTTTACAATGATGCTGAGATTATAAACAGACAAAAAAAACAAAAAAAACAATCAGCAACAAAGAGTGTATATAATCAATAAAATCAGTTTAAACAGTTACAGACAGACAGTGGACAATTGTGAATTACATTTTTGAAGAGTCCAAGAAGTGTGAGAATACTGAGGTTACACTGCAGCTGATTTCATATAAGTGCTGTATTTACACTGAAGCGTTTTTTCCGAAGACGGTCCTGCCACGATGTACCTGAAGGCCCAGCCAGTCACAGTATATCCTACCATATATGTATTCCTCATCTCCACTGATGTTTTTAAGTTTTATTATATTGAGATTAATAAGGCATATGTAATTCAAGATCTCATGACCTCATAAATGAGGGCTCTAAAATCATGTACAATCATGATCCTGTTTTAATCATCTTTTCCAGGATGATCTGATGGAGGACACGCCACTCTCCAGATACACCTACTGAAGGAGGCTGCTGTCTTGTCAGTCACCTTCACCACTCAGAGATTAGAAACACCAAAGGAAAACCACTTTGGATTTGAGCCAAGCCTTTGCCTGGGAGCATCTCTTCTGATGAGTTTCCCCATGTGACTGAGGGTTTAGGGTCAGTGAGAAAAATGTTTATCAAGGATTGTTAAACTTTTAAATGAGAGGTCTCAGAGTCACTTCAGCTTTCTTCCACATTCCCTTTAAAGTTCTGGAGGCCTTCAGTCAGGTGGGAACTTCTTATTTTCTGTCTTTCCTGAGGTGAAAGCACCTCTGCACCCCCATGACTGACTCCTTATGCACAGCACTTTAATGTGGCAATAATGGTCACACTGCTCCCTAGGGGACATCTGAGGTAATGTGGCTCGAGGTTGCATGGACTCCTCCGTAACATTAGACAACCTCAGGTTATCGAGCGGGAAATAAGACAGTGGCAGACTGACTGAGGATACTAAGTGCTTTGAGACGCATAGGAAAGTTGCCAACATGCCCAAAACAATCAAGGAATATCTCTTATGTTCCCTTAGGTGACCAAATATTAGTGAAGTGCACTTTCAAACCAAATTACCAGGTTGCCCGCGTTGTCTTAAAGCCGAGGTCTTGGAGAAAGTCTACGCAAACATCACAGTAGTACAGTAGAGGCCACTTATCAGTCAATTGTACAAATTTATGAACCAAGTTAGCTCAAGTTACATGTGGAAAATATTTATTGTTGCAGCCTTTAACATGCAGTTAAACATGTTATGTGTCATCTGTTGTTGGTAGTATATGAAATCGTGAATTTGGTTGTTCTGTTTTTGATGATGAATGTTGAATCCTCCAATGAGAAGAGACCGTGCTAAACCAAATACACACTTTATATGGGTAAATTGTAAATTGTAAAGTTAAAACACACTATTGTTAATGTGTTAAAAAAGTAATATTTATAAAGGATGTTCACACACATACAGCCCTGGTCCGAATCATATAAATACAGATGTATAAAGTACAATTTAGAGTATCTTCAGAAATAAATACAAATGAATTAATTTTATGTGATTAAAATATTATGTTACTGAACAACAGCAACAACAAAGTTCAATTGAATTTTGTGAAATAAAAAAAATACAGACATAAAATGTATGCTGGACTCAATAAATCACACATTTTTAATGATTTTTTTCAGTTCCTCAAACAAAATAAAAACCAATAAGACTCACCTGTGTTTAAGTTTCAATGTTCACATGACCTGAATTAACTAATGAATGATGGTTTTACTGCATGAAAAGGGGCTGATCGTTTCCATTTTCTTTTTCACAATGGCAAGAAGAGAGCCGATTGCTTCAGAAATGATATTATCAAAACACAATCATTAAAAATTCCAAAGGCTACAAGAAATTCACAAGATTTTGAAATCCCTGTTTCAACAGTTGATTATGTTATCAAGAAGTTTCAGTCATAAGACTGTTAAGACGCCTTCAGGATGTGGCGCTAAGAAGAAACTCAGTGAGAGAAGGCTGTGAAGGTTTGTGCGGATTGTGGAAGAAACACCACGGAAGACACCTAAAGAGTTTGAGGCTGACCTGCAGCAAGTCGTGGTTTCTGCACACTAAACCAAGCAACCAAGGGCTCCATGAGCAAAGGTCAAAGAGGACACCACTGAAAGAAAGGCCCAAAAAGGTAAGACTAACGTTTGCAAAAACGCTCATAGCCAAGCCATTATCGGTCTGGGATAATATGAAACTAAAGCAGAGCTTTATGAGAATGCAGTGCATCAGTGTGTTTATAGGTGCAGAATGAAGCCAAGAACACCCCACCTACAGCAAAACCTGGAGGAGGTTCTGTCAGATCTATCGTGGGGCTGCTTTGCTGCCTCTGGAGTCACTGAATGTATCAAAGGAAGAATGAAATCAGAAGACTTCCAAGTCATTTCAGAGCAAAATGTGTAACCAAGTTTGAGCTGAAGATCTTGGGCTTTGCAGCAGGACATTGACCGTAAGCAAACATCCAGCAGCACAAAAGAATGGCTGAAAAGGAGAAATAAAAGATGGACTATTGTAAATTGGCCAGAAATGAGTCCTGGTCTAAATCCCATTGGAAACCTTGTGAGAGAGCTGAAATCTGCCACTGCAGAAACGATTCCTGCAAACTTCAAAGAGCTTGAATGCACAGCAAAGAGTGGCAGAAACCACCGGCAGACTGGACAAGAGGCTTCTACAGCACAACATGTTGTTACACGTGTTTTATACATGAAATTGTCTGCTGTGAAAAAAGGTCTGTTCAGCTTCTGTTTCACTCCACATAATTTGCTCTGGTCAAGCAAGTGCAGTGGCAAAGAGGAGTCTACAAATAATTTGCTTATTTTAAGGGAAAACTGAAGACATTTTGCGGATTTGTTTGAAGAATTCCCACTGAATAAAGGAAAACTTTATCTTAATTGTCATCTATCTCATTCCTAAATGACTCTAACAATAATAGTCCTTGTGTGGCTCAAACAACTTAAAAACAAATATGCAAATTACTCAAAAACACAAGTGTCTTTGCCATGAAATGAAAGACAGTTTTAGGTTGTTAGGTTGTTTCAATTCACGTTACATTTGCTTTTTTGAGGACATGTGTGCATTCACAATGACTATTGTGGCAACATGTAGGACTGATTACTTATTCCATGACAGACAACACAAACAAGTATATAGGATATGTTATTATACTGTTGAAATAAAAAAAAAAAACTATAAGCTGTGATAAGACAAGAAGGCCGAAGTTAAATACCCCCAAGATTAGGTTCTGTCAGTATTTAGTACCCTCTGCTTGTATCTACTGAGAACATCTGAGTTCTTTCAGACCTGAATCTCAACCTCGAGTGGTGTAGTAGTTAACAGTGAGAAGATTCTAGGTTCAGTCTTGGGCCTGGGCCTTTCTGTGTGGAGTTTGCATGTTCTTCCTGAGCCTGTGTGGGTTCTCACCAGGTACTATGGCTTCCTCCCACCATCTAAACAAAGTGCCCTCAGGTGTGAATGGTCTGTTTTGGTCTGTGGTGGACTGGCGACTTGTCCAGGGTATACTCTGCCTTTGCCCAAAGTGAGCTGGGATAGGCTCCAGCCCCCATGTGTCCCTGTTCAGGAAAAAGCATTGGTTTAATTGTAGTCAAGTCTCATTAAAAGGACACAAAAAATCCAAATGAATGAAACGAAGACACGAAAATATAATATTAAGGAATGCATTGATAAAACATGTTTTTAATTATATGCGGTGTTCACTGACCTTGACAGAGGAATTTAAGGGGAAAGGAAAGTGAAGGTTCTCCTACTGAACTCATGATGGTGAACTGTGTGAAGACATACAGAGGAGAGAAGGATGAACTGCATAAACTTTAGAGATCAACTCAACTTTAAATTGTTTTCTCTGTTCAGAGTATTGCTTTATCAGTCAAATACAATAATAACTAAATAAGTGGGGGAGGTTCAACTTTGAGCAAAATGCTCATGCAGTGGTGGATATGGGAGCGTAGCTCAAAACCCCTTGACGACATCAGCCACCTGAAGAACAGCGACATCTTGTGGGCTCTTAGCGTTGCTGGCAGGAATGATAATAAGTCAGCAGAAGCTATGCTTTGTGGAAGTTACATTAAAATCCACCTGTTCAAAGTCAGCAGACATTTCAAAGCAGAGAAACCACTGTAGAGAAACTGATTACTGTTATATTAATGCCAGCAGGACAACTGGTACTCGGCCTCTGTGTTAGAGGTCAGCATGAGCAGGCCCAACACTTTTTGGGTTAGGTTAGGTTAGGTAGTTACTTTATTAATCCCCGAGGGGAATTTTTTTTTTTTCCGCTACAGCAGCATACAGGAAGCAATAAATAATAATAAATAATAGAAAGCAATAAAATAGCAGTAAAATGGCAGTAAAAATATTAAATATAAAATATAAGATATAAAGTATAAAATGCACAGTATATACAGTACAGTATATATCTATATATTATATACAAACAACCAAGAACACAGACAACAGTGTTATTGTTGTGTGATGGATTTTGCCAGAGGTGAGTTATTGTACAGTCTTATTGCGGTCGGCAGGAATGATCTCCTGTATCTGTCCTTGTGACAGTGGAGCTGGAGGAGTCTTTTGGAGAAAGTGCTCCGCTGTCCCTGCAGCAGGTGGTGGAGAGGGTGGACAGGATTATCCAATATGGATAAGAGTTTGTTCAGCGTCCTTCTCTCTTGCGTCATTTGCCTTCATCTCATCTTTTGCTGCCACTGTTGTTGTTTCAAACATCATGTTAATGCTCTTATCCAGCTTTTTTACTAAAAATGATGTTGCTATTTATTTCCAAAATTTTACCAACATACTGAGGGCTAAGGAAATTACCTAGATGTTCGTGTAATATGCAGAATATATATTGTTATATTATAGCAGTAGAATTGTTGTAAAAATTATATTTCAGAAAATCTGAACATGGGAAACCTAGCCTGATTCCTCCAACTGCGTGACATTTCTTGTCTACCACACTTCACAGAGAAATGTTGTGATTTTTACTTCACGGCACATTTATCTGACTCCTTAACAGACACACTGAGTGAAGTTGTACAAAGACGTGTTGTATTAGATTTGAAAAGAACCAGTGTAGCAGAAAAATCATCTGTAATGGTTTCAAAAGATTTTGCAGTTTGAACCAATATTTTCTGTATTATATGCTGTTGAAATTAAGTGAGTAATTTAATCTTCATTAATGCTGGCTGTACTTGATGTTTCAAACTTCAATAGTGTAATATAATGTCCAAGTTAGGCTAATTGCCATCAACAGAAAAAAAAAAAAAACTGCAACAACACTCACTTTAAATCTTATTGTAAATACTTCTAGGTTTGCTTTGTGTGGGTTCTAATTTACAATGTTTACTTTCAATGCACTATTGTTGTATTATGGTGAAAACAAATTCAGTCGTGAAGACTTCCTTCAGAAAGTCATGATAGTAAAACAGTAAAACAATAGAAAAGCAGAAGTTCAAAAGATGGCTTTGTTTCTCTTTTCAGTTTCACCAGAGCTGCACGTGGACTGTGGTTTTTAAACCAAATCTCAGTAGGCCTCAAAGCCTGAAGCTGATACTGAGAAAAATCTCAGCACCTGCCCTCTCCAGAGGCTCTTCCCTGGGGTCCACATGCAGATTCCCCTCTGGCACACCACCTGTCACTCCCTCAAACACTCCATCTCATTTTCTACTAAGCTCTCCACCCGGCTGTCCACCGAGCTCTCCCCCCCAGCTCTCCCAGATTCTCCCCAAGCCTTCCTCCTTGGCCTCTAGTCCCAGAGGATGAACACTGGACTTGTGAGGTAGTTCATGATCAGCTCAAGTTCATCATAAGAAGGCTGCAGACAGACAGCTCCCTTCTGACAACAGAGACAGTCAACCAGCCTTGTACAACATGTCTCCCTTCAATGCCTCAGGCAGACACCAAGGGCCAACTCAGACCAACCAAAGTGGGTCAAAAACCTGCGAGCCACGATTATGGAGAGAAACGAGCAGGGTGGCAGCAGGGGATGTAAAAGACCCTCAGAATTTAACCCTCCAGCAAAGCGCTCAGTCAGAATGATGTGATGCGATTTATTATAAAGCGAGGTTATATATTGTGTATTTGTTATAAAGTGATGTGATTTATTGTGACGTGTTTTAATTTGATTTGAGGTGTTATAAATAAACGTTACGTATTGTGATGTGTTTCAATGGGATGTGACTCGAGTTGAAGACAGTTGGGACAGTGAGAAGCAGCATCGTAGGAGTTTGGTACCTGAATCTGTATTCAGTGGAGTATCATTCACATGTGCTGGAACTTAAAAAAATGTACCGTCGTGTCTTTTTACTCACTTCTTGTTTAGCAACAGCAATAACATGCAGGTGAGCTCTGGAATGTGGTGCCGTGTCATTGTTACCTGTACAAGTCTCTTTTGTCTTGAATGGGAGTGTTCGAAGCTCAACAGCACTGCGGCGTTAGTGCACCTGTCGAAACAAGTAATGTGGACTTTGAACAGACAACCGCTCCCATTTCACACACACACACACACACACACACACACACAGATACACAACCTCATATTCAATGAGTGCCGCATTATACTCCTGATAAAAATGTCAAAAGATTATTTATGACTACTTTTTATTATTTATTACCAGGTTTTCATTGTGACAAACAATATCTTAAAAAAATAAAGAAGAAAGTCATAAATGGAATTATGAAGGATTTTAATTGACAAAAGCAATACATTTGACCAACCATTTTCAGTTATTTGTAAAATGTGACTTTTTCAGCCTTGCAAATGCAAAATAAGAGTCATATTCTGGCACAAAGTCTAAAAAAAACATAAAAGGTTAATTTCCCACTGGAACTGACTTTATTATTACAGCCGCTTCCTTTTTTTTTTTTATTGCAAAAATACACAATATTAAGTCTCATGTGGCCAATTAATTACAGTTTCTAAATCAGTGTGGAGTTAAAAATGCTAGGGAAGACAAAGCGACAGCTCCTAGATGTAAAGGGAGTGCCGACCTGTGACTGCGCCTCATTAATGATCCTAAATGAGTCAAGTTCTGCTCTGGAGAACCGATCAGATCACTTAACAACACGAACATTGCCTGACTTTACCTGTTACACCGGTTAGAGCTCAGCACACATGTCACAAAATTTACTCTATGTAAAGTGGCCATAATTATAATATGATTTGAGTGAGTCCAGCCTGGAGACCTCATTAACAACTGGAGGTTACAGAACGGAAGGGCCTCATCCCCCGCGGCCCCGTCCAGCCCAGCAGGTGGCGGCCAAAGTTGAACGTGGTCAGAATCATCCCAAGAAGAGCCACGTTCCCAAATGCCCCCCTCATTCTTTTCTTAGGATCTGATTGAGATGAACAGCAATAAATAAAAATAGCACCGTGCTTTATGTCACAAACGGAGGTAATGTTGACTGGAAACGTGAATTTTCTTACCTCCTGTAGAGTACCCGTGTGCGTACACCTCTCTGCTGATGATCCACACAGCTCCAAGTCCACTGGTTAGACGCTGTGACACACACACACACACACACACACACAAATAAAACAAGATCTGACACTTACTGCACATTCGTCTTTGAATTCCTGCATCCAATGGCCTTATCAGTTGAAACCAACAACTTTAGCTCAAATGTTGTGCTCCAACAAAGATATATATGTATATATATATATGCATGTGTACAATACATGCTGATGTAGCATGACAGTGCAAAAATAAACTTACAGGACAATTGACACCACCCACAGCCAGGCAGAAAAGAAAGGCGGGGTAGAGCTCCAGGCTGGTGAGAGGCGAGAGCAACATGTTAACTTTCACCTGCTTTTGCTTTGATAACTATCAATCGTGGAAGCATGGTGTGATATCACAGTGTGTGCACACTGAGGTGGCCTTCTCCACGTTTCAGTGGACACTTACGTGTTTTGGTGTGCGCGCTGGATGCAGTTGAACGTGTTCCCGGTTTCCTGGTCATCGCTGTACATCTGAGGATACTGCAAGTCAAGGCAGGGCCGGTTTATTTGTAGCAGCACCTTTCAGAAAGCCACTTTAAAGTGAGGCTGCATCCTGCCACACATTTGAACACTCCCACTCACTTTCACGTTGTACTTCTTCCGGGCTTTGCCTACTTTCATGGCCAGATGTCCAATCATGACCATACTGGCAACTCCAGTTAGCACCACATAGCCATACTCCTTGGAAAGCACAACCATTCTGACAAACCTGGAAGAGGACAGCCGATTAGTTCTCCAGCCCTAACCCACAACATCCTGTCACATTAAGTGCATACAGAGCTGTGGAGCATCTTATTCAGGTTCCCATTAGGTGCTATATAGACCTAGGGAGCATATACAAGTTCTGGTTACTCCACATTAAAGTGCATGTGTCATGTCTGCGTTTTCGAAAGTAACTTTTACTTTTTCTAAGAAAGGCAATGGGGGTTCGTTTCCGGGTTCAATATCATAGAAAGAGACACATTTTCAAGCCTACTGTCCAACAAATGACTTCTACATCGGACAAAAAGGAGAACGCAAAGGTTTTCAAAGAAAGCGAGGCGGTCAAACGCAAACCGTAGCAGCGCAAGGACGCCTTTGGAGACGGAAGGTCAACAGAGGACTCCGGCAGCGCCATCATTTGCCAGATTAAGTTTTAAAGCGTGCACATCGAAATAAAAGTCGCAGCACTCACAAAAAAATCGTTTTACCTCAAAGGTGAACGCTGAGGCGAAAGCTGCAACACAGGTGGAGACGCAGCAGACGAGGCGATCACGCTGAAGTTTCCGACTCGACTGCGTCCTTGTACGTAAGGTTTACGTAACGCAGAGACACAGGGAGGGAGGGAGTGGTGGAAGCCTCCAATGATTGTCTATCTTTCTTTTCTTTTCTTTTTTTTGGCAGTTTTAATGTTAATATGTGCTAAAGGTTGGCGTTAGGTTGGCAGTGGGTTCTGTCCTTCCCTCTTTGCCCACACATGAACGTAAAACAACCCCGACCCAGTCGTTGTCTGTAACACTTCCCGGTCGACAACTGGTTAACCTGCTCCGTAACGCCGTGACATCTACCATGTCCCTGATATCAGCGGTTTATCTGGCCACTGCAGTTAAACTGCTCCACGGGGACATTTCACCAAATTGTTAATTCTACCAATTCCACTTCCACCTCCACGCGCCGTGGAGGTAAATTACCTCCAGGTAAATTGCGCTGCCACATTGTGTACGCGCGTTACCGTTGGCAACGTGCTCCCTGTTGTTGAAGAGCAGGAACAAACTATTTTTTTTTAGAAACTAAAACTTTACACATACTTTTCTGTATTTAAGATGTGTTTTGACTCCTTTGCATTTATTTCTTACTGCTTTTATTTACTTTACTGGCAAATAACCGAATACATGCTCCACAGCACTAAATTACCTTTTAAAGTATTGTAGGCTAAACATTAGAAATATGTAAATACATTATTGCATTTGCTCCACCTCAACCTGCAAGGCTACTTACAAAACCATGAATAGTAATAATAAACCAATGATCTATGACAAATAAAGATATAACACTTATGCATGGGTATTTTTCTCCAATATGAGTACTTTTACTTTCGATATTTAAGACATATTTTAAGTATCAATACAAGTAGTAGTACGATACAAATAGTAATAATCAATGCAGGACTTTCACTTGCAAAAAAAAGCAAAGAAAACCAGAGTCGTTGCTGCAAATCTGAATTTGTTGTCTGTTTATTGGAGTTTTATAATTCATTGGTTTACTTTCCTTAATTTAATATTTACAGCTCACTATCTAAAACTATTAAGAACCAGTAGTATACAAATACAGCTTGTCTGCAACGGACAAGCAGTGATTTCTCAGAGAACTTTCCTTGAAAAGAAAAATATGTTTAATCTTCTGAGTTGCAGAGAAGACTTACCTTGAAAAGATGATGTGACTGGCTGTTCACCTCTCCCTCTCGGGTTTCTTATACAGCCTGAACTGAAAAGCAGAGTTTGCTCTCTCTGTGATACGGTTTCCATTTATGTTACAACTTTTACTTCCGAGTTAATCCTGTTTTAATACAGACATTTTGACACAGCATAACAGGCACAGGTGCAAGTCTGATCAGTGATGGCTCCATTCTTTTGAAGTGCCCCAGTATAAGCCATGTCTGTGAGTCAGTGCAAAATAACACGCTCTGATCCAGAGCCCGCCAGACCCTTTTGTTTTCCTTTTGGAGGATGGAGTGCAGCCAAATAACCTGCAGTCTGGTGAGGTGAAGAGATATCTGACAGGACAGGGTTTCCTGTATCACATGTCAAGCCAAGGTGAGGTATATGCAAACCCCTGTTAGTGCTGTCATTTCTTCAACAGACTCCTACTACAGTTTGAGCTGCTAACATGGGACTAAATTCAAAAAAGCATTTCAGATATTGCCATATTACAACGTGATATGATTAAAAGTAATTGGGTGCTCCAGTGAAGCTATTTCATGTCTTCTGACCTACACTCAAAATAGATCAACTTGCATGGCAGTTATGACAAAAACAGTTTTTATGGCTGTAGATAGGGCTAAATATGAGGACAAGTTCCTTTTAACAACATTACATCAACATGTAAGTAAAAGGACTAAAAATGATTACAAACACAAGCTAATTAAAGCTTTTTTTTTTTTTTTTTTTTTTTTTTACAATATGCTTTGCTTTACTTGTCAATATTTTGCTTTTTTTTTTGTCATGTCATGCTCTGTAGAATGACAGTGCAAAAATATTTGTAAGTGAATCAAACAGTAAGGAGGGCATGATCGTATATGCTCCCAGGTCCCAGGGAAACAAAGGTGACCAGAGGAAGATAAGGGAGAGATTATGGTGTAGTAGGAACAACATGAAGCCTGTAGTTTGAAGAGTCTTGTCTGATGGTGGAGGAGACACAAAGGAAAACCTAATTTTATCTTTTATATTCTAAATAATTGCTACATATTGGTAGATGAGAAGAGTATTTTTAGAACATCTTGAGGCTCTCATGTCTAAAACTAACTAGCTTCAATGCTGCAGACATTTTTCTGTACCCTTCTCCAGATCTGTGCCTCGATACAATCCTGTCTCGGGGGTCTACAGACAATTCTTTGGACTTCATGGCTTGGTTTGTGCTCTGACATGCACTGTCAACTGTGGGACCTTATATAGACGGTGTGTGTCTTTCCAAATCATGTCCAATCAACTGAATTTACCAGGTGGACTCCAATCAAGTTGTAGAAACATCTCAAGGATGATCAGTGGAAACAGGATGCACCTGAGCAAAATTCTTTCATATTTTATTTTTAATAGATTTGCTAAATTTTCAACAACAAAAAAAAGTTTTTCACGTTATCATTATGGGGTATTGTGTGTAGAATTTTGAGGGAAAAAAAATGTATTTAATCCATTTTGGAATAAGGCTGTAACATAACAAAATGTGGAAAAAGTGAAGCGCTGTGAATACTTTTCAGATGCAGTGTAATCTGTATATCTTCTCATTAAGTCAGAGACTCTCTCCTTTAATACTGCAACATTCCTTCAAATTCAAGTATTGTTTGTGTCAAAAGCCATTATTTTATATATTTCCCAAATTCCAACCTGACATATGTGGTATTTTTTTTTGAGAATTTGGGATTTCCTTCTGAATCTAGGAACAAAATTTCAGGATTTGAACAATGTTTGTCTGAGCTAAGAGCTCCAGCTCGTTCTACGTTTGTGCTTAATGTGTCATCAAAATCAGTGAAGATAGATTGGGACAGCCGTGTGGGCAATACTTAGCAGCCTGGCTGCAGACCATGCATCGGTGAAGACAGTAAATAAAGAAGACATCTGCATGGCTGCTGACTTCACAAAAACATTACCGAGTGTTCGTCACTAGATGTCCTCATAAAGTCACAGGAGGTCCCTGACACTAAACAGCTGTGTGGATTAGTTCAGTCCACATGGATGGAAGTGTGAAAAGGCATTAGGTTGAACGCAGGCCTCCTGCTCTGACACAGCCTCGGGGTAAATACAGGAAGAGGCTTCTGTGCGTGTGAGATGAGGAGAGTGAGAGCCCGGTCAGTCAGTCAAACAGCAGCTTGTTGACTATCGGCTCAGGGTAGTTTCTCTAACCGACTGTCGGCGGCCACATCTGTCCTCATCCTCCTCCTCCATCATGCTGAGTCTGATTCAGCCCTTCAACACCTACACACAGAACCAAGAATAGACTCAGGACTCATACTGAGACTGGAGAGAGGAGGAAAAACAACTGCCTGCCCGAGACCACCCTGTCCCATCTCATCTCGTCCCGTCATCTGCTGCCTGTGTAGCCACTGGGTAGAGGTTGAATTGAATGGGTTGGCTGCTTGTGTGATATGTCAGTCATTATCATATAAAATCCTCACTGCATTTGCTTGAGTGGTGTAGATGGGGCTGATTGGGATCCCCTCTGTCAACACATTGTCATCATTGCCCCACATAGCCTGATGTGATGCTTCCCAGGTGTCAGTTGCACCTGCTTCTCTGACAGCCTCCACACACCTGAGGCAGGCTGATAAACAGTATGCACAGACTATCATGTATAGCCCGCACATATTTACATCTAGCCTGCACTCTGACATGGATGCAGCTTTACACAACACACCTGTGTCATGTAATCACTGTGCCCAGCAGCTGAAACATTATAGGTCACTATGTAAGTGTCAACTGAGGTGTGTTATACTTGGCAGGCTTCAATATTTAATGTTAGTCTTGCATTACATCCGCTACCCAGACCTTCCACTCTAGCCCCAGCTCACTCCGAAGCGTGAGATCACTCCACAGCTCGACCCCCCCACCAACCTTATCCGCCGCGCGTTCAGTGCGCCCCCCTCATTTGGATTCAGTTTCGGAAGGCGAGAGGATGGCAAGCATGTAGCGGAACAACTGACCGTGACCACCGTAAGCAGCGCAGCATGAAAGCGCGTTACAATGTGCGAATAGCTGCCGTCAACAGAAACTCGAAAAATCAGTGAGATCTGAAACAACATGAAGGCGTGTGACTGTCAAGTTCAACACAGCGGATGCGCGCTGGATCCAGAACCAACAGACAGGATGAACTGAGACGTTACGCGCACGAGGTTGCCACGGACGAGCGTTATTTTGACCTCGGTGGAGATCATTTCTGGGACCAACAACGGCGGTGAGGATGTATCAATGAAGAATGCGAGTGCGTCTGACTCTGTCCAAACGGGGTTGATGAAGCCCTCGGCGGTGTCATGCGTCTTGCCCCGCAGCCATGCGCGCAACTCTTGCGGCTCATAGTTTTGATCCTCGTCACCGCGGGGGTCATCACATCCCCGGTTCTCTCCTCCGGCTGCCCGGACAGGTGTGTGTGTGATGACCAGCTGGTGGTTCAGTGCGCTGGGCAGCACCTGACCACCTTCCCAGTCAACTTGCCGCTGGCCACGCGGCAGCTCATCATCTCCAACAACCGGATCGTGGAGCTGCCGCCTCTTGCGCTCAACTACCTCTCCGACCTGGTCTATCTGGACTGCAGCAACAACTCCCTGACGGAGATATCTGAGTCCACGTTTGGGAATCTACGCAAGCTGGCCTACCTGGACCTCTCCTTCAACACATTGACCCGGATCGAGGACAGGACGTTCGGCCCCTTGGCGAGCCTGGTGATGCTGAGGATGACGGACAACCCGGGACTCTCTGAGATTCACCCGGACGCATTTGCGGAAAACGCAGCCCTTCAGGTGCTGGATGTGAGCCGGAACAACCTGACGGTCCTCAACATCACCTCCCTGATCGCGCTGCCCACCCTGCGCTCCGTGGGGCTCAGCGGGAACCCGTGGAGCTGCGAGTGCGACAACGAGGACCTTTGCTTGTGGGTCCACCTGGAGGGCTTCAAGTTCCAAGGTCTTGTCAGTAATTAATTATATTTTATTCTCAGGAAATTATCAGAACATGATCATTTACTTCGTGTTTTACTGGGTCAAATAGAAAAGGCCACAGAGAACCAATCAATCGTAAATGGCATGCATCCATTGAAAAGATGAATATGATATATGTATACACACTTTTTAGACAAGTGTTTATACAAGTAACCTACAAGTGTACTGGGTGGTTTTTTTTTAAAGGCCTATCAGGGCTCAAATTAAATAAAACAGAAAGCAGGCAACTTAAATAGCAGATACAAAAATGTATTGTATATCTTTATGTTAAAAGGCACCTCACAGGAAGTTTATAACTTGTAACTAATTATGTTTTGGTTGATAAATCTAAGAATGCTTTATGAGCCCATATCCTTCATAAAACAAAAAATAAAAAATACTTTCGGGTTGCCAGGTTATAAAAAAACACTTCCTAGCCGAATTAACCTGTTATGGGGGTTATGAGTTACCAAGAAACGGTGACCCCGCCCCTTTCTTCTCATTCTCTGTGGAATGTAGTTGTAGTTAATATTATACATATTAAGATTGAAATAATAAAGATCTTAAAACTCCAGATTTCAACACAGTGGTCCTTTTATACAGGGATCTCCTCATTTGCAGGCTACTTTGTTGCTGTGTATTCTGAGATAGTTGTTTTTTAATTAAATTAGCACTTAAAAGTTAAACAGTAAGACTGGAGCCTCACGGGGCCCTCGAAATTCAGGGTTGCTGCACTGTTCCCAACTTAGCCTGGTTGGCAATCCAGCTTTGCTGGAAATATTAGTGCTTTTCCACAACCTGGCAACCCAAAGGTTTTTGTTACTACTGTGTTTGAAAAATAATGGGAGTTAAAAAAAATTGAATAGGAAAGATGTGATTAAAAGTCTCTGTGAGAACCTTTCAAGGAAAGGAGGACTTCAAGCCTCCCTGCAGGAGTTCCCTCTCACCATGTCACATGTAAACTCCCTGTCACGTCTACAGCTCTTAGCACACACTGATAATATCTCTATCACCTCCCTTATCATCAGTGACAGTGCATATGAAACAATATGTTGTGCTATGTATAACACGTACACATGTGAAACCACAGCTATGTGGTGAGGTCTTCAAAGTTGGCCCCTTACTCAGCTTTCAGCGCGATGAGGTGACAGCAGTGGAGCAAAGCAGCAGTCAGACTATCAAACAACAAAGAGGGTGAAACAAGATCGTAGGCAGGGAGCCACTTGATTTCTGTTCAAGCAGCTCTGTTCATTAATTCAGCTAGGCTCTGCAGTTTTGGGAGGAAAACAAGACTGTCCTTTATCTCAAAATGACTAATCAATCTCCATCATATTCTGCTTTTAGGATGCTCTGTAGGTGTGATTAATGGATCATAATTGCGCCATCAAATATTGATCTCCCCTTTTCTTTTATTACTGTCAAGCTGATAGATGTGTCTGAAATCCCAATCTTTCTTACTTGGAGTTAATATGCTCATGCATTGGTGTGGATGTGTCACTATGCAAAAGGCAGCAGCTATTTATAGAGTCATACAAAGCAAGAAATCCGGTCATAATTTTAACACCATAGCTATAATGCAACCGCCACGCATACCAAAAAGGTATCCCCTGCTTGTCTTTCTCCTCCTCCACCCCCACCCTCACCCCCACCCCAACACATATACACACACTCACACACAGAGGCCATGGTCCATGTGAAGCTTATAGGCTGAGTCCAAAACGAGTCCTGCAATGGCTGTCCTATTTTCCTGCCGCTCATCGCCTTTTGTCTTGCTTAATTTGGAGTGGAGCCTCTTCCAGTGACAGCTGCCAGCAAGGGAGAAGGCAGACACATACATACATACGCACATTCTCTAACCTCTATACATGCGCGTCTGTCCATCCTTTCCAGGGATACAACAAGAGCACAGACAGAACCTTGGTCTCCTTTAAACCGTCTCTAGACGAGTCATATGCAGGCACACATGCATACAGACTCCTGATTTGTGCATTTCAGACACCAAAACATAGATAAAGCACACTTTTAGTGCTCGAGGGAGGGAGAAGGGAGGTGGAACAGCAGAATAACATTTTGGAGACGGCTGCTCTTCAGCTGCAAGCTACGTCTCCGAAAGCCTTGCTATCTCTCGTCTGGGTCTCACCTGGTTCACACAACACGGCTCGCTTGTCTCCTCGGTTTAGGAGACGCATCAATTGCAAGCAAGGAGAGGGAGGGAGAGGGCGGGGGTGGAGGAGCGGGAACGGAGAAATAAAGCTTCAGGAAGGAACCAACAGATTCTCCTCTGTCTCGCCTTCCTGGCTAGATTAGCACTCTCTCAGCTGTTATATAAGGAGAGTGTCTCGAAATAGAGCAGAGGGTTGATGGGGGAAGGAGAGAGGGAAAGCCCTCTCCTTTGATACCAGTCCCTATGGGAGGGAGGGAGGATAAGGGGGGGTGGGGGGGTGAAGCCAGAAGGGTTTTCCTGCCTGGCTGTCAGGCACATACAAACACACAAACACGTGCACCCACAGAAGGTAGCAGACTCTGCAAGGACAAGGACAGAGATAGGATGTTGGACGGCTTGGTCTCGTGGAGGGGGGGATTGTGTACGAACACAGTATATGTTAAGAACTTGTGTGTCTGTGTTTGTTATAGTGGGAGTCAAACAGCATATTGCGTTAGCAGTGCGCGGCAGCAGCCTTTGAGAGGATCAGAGTAGACTTTGAATTTTTTTGTGTGGTAGAGAAAGCTTAGAGAAGCAGACCGTCCTTGTGCTCTTCAGCTGCTTGCTCATTTTCAGATCACTGAGCCACAGAAGAGCTTCTCTGAGGATACGAGCACAGATTTAGTCGCCGAATGAATAAAATATTAGGAGAATATATATTTCAGTTATCCTGTGAAATTGAATTGTCGAATGGTTGGATTGAAAGCAGCAGTATGATCCCTCTCTCACCCTCTGTTAAATCACACCTCCCACCAACCTGAGCCAGCTTTTACACATTAACACCACATTTTGCCAATGATTGCATGATAACTAGGTAGTAAGCAAACAAGAGATGTTGAGCTCAAAGGGATTTAAATAGTCAGCTATGATATACATTTGAAAATAATTATCCATAAGTAGTGAATAATCAATTGAAATAATTGTTTAAATCAGCTAAAGTTTCTGCATAAACAGATAGCAGTTCACTGATTAAATACTGAGATATGACCAATATGGATAAATGGTGGACACAATTAAATAAAGGTTAAAGATCAACAGCTGAAATTATGAGGATGGATCAAAGTTCAGAGGCTGTTAATGTTGTGCATTAACGGTGCACAGCGCTGTAATGTGCAAGTCGCAGGTGGAAGCTCTAACCATAGTGAGTAAATATTCCAAGTTTCATTGCTTAATCAACATAACTGGTCCGGTGCATCAGCGATTTCTCCATCCACCTGAAACGTGAGCAGAAACCGCAGATCAAAATCAAATTTGCGTAACATTTTTGGAGAAGAGAAGAGAAGAGAAAGGTGGTGTGAGTGGGAGAAACCTGTACATTTTCAACGCATACTGTGAGCAGCCACGTTGTCATGTTAGAAAACCAAAGTGCCATCACACCACAGTTCAGGATGTTTGCAGTGAATGTTTTCCCTCAGACGCCTCAGAAGGTCACAATTGAACTCTGTGTTGACAGTCTGACCCTCGGGGCTGAATTCACGGTGCACAACCCCATCAATGTCAAAGAAAACCCACCGGGTTGCATTCCTGATCTGATGCACCTTTTTAGATTGGACAGTGACTTTCTGCCCCTATGAAACCTGAATGTCACTCAAAACACCTCTCCAGGCTGATTGCTTCATCACCGTCGCCTTCCTGATTAATTTCAAGGATCTCTGTTGCCAATTTTCTGAGTTTGATACAAAATTTGACGTACACCCTCTGCTCATGTCCACGGAGAAATCACAGCTGTGGACTACCAGTGGTCACAAAATCCTGTGTAACTCACGTGCTGTTTTTGATAAAAGTGATATAACTACTTGCTCACTTAGGTTATACTAAGACTTTTACCTTCTCAGTGCACCGTTCACGCACAACAGCAGCAGTCTCTGAACTTTTTGATCCACCCACGTATTAGCTAAAATTAATGAACAGACAAAATTGATAGAAATAATACATGAGTGGTTGAAAATTGTCAGCTTAGTAAAAGTAATGGATATGTGATTACATAGTTTGCTGAAGTTAATAAACTGTTGAAACATTTAGCCGAAGTTATGGTACAAAAAGCTACTTTCTTCCAGTTCAAGTGGGGTAAATAGAAACAGACCAAACTGTCATGTTGCTTAAAGAGGTTTTATTACACTTTTCCTTAGTTTCTCGCATATTTATTTTGTTACCATTTTGGATTTTCATATTAAACATGGCCAAAAGTGAAAAAAAAAATCATATCAAAGCACAACTTAATTTCTTTGAGAAAAAAGCTTGGGTTTTAGAGTGCTCTGAACAGCGGATTAACAACGAGCTGACATCAGCTTGTCACGGATTTTTTTATATGATCATCTCTTTCAAGCAGAGCACAACAGAGAGGTACTGTAACCTACAGTTGTTTGCCATTTGCAGAATAACATTATACTGGCTACATTCATGCATTTCCTTCATGTAAACCTATTAACAGGGGCTTATGTAGAAAAAGTTGTTTATATGGTGCAATCAAAAAGCTCAGAGATAGCTGCTGTTGCACACAGGACAGGACAATAATGTGCATTGAGCAGGGGGAGGCAAAACCTTTAGTGAGTTAGTATTCCAAGTTATGTTGCTTGATCAACATCAGCACTTGTATTACCAGGATTTTGTGACCACTGGTATTGCACAGCTTTTCATTTCGGTTCAAACTAAAAAAAAAAAACAGGTGTAAAAGGTGCCTCAGACCACAGTCCAGACTGAAGGATTAAAATTAGGTATTTCCAAGAGAGGTGGTCTCAGTCGAGATCAAACTGGACCATGGTTCAGTTTGTTTGCAGTGTGAAAACACTTTTTGGATGGCTTGAACTTTCGAATGAATTACAGGAAATTTAGGCAGTGTATCATCACTCATGAAACAACGACAGAAGAAAAAGAACCGGAAAAGAAATCAAAATGAGCCAGAGGAGAAGATGTAGGGAGGAAGGATTTAACTCTAATTTGGTTGGACAAGGAATTTAAAACTCAGCTTAAAAAAATGCAGAAACTTATAAGTTAATCTTTGTGAAGAGAATAAAAGAATAAAAACCATAATAATAATAATAATAATAATAATAATAATACACAGTAGTGGCAACGAAATAAATCTGTCTATTACCTTTTCTCCTTTCAAACTGACAAGGCTACCAGTTGTAGTGACAGCATGCAGACATTAGACACACAACGTATACAAAGTAATCAATGTCAGGTAATAGGGATGTAGGTATGTCATGCAAAGTTCTTTAGTGCACTCACAAAACTGCAGTTTTAAACCAAAATAAAACCAGATCAAATGTTTACAATGCAACAAAAGGATTAGCCTGGGTTGTTCTGGACTTTTAGGTGTGAAAATGCCCTTAAGAAGGTGAAAAACTAACAACTCAGGAACAATAATGGCTAATTTATGTAATTACAATAGTAATGATAACTATACAATTATTCTGCGATGGTCCGCATTTTCCAAAAATATATTTAACAGTGTGCAGAGAGGCAAAGCAGCATTATCTTAATTCTCCTGAATTTGTTAGGTCTGTATGCATAAACAGAATTTTCACGGCAGCAAAATGAGCATGTGTATTTTAAGGCTGTTGGTGCAGAAACAGGGTTACAGAAAACTGTTCCCTGTGCAGAAACTTTCAAGTCTTTTGATCTCTCCCAGTGGGAATTCCCCCTAGCACAAAGGCTTTGAAAAAACAGATGCCAATTAAAAACGGTGGCTGTATGGAGATGGAAACACTCTGTTGTGTTGCCGTTTCTGCTCACAGTCACAAAAAGGCTCAGCCAGCCTTCAGGATTACGTTCTGAAAAATGCCTCTCTTGTCAGCTGCTGCCGAGCTCAACACCCGCCATGTGTCGTATTAAATTTTGACTGATAGGCCTTTGAAATTACACTTTATCCATCTAGTTTTCTGAAAGAGAAGGAACCCAACATTTTGTTGGGATTTGGGGATTTCAGCATCGTCTTAGTTGTAGTCATACCCTACTCCTGATGATGGGAAACTTTATTATCTGTGGCTTCAGGCAGACACAAAGGCCCGAGTCACTCTCTAATCCTGCACAGGGAATAGGAGTTTGAATAATTCATCCCTGAATTTTTCTGTAATTTAATACTGCATCAACTCAAGACTCGAGAACATGGGAAGCTCCTTAAGCTTTGTAGTTTTCTGATAAAGAAGGCAACATTGTTATGCTAGTGCAGTTTTCTAGTTGTTGTTTTTTAGCCGTGTGAATGTGAATATGTTAAGGATATCTGCAGCTCAGTTTGCTGCCATTTACAAATGCTGTGCTGAAGCAGATGTAGTAGTAAACTTGAATTATTCAACAGGCTCCTCTGTTTAATGCCATATTAGTTTCCTTGCTGAGTTGCTTTGCATTTGGTTACAACTCTTACAACATCAAAGGGGCCTTTAAAATTATATGCTAATTATATATTATATCTGTATGTAAGAAATGTTATTTGATATGTGTAAACAAGATCAGCATTAAAATACATTTTAGCCATGATCTAAACAGGCTTTGTTGTTTCACATAAAAATGTTTGTATATTTGTGTTTGTAGTTGCTTTTCTTACTCGTTTCATGTGGGTTGGTAAAAACACAAGGACTGTCATTCAAATATGATCAAACCACGCCAACACAGTCTTGATGAAGTAGGTTAGTTTAATCAAGGAGTTGTTGTTTTTTAACCCTTAATAAAAAATGTTGACTTTGGTTGTTGCCGATTTAGTCGCAACAATTTTGTGTCAAACTCTGAAAAACAGCAACGAAGACCCTTGAAATGCTTCAGGAAGCCTACAGTAATAAAGCAATGAACACTGCCCAAAACCAAAAAAAGGTGCATTATGTCAGTAGTAACCAGGTAGGTTTTCTTTGACATTGATGGAGTTGTGCATCAGTAATTTGTCCTCCTGGGACAGACTGTCAACACCGAGTTCTCCTGTGACGTTATGAAGGAAAACATTCAGTACAAACGACCTGAACTGTGGCGCAATGGCAATGAAAGCACACGTTTCTCACCCTCAATAACACAATTGTCACTCCTCACCACCCCTACTCACCAGATTTGGCTACATGCTAATTCTTTCTGTTCCCTAATATTTTATCCCACATTTTGATGTGCGCTCTCTGCTTAAGTTTTAGGTGTGTAAAACATCACCGATGCAGTAGGACCACTGCTCACAGAAGCATGTGTAAGTCATGTGCGGATTTTGATCAAGCGACAAAAGTTGGAGAACTTACTCGTGAAGGTTACATATACTCTGTGCTCCGTGCACGTCACGATGCTGCGCAACAGGAGCAGTCTTGGAACTTTTTGATCCAACCTATTATAGTATGTTGTTTGTTGTAACACCAACACCCTCACATTTTTATATCGCAAATGGTGATGTACTGTATTGCATTTTCGTCTGATTAACCCTTCTTGGTATGTTTGTGTGACAGACGAGGGCCAGACAGTGTGTGGCTCGCCTGCCGACATGCAGGGCCGTCGTCTGGGTGAGGTGGGCATCCAGCTACGGACGTTATGTCACCAGACTCTGGGCTCCTGGGACTACCTTTTCTTTGTCGTCATCGGCTTTGTCATTTTTGCCGCTGGCACCGTGTCGGCGTGGGTGATGGGCGTCATCATGGTGCTCTACGAGCGCTACATCAAGAAGAAGGACGAGCAGCTCGATGTGGACGACGAGGAAGAAAGCAATGAGACTGGCCACACCTTGAGGGCAAGGAGTGACCATGACAACGGGAATTTAAAAACCTCAGATACTGTTTAAAAGACTTCGCCCCACCCTTCCCACCATGGATTCTCACAGTGCCTCCTGTCAACTTCCACGACTGTCTGTGAAGTTTAAGGATACAGTCTGAGTCTGTTTCACAGGCTCAGCTCTGAAAAAGAAGGAAGGAGACGCAATAGATACGAGGAATGTCTTTCTACTCATTTGTAGTCAGCTTCCAGGTGGTTAAAACACACTGTAGTTGCCGTAGTGGAGGCCCCCAACGCTTCGGTAACACCATATATGCAAATATATAACCTTTTATGTTGTTGGTTTCTGTGTAGTGTTTGAGTGAGAAATGGTCAAACCAACCCATCTCAGTAAAGCTGGTTATCTTGGAAGCAGCTAGCCAGCCATGTTCTTAACATACCGATTATTTCTCCCATTTTGGCCAAAAGAATCTGTCCGAAAACCGGGTCCAATTTCACAAAGATAGTTTAGAATCAAGATAGTGTTAGAGCATTTAAAAATGTGCTCTTCAATTTGTGGAATGCAGTTTGGATAGTTTTACAAAAATATAGAATGATTTTATTATAAGCTAAAAACTTTTCCCCAGGATAACGCTGAACTAGATGTTTCCATGGTAACACTTATCAGCGACTGATGAAAAGAAGGGAAACATGGCTTATAATTTGTGGTTTGTTGACAAAGGTGTTGTGTGAACATTTTTTTTTTTTTTTGACTGGTGAAGTTTTTTTTGTTGTTGTTTTGTTTCATTTCTGAATATTCTCAGTAAAATACCCTTATTACTGGTAAATAATAAGAGGGAAACATTAACTGGACATGGTTGTGTCATGAATGTATTAAGGGACACCGGATACCAGACTTACTTGACTGAAAATTGCTCGCCTGGCGTATGAGTCCAAAAAAGTTTTCTGTCAGTTTCTTTCACATTGTACGAACCACTGCACATCCACATTAGTGTTTCCTCCAGCAACCTTCTACCTTTTCAGGTTCCTGCTTGTTCCACTTTGCATTGTGATAACATCATGCATATTGAAGTTAAATCACTTATTAAAAACTCACAATGGCAAGAGTGAAAAAGAAGATTGGATTTCAGTTGGATTTCAGTTGGAGGTGTCCTGTCGTACAGATTTTTCTTTTTTTTTTTTTTAAATACTTTTTAGGCTGTGGGGGATTTTTCCAATGCAATAAACTGCAAGGCTGACTGGTGGCGCTGTTTCCAAGTACCTGGGAACAGCCCTGGGCTGTGCAGTGATTTTGGCACAGCAGCCACACTACGTTCCTACAACGTCTGTGTTCATGCAGTACAATAATCGGAAAAGAGAGGTTGTAAAATGGTGAAAGTATAATTTCTAAACTTTACACACTGGCCAGAATTTAATCAAATAATATTTTAAAAGTCTATAAGAGCTGTATGACTATGTAATCTAAGGCCATTCATGTGGGTAAAGAGCCAATCTGAAGTCAACGGGCCTGACGGAAATAGACAGTAATGCGCATGTTCTATACGACCACATTTTCAAAAAGCATGCAGAAAATCTGGCTAGCTTCAAAAAAACGTCTTTGCCTTAGGCCTTACTGAGAAACTTGAATGTGGCACCATCTTGTAATCTGGTATCCAGTTCTCCTTAATACACCTATGGATGTATCACTCTTTTTCAATACATCCACGGGTCGGTTGGTCAGCCATGTTTATTTGTTTGAAAAAACTTTAAATTTACCAGGAATTCCGAGTAAATTAATATTAATTGAGATCAAGAGGTAATCAACTTTTGACATCTATCTAAAGTCTGATGTAAGTAATCTAAATCTTTGTGAAACTGGCTCCCACACCGTAAAAACATTTGTACTTTCCTTTCTTTAAATGAAACTAACCATGTCCTGGTTCCAGCTTTATAATTACTGGACAGATACAACTGTCAAATATTTTACCAAATTCTAAATATAAAACCAATGTTGCAGGTGAAAGCTTGTTTTCATACTCTTACAAGTTGGAGCAACACCAATTAATTGAATGAGACAATCATCTTCTAGACCCTTTAGTCACTGATTGCATAGCATTAATAAATCTCCTGAGGACCTCCATGATGGCACCGAGCAGAGAGGGAGAAATGTGACACCTCTATGGAAAATGAAAACTGTTTTGTTGTCATTCTACCCACAGTTATGAAAGGAGAGGACGAACTGCTTTTATGCAATGCATTTAAGTGTCAGTGTATACGAATGAATGTGTGCAAACGCACGCACACAGCAGAGTGTACGATGTAGCTGTATGTGTGACTAATCTTTTGAACAGGCAGAGGGGTCAGTCTCTGCTCCGCTGCTGTGTGGTTTTGTACCAGTAATTCAACCCCTCAGTTATTAGCCCAGAAACACAATGCAGTCGAGGTGTTAGTGTCGAGGTCCGACAGTGCTGGTGAAGCTGAGAGCCAACATGTGCCAACTGCTGAGGTCTGTTTTGGCAGAGGGCCCCCTGGATGGCGAGTAAACAGGACAGTGTTATAACTGATGTCTATTTCATCCTCTCTTTGTTGGGTTTGAGTGCAGCGTCCTCTCTGTTTCTGCACACACTGTTGATGCACCAAAAAGCCTTATGAGGTGTGTACACGCTTTGAGAGCCACAAATTCTGTTCACTAAAAAAGGATTTGGGGATTTAGTGTAACAAACAACAGATCCTACATGTAACCATTGGAGACTTTTTCTTTTAAATAATCTGTTCCTTTAATTTTTTTACTAAGTGAATTCGTTTTTTTTTTTTCATCTGCTGTCTGACTTGAGTGAATTTCCTCCAACTATGCTGCTGAATGAATCATCTCCAGCTGTAACAGTTCTGCAGTTTTGAAAACACATAAATCTTGTCCAAGAAAAATAGGGAACCGAAACATTTCAGTCCACAACAGTAAATATACAAACTTGCTTTGAGATGTCTCTAATTACAAACCTTCTATATTTTTGTGTATAGTTTCAGTATCTGGCTATAAAACTGTTATGTACTTAGGAATGAGCAGGAGGACCAAAAAAATTCCATCGTTGAAACAGGAAAATTCAAAGTAGGCTGCCTCAGTATGTCATCCTCTATACATGTAGTTGTGTGTCAGAATTACTTACTTGATTATATAACACAATTTAACTTTTGAGGGTCCAGAGAGAGAGAAGGCATTGGACCAGGTGTTTTTTCCCTTTTTTTTTTTTTTTTATATATTCTGCTGTTTTAGCTTGGATTCACATGTTTAAATGTATGCAGTCTTGAGTCACTGTAATAGCAGTGATATCTTTCAGAACCGCGAGCAAAATGGAAAAGGCATATTTCACAGGAGACATTTTGACAGGTGTGAATAATGATGGCTGAATTACATTTGTATGCTTCAGTTTTATTTTCCTGATGTCGTCCATGCTGGGTCACGATCACACTCACATGGCTGACTGAATATAAATCAGTCATTGTTAATATTATTAGGAACACCTCTGCTTCAATGTCTGCTGTTAAAATGCCTGCGTTGTTGGACTGTATTCGTGGTATAACCAAAATGTACTACTGAAGAACTAGATTATTATTAGCATTAGCAGTTGTGAGTTAATGGTAGACGGTGTGCACTCTTGACTCCGAACAATCTGTCGCCTTTCTGTAACGTGATCTGCAACACTGCTGAGAAACCTTTCTTCGCACATTTACTGGCACGTGCATGTGCATATTGTTCCACCAAAAGGAACAAAATGCAAAGTTAGCAGTGTATCTACTGAGCCAACAAAATAACAGCAGTCTGGCATACTCTATAAACATGCTGGTTATGATTATTTTTTTGAGTGGCACTTTTTCTGCCTCGGCCATTATAGACGTTTTTCCGAGCGGGAAAAGCACGTGTAATTAATAACCAAGTGTTTGCAGTGACACGTGTCAATTGTGGAGGTTTTTTTTCCTGTTGCAGTTGTGTGTTAATAGATGAAGAAAGCGAGTATGTGGTATATACCACTGCTATTAGACACTGAGGAATGAATCTCATGTTTTTGCTTTGCTCTCCCTCTTTATATAAGCGAGTGCTCCTGACTCATATGTGTAACTATGCATGTACCAATCTAAACATAATGGCATTGCATACATAACTGGATGCCTGAAGTGTCGATCCAAGATGGTGACCCATGTACTGTACCTGCAAGTTGCTTGGTTGAGGAGTTTGCTGAGACGCTTTCTGAACATTTCAACCTTTGGTTCCTCATTGCTAAAATGGCTTTGGATGAAATATTTGCATGGGTTCCTCCGGTATATACAAAATGCATTGCATAACGTGCATGTCTACTGAGGTCTTTGTGCTAAACTCTCGTCTATATCTACATACGCTACATACATATACTCGTGAGCTGCGACTGCGTGGCTGTATTACATTCTGTTAAGCACACTGATGATTAGGCCATGTGATGCCACAGGCAAGGGTGAGGGTGCAGACTGGAAATAGGATAGCTGGTTGCCCTAATTCATGTCAGCACAGTGACACATATGGAATGACAAAGAATACACACGTATCCCCTCATTAATAAACATGTATATAGTTGCTGCACACAAAGCGAACGTCTGAAGATGAGTATCGATAGTTTTGGCTCCATATGAGCGGCATTGTATCGCAGGTGAATATGCTGAATTTCAATATTATACTAAGTGGATGAGCTGAATTTCAACATTGTGCACTTTTTTGTTTTACACCCCCACACTTCACACTCACCCCATATTTAGGCACACGTATGAATGTGCTTTAACACACAGAGACAAAAGCATCGGTTCTGCCTCCAACACAAACCACCTCTGGGTAGAGCATTCTGTGTAAAAGCTCACAAGGACTCTCACTAAACTCTGTATTGCTGATACTAACCAGAACAGCATCAGCCCACACCAAAAAAAAAAACTCTTAATCGAAAAATTTTAAGAGATTTTTTTTTTTAATTATTATTATTCCAAGAGTAAAATGAGAAAAAACACGAGCGGTCACAATCTTCTCTTCAAACTCGAGGCATGAAAGCATATAAGTGTATTTCCCAAACTGCTGAACTAGCAGGCCTTGAGAGGATAAATTGTAGTACTTCAATTCAATTCAATTCAATTCAATTCAACTTTATTGATATAGCACCAAATCACAACATAGGTTATTTCATGGCACTTAACACATTAACGTCCTTACAGCAAGACGTTACAATATTATACTTAAGGGAATAAGGTTGTAGTGCTTGAGAATGGGTGTTTGTTTCCAACTCCCATCAGCCACCAGCCAAGCCAAGGTAGTGGTCAGGATGTCCTGCAGGACAGAGATGCACTCGATGGCTATGTCACTAACACAGCTGTGACTGCAAGCCAGTTCACTGAACAGACGAGGGGAAATGCACACAGCTATCGTTTTTTTTGTTTTTTGTTTTTTTTTGCACCCATTGTGTGCATCCACAGAGCTGAAGGCAAACAGGCCACAGTAAAACGCCCGCAGACAGGAGATGTGACATCAAGTAAGAGTGGCTCTAACCGACCGTAATAGCCCTCTGACACATCTACTTACAAACACGCTCACTCCCTCACACACACACACACACACACACACACACACACACACACACACACACACACACACACACAAGAAAGGAAGAAAAATCCTTTAGTCATGGAGCAGGAGAGTGACTTACACCAAAGTTAGAGATGAGGGATCTATTTCCAGTGACTGGTGCTTGGAAACTGGGTGCCTGTGTTTCTGGTATTTCACAAAAACTTCACTATTAATCACTGCCACATGCGGAGGACGGCACCAAATTACTGTCAGTCGACTCCAACCAGCCATTTAGCTGCGCTAAGCTGGAACACAACAAGCTCTGAAGATGGAACATCAAGGAACTGCTGCAACTTATATTAAGTTACATATATTTCTTATGGGTACATTTGTAAATACACAAACAGTGTATAATGAACACTTGTGTTTTCTACTCTCGTTTGCTTTGATGATTTGTTATTTGTGGCCACACTGAATCACAGAATAAGCCTGGTTTTCATGAATACTTGTCATTGTAAATTACTGATATTATTGTGTTCTTATCCTACTGTATGTTTTCTATTATACACCATATTGACGAGCTCCTCGCAGCCCTCCTCCGGGGAGAGTGGCTATTGATTGACCATAGAGAGTAAACCCCGGCCTCCACTTGGCAGAGAGGAGGATGGTCCTACTGTTCCATATCTACACACAGGCTCAGGGGCCTGCCAACTCTGTATCCTTCCCCAGCAATAAAAGGTCATTTGAGAGGAGATGGTGTGTCCTTTTGTGCGTCACAGTTCTGCCTGGAGAAGTGTTGTTTTTTTGTTGTTGTTTTTTAGTTTTTTTTTGCTTCGTCTAGCTGTCTAACCTTTCTTCCTCTTCTGCTGCTCTTTAAATAAAGTTTATCTTCCCTCTTGCTTGTATTTAGAAGGTTAGTCGGTGTCTAATTAGCTTCCAAGTAAAACAAACAAAAAAAAACCTGTAGAACCTGACACACGCAAACATATGCAGACCCAGTCACAGCTGGAGATGTGTTGCAGTGTATTCTGGGTGCCGGACCAGTTCACAGTTGTGTTAATCCAACAGAACTGGCTGCACCAGTGAGATAAGGAGATGCTTACTCACACTAAGCTCCAACTCCAAAGCAGTACAATGATGTTTGAGACTGCGAGAGGGAATCTGCAAATTGGTCTGCTGTATTTTTACACAAACAAATGTGGAACATGAAAGGGACGTTCACCCCCCTTCCTCTTATCTCCTGCATGTCTCCATTTATCCCTCCCTTGCTTTATTTATCTCCTCTAAATATATTTTTGGACAGAAGTCCTATTTTTTGCACCTGTCATTTTCCCAATAGCCATGTCTATTTAGAGCTTTTTGCCAGTGACTATCTCTCTGTCCCTTTGTGCGGAATGGTTTGGCATTTTGTGAAATTTCTTTATGCATTTTCTTGCTGATAGATAGACGATCACTTACATGTGTAAAAAGTATGAAGCAAACACCAGAAACAGAATAGCTTAGCTTTGCATAAACTTTTGCTTGTAGGATATAAAGTCTGTTACTTAAAGCAGATGTCTAATGAGGCAGGACTTACCAGGCCGACGCTTCTCTTCTGTTTGATTACTTACCAGATGCTGTGCGTGTTGTTTAGTAAACAATCTGCAGGCTGCTCCTTCGGTTGCAGACCTATTTATTTTATTTTTTTATTGTTTCCACGGGGCATAAATATCCAGAGTCCTTCCCACAGTTTCCAGCAATAAATTCAATGCACAACTTTCTTTACGACATCACAAACTTTAGCGCCACAGCTGTCCAAAACGTTTTTACTTCCGGGTTCAAACTCCCGACAACAGCGCTCTTCCTACCTGTATACCTGAGCCCTGATTATCTAAACACGACACCCAATGTAAACACAGTGAATGGCAATTATATTCTGTTTATTTTTTGGCAACATATTTGGCTACAACGATGCTCATATAGCCTACAAACTAAGCAGACTTTTAACATTTTCAAATTCGTTTCTCTGTTTTCAACAGGTTGTTCTATGTTCCAGGAGTAGCAACTACTTTCTCAGGGTCCTGTGGTCCACAAGTTTAAATAACACTTAATGGGAACAGAACAAAGAGTCCTATATTGCCAGATCCTCTTTTTCAAGAAAACTATGTTCGCCAACTTTTTTTTTTCCAGTACCCTATATGTTCTCAAAGTCCTTTGTTCCTCAGATTTGGTTTTCATTTATTTTATTAGGAAGCCCCATTAATCTAAACATTTCTTTGGAAACCTGGCCAAGGTAGCATCATACAAAACATAATAGCCTACCAAATCAACCATAAAACAGCAAAACACACTTTAAACACAGTGACGTCTTAAGAAAAAGAACCACATGCCTCAGTCACCACATTTTTTTACGATGTCCCTAAATTCATCAATGAATAAATTTTAGGTCATCTTGTAGTGATTTACACAGCATTGCCACAGAGAAAGAAAATGTTGTTTTCCCCAGATCTGTCAGAACCCAGTACGAATAAATAACAAGCACATGGAGGAATGTAGCCTATAACTACCAGAGCGAAACAGAGAATGGAACAGACGTAGGCTGGACGTTTACCAAATATTGCCTTATCGATAAAAAATACACCAGTGATGATGTCTGCAAGTGGCTGAGGACATCCAACCAACTAAATCATAAAGAATGCAACGGCGAGTCGGACAAGTGACTTTGCATTTGTAATGAAATGTAGAGATGCCTAGTACATTGAAGTATGTTCCTAGAGTAACTATTATGTTCTCAGGGTCCTACATTCCTCAGATGTACATGGCACATAATGGGTATAGAACAAAGGATCATATGTTCCACATATTGGGAACCTAAAATGGATGTTCCCCAGCTCTATACAGGATATATGACATCAGCTTTGTGGATCAGAGTTGAACTGGTGAACAGTATGCTCTTTGTCCAGCTTTTGTGCTAAGCTAAGTTAACTGGCTACAGATAGCTTCAAAATTAACAGTGATTACTGAAGTTCATGTCCCAAACTGTTGCATTCCTCCTGCAGTTCTTTCCTTCTGTTTTTCCTCTTTTGTCTATTTGATAGTCTTTCTGCCTGCTTCTCTCCGTCTCTCGTCACTTGAATATTGATAGTCTCTTTGAGCCACAGAAATTTAAGACCTGATTAACAAAGTGCACACCACCCTTTGTTTACCTGTTCACATGCTATCTTTTCCGTGCACACAGCAAAGCCTCATGCAAGCTGACCCGCTATAACCCTACAGCCTCTGGAAAGCAGTGTTCTTTTCCCACACTTCTCATAACTTGAATTTCTCATGGTAACATCACACCATGTTCACTATAGGGCTCTTGACCTTTAATCCCAGAGGACCGCCATACTGAGTTTAATGTTTAGGAGGTGAACTGCTGTTAAATACTGAGTTTGGGTCACCTTCTGTAGCTCGTTTCGAACACGTAGCCACCTCTGGCTGGAAATAACTAACCTGGCTGAATCACAAGCATGCAAAGCCACATTCTATTTAGTCGACCTCTTTGAATTCCTTCAGGGGATTTTCTTTTAAAAAGGTGAATCGGGAAGATTTGACACTTAAAAGTTGAACATGGCGGTGCAACTCGAATATTCATGTGCGCTTGTTAATCCACTTTTCAAAAGGAATTATTAATGGGTCAACTTATAATAGACACTCTAGATGCCTGTGAGCAGTTCTGTCTTCAAGCTGTATTACATAAAATATAATGAATTCAGCAACTAGGATACTGAGGGGGGAGAGAGGAGAGGAGAGGAGAGGAGAGGAGAGGAGAGGAGAGGAGAGGAGAGGAGAGGAGAGGAGAGGAGAGGCTTATTTTCAAGAAACAGACAAACACATTCAGGCTGCTTTGGTTTCTTGTCACTTATCACATAAGATGCTGATTCTACACCTCTACAGATTAAATAATATATTACACAAACACATCTTAAGGGACAAAGAGCCCCAAAGCTACAGTGCTAAAGCACCCTCTAGTGACAGGTTTTGGAACTAAGCATAATACTGAAACACTTGGCTGTTTTTAGAAGCAATTTTGACTTCAAAATAGTGAAAATAGGACATTCACTACTCTGTAATCAACACATTTAGTTTCCAAATGAAATAAATAAATTGCTTAAAACTAGATTATGACACAAATAACTTTTCGAAATTACACCCTCTATATAACAAATACAGTACAATGCAATTTTAAATCAAAGAAGGTTGGCATGAAGTGTCTGCATTTTAATACTGTATCTGCAACCTTACACCTACCACATTTTAGACACTCAGAAATGAAATCAAATAAAATCCCCCTCTTTACACTTTTGTCAGGAGTTTTAAGGCTCTGTCCGGTTGTCGCTCGCTCCCGACCGACTCTGGTTCTCTACCATACGCAGGATGCTATCTGATAGCCCTCTGATGTCGGCGTGTGTGTTGGGATGTGCAGCCAAAGCACTCAAGAGTTCAATCAGGCCCTCCTGCTCCAGCATGCTGCTGTAATGTGACGCTAGAGGAGAGAGGAAGTGGTAAGAAGATTAAAGAGGAATCAAGCCCGACAGCCCCAACACCACCTTACCGTTAATAAACCAGACGGTCCATATGAATCGATTCATGAGATGTAATTTTGCGACCTACGTAAAATAATTAAAAACAGTTACAGCCAGCTTGAATTTGCACTGGAGTGGCTTCTTTGAAACACATTTAGTGAACCCCATATGTAAACCAGAACTCCCCATGATCCCCCAGGGGTCCCCACAGTAGTGTTTGTGTTTCTCACTGTTTTGACTGCAGACCAGATGTATGGCCCAGACTGCCCACAGCTGCACTCCTGAGGGCTGACAAGTCTGGAGCAGAGGGCAAAATGGACGGAACGACCTGAAACGGAAACATCAGAAATAGAAAAAATAAATAATGGACTTTTCTTTAATTGCACCAGATGGTCAATTTTCTTCTGCATCAATTCAATCCAGTGTATTACAGGTAAGATGTTACTGACAGAAACTTTTTCTGAATAGGTTTCAGAGTGTTTTCTCGTGATATTATCATACAGCAGTTATCTAAATGTACATGGTGTTTCAAAGCAGGCCAGTGTACATACATTAAATCAGCAAAAACTATTCCAAACGTTACGTAACAGTGCTACAGAGAGACTGGAGGATGTGTAATTGATGGGAAACCATTTCAGTAAAGTGTAATGCAACCTTAAGCTTATTTGATGTTAAACTGAGCAGACAGAACGAGTAAAAGCATTAAAAATGCCTCCTCAAATCTTTCTTTCCGTGCTGTCCACTTTGCTTTTCTCTCACCTGTAAGACACCATTTCTCTCTCGAGCTGAGTCCACGTTATGATGGAGTCATGCTGTGGAGAAAAAAGGACACATTGAGACGAGCCAGTGGTGGATTTTACCGTCTGTTGCATTAAAAAAAAAAAAAGAGAAAACAACAGCATCCAAAACACACCAGCTGCTGCAGTACGGTGGCACGGAGCTCGTCGTCCAGCGTCCAGGCTTCTGCTCTGGAGGCGAGCTGCGCCAGAATCCCACCTGCAAAGTAACGGACCCCCACCTCCACCTGGGAGTCCTGCAGGAGGCTGAGGATGTGCTCCAGAAGGTCCTCGTCCATCAGGTCGGCCTGCAGTTCCTCTACCTCTGCTATGTTGTTCTGCAACACAGGGAGACAAATGACAGTAAAATTTTTACAAAAAGTCATTTGGCAGATGGTACAGGAACTATTTATTGTAAGCTTGCCTACAGATTAACTTCCTTTTTTTCCCCTTCTGTTTAATCAATTTTAAATCACATAATCACATTTACATTATCAACACCACATATATACACACACTGCACCCACCAGAAGGCCGAGAACTTTCTGTTGAATAGAGGGTTCGGTGTAGTAGGACTACAATGCAAAAACAAAAGAAGAGAGAAAGGGACTGGATAAGAGGAAAACTGTTTCCGTGTGGGTGCATTTTATGTATTAATGTGTTTTCTGGGCTCTTCTACCTCCAGAAGCTCCGCGTACAGCTCCAAGCCCTGGCACTCGATAAAGCAGCGTGCTGCTGCGGGCATCTCATCCGTCAGGTTCCACAGAGCACTCAGGGCAAACTTCAGAGTGGAGTCGACCACTCCGACCATAGCTTTCTGCTGCACGATAGCCAGCAGTTGCTGTTAGCGGACAACAAGAGGAGGGAAAATAACGCAAAGGGAGGTTTATAACAAAGAAGGACAGTAAGAAAGACAGAAAAAAAAGAGGAAATAATGACCATTTTTGTAAATAGATAGTAGAAATAGGAAGGTGTGCAGCATAAATGGATAAAACCACACATTCAATAACTGAAGTGCAGGGAGCAGCTTGATTACATGAACAAAAAGAGGTGAATGAATAATGGAGCAACAGTAAGCTGAGAAGGACAAGTGCACGAAGCGATGGAGTGACAGTGTCAGCACGTAGATGAGTGTGTACAGTAAGTAATGGAAAATAAAGTAGGTGAGAAAGATGGAGAGAGAACTGGAAATATAGCCATGCACATTGAGTGCTAAGCCGGGGACGTTGTGCGTTGAAACAAAACACCTTCAAAGCGTTAATGTACCTTCATAATAAAGACGTCCTTGCTGAGCTGTGCGGTCTCCTCTGTGGATAACTGCACATGAAACAAACAGATGAGTGCTCCATTTGCTCTTTTTTTTCTCCTAAATGTCACACTAGAACAAAGAGCGCTTTTACCCCACAGGGAAATCGGCCTCATTCAACCAGACTAAACGAAAACATAAAGCTGGCTGTTGAAACGAGTGTCACAGAGGTGCAGCAGCTTTTTCAACAGGTAGGACTAACAGGTGTCATTGCTATTTTTCCCCCGCAGCAGACTAATGTGCAGTTAAGTGAGCGGAGTCTTGACCTTGGTTACCAGAAGGGAGATGACAGCCACAGCCATCCTCTGAAGGGTCGGATCCACGTGGTTGCTCAGCCAGTTAATCACCAGCGTGGCTGCTAAATACCTGAACCGTGATGACAGCAGGGATGAGGAACATAGGAGGACAAAAATAAACCAGTGATGCACTGACAAAGCTCAAAATTTGCCCTGCATTTTAACATCTGGAAGAACTATTTCTGTTGGCAGGTGCATTTCAAGACAAAATATAATTTCAGCTGGATCCAAATTTGTTGGAAAAACATTGTAGTGCCGCTCTATGAGTATGCTGATTATTTTTGGCTACCATGAGCTGAGTAGTCATATTACAGCTGAGGGAAAGTAAACTAACTTGTCAAAAGGAACATCCTGAAGGATGTAGACACTGCTGAGCGCCAGCAGACAGTTCTTCTGCACCTGGAGAGATGGAAACAGTTAAGGAATAGAAGAAGCATATGAAAAAAATGTGTCTATGACATATCGTTGAGCAACTACAGATACTGTCTGAAGGTGGCAGAAAAGGAGCTGCAGCAAATGTTAGGCCTGAATCAATCAATCAAAAACCCTTCGGTGCCATATTTTGCTGTTGTGTAACTACATGATATCATTATAGATCTTAAATTGGGGACATTGACCTGCTGGTGGTTGGGGAAGGTCTTCATGGCGTACAGCAGCTGGGTGACAGTGGAGCTGAGCAGACTCACGGGCAGAGCCTCTGCCAGGTCCTGAGTGGTCAGGTTGAACACGCACGCCGTGGCCACCATGTTTATGTGCAGGGAGGTGGTGTGCTTCTGCATCCCACTCACAACCAGCTGCAGGACACGAGAAACATTGGTGACATCATCAGACGTGCCAAAGAATTAGTCATAACTGGTGTTGGTCATTGTTGGTACTGGGCTGCATATTGTCTGGAATAACTCCCAGCTACGTGTTTGTGAGCAACCTTCACAGCGAAACCTACTCGCCAAGCCGGCTGTGCAGTTGAATTGGACTATTTTATCTGTAAGGCTGCACTAGAAACGGCCTCATCAGCTCGTCTCTCTGATCACATTTACAGTAATTACAGTAATTACAACACAAGGTCACAGGACTGATTGTTCTAATTGAGCTTTGGCATTATCATTACCCACTTTACCCTGAATAGGGTCTCTTGTTGGGCGAAGGGGGGTGACACCCTGGACAGGTCACCAGAACAACGAAGGGCCATAGCAGGAAGACAGAAGACAGACAACCATTCATGCTCACATTCACACCGACAGGCAATTTAGATTAACCAATTAAACTAACTGGCATTTCTTTAGACAGTAAGAGGAAGCCGGAGTACCTGGAAAAAACCCACACTGGCACAGGGAGAACATGCAAACTTCAAACAGAAAGGTCCCAGGCAAGGTTCGAACCCAGAAACTTCTGACTGTGAAGCGACAGTGCTAAAAGGAAATCTTGATTTCAGTGAGATTACCTGTTGAGGAAAATAATTAACTAACTAACTAACAAGGTAAAACTACAATATTTAATCCTGCAGTAAGTACGTAGAGATATTTTGCATCACTGGAGTAACATCTCAGTTTGTGGACAACGTCACGGTATACAGACTATTTAAATTGTGTGTATCAACTGAGGCACACTCTCCTTGAAATTGATCTCATAACAAAAAGTGGTTTAGATAATCTAGCTAAACTATTGCTTTATTTACAACCAGTGGAATCATCTGATTGTTTGTTGCCCCGCTGGTGCTTCTGGATATGAGTGATTATTCTTATTGGAATAATGATATTCTAATGAATAGAAAAATAAGATAGAGTAAGAGTTGTAATAAACTGTAATCAGATAAAAAGAGATGAGGCCTTAAACTAATGAATAAATATTATCATTAATGATTATTTTGGAGATTGTCTATATTGCTCAATTAATCATTTAGTCTGTGAAAAGTAGCCCGCAGAGATGTCTTCAATTTTGATTAATTTGTCCAACCAACTATCCAAAACCCAAAGATAATCAATTGACTGTCATATATTAAAAAGAAATACAACATATTTTCACATTTTAGAAGCTGAAACCTGAGATTGTTTGGTATTTTTGCTTGAAAAATGAAATCAAATGAATCATGCCCGTGGCTCTAGTTGAGATGTTCTGTGTTACAATACTGCAGTCAGTGAAGGAACCAGACCACAGCACCTTTAGCACGTCTGGTTGTGGTCTGTCAGTGTCAATGGTTAGACTGTAGAGATGGACGAGGGCCTCTCGTACGAAACACTCCCGCTCTCTGTACCTCCTGAGCGCCTCACACACCTGGTTCTGATTAGCCTCTCCAGTTACCTGAACACACACAGCAGAGCAGCAGCATCAGAGACAGGAAATGCAGTGCAGCAAGGATACAAGCTGAGCCTCCAGTCAAAGATTAATGAGAAACTTATGCAAGAATCAAGCTTGTATTTCTACCCACTATACTCTCTGATGTCCTCACATCTCACTAACCATGTAGATGCTAATAATAGATCCTTACTTGTAGGTTTTTCTGCGAAGAAAGGACATCACAGGAGCTAACCCCAGTGGCCAGCAGGCCTAAGAAGACCAGTCCAGTCCTGGACACCACAAAGGCTCTAACTGCAGCTTCAGTGATCCTCTTCCGCCCGGAGATATCAAGAGAAACAAGCGAGGGGAGGAGCTGGGGACTCCCCTCTAGAAGCTGCCGCACCGTCTCATCTGCGTCTTTTCCGTCACTGTCATCCAGAGCGAAGTGGTCATCTGAGAAGTCCAGATGCCTGAGAGTGTTAAGGTGGCTGAAGACAAAGAGCAACCTGGCGGGCGACATATCCAGCTGCCGCAGCCTGTGGGCGACTAGAGATCTAAGGGTGTTCTTGCACTCAAGGAGCGCAGTAAGGTTTGAGATGGCACTGGAGGAGATGTCTAGAGTCTCCAGGAGAGGGAGAGTGCAGATATCCTCAAGGACGGCATCGCTGAGGTCTGTGCTGGCGAGGTTGAGCATCCTAAGGCCCTTCAGGGAGCTGAAGCCAACACGCATCCCGCCATCCTCCCCAAGACACTCCCAGTCCAGACGTAACCCAGTGAGGGACAACTTCTGCAGGCTCAACCTGCACTCTGGGGTGGAGACCAGGCCCGAGACGACGTCGGCCCCTGTTAGACCCCCAGAGACCCAGGAGGCATCTAGTTCCAGGAGCCGGTGAGGACAGAGGGCCAGGCGGAAAGCTTCTGCAGATACCGGACAGCAGCGGATGGAGGCTTGGCGCAGGCGGAGCTCTTTGCAGTTTCGGAAAATCCCAACAGTTTTGTCATTCAGTACTCCTTGAAGGGAGAAGCAAACAGAGTTGTATTAAAAAGAAGAGGCATCATTTAGAATTTTGTTGGTATTTTTGCCGAAAAACTGTCACCTTTTACGATAATGTTAACTGATAAATCTTTTCTTCAACGTGCTAAAGAACTGCGATTATCTGGTAGCTGCAGTGACCCTCAGTTGCTGATATATTGATGTTTTTGGGGTCTCTTTTTTTTAGTTTCCCTGACCTACCTTTAGATGCCATCCTCTGCAGTAGTTGGTCTGCCATCTCTTGTGTGAGGAGCGGGGCCCAGATGAGGCTCATGGAGCCGTCGGCTCGCATGCTGCACAGAGTGTCCAAGCTGCTGCACACCTGAGCCAGGCAGAGCTCGCACAGCGCCTGGGGGCCCTCAGCATCCTGCAACACATCACCAGGGAATCAGTCACATGAATACATATCAAAGAGTAGGTATAGGCGCAAGTGCAGTCATCTTAAAAACTAAGCTCACTCTAATAAGAAATAAACTTAATATTTTGTATTAATTTCGGTGAAACTACCCATTAAAACGTAAACATATTGGGACTTATTGGTCTGTCAGGATGAATAACATTATGTTGTATAGGCTAGATATATTTTAGAGGATTTTGTTTAGTGTTTGTTCACATTTAAAACATTTATTTGGCACATGTAGACGCTGGCAGTTGTCTTCTTCCTCAGGGCTCAACGGATCCACACTGACACAGGATCTCCACCGTTGCAGGAGTCTAATTTTATCCGCAACAGATGAGGCACCTAACGTAGGTAAAGCCCGTCTAAACCACCTAATCCAACCGGACTCTGTAGGGCAAAGTGGACAAAAGCAACTGGCTCTTTCAGCGCGCTATAAAAACTAAGCGTTTATCACCGAGACAAAGTGCGTGGAAATGAAACCCTGGAAAGGTTTGATAAAAAGGAAGGGGGGTCAAACTCACCATGCTGGAAAAGTACAAAGTCGACAGGGGAATTAAAATTTTTTTAAAAAAGCAACGGTGACACGTTGTTCAGTAACTTTTTAAATCAAGAAATCATTATTATTACAATTCATTTTCAATTCCTTCGCAATAAATGAAAGAATAATAATGAGAATGTCCTCTGTTTTGATTTCGTCGCCGCTGCTGATCGTCGAGTGTCAACTGTCACTGCCAGGCTTGCTATTGGTCAGGTTGCATGACGTCAACGATGGCTTGTTTAAAGGTAGGAGTTTGTAGGAGTTTTTTTTTAAAGTGTAGTTTTTGTGATGATAGTCCAGAAACCGATGTGCATTTATTTTGGGAATGCCCATTTGTGAACAATTTCTGGCAAAACCAATGTAAATTCGTTACTGAAAATACTGCTGAAAGATTTATCCTATTTTGGAAGAATGTAGGCTATTATTTGGTCTGCCAAATGAACAGAAAGACACTTGTGTACATGATAAATCCTATCACAATAATAGCCAAATCCCATATCCAAAACATCAATAAAAATCAATTGAACACCCTCAATTGAACACCCTCGTTTGAACACCCTCAAACACCCTCAAAACCCTCATCTGTTGCACTTTCTTGCACGTCTCTCCTGTCAGGAATACACCTGTAACATCTGAGAAGGTAAAATTGGGCAGTGAAGTGGTTTAGCCACAAGGAGGGGCTCACAGAGAGAGATGGATTTGATCTTTTTACCAGAGTGACTGCTTGGGTCCCTTATTGTAAAAAGTGAATTTTCAAATATGAATGATTTGATTACATTAAATACAAAGACCCAAACTCCATTCTGTGCATGAAAAGATGAAAAGACTCTCAGCAGTGATGTTCACACTCTCTCAGAGCAAGGGCTATATTAAAAGGGGGGCATCTTATCCATGAGGCTACATGGGGTGGAAAGGCATGTTGTCTTCTTAAAATGTCCCTCTAATGTGATATTAGAATACAAATAAAGCATGTAAGTGACCCACCGGGACACAAATCCTTCTTAGGGTTTAAAAAAAACATGTCACCACTCAGAAACAACAACAAAAAATGACATTTTTCCTCCGACCACGTAAGACAAAGCAATATTTACTTGTGAGCTGTTGTCACGGTTTATTGCCTTAACGTAAACAAAAAAAGACAACAATTTTAGAATCGTTAGAAAAAGAAAAAGAAATATTTCTCCTCCCTTTCATAATTTTATTATTAGAATCAGAAAATCCCTGTTACACACAGCCAATCCACACACACAAACACATGTCCTCATATATGTTTGCATCACACACAAGCACCCACATGCCAAAATGCATGCACACACACACATGTTTCTACATCATAAGCATCCTGTCTTGATTGCTCACAACCAAAACTGTCCTCCCACTAGCTGAAGTATGTCTCCCCCACGCAGAGATTCCCCAGGCTTCAAAGCCTGTGCTTCCTCTTCAATCCAAAAACATTTAGCCGAGGGGCATTCTCTTTGTCTGCAAAGCCCTGTGCATATTGTCCTCATAACCAAATAAACACAGCTGCCAATAGCACTTGGATTGCCACGAGAAACACACATATCCCATATACGGGGTAAACACAAGGGATATGCTCATATCCAAAACAGACCTCCATTATTATGCTGAAGCTACCGGGTTGCCAGAATCACTCAGTCATTCGATTAGAGCTGATAGGTAACACATTTGTGAGGAGTAAGTAGACTATTAGAAACAGTTACTTTAGTTTATCTGACAGATGATTGTTTGTGTAAGAGAAAGAGAGAAAAAGAGGTCATTAACTTCCACAAGCCCCTCTGACAATATTGTGTGTGTGCAGACAAACGAACATTGTAAAAAAGCCTTAAGAAGATCATTTATAAGATGACAGCATGACGGATTTTGAGTGTGAGTGTCTTTATCACTTGCTGACTCCCAGCCAAATAGATTCATCCTTTAGTTTTTAATTTGTGTTGAAACATTATATCAGGAGGAGTCTTTTATTTTTTTTATTTTATAAACTTTACATGACATCAGAGGAGGAAGGCAGGGCTCAAACAACAGTGGGAAAAAAAAATCACACCATCATCCTCCCTCTTTCTGTGTATGGACCACCCTCTACTGGTCTCTCCTAGTGGACGGCGTTCGCTGGTGCCACAGCAGAGAGTGCATGCCCTCGTTCTCAATGAGAGCATAGGCAGAGGGAGAATGAGAGTGAGGGGACGAGAATGGACGGCATGAACCTGCAGAGGAGACACAACTGAGACACCTCGTGGACTCCTGACTGAACTCACTGACACAGGTTAGATTTTTGTTTAGTTTGATTTCCTTGAATATTTCATGAATGAAATGTTTCTTTTTATACTTTATGGTAAAGTGTTCAAAGTGCAGAATCCTTAAATCTTTCCAGTTATTATTACTTTTAAATATGGAGTTTGATGCAGTGTATGAGTATAGAACAATACCTTTATCGACCAACATTTTGGAAGGAACAAGACTCCCCTTGTCTTTCATGGCTCTAATGAAATGTAATTTCTACTATAGATCTGATGTAAACTAGTTGATCATATTCACAGTGCAGAGCTCATGTGTCATGTTGTCTCCTCAGCAGACAGACCTAATCAGTGGCACCATCAGAAGAACTTGTGGGCTAATTGGCACATTCCTAAAAATCTGCTGGCCCAGAGCAAAAAGCCACAACATAGTTTGACTGGAAAAAAGGGAGTTTCTGATTAGCAATATATTTATTCTGCAAGTCAGTTGCAGAGAAATGATGTGACTCATGTGCAGTGTTTGCTTCTTCAGGCTTTTAATGTTAGCGAAAAATTGTTTAATTGAGGAGCTTACCAGGAGACAGTTGAAGCTCAGTGGTCCCACTTATAGTCAGTGGGCTGATTGGCAGCGTCCTCCTACTCCTCTCGGCTGGGAAAACCAGCCACCGCAAAGTTTGAACCGTCTGGTGGCAAGGACTGTATTAATATAAATGAGGTGGCGGGATCTGGTCAGGTCTGGCACTGAGCAAGGAAAAGAGAGGAGAAAATACCCTTTTAATAAGTAAAAAAAAAAAAATGGCTGCTGTGGCCGACTTGATGAAGACCAGCAGGGTGTGAACGACGGAGAGGAACCCAGTGGTAGTAAGTGCAGATGTGCTTCATAACCCTGGCTCAGGAGCCTCTGCGTAAACACTGTCACTGCTGTCAGGCCACGGGCCTGCGAGATTCATATTGTGGTGCTGGAGACGTGCAGACAGACCAATTGCTGAGACAGAGCAAGTGAAGGGGATGACCTGTGATTACAGAAAGACAGGAAAAAGTAATCTCTGGGTAATAATAACTTAACTGAGAGAGCCGAGGTGTTTTCTGAGCTCTGACGCATGGACTGTTTTCCTCAAAGTGCCTTTTCCTTTGCCCTCATATACTCTATGGATAAACAAACTCCAGGGCAGAATCTTGTGTTGCTGAAAAATATTAGAGATTAATGTTGGCTCAGGCACTTTCTTTCTATCAATAAGTCATTGTGCTTCATGAAAACACAAAAAGCCGTCGGCCTATTTCCTTAAAGGCAAGTACATTTTTTTCCTATGACAATGATACAAGGGTACTATTCTGCTACAGCAGCAGTTTGAGCTTAAGTAATGATCTGGGATCAGTCCCGTTAACTGTGGTCAGGACTCTTCAATGCAACCAAACATCAAGACGAGACCACAGAAAGGATTTAAAGCCCCTGCTGGCTCTCTCTTGGAATCGTTTAGTTCTGCCTCTGTGGCATCTGTAAAAATCCTCAGTGGATTTGTTTCGGAGAGCATCGATGTGAAGTGGGTCATATTGTGTGCCTGTCAGAAGTTTTAGGTAAAGGTTACTTTGACTCCTTGGCCATATCCACCAGACAGCCTTCTAGTTGGAGTTGACTCGACGGGCCAAAATCAGCCTGAAGTTGGCTCGCCGTTGTATCCCCACTTCCAGAAGCCAAACCATGCTATTGAGTATAGGAGCAGGGATCTTTTACTTAGCATGCGCCCACCCCTGCTTCCTTCGTTGTGCTGTCAGAACCCATAACATCAAAACACATGCTTTCTTTCCAAAAATAGACACCAGAAAACATTACTCATAAATCAGGGAACCCTGTTCCCCCTGCTGCTCCTCAAACACATCAAGTTCTTTTAGTCCTCACCGAATTTAAATCTAGCGGTTTGTTGCAGCCGGGCAGAAATAGCAGGAGTTAAAATGAGTCAGTGAGGCCCAATGATAACCACCTGCCGACTTCTAACATTTTTACTCATTATTGAAATGCACATTTCTAAACTTTATGAATCCATCAAAGACTGTCACTGGGTGCTTGCGTCATCCATGAACACATTAACCTTTCTGTCAAATATGTTTTTTTTTATAAGTCAAATATTTTGTCAGACTCAGAGGTTTTAACATTTAAACTCTCCACATGAGTCAGTGCAGGTGTGCTCAAAAGCCGTAGATTAGATTCGTGGAAGGTCTGATCCACGAGATCTCCAGAAATATTAAAAACAGATCTAGACACTTGCACACGCCCAGACACCTGATACCGATGTGGTGAGGGCCATATTGAAAGAGAACCCATGAGGGAATGTGTTGAAAATACGAGTTAAGATAACAGATTTGTGGTAAAAGGGTGGAAATACTGTTACTCCACCATAATCGTACCAAAGGGCGCATCTTGCTAAGGGCAGGAGTCTGTGCAGTACCAGCTGTATCTGTGCCAAGGTCTGCTACTTTTCAATTTTTAATGCGCACTTATTTCATAATTAAACAAAACTCCTGTGTTGAGTACGTTCCTGTATCATGCCAACAGATACTCTTTGACTATTTAGGTTTTGCAGGCACAGCGGCTTTATTGAATTTAAGTGGATTAGAGGGGAAAAGAAAAACATCTGCACTACAGTGTGCCTGGTAGGAAATTTAACAAAACGTACTGAGTGGTAACAAAATAGAGATTTATTTTAAAATAGTCTCTGACTAAATCAAGGTTGTATTATTTTATTCTATATTTCTTTTTTGACAACAAATTCAATGAAACGACAAATACAACAAATCAATTGATCCTACTAACAAGTATTGTTTGTGTAGGCAAAGCTTACATCTTATTACTCTGTGCTATAGCTCTCCTTTGTAGCCCAAAAATGATTAAAAACACATCATTGAGACACACTTGGTAGATCCCGATATCACGCCAAAGTATGCAATATACCTGTCAGTCCACTAGAGGATACCGTGGCAGTGTCATGTTTAGCCTCACCTTGGCATGACCTCAAAGAGGGAGGTCACGTTACAAAGGTCATATGGATAATTTGATGTTATTTTCTTAATACTAACCAAATAGGTTTGTGAGCAATCGTAACCATGTGGTTTTGTTTTCTTAAACCTCATCACGTGTTTTTTTATTGCATAGATGAGTCATAATGTGATTGACCCAGTATACAGCAGTGGAGTATTACATGGTCATTTGGTGGGATGTTCGTTATGATTAACTTTGCCACTACAACAGTCAGGGTGCAGTTAATAGTCCTATAGCCACAGGAGGCTGTAGTTAGCCATAGTTGAGCTTTGCATTAAATGCTAGCATGAGCATGTTACAATGTAAAACGTTTACCATGTTCAACATCTTAATTTAGGATGTCAGCATACTAAGTTTGCTTAAAGCAAAGCACAGCTGAATCTGATGGGAATTGCATTAGTTTTGCAAGTATCTAGTCATAATGCTCTGGACCAATCGATATTTTGACCTGATGGTTGGGCACTTGTTAGATCAAGAAACAATCTGAGGATTTCTTTAGTCAACAGTATTCATCCTCTGGGGATCGTACTTGTCTGTACAAGATTTCATGACAATCCATCCAATAATCATTGTATTTATATATTTTAGTCATTACCAAAGTGGTGAAGTAACTGAGAAATAAAGTAACATTTACATGTAGTCCCACTCCTCGAGCATGGCTGAAAATCAAACTGTATATTTGTGAGCTGTTTTAAAGATTAACATCTTCAGCAGGAACCAGTGGACTCGAGGAAGAGTACCTCACACAGCGCAGAGAAGTTCGAGAAAATCGAGAGTCAGACTAACACTTTGGTGCTTCCATGGAAAAATATATAATAACACCAGCCTTATGCTTTATGCATGTTCTCTTTCCTTTTATAGAACTGTAGCTTGTTTGATGATAAAGAGAGGAGGAACCATGGGACCTGGAAAGTGGAGCCTATTTATTCTGTTTGGTCTGTCTCTCTGGAGCAGCAGTCAAGCCCTCACCAAGAACCCCATCCTTTCCCGGATACGAAGGGCTCCAGAGGCCAACGGAGAAAACAAGAAGTGCTCTTACACCTTCCTGGTCCCTGAGCAGAAGATCACAGGCCCCATCTGTGCCGCCCGGGGTTATTCAACTGACAAGGACCGAGTGACGCGCCTGGATGTGGCCTCTGTGCGTGACCTTCTGTCAAAGCAGCACAGGGAGATGGAAACTTTGAAGCTGGTAGTGGATGTGGACGGCAACTTGGTGAATGAGATGAAGCTGTTGAGGAAGGAGAGCAGAAACATGAACTCCAGAGTGACCCAGCTCTACATGCAGCTGCTGCACGAGATCATTAGGAAGAGGGACAACTCACTAGAGCTGGCTCAGCTGGAGACACGAATCCTTAATTCCACCACTGAGTCAATGCGCCTGGCTTCGCGGTACAGGGAACTGGAGGCCAAATACGCAGCCCTATCTGCACTTGTGAACAACCAATCGGTGGTGATTGGAGCACTGGAAGAGCGTTGCATGCAGGTGTACAGCCGCAGGTATGAGCAACCACCCCTGGGACCTCCACTGGTGCAGGTGGTGCCTGAGAACATTCCAGTCAATGTGCCACGTTTCACCAATGAGATCCAGAGGGACAACACCCGAGGGTTTGCACGGGAAAGGGGCTCTCGCTCTGGGCCATCACCCACAAGCGGTACCTTGGAGATCCAGAAACCTCCTCAGCGAAACTTCAGTACAGAAGGTGAGTAAGAAAGTGAGTAAGAGAGTAACCCATGCATCCATCTGTTCATTAATCCCCCTTCATTTACTCCTTGATTCAGTCATGAAAATCCAAAACAGTCATGGCAAAAATGTAGAGCAGTCATGACTTTGCAGGCCAACCATAACAAAATAATAACCTCTGACTTTGAATACAGCTGCAGGTGGGCCGGTGGCCTCGTTTTCAAAGGTTAAAGATTTGCAAGTTCAGCTGGAACTCAACTCCCCGCTCAATAGAAACAACACAAACCAGGATGGAAATAAAAATGTTGTAACATCTGAACTGGGGCAGGGGACTTAAAGCAAAGCAAAAAAAGACCGAGCATGATTCTGCTCATCAACAGAATTTCCTGACACATTTAGATTGCCCTCACCACAAGAATAATAAAGTGTGTTGGATTTTAGGGCAGCTGAGTATGAAAACGATCTTTTACACAACTGTTCCATTGCATGTGAGATGTAGACAAAACCCAGGCTGGCATGATAGGAGTCCTGCAAACCACAAAGTGGAGGTACTTCTGGTTAATGTGAATGTTCTGGAAGATGGTTCCTCACCCTTTAAATAAACTCACTTCCACACATGCTAATAATTAAAAATCTTGCAAGGAAAGTGGTAAACAAGAGGAACCTTCTAGACCGACATTAGATACATGTTTTCTATTATGCTGTCTCCTTGTGAGTTTTGTTCTTATTTCCTGTTTTCTCCCACATATTTGATTTTCTGTCAGACATTGACTTCAATGTTTCCTCATAATGTAAACGCAGGGTTGATGCTCTGACTAAAAGCTACCTTTCAAGTCTTAAGTGCAGTGACATGCAGTAGGCTTTATCTGGTCAGATATTGACCAGATTTCACTTAGAAAGGTGTACCTTTTTGAAATATACCTCAAAATATATGGACTACCAACAAACAGAGGTAAAAAGAAAAGCAGTGACTGCACCCCAGCCAGGTGAGGTTAGCTACAACACAGTTATAGTCTGAGCTAAAGCTTATTTGCTGACTTGTTATGACCTACTTTTTGCAGTTTAAAAAACATTTTATGCTCCAATCTGTAAATTGATTTTTTTTTTTTATGTCGAATAATCTGGAGCTAAATATCATGCTGCGTTCAAATGGAACTCATGATCTCGTGGTTACAACATGGGAAGTCGTGCGCACCGCTTGGCGTTCATGTGGTTGAATCATAAAAACACAGTTGCTAGGCAACGGCAACATGGACAGTGTCTAGAAGCCAAAGAAGCTAACAATTTAGTAAGCTAACAATGGGGTAATGTAATGAAGAAAATGCTGAGGCACAGTGGGAAAAAATGGGAAGGCCGTTGGGAAGATCAACATTCATATTACATTATGACATCATGTCAGAAAAACTCTACATGACTAAAATCACAATTTATTAGCTTTACATCCAATGAAAAATGAACTTCCATGTCTTATGGAAAATTTTGAGTTCCAATGTTGTGAATACCACATTGAGGGGGCCGTTAATATGGACTCTACTCATGGACACAGTAAATACAACTCCATTTGAACACAGCACACCAGAACCATTACCTACTGCTTAAAGCTAATTAGCTTAAATGTGATTAACTGTCCAAACAAGCTAAGTCACTTTCAAAACTGAAAACCAAGTATTAGCTTCATTCTTCCTCTTCCTCTTGTTAGTATTTACAAAATGTATCCAAGTCTGATAATTTTATCACTAGAAATCGTCTTTTAACCCTAAATCTTTTCACCCTCCTTCAGGCCCGTTCAGAGACTGTCTGGCAGCGCAGGAGGCCGGTCACAGCACCAGCGGCATGTACCTGATCAGACCAGACGAAGCAGAGAGGCCAGTGCAGGTCTGGTGTGAACAGGATATAGACAACGGAGGCTGGGTTGTCATCCAGAGCAGAAGAGACGGCTCAGTTAACTTCTTCAGGAACTGGGATAACTACAAGGTGATGACAATGACACTTCCCCTGCCATGTCTGTCTCTTTTTTCATCCCTTCTCTTAGTCTAATCTCTAAAGACTTGGCTCGTCCAGAGACAACAGTGGCGCAGTTATATGACCCATCTAGAGGAACCATCTGGGGTCTTTGGGACAATTTACTGAGCCTGAATCCTTGTATTTTCACTTACTGTAAAATATAACGCCCTGTCAGCAGCACTATTCATCCGAGGTCATTTGGTTTGAGATTCCCATTATGAAACAGTAGATGCCCCACTAGGAAGGTATGTTCCACAGCTCAATCTGCAGGCGTTTCTTTCAAAACCGCTACTACTATGGTGCCTTCCTGGATGGATGGATGGTTGGCTTGCTCCACCACATATAGAGTCCTCTCATCAAAGCCCTGTGAGAATGAGATGGAGTACATCGCTGCTGGCAAACTCTGCGATCCAGTGTTCCATTCAGCCTAGCCAGGCTTGTGCATGTGTAACTGGAAGCTAAATTGCTCTCTTCAACATTGATTTGCCTCTGCGCTCTCCCACAAAGGCACCACATGTACAAACACAAACACGCACACACACACACACACACACACACACACACACACACAATCACAGCACCACAGAGGAGGCCCTGAACTGAAACCCTACATCGTTCATCATCTGCTGGCTCACCCAACTAATCCACAATCACAAACCTCAACCTCCTCTTCCAAGTGAAGTGTTCTGGAGGCACACGGCCAGATGTAGAAGTCTTGCGGTTATTCTACTAAGTGCCCAAGCCAGTTTCGTTATTAGCTGTGATCAGAGAGATATGTTTGTTTTAAGAAATGAACCAGATTAAGGATAAATCCTTATTTTACAGAAAAAAAACTCTGCAGCATGTCTTAGACGTCAGAAGGGTTCTTTTGCCACAGTGCTTTTTTAAATTTAGAAGTATTGAACTACAGGACCATGACAAGAGCACCACCAAAACAAGTTTCTTCACAAGAGGTTTTATGTTCCTAAACAACACTCACGTTTCAAAGCTCCCCAGGCGGCCGCATGACAAACAGCGCGCATTATTTTCTGTAAACCTTCCTTTTCATCTTCCTTTGACTCAGAGCGGCTTTGGCAACATAGACGGGGAATACTGGCTCGGCCTGGAAGGCATTTACAACCTGGGGAGGCAGGAGGACTACAAGCTGCTGGTGGAGCTGGAGGACTGGATGGGAAAAAAGGTCTACGCTCAGTACAGCAGCTTCCACCTGGAGCCCGAGAGCGAGAGCTACCGCCTGCGGCTGGGCACCTACCAGGGCAACGCCGGGGACTCACTCAGCAGCCACAACGGCAAACAGTTCACCACTCTGGATCGAGACAAGGACGCCTTTGCAGGTACATCAAACTGGAATCTCTTTGTGCATATAGTCTTCTTTGAAGTGACTATATTGAAATTTCAATCTTCTCTTTTAATTTTGTGGCCTTATGATTATTGAAAACTACAATCTGAGTGGTTTTTAAGTATTAAGATTTTTTTAAATTCTCATTTTATATAATAGCTGACATACAGTAAAGATCTATTTATTGGTCAAAAATCCAATGCTTTAAAGGTAGTTTGATAAACATTTCTAGCACATTCTTTAACTGAGGTTTCTCAGACAGGTAGATTCCAGAATGACCCTAATGAGAAGACCCAATGAACACAATGTGATGCATAATAGGTTTTATCCCTGTCAGTCCCATGTTGCCTGGAATCCCACAATTCCATATAAAACAGTTCATTCACTTCCTGTAGAAAATAAATAGTGGTAATCTCTCACTAGAAGTGAATACATTAAATTACATCTGCCATTTTCTTATGCATCAGCTCACAAATTAACAAGTGGTATGTTTGTTGGCAAAAATTATTTTAACAAGCAGCTTCCAGTGACTTTTTGGGAGACAAGCAAAAATCCTTTATGAAATTTAGAGTGATATTCTCCAGAAAGCTCCACAGTAACTTGCCTAAAGACTGGCAACTTTTGTGGAGGAGAAGATCATTATTTTTGCTTCTGGAATTCTGCTTTTGAGTCCGATAAAAAAAACTAAAAGGTCAGCTTGACTTGACGAAGTGGTAGGCTGGAAATGGGTAGGCTGTGATTTTCCTATAAGACAAACTCGAATGTATTTTCTCTACTCACACTTCATCATTGAGCTAATCCCCCTCCTGTTCCCCAACTACAGGTAACTGTGCCCATTTCCACAAAGGAGGCTGGTGGTACAATGCGTGCGGCCAAGCCAATCTTAACGGTGTCTGGTACACCGGAGGTGTCTACCGCAGCAAATTCCAAGACGGTATCTTCTGGGCCGACTACGGCGGAGGCTTCTACTCCATGAAGTCTGTCCGCATGATGATCAGGCCCATAGACTGAGAAGATACTGTAAACCGAGCTGGTCAAAGGGCAGCTGTAGAGGCCCGGGCGAACTTGAAACTCATTATAAATTGTGACTCTATATGTCAATGGTAACTGGTTGATTCTAGATCGAAGAACCGCACCAATGGAGATTATCAACCATCAGGCACAGACCCTACCTTCGACCTGTCACAGACTTGGACTCTGAGTGACCATTATTCTTTTTATATTATAATAGATGCACCCATAGAAGGATTTAGGGGACATGACTGTTTATAGTAAGCCATACAGCCCCTTTAATCACATAATACATATGATGGTGAAGGGAAATTAAGAATAACTACCAAAATGTTGCCTTTTAATAATGTAAACTGTCCATGTGATTAAGAAACCAAAGTATTTTCCTCATTATTTCATGGAGAGTAGGCGCCACATCCTAAAAGAAAATCATTGGTGCTCAGTTTTAGTGTCACAGGATCTAAAAGCAGTGCTTCCTACCTCGCCAGGATAAATATCTGGAGAAAGCACTCATATATGGCATTTAACTTGCTATAGTTGGAGCTGGAAAATACAATTTGTTAATACCTGTAAAGATTATTTTGGCTCTATATTCACTGCATCTAAAAGACCAACCAAAACTTTAAATTTAAAATGACCTTTATATTGCATGTTAAATTACTTTGTCAAAGTGCAGATGACCAGAAAGGATCATTTATGTGTATTATTAACTTATCATAACAGTGAACAGGGCCAGGTGTCCAGAGGGAAAAGTAAATGATCCTACAGAAAATAGGACTAATTTCCTCCGCTGTATTCATGACAATCATTCTCAAAGTGAGCTCACACGTATGGAAATTGCTGTAATATGTTTTTCTCATTTGGCTGTTGATTAAATTTCAGTATGACTCCAGGAAACACAAGCATTGTTGGGGGGTAAAGAAAAAAAAGATGAAATTTAGTTTTGAGTGGTTTTCGAGCACGAAAAATATGCCGACCCAGCGTGTTGAGAGTTATAGGAATTGGGACAGACAACGAGAAACACATTTCTGAAAACCAGACAGGATGGAGAGAGAGAGAGAGAGAAAGAGATGAGAGAGCGGCGAGGAGAGGAGGGGATGAACTGGGATGGAATCGATCCAAATTTCCAAGTTATTTTTTTCCACCTTACTCCCACCCCCCAATCTTCCTTTCAAATACAGAGAGATGTACATTCTTTCCACACAAAAGTGCTTGAACAGTATGTTTTTGTAGAAAATGTCCTTCATTGACAAAGACATGGGTCTCTGTACTCTGTAATCACCGGTATGGATGGAGAAACTATCCCAGAGGAGAGGGGAGCGGAGAGATTTTAACTGGTGGGTGTGCTTTGAACAACAGCCCTGTATCCACAACACACATAAAAGACAAGCAGCCTTTGGTCTCTGATCTGAAAATAGACTCATATTGCAATGTCTTTTTTTTTCTTATTGACCACAAAAAGCCTTCACGCCCATCCCTTTAAAAAAACAAAAAACATATAAAAAGCAATGAAAAACAAAACAGGGATCCAGGTCAAACCCAGCTGGACATGGAAACATGTTTATGGGCATGTAAAAAAAACCAGCATCTAATAAAAATGGCATCATAATCTTAGAATTAAACAGCAATAAAAACTAAACCTGATGAGTCACAATGTTTGGCAGAACAATGTTACACAACTAACAGTCCGCGGAGAACATTAAGGGTCACCTGTGGGGATAATATTATTAAATTAGTTTCAAAGGAGCTGTTTTTATGTGCCATGCTGATTTATACTGTTAACCAAGTCATAACTGGTTTGAATTGTTTGGAGTGAGTCATGCCAGTGCAATGTTGTTTCCCATCAAACAGATCGTCTGGGAGATGCAAAAGAAAATTTACCACTCAAATTCAGAGCCATAATTGCATTTAACAAGGAGAGTTTTCTTAAATATGTCTGTCATGGGGAGGCAGATGAGTGCATCACTGAGGCATCTCTCTTCAAGTGGTGGCACATTTCTGTTTTTGACTATTCGGGCAAGTCATCAGTTAAAGTCGCAACCTGGAATTAATGACTCCTTCTTTCACAGCACAACTTCTGTTTCCTGAGAGTAAAGATAGAGTGTCCTATTAGTTTTTATTTGTTTAACATTTTTGGAGAATATTTATTCAGCTGGCTTTTTCTGAACGTGTGCTCAGAAGACCCATACCATTCTGTGCAGTAGCTAAATATAAAGCTACATTTGCATAGCTTAGCCCATAAACTGGAAGACTCAAGCTTACAAATGTACACTATTGGATTTGTAGAGGAGTAGTTTGACGTTTTGGCATATGCATTTATTTCTTGCAGAGCGTAAAATCAGATGATTGACAGCTACCACTCTCATGTCGCCAGCAGGCAGTTATCTTACATTAACGTATAGACTGGAAACTGACACAGGCAAGCACTATTCAAAAGTTCTTAAAAAAAAAAAAATCCCCCCATCAGCAGCTCTAAAGCTCACTACATGTTGTATCTTATTTGTTTTCTTCATAAAAACATTAAAGACAAGTTCTAACAAACAAAGTTCTTTGCTAAGAAATAGTATGACACATAGACGCCTAAAGCAACTTGTTATTTTTAGTTTGGTTACTGTGCAGATGAAGAAAGATATAAAAGGTAAGTACTGAGATTTTTTTTTTTTGTGCTTTTTTTTAAATTATTATTTAACTTCGGACACAGCCAGGCCAGCTGTTTCCCCTTTTTTCAGTCTTTGTGCTAACTGCTGGCTAACTGCTGGCTTCATATTCAGCATACAGACAGGTGAGATGATGTTTTCATTTCACACTCAGCAAGAAAGTAAATAAGCAGATTTCACAAAATGTAAAACTATTCTTTCACCACAACTCCAATCTAAGGATTTGAAGTAAACTAAAATTGAAGTGTGGCCCGTTGACCCACATAAGGTCAAGAGCAGGTTCAGACACTTCTCCGAGCATTGTATTGAACACATAGCCATCTTAAATCCTACATTTGTTTGGGCCGTCTATCTTCTCCACAGACACGTTGACGATCATTAAAAATGTGATGATAGCATTGATTTAATTTCAGTGCACATTTTCCCAGCTTGAATAAGGATAAGAAATTATTACGGCCACCTCTCTATCACAAATCTGCCTCTAAGCCTTCAGTCCTGCCAACCCCCCGCCCCCCACAGACAGCCAGTGTGGGTTGCCCTGTCACCACAGGAGCGGTAACTGAAGTCTTTCAATAAATTTGCCCACACCACACTGAACTCTCATTTTTTAAACAAGCTCATGGAGGTATGTAAATCCCTGATTAACCCACAAAACCAAACAGTGAAGGTGACATCCTTGGCTCCGGTGAGGGGACCACACTCAGTCCAGTATACCTGGCCAGCAGACGGGGGATGGCCGAGCCGCTGCTGCAGTGTGGTCGTCTCAGAACCGTTGAAGGTTTCAGAGGTGAAAGCCCTCCTTGTCACTGAGTGAAGCTTCTCTGTCTGGGAATTTCACCAGCAGGCTCGGGAGATAGACAGTTCACTGCTGTTTGCCAAAAGAAATCTGCTGTTTGGGGGAAACGACCATGAGAGTGACTCATTAGCCCTCAAAGCTCAGTTAGTGTCAAACAGCAAATCAACAGACAGGATGTGGAGCTGTTTTCTTTGAAAATAAGCACCATGAGTAATGTTTGCCCAAAGTGGGACAGTTAAACAACTCCATAACTAAGTCCGTTGTGCCCTTTTGATTTAAAGCTTAACAGACACTTGTTTAAGATGGAGGAACATTCGGAGGGATCTGGGAAGGCTCACTTTGCTGTAGACAGCAGCAGTTTCCACTCTCCTTTGCTGGTCTGACACAGAATGGTATCTTACTTAGCTGTGATGCACACAAGCAAGGGTGGACAATGTGAAAATTAGGGTTTTCTGACAGAAATGTCAATCTCGGCTCCAAACCCAACTCAGACATAACAAACAAAGGAACTCAACTTGAGTTTCAGCGGCTATTAACAGACATTTGGTCTGTTAAATACATCTAATAGTGACCCCAAATTCAGATGGTTTTCATTGTTCATGTGGTTGGTATGACATGCTTGTTTATTCTAGACTCAAACCTTGAAAGCATTTATGTGATCAAATGGATCTCCTTTGTAAAGACGTGTGACCTCAGAACACTGTAGTCAGCAGTATTCACTGAACTGAAGACCCTCTAATAGCCTTCAGTGTGAATGTTAACTGTATGTGCTCTGGATGTATGAATCCACTTAATGTGATGAATGGCGTGAGTCATGAAGGGCTGTTTAAGACTTCGCGACCACCTGGGGAGACAGAGCTGAAGGAGCGATCGCCCTGACGACTCAACTGTTTTTATACCATAGTTAAAACAGTGAAAAACAAAAAGGGCCTCCCAGTCTAAACCCGCCTGAGAGAGGTATGAGCCAAAGAGCCACAAAAGACAACAGAAGGAGCCACAGAAATGCTTTAGTGGAGAAGTGGAGGTCAAGCTCTACTACAGCATAATAAAAGAAGAAAAATATTATCTAATCATTTCATGTGGAGTTCATATTTTAGCTGCTGCATTAGCAGAAGCCAAGATGTGTGACTTTTGATTTGGTTAAAATGGGATGCGATGCAAATCAAGACATCTTTGTCCAATTATATCAAAACTACATTGATTCTGGAGGACGGATGATGGCGGTTACTGAGATCATTAAAAGGGGTGCTTCTGAAGTTAAGGGCCCAACAAAATTCCACTTTAGATTAACCTTAATGAGCAGTAAAATATTGGAAGATGTTAAAGCTGGGAAAGGGGACAAATTAAATTTACTGACTTTGTTGCAAGAGGTTGCAACACTGCTTCCTGTCCTTAAGACATGTTTTTTAAGGGGTACAGTCATTTTCTTGTTATTGATTGGCCTTTCACATGAGCCCTATAGCCATAATTTAAACACATCAAGTCAGGCTCCGGTGCCATATGAACGTTTGAAAATAAAGGGTGCTCAATCTCACAAATAATGTGCCGCAAAGCAGCTGAATATACGTTTAAACAACGCTATACTGCCATCTAGTGGATGAGTGGTTCTACTACAGAAACGTTCAACGGTGTTCATGACTTTAATTTAATTTATTTTAATTGTATGAATTATCATTATGAGAAAGAACCTATTTGATTTGTCCCCATAATTTGTAATTGTGTTTAATTTATCTTAAATTTTATCCCCTTATTTATCTACCGTTCGTTTTATTCTCATTTAATAAGTGAAATGTAATCATGTTAAATTAAATTAATTAAAGTTATTTTTTTTTTGTGGTATTCACTGTCCAGTAATATGTTTCACCATGTTTGTAAAACTTAAAGACAATTACGACAACAACAAAAAAAAGTTTACAAAACACAAATAAAATAGCAAAAATTCATCGGTGTCGCTGGGTGATGACGTAACTACCAGAGTTTGAGAGCGCCATGGCAGCCCATGCTAGCGAGCTGGAGATTGCGAAGAAGAATTTAACGGATGCAATTGGCGATAACGTCAAGCAGTAAGTTAAACGTTGTTTATCTGGGTTTGGTTGTTGTTTTTCTGATTCTTGTGTTGCGCACTCGTCACATCTCTGTTCCGCTTAAACGCTTAAAATTATGCACATTAGCAACCGGCTAGCACTCGCTAACGTTAGCTCCCCGGCAGCGTCGAGAAGTCGCTTCTCTTCGGTGTCGATCAGCTGCAGACGTCTTCATCTCGTCTTGTGGGGTTTTTATCAGACGCCTCTTCTCTCAGGATACGGTTTGCAGGGAAACCGGCATGAGGATGTTTTAAATAAATGTGTTACTTCAGATCTTAAACGGGGAAAGGCTCCTGAGTGTTGTGACGTTGTGGGATGGAGGGACAGGACTGTTGTTGGACGTTTTGTTTGTCCTCTGTTGATGTTTGGTGTTTGTGTCCTCCCTGAAGTTACTGGGCAAACCTGAAGCTGTGGTTTAAACAAAAGATCAGCAAGGAGGAGTTTGACGTTGAGGCTCGGCGTCTGCTGGCACAGGAGAATGGTGAGTATGCAGGAAAAAAACACATGTTTTATATATATAAATATATATATATTTATATTCGGTGGTAATGCTTTCTGTAAAAACTGTCTGATTCTGTGTTTCTCTCCCTCTTCTTCTTTCACAGTCCATGTTCACAACGACTTCCTCCTGGCCATCCTCACACGATGTCAGATCATCGTCTCCACACCAGGTATGGCTTTAAAAAAAAAAAAAAAAAAAATACAGTGTATGTCTCTGAAACTGCAGGTGAGCTTGTGTTTGTGTGGCCAAAATACCCGCCGCGTACAGTGGGTGATTGATGAACATTAGGTTGGTTGAAAAAGCTTTGGCTGGAGTCTGGACTCACCGGTGACTGTGGTGGAGAGACAAACCTGAAGCAAAGGACGGGGCTATACTGGACAATACCAAACAACCTCCTGGCGGGCCGGAGATGCAGCAGACGGGTCATCTTGCTGCAATGCAGGACTGAACATTTCAGGAGATCCTTTGTCTGCACAATCCTCAGGCTTTACAACACCGCAGTGGCTGATGATCCGAGCTATTTTGTCCCCTTCCTCTCCTTTTATTCATCCGTTTATTTATCTATTGAGTGGTTGATCTTTGTAATCTTTTCTATTCTTAGCCCTGTTTGAACCCACTATTACTGCTGGCTTTTACTATTTTTTTTTTTTGTTGTATTTTACTGTCCTGCCTTTTAAATCTAGACTCGTGTATCTGTGAGCAACTGAAAACCTGAATTTCCCCAAGGTGACGAATAAAGTAGCTTTCGTTTTTTTTTTTTTTTAGGAGCCAGTTAAAGACTATCGATATGGAAAATTCTGAATATTTTACTGAAGGGAAATATTCATCTTCATCAACATCTTAATTTGTGTCTTCAATGCCTGCTGTGTTGTGTGTTCTTTTCTGACCTCTAGAGGGCGCAGGGCCATTACAATGGCAAGGCAGCTGTGCTTCAAAGCCTGGCAAACCAAAAGGAAAGAAGAAATGTTCCTCCAGACAAAAATTTGATGTAAGCCCTTATCCATTTCCATCGTTGCAGACGTTTGGTTAACTTAAGTTATTGGCACTCTGCTCAAATTTCCAACAAGTTAATTTCCCACATCGTGACTGGGTGTAAGGGTTTTTCAAGGTCAGTGGTATCTAATCCATCAGCGGGTGATCGAACGGCTGACGGACTGTATTATTTGGATGTTTATGTTGGTTTGTGTCGGCAGCATCGTTTCCAGCCTCAGAACCCTCTGACTGCGGCCCAGCCGTTCAGCCCACGAGAGGCGGGGGGCGAGGAGGAGGAGCTGCGCCTCAGCGCCCACACTCTGCTGCTGCCCACGCGAGGTCAGCTGGAGGCCCGCATGATGGTGACCGCCTTTGAGCTGGGCCTGGACAACATCACGGAAGACGCCATCAGCACCATGATCTATGCTGTTGAGGTGTGTAGCAGCTGTCCACCGGGAGAGTACAGGTGTATGTCTGGGATGATCGAGTTTGTAAATACATGTCTTGATGGACCCATAGCTTCAATACAATCTCATAAAATGTGAGAATGGTGGTTTTTCTTTCCCGTTTTAACTTCACTATTCTTTGACATTCTCTATTTAAACATTATGTTGTGGCTTAAATGAATGGAGAGGTTTATCTTTTTTTTTTTTTTTTTTTTTTGCATCATCTGCTTTGTAGTTTGTTTTCTCAGGAAATGGCACAAAGCCTTGTGGCTTAGTCACACTTAGGTGAACTTACATGTGTCCAATTCACATAATAATACAGCCTCTTATCAAACCTTTTACTCTCATGAATCTGTGACTGTCTTTGCACTGTCCAGCATCTCTTTCTCCATACTGTTAGTATTATTTTGTTGAGTTATAAAACAATAATATAAACTATATTCCTGAATGAGGGGTCCATCCTGCCCCCTCTCTCAAACTGGATGAACATTGATCCTCACAATTACGCATCAACCTTCAATCAGATGAAACTCTGTACGATGCCCAGAAGGTGACTCAAAGTACTGTTTTCAAATGAGTAAAGACAAATTTCAATCTGCCTGTGCCATGACTCAGTTCTCCGATTTCTTTCAGCACCACTTGAAAGATGTCCTGACTGCTGTAATCACCCGGAGGAAGGCTTACCGGCTAAGAGACGGTCATTTCCCTTATGCCTTCGGCAGTGATGTCACACCTCAACCTTATCTGAAAAACAGCCTTGCTGCCTATCACAGTGTTACTGAATGGTAGGGACAACAATGGGCTAAGATAAGAGAAAGCATTTCATGCAGATATAAATGTTTTTGGTATTTTTAAACTATGTTTACTGTACAGTTAACTGATTTTCTTTTGATGTCAGTTAAGACTAATAAGAGTATATACAGGAAAACATTTCAGTCCACACTGATTTTCTTTTGTCCTTTCTTTTAGTCCCCCACCAAGTGCTTCCCTCCCTGTTGGCCCTCCAACTCAGGTGTCCCCCGATGAGGCAGAGCAACAGGCTGTTCACCTGCTGGCTTGTTCTGCTGACGGTCTTCCCGCACCCCTCCCTCCAATCAGTGTGTTTGACCTGCTCGAGGCTTTACAGGTAACACAATGTGCTGATGTACATAATGTCCCAGTCTTCACACTTAGTTTATTTGGAACAAAGCAAATTGAATTTATCAAATTGATTTTTGATATTTCAAAGGCAGTGTACACGTTTGTTTTCAAAGCTTGGAGGTGAGGTCCATTTCATTAATGTGAAGGTAAGTGATACTTGCACTGTGCTGTACTGATCAGTTTTGGTAAACATGGTCATGTACCACCTCTGCTTCTTCTGAAATTTGATGCCATTTTGTACCTTGAGCTCATGAAGCTATCTAGAATTTTACAGACATTATATCCAAAACTTGAGCATGAAACTGGATATTGTTTCTAACAGCAGGAACAACTGGTCACGTATTCTTTCAAGCTAAATCGCCAAACATTGCTGATCTGTGATGATTTGCTGCCGTTTGTTCTCTTTTTGATACATTTGGTGGTTGTGGACTGTTAGATGCACATAACAAAGTGATTTTGAAGACATGGACTTGGGCTTTAGGAAATCCCAACAGGCAGCTTTAAAAATGTACTGACTAAACTATTAATTGGGGAAATAATCTGTAGATTTATCAGCAATTGAACTGCTAAACTCAACTGTTGTTGCCCAAAAGTCAGGACCCAGGACTTAATATCTGTTTCCACATAAAGATATAGTATTTATACTCTGCTATGAAATTCTTGTCTGAAATGTGAGATGTTTCTTTTTATTTTTGAATTTCTAAATTTAATTTGAGCAAATATAAGGGCTGGATAACAAAATCAAATATGACAATATTTTTTACCCAATACCTTTATTGATATTTAGTCCATATTTTAGGGTTGACTGTTGCTGTTCTCACAGAATATTTACACTGAGATTTTTTTCATAACCATCAGTAATATGGATATCATGACCGTAGAGCAGCTGGAACAGTCTGGCATGTTTAGAAAATTACATCAATTTACTGCAGTGGTGCCTTAAAAACCAGGAAAAGATGACAATTCTGACTTACTGTTTAACCATCAGACCTTTAATTGGTTGAATCATCTTTGTAACGTGTCTGACGTAGGTTCACCACGGTGTGATGCCCTCCCACACGATGTATGCCCTCAACATGGAGCGTATACTGTCGCGGCTCTGGCACCCCAGCCACGAGGAGCTGGAGCAGGACCACGTGCACCGGCAACGGCTAGCCGCTAAAGAGCTCGTCAGCTGAGAACCGCTGACATAAGACTGTATGGACTGTGGATATCATCAGGAATCAAACACAGGAACAGTCCCCACATGAAAATGGATGGGGAATGTGTGTTTACAAAAAAAAAAAAGACTTGTGAGACCTGGAAAATCACATCTGTGTTGCACAGAAAGACGAGACGGAGAAGGAGGGGAACCGAGATGAAACAAAACAGTCGAACCGCGATCACAGAGTGGGCAGTCGGCTCCGGTGGCCAGTCAATCTGGCAAACTAGCACTGAAGCTGATTGACGTGTCTCCTCCACCAGTTATTTCAGTCAGCAAAAATCATCATTTTGAATTTCTTTCCATAGTGAGAATATAATATTGTGGGAAAGTGAACGTCTGTGTTTGATTTTAGGATATACCAGCAGCTATGAGTACTGAAATAGAAAGTAACATTCAAGCCCAGGTTGCACAGTATTAAGAGTTTAGTTTTTTTTCTGGGTTAAGATGGCTTGATAAACAACAACATGACTGAATTTCCAACAGTTCATGCTGTTCATGTTGTCAGATATGCACCGCAACTGTTGATCAAAACACCCTATAAGGACGCAAAGCGGCCTATATCTAATCAAGACAGCATTGTGTATAAAACCAGGTCACAACACACTGCACCTATACAGGATTCAAAATATTTAAGCGGTCATAAAGGTCCTGGACATTATAGGTGTTTTAGTTTAATAGCTAATTAGACCTCCTGTCAGGTTGATGGTTACTGTGAAGGGAATCTAATCAATGTACCAATTAACAGGTGCAGCTGAGACGTCAGTCATGCTCCGTTTGCTGCAGTCCTGAGAAGAGCTCAATCAGACAATAAGTGAAAACACCCGTGTGTGTTTATGGTGGGTGGAGCCGGGCTTTGTGCTACTCGTGAATATTATTTTGAAATGGTCTCGTAATTATTCCTAAAACATTTACTGCTTTCTGGTGTCAGGGTTGGTGGTCCACTGTGTCTGCAGATGAAGTTGAAATTTTTCTTTCAACGTCTGTCCCTCTGTTCAGGTTAAATGTATGTTTTTTTTTGTTTTTTTTCTACACCATGTTTGTTACTTATATTACAGAGTAGTTAAGAAAACAAATAAAAACGCGTCTTTGTTTTCGTACAAACTTAAATGATTCCCTTTGTACCTCAGCACACTCCTTCCAAGTATGTAAACAGATCTGCCTTTGCTTGTGGGAGTCCACCAGCTGTAGTGGGAGGACGCTGACGCTCTCTCTCTCTCTCTCTCTCACTCACTCACTCACACACACACACACACACGTCCCACTGCGCACTCGGGACCTCTTGCCATATTTGGCAGCCTGAGGACTCACTTCCGACGCTTCGCCGTCCAATAGGCGCTCGTGTAGACTCGCCAACCATTACGAGCACCTCGCGCAGCACTGATGACTCAATCTCCCGTCCGCCCCAGTTCCTTGAACAACAAACACTTCATAAAACGCACTGTAAGACTATCCAGTGATCTGCTCTCGTAAAACCTGCCTAATGCTGATGTAATTTTAATCGGGCACAAAAAAAAAATACTCACATCACCGTGTCCAACATTTTATTTCGTCATATTTACAGTTAAGTGCTCAAAATACTGCGTACAAACATTATTACAAAGTGTTATTTCAGGTCTAACATTAGTTAACACCTATATCACAAAGTTGTATGAACATAAGTGTTAAGAAAGTAAGGCAGTTTTTTTTTGTTTTTTTTTTGTCAGTAAACGCTACACACACCTTCACGGGTCCTTGCGTAAAGGTGTGAGATTTTTTTTTCTTTTGTTAGTGTTACTCTGTACATATAGTCGCTGGTGCTTGGGATACTCAGTGCTTGACTCGTATGCATACATTGCTACATGACATAGTGGGAGATTTGCAGGGCAAGGCCTGGTTCACATTGTGTTTCTTTTGTCTATGCAGTTTGATCCCACACCAGCCCTGACACTCTGTCAAGACGCAGGACGCAGGATACGGGCCACATTCAAGTGATAAGGTATGGACACTTGCCATAACACCCTGGTTTTGACTGAATACAAATCTGATTTTGTAGTTTGGGCGTGAAAATAAGATATAAAGATAAGAATTAGACAGATATATGTAACAAGTCACATCAGAGGCATATTTAGAGCAAATGTTCCCTCTGAGCTGTGTGCGCCTGTGCAATAAGTTTGGTGGCTTCTGCTCTGTAATAATTCACCATACTGACCATCACCATCTGTGTGGATACAGTCTGAGCGCAGAATTTGGTGGGACAATGCTCTGAGACGCAGGGATTTCCCTAAAAGACTGAACAGGCCACTTTAAGCTGCATTTTGGTCCCCAAGCAAAATGTCCGGTGCTTTTTTTCCCCCCCTTGGCAGTCTAGTAAGCTTGGAGCTGCTGCGTCAAAATGAGCTGGCAGCCGCTGTTAACGTGGTCCATGACCTTTTGCTTGAGCAGAGCCAACTCGTCCCGGAGGACGTTTGCAGAGGAAACCAGCTCCGTGTTTTGGTTCTTCAGGTTTTTGACCCTGTCCTCCAGCCGAGAGATCCTCTCCAGCTTCCTTTTCCGGCATTTGGACGCGGCCACCCTGTTCCTCATGCGCTTCCTCTCTGCTTTGATGCGCTCCTGGTTCTCCATGTCGATGGGGGAGAGCGGCGGGGTGTCACCGGACATCTCGGGCACCGTCTGCGGTTCCTCTTTGAGTGCATGTAGCCGCCGTTGCTGCGCCGCCGCCATCTGGTGGTCCATGTGGTTGTGGGACGGCTGTGGGGCGGCTGAGTAACTTGAAGGCGGGTGCCTTTCGCTGGCAGGTGCAGAAGCGGAGCCCACGGCCCGGCTGAAAGTGCTCAAGTTTGTGTACTCAGGAGGCTCCGTGCGCACCGTGCAGCTGTAGGGAATCCCGCTGCTCTCGGGCGCAGCGGAGCCGGATGCCATGCTGTTGGTCGCGCCGCCGGTCTGCGCGTCGGGGTGGGTGGCGGGGATATGCTGCTGGTAGTGGAGCTCAGCCAGCGCCCTCACGAATCCTTCAGCAAAGCCCTCCTGCTCGTCGGTGATGTTCTTGGGACAGACGAACTGGGTCGGCGTGGGAGTCGTCAGCCCGCTGCAGGACTGGATGATCAGCCTCTCCAGTTCAGGCGAGGCCAGCTTCAGTAACCCGACATCAGGGGACGTCAGGATGTCCAAGGCCCTGGCGCCCAGCTGGGGTTTGAAGTTTTTCGGGTCGTTTAGGTTCAGGGTCATGGTTTGTTTGAGGGTTTTGGGGTTGAACCCATAGACCGCCGGCCCGTCATGCTGAGAGTTGGAGGCATTCACGGCTTCGTCGTAGAATGTCGCTTCCATTTTTCTGGACATAAAGTTTCGATCGCCCTGAGGGAGGGTTTTTTTTTTTTCTTTCACAAAAAAAAAAAGTCCAAGATCGACTGTTTACATATGTCCCGTGACAATCTCGCAACTGTCTTTCGGTAGAGTCTGCCTATTGTTAAAGTTCAACTCACTTGACAACTTTGTGTCCCGAGAAAACTTTTCTTTTGTGGACCGAGCGGTCATCAATAACAAAAAACGTCTTCCTCCGCCGCCGATCCTCAGTGGTTTTACACCTTAAGTATCCTCTTTGATTTGTCCTTCCTCCCAAAAACTAGAAACAGTGCCTGAATACGGGTAATACTTTCTATTGCTTCCAACGTGGAGACGAACTTTATCCACCTCTAAGCTGCAGCTCTACTGAAAATAACAATGATGTCATTTCTACGGCCTGTGATTGGCTGCAGATGATTTGGTGGGCAGGGTCTGTCTAATGACATGCAGGTTGCTCTGACAACTAGCCATATCCCCGCCCCCCCGCGATGGCTTATGGGATTAGGTAATGCAGACAGTGGAGCAATGTACTCTGGGATTACGTAGTGTTTTTGAATATTTAGTTACCCGCTCAATTAATAGTTACCCATCCCAAAAGCGAGCCGATGGTCCGGGTAGTTTAACGCTGATTAACAACAAATCGGTGTTCTTTTAATGAAATCTTTCTGATCAGAAACGGTTTGCCTCAATATTTGTAAGTTTCACAGACATCAAATCCAAATTTACTCCATTATAAAATGCAGAAACCATGAAATCATTAGTATACATCTGGTAGGACGAATTTGACAGAAGAGATCAGGTCAGTGAACGCTGGTTGGCTGGTAAAGTAGGGTGAAAAAGAGAGGAAGGAACATGAGCCTGACCTGCATCAGGAGCTCTTTTATTGTAAAGAACACACACAGAAAACGTGTTCCTATAACTGTGCATGCCTTAAGTGTCTTCCCGAGTTTTTTGCAGTGTGAGCAGGATGTGTTCTCAGCAATTTATGTATTTACTGGCCATGTGCTGATTTACACACACCGCTGAACCCAGAAAGAAGCTCCACAAAGACAAACAAAAAGAATATAGCCCGCTTAATGTGTAGGGGCAGGTGGGTGCAGGATATGGGAGAGCATACATACACTACACACACATAGTTTTGTATAAGGATACTCCTTGTAACTAAGATTTGTTACCACTCATTACACTGATGCACCTTTTTGTAAAGTTTTCATAATAATATTGTCCTGTTGTAATAAAAAAAATTCTGCACAATTAATATTCCCTTTTTCTTTAAAACATTGTCCTATTGTTCAATAAAACTGAGTTAGCTGTTGACCAACGTGATAAGAAAATACAATCCCTTTTTGCTGCACAGACTTGTGGCACTTCTTTTCTTTTTTCTGATCCTTAATGGACAAATTAATGGAACATTTCATAAATAATAGGCTATTTGAACATGTTTTTTTTTAGTATCTTTGTAACCACAGGATGCATGTTATACTTTGTGATGTTTGATAAATAATAGTGCAATGGCTCTCCAACAAATAGCGATACCTGGTAGCTCTCAGGCTACTGTTGGAGTATGTGCATGTTGACTATCAATTTGTTATGTTCACAAAAAATAAGCTTATTTAGCTGATTTGGTGGAGCTCAGCTATGTGAATAAATGTTACCGTGTGCTCCTGGACACAGTGACATTATTTTGCAGCAAGTAACTCTCTTAGGAAAAAGGTTTAAGATCCCTGCTCCAGAGGAAGGAAGTCAGAAAGCTGATCTATTAAGCGGGGTTATCAGTGTTTTTATTGTTATTACTCAGACTTGATCTTAACTTACACAAGTGTGAGCCCTGCATGATAACCTTCCTGTTCCTCAGCTCATTACATTCTGTACTTCACGTCTCATAGGTGAATGTGAAGCTGCACTACTGACTGAAGCCTCTATGCAGCTGCAGTCCAGTCTGTCTGGCCTTCCCCATTGTATTATTCAACATGTTCTCCTCAAGCCAACTATAAATAAGTTAACAGCTCCAGACAGCCTGGGATAACCAGAGCTGCCTGAGGTCAACACTCTTGAGATGACATGTTGTCTTCACAACACGGCTGTGTGACACCCATTTGGAAGTATTTGACACCCTGAAGTAGAAACCCAGTGCGGGAATGCTTTAGAAAGTTTTGTGTCTAATACCAGTAGTGGCACGGTTTGTTCTTTCTCGCTTCCTTCCCCCCCATCTTCTTGTAGCAACTTCTGCCACTCTCTCTCTCTCTCTCTCTCTCTCTCTCTCTCTTTGTGTTTCTGATTGTACACCTGTGTTAAGTCCCACCGGAGAGTATTTTCCAATCAAAGTACCACTGTGCCCCGGCTGCGCTTCCTGTTTCTCTGTCGCTTTTCCCCTCTGCTGACCTGACACGGGGTCGCCTTTAGATAACAGCGCTTTCCTCCTCCCTGCCTCGTCCAGCTGTTTCCACTGCATGCAGTTTTCTAATCAGGAGCTGGTCTTGCCTGCCGGCCTCCCAACAGGCCATGCTTTTGTTGTACAGCAGTAGGACAGCCCGGGCAGGGTCCATGGAAACCCTCATACCCAACACACACATACACACATACACACATACACCGAGAGACAGAAGAGGTTTCAAACACTGTCTGCGCAGTGTTTGTTGAAGACCATCTGTTTCTTCCTGTCCTGCTGCTTAGTTTGTCTCTGTACTCCATCTCTGCTGATCATTCCTGGTCCAAACACACTAATCACAGCTAGCGCCACTTCCTTTAGACAGCTGTTTATCTCTTCCAAGAAAAGAACACAATAGAGTAAGGAGATGTGGATATGGTGGGATGCAGAGTAGAAACTTTGACAAGTCGGTTCTTAGAGTGTTTTTATCAGCAGGTCATTCCTCGCCACTAAAGTCTGTATGGCAAATTGATTAATTGCACATTTACTTGTGAATATACACCATGCACTATATTAGTACAGTAGTATTACTGAGTTGAGAAGTCCATAACGTAGAAAAAATAGCTGTTCGGTGCACAGAGCAGACCACCCATGCATCTGTAGATAAATAAACATTTGTGGAAATACTTAAAATAATTGTATATGTTTAGAGATTTTTTTTTTTTTTTGCATTCCTTTAAACCCTGTATTGTAGAAATATTTACAAGGCCAACAAGGGAAAGATAAAGATACAAAGTCAACAAAAGTCCTGACTCGCTTCGGCCTTTGTACGGCTCAACAGAAAAACGCGACTGTATCCTTTTTGGCCTCTTTCGCGTTCCGTCCGAACCACCGTCTCCAACTCCTTGCAGGCTGGTAAGAAATTTAAACGATAAAAACGTAATATTTTCTGCGCTGAAGTAAGACTTTGATCACCAGGTATAATCGGGGATATTAAATTACTTTATGTGCTGTGTTTGATAATGTCTGTTTGGTGTATTTTTTTTATTTTTATTTTTTAAATGTTTTTCTGTGCAGATCAATAGTGTCAATCTTGGCATTTTATCATCCCTGCTGCTCCACTGTTTATCTTCAATAGTGTGTGAAGATATTGAAAATAAATCACGTTTTCATATGCAGCGGAAGTAAGAAATACGTGCATGTGGGTGTTTGTTTGTACCTAAATAACCCGTAACATGTTCGACATTGACAGTGCAGCCCGGTTAATGATCAACCCGGGGCTCCTCGTCTCCTCATGGCTGAGCTCTACTACGTTGGCGTGGACGTGGGCACCGCCGGTGTGAGGGCTGCGCTGGTGACCAGAGAGGGCGGCCTGAAGAGCACCGCGGAGGAGCCCATCAGCATCTGGGAGCCCCGGTCCGACCACTACGTCCAGTCCTCCTCTGAGATCTGGGAGAAATGCTGCACAGTGGTCAAGGTAGGCTGAACTCAAAGCAGTAGGTTTAAATATATATATATATATATATATATATGTATATTCAGATATCTGAACTCAAATACAACAACACAGACGCCAATCAAATGTATTGGTGTTGATTATATATATATTGAATGGGCACAAATCACAAGTAAATGAACTTGCATTGTTTTTTCAGTCAACTAAACTGTCACTGTTTTAGGATGCTTTGCTCAAGTTTGTGTCTTTACTGGCAATGGAAGAAAGTGGACCAACCATTTAGTCATTCAGCTGATCATCAAAACCATATTCATTAATAGAACTCAATCACGTCAACTGTTTCTTCATTACCTTTAGTGTCTAATAATTTAAACCTTCAAAACCGGTTTATTCCTTTCAGCTATTTTTGAAACTTTATTACTTTTAGTCAGCTATTTATTCATTACTTCTAGCTAAACATTCAACCTTATTAATCTATTTTAGCTAATTATGTCAACTTTTTATTTGTTACTTTTTATCTAACTGATTATTTGTTACTTGTGGCTAAATTCAACTGTTTACTCCTTTAGCAAATATTTTAGCTTCTTTCCATTATGATTAGCTAACTCTTTCAACCATTTTTTTTTTAATTCATTAAAGTTATTCCTAATGTTTCCATTAGCTAATGTTTTAGGTTGCATTACTTCCAGTTAATATTTTTATGGTAATTCAACACTTTTAGTTAACACAGAGATTTTTTTTTCTCCATACAAAAATCCTTTTGAATTCATTTTTACCTGCTGAATCCAAATATGTTTTCAGAATTTGTCTATCTTTTGATTTGTTTTGGTTCCAGTATGCTCACATTTACTTAAAAGAAAAAAGTGTGGCCTCCTATGTTGTCAGATTATTGCTAGACACTAAAAATAGATGTTCCAAAGGCCAAATCTGGGCAAATATCATACACGTATTTTAAGTTTAACAACAGCCTTGTTTATGAATGAGTAATATACACTGTGTCACTTAAAAAACAGGTCCCTGTAAATATTGGAATTTTGTTGCCCAGTGTTATTGTTTTAGATATTCATAAGTTACGTAAAGTACTTATTTGTTACCTTTGAATTTGTCTACTAACTTTCTAAAGTTGATACACATTTAACGACACATTTTGAGGCAGCAGTTGTTTAATTGAGCTTCTCTATAATCTTTCCATACCTCCTGGCAACTGCTACGGTCCTTCCTACGGTGCAGTGCCTGCCGGTATATTCATACTCCACAGTTTAGTAAGTTAACTTACAGGACATGTTAGAGCCCTGAACAAATGTGATTTTTCTAACCATACTTTATATGTGTTCCAGAAAGTTACTCATGGTGTGGAGAAGAGCCATGTTCGGGGGGTTGGCTTTGATGCCACCTGCTCTCTGGTGGTTTTGGACGAGGGCTTCCAGCCTGTGCCAGTCACTGAGGATGGTGAGCGGTTTATTTCAGTACATTTTTAGTCCTCTACGGCCTGACCTGAATACTTTATGCATTTATGCACACATTATTAGTGATGGAGAGTAGAATTATGTTTTTGACATGCTGATGTAAGGTGTGAAATATTTCTGTGAAATATGTATGTTTGCATGTTTTGGTTTGGAGCCCTCCAGACGTTAAGCTTTGCCTGGTCAAATCGTTCTTGCGCAATTTGATACCTTATTGATCCTTTAAGGTAAAATTCCCTCCTCCACAGTGAGGTGAAAGGTCAGGAGCAGCTACAGAACAGGAGCCTGGAGCTAGCAGTGATTCATGTTTTTTCTAATTAAGTAAGATGGACACAAAAGGCTAGACCCGGGTACTTTGTTTAAAGTACCGATGATATGCTGCTGATATTATGTTGGTATATGTTGTTATTTTTTCTTGTCTATAATACCAGACCTCCTCTCCTCCTCCCCAGGTGATGCACACAGGAACGTGGTGATGTGGCTGGACCACCGTGCCGCAGAGCAGGCCGCTCGTATAACAAACGCCGGCCACAGGGTCCTCAGCAGAGTGGGTGGGGTCATGTCACAGGAGATGCAACCCCCTAAGCTGCTCTGGCTCAAAGAGGTGAGAGGTGAGCGAGGTCGCCACCCAGCCACTGATCTCTATATGTTTTATTGTTGCTCTTTGCAGCGGCTGGTCAGCGCATACATGATGTTGTTTGGCTCCTTTTTGCTGCTTTACATGCATTTTTGTTTTGAGGCATCTGATGGTCAGATTCCCTGAAAACACGTTATGAAGTGTTATGAAGTTTACAGTCACTAAGTACATGCATGTGCTGTCATTATTTATTGATCAGCGGTTTATTACCACAAATCTCTTTATCAGAATCTAAAGGAAAGCTGTTGGAACAAAGCTGCTCACTTTTTCGATCTACCAGATTTCCTGTCTTGGAAGGCAACCGGCTCTTTAACAAGGTTAGTCACTTTGGATTGTGTTCTCAAGGCTGTGGTTGAACCATTTGTAGTCATTTATTCTCTATATTTAATATATAGCAGATGTAGTATGTATAAAATTTGAAGGTAGGTCACCTCTGACAGTGACCTACAAAGTCTTGCTGGTATTAAAAATTTGTTTTTTGATGTTTTGGTGTGTTATCCGGTAGAGAAACTGTCCTTGTATCAGTTTAAAAGAAAGAATGAGGTCCTCTGTAGCTTCAGTAATGTCTTTTATCTTGGACAAAGTGTTTTAGATACTACAGCCTTCACGAGATAGTCTTAACTAATGTGTGCTGTTAAATAGATATTTAAAAGCATGTTTATTTTCATGAAATATCTACCAGCTGATGTATGCAACAGTACCATCCTGCAATGTTCCACAGGTCTTTATGTACTCTGGTGTGTAAATGGACGTACTGTCCTCCAGAAGGATGGGATGCCAGCTTTTGGACGAGCATTGGACTAGAGGACCTACTGAAAAATAACTTCTCCAAAATAGGCAAGAGAATCTTAAACCTTCTGACTGTCTGTTACTTTTCCTCTCTTAAACTGCCGTCTTTTTGTCCTCCAGGCAATGTGACGTGCTCTCCAGGAAGTCCGTTGGGAGACGGCCTAACCCAGGAGGCAGCAGCAGATTTGGGTTTGGACCCGGGGACTGCAGTTGGTGCTTCTCTCATTGATGCTCATGCTGGAGGCCTAGGTATCACACACTGAACCACAGCTACTCTCTTGTCATGAGTAACCTGTCATCATCTAGTACATACCATTGCCTATTATGTAAATTTTGCAAGTTCAACATGGAAACTGTTTTTTAACCAAACTGTCACACTTTCATGCCTCAGAAGATATTAAAAGGACTAAGGAGGCTTAAGGTTGAATGTTGGGGCTGCATTTCATTTACAAAGTTGCCATTTTGGTGGAAAAGTTCATGAATGTAATGCTAGACACATCAAGGGCTCACCAAACACATTAGGATTCTTCTTCTGGGGAAAAACTCCCACAGGACATGTGGCCATGAAGTTTCAGTATCAAAAAATTCGGTCTTGGAGTTTCCAGGGTTAATTTGCACACTGGTATTACACCAAAGCATGTAATACATCGGCCAGTCCACTACAGGATACCGTGTCAGTGGCATGTTTTGCCTCAGCTAAGCGTGAAAAAGAAGGTGCCTCAGATTTAAGCATCGAAAACTATGTGATTAGGGTCAGGAAAAGATCATGGTTTGGGTTGAAATTAAATTTTTGAAGGTGCTTCCTCAACAATGTCTTCAGTAAATTTTAAGTCAATCTGTCTGTTATAATTGTAAATCTTTTAAGGACAAATGTATGTTTTAGCCTGATGGTGGCGCTAGATGAAGGGCCAGTTATTCACCACAGTTGTATGTGGTTCAGGAATAGCTGCATAGAATTGAAATGGAAATTTGGTAAATTTCCTGCATTCGTAAAGCACCAATATCTTATCATGTGAGCTTTACAGTTTGCCTCTCATCCACTCATTCACACATGTTTAGACACAGATGGCCGCTGGGCCAACCGTCAGAAGCTGTTCTGAGGTCAGTGAGACAAATTTAGCGTGAGGATATTTAAAACCCTCAATGCAATGAGCAGCGGAAGACCCGGAGCAGCCACAAGTTGAACCACTTGTTGTCGGGATATCATGTTCTTTACCAAAAAGTAAACAAACTGATAGACCAACTGATGACCCAAGTTTTGTCACTGGCCTTAAATCTGTCCTAGTGTAGCTTTACTACTCGAGAATGAATGAAGAAGGGAATGTCATCAGAGATGTGGGGTGACGTGGTAAAAATCCACAGCTAGAATTTAGCAACAGATGATTTTTCATACCTCGAATGTGTCTTAGACTGCTGACCTGCCAGGACACTTCAGGCTTTGTTATTTTGGGCCAAAATTTCATAACAAATTCGAAACCTGTCAGTTTGAGAAGTTGCTATATCCGAGTTGGTTTCAGGGGATTAGCAGACCTTTCTCTGGCTCAGAAATCCTAACCATCTGGTTTTGTTCAGCGAGGTAAACTGCTCCTGAACTCTGCCCTCTGACTTGTGCCAGTCACACATTGTTGTATCAGTCAGAGGTTAAAACACTCGGCACTATTAGTTGTTGTCCGTGTCACGGTGATGTACACCCCGGGGCCCTCTGCACGTCCCATAACCTCCCACCTTAAACTCAAACCAGCTTGACAAACATTTTTCCAGCAGTTACTGTCACTGCTGAATCCCACGTGAAGGTTAGAAAAGTACTTCAAAAGGATTTAAAGCTTCTGATCTGCAAATCATTTTAATTTGTCTCTAACAGCAGTTTAGACTCTTTGTTTTTGATAAAAAAAATTTAAAAAAAAAACGTAATTACGGCAATGATTTTTTTTTTTCTGCAGAAAATAACCTTTGATATCAACTAGATATGATCAAAATAAAACATTCCTGCACCCTACAGGTTTAATCGGTGCAGATGTGAAAGGGTATCACTTGCCCTGTGAGGACCAGCCCATCACCTCACGCATGGTGATGATCTGTGGGACGTCAACGTGTCACATGGCGGTGAGCGATTATCAACTACATCTCACTGATTTGTGACCTTTTAAAAAAAGAAATCATAAAATTTGCAGCATCATTTCCTGCTGTGCATTTCAGCGGAACAAACGTAGAGCAAAAACTTATGTGCGATTAACAACATGGAGATGGTGTGAACTCCTTTGTGATTCTTGCACACCCTTCTGGTTAATATTACTACATGACTAATATATGGCCTCGTGAGTGATCCTACAGTCACACCAGCTGTTTCTGAACTGAGACTTAGAAGCTCTGCGGTGACATCAAACTTGCGTTTCTATACGCAGGTAATCTGTCTATTAAAACATTTTTAAAAAATGGGGTGGCTGTGGCTCAGTCGGTAGAGTGGGTTGCACACTAATCGGAAGCTTGGTGGCTCGATCCCCAGCTCCCCCTGTCCACATGCCTAAGTGTCCTTGAGCAAGACACTGAACCCTAAAATTGTTCCTGATGGTGTACCATCGGTGTGTTGTAAGTCGCTTTGGATAAAAGCGTCAGCTAAATGTAATGTAATGTAAAAGTAAAATGATAAATCATCTTTCTCAATAATGCTGTGGACCAATCTGATTTTTTTTTTTTTAAATTTTAATTGATGTCATTTTTACAGTTTTATATATTTTTAGTGCCGTTTTTAAACTTGTATATACATATAAATGATCTTGTTTGCATAGGCCAACATTTTTTTAAATATCCTGTTAATCTGGCAGTTTCCATTTCCATTAAAAACATATTAAATAGCCTTCTTATCTCTGTAAAACGAATTAAACCTTTCATCCTCATGTGAATCAGATCAGTGAGCAGCCTCTGTTCGTGCCAGGAGTGTGGGGTCCCAGCCTGTCCGCCATGGTGCCCAACATGTGGCTCAACGAGGGAGGACAGAGCGCCACAGGCAGGCTGGTCAGTCCCCGGCAAAGATTTTCTTTTTTTTTTTTAACCCGCCTTTATGCTGCATATTAACAGAAGCCTGTGTTAAAGTAGATATATAAACATGGATGTGTACAATTCATGTGTATGTGATCAAGAGGTGATCACCCAGATGGGATCAACACATCTGGCCACATCAATAACAAAGTCTGAAACCAATTCATCTCCTCTGCTGGAAATATACTGTATGGCTTTTATGTTGCCAAACATAAAGTTGCACATTAATGAGGAACATTACATAAAAGAAATGTCAAACGACACAAGGATTACTTTTTGTAAAAAAATTGTTTTAATTGTTTAATTAAATGTATGGTTTTCTTTTTTCATCAGTCTACAATAGAGAGAAAAATAGCTTAATAACATGTTTTTCAAACATTTATGTATTAAAAATAGGCAATATGTTCTGTTTTCTTGCTTCCCGAATACAGTGATTTAATGCTTTTTTAGAATGAACACTTTTGATTTTTTTATCTGTTTCTTTGACAAAATAAGCTGAATTTATCAAAGTGATACATTATTTATCAGCAGTCGCAGGCTCATATCATCACTTGTGTCCCGTGTGGTCCCGCTCAGTTAAAATATATTTCCTCTCTGTCCTCCCTCAGATTGATCACGTGGTGAAGGGCCACGCCGCATACACGCAGCTCCAGGAACAGGCGCAGCACAGGTCAGCTGATACATTTAATGCTGCACTTCCCAAAAATGGTTTAGCACAGCTGTCGTTCTCATCAGCCGGCTGGATCAGCGGGCGTGTAATACTGTTAAGTAAGCTTTAGTAAGATTAGAAGCTCAGTGATGTTGCGTAGTCTGTACAACTCCACCATTCTGGAGGAGAGCGTGTTATTTAATTTGCTTAGGATTACATAAAGATAATTCAGAATTCAAATTGTCTTCTGTGAACAAGGTCTATATCATTTCTGTTAGTGTCTGTACAACATTATTCATTTTCCCTCCAGAATTCCCTTTACAGGTGAGAACATCTACAGCTACCTGAACAGCCACCTGAGTTCGATGCCTGACTCGCACTCCGCTGTTGACCTGCTGGGATCTGGTCTTCATGTGTGGCCGGACTTCCACGGCAACAGGTCGCCCCTGGCTGACCCCACTCTGAAGGGCATGGTGCGAGTTTACGACTCACAGAATTATCATTCCAAACATTAAGATGATTTAATTTTTACCTCTAACCTTCAGAGGCAGTGGTTTGCTAAAGTATTACAATTAAGTTATAGCTTGCCATTTTTGTAAACAAAGAATAATAGCAAAGCAAATGTCATGTATTCCCCTAAAGCTGCTTGTTTACTATATTAGGACTTTATTTTATTCAGTGTCTTGTGAAATAAGGCTGTTTACTTTTGGTCAAGTGTTGGATCAAAAGATTCATACTAATTTCATGTCTGTGTTAATTACAGAGCTAGAGATTGAAAACAATTAGCCTGGAGAGAGCCAGGCTAAATGTTCACCCTTGGCTCCACTCACAAATCTAAGCTTGACTTCGATACAGGTATAAAAAAATGTGTTTAGGTAACAAAAGTTCATAATACAGTAAGTGAGCAGCTAACTGAAACAGTTAGCACAACAAACCACCACAGTCGGGCCCGGGGTCAAATCTCTACATGCCACAGACAGTTTATAGTCCTTTGTAAGCTCACACAGAAACTAGTTTTACCCAAGGGCATTGGACATCTCTTAGTTTCTTAGTGACATTTCTCCTCTCATCCAAATGGCTTCTTCAGTTCGGCTGTTCAGTTCTTCAGAAGGCAAAGAAGTCCAGTTAGATAAAACTTAGATTGGACCCTGAGCTGGATGACTGAGATCTTCGCAGACACATAAGCAAAGAAACTATTATTTTTATGAATTTCAAAAAAAAATGCATTACTGTTGAAGAGTGTAACAGTTGAGTCACTGACTAATTTCTGTGTTCAGTATCCTATCTACACGTCCAGGAAGCAGAGTGCTGGCGATTTTAGTTTTGACTAAATCACTGTTGATTTGTGATGGTACTGAACACTCAATGACAGCTTTGCTTTCACCAACCATTAGTTGGCGCTTACTCACCCCTTAGACCTTTTTGTATGATAGACTCTTTACTGTTTTGCAGGTGGTTGGACTGTCTCTCTCCCAAACCTTGGACGACTTGGCCCTGCTCTATTTGGCCACCATTCAAGCCCTTGCTGTAAGTCTGATGTGTTTTATGTTTCAGATGACTTCCTCTGCCTCTAACTGATACCTCAGTACCTTTAAGTACAAAGGAAGGTTGGATTTGTTTTCTTGTAACCGTATTCCTCTTCTCTCTTCTTCTTCTCCGGTGTCAGCTCGGTACGCTTCACATTCTGGAGGCCATGAGAAAAGCAGGACATGACATCAGGGCCCTCTTCCTGTGTGGAGGGTTGAGCAAAAACACCTTGTTTGTGCAGATTCACGCCAATGCTACAGGTATAAATACCAATACCTGATGATGAAGTTTGTTACACACTGTATATATTAATGTAGCAAATCTTTGCTTTCTACAAAGATTTCCACTAATAGAAGAATTTTAGCAACATATACCCACTATGAAAAAAGTCAAGTCGATTGGATTTATATATACTATGACAAATCACAAACTGTCTTTAAGGGGCTTTACAATCTGTGCACCATATGACATCCTCTATACTTAAATGTTTTATTTGGACAAGGAAAAAAACAAAATCCCCTTAAACAGGGAAAAACAATAAAACAAACCTCAGGAAGAGCAACAGAGGAGGGATCTCTCTTCTAGGATGGACAGACGTGCAACAGATGTGCACACAGAAAAGACCAACATATTGAATTTAGAGTTAACGACAACCTGGAAGACGTTGTGCAACATTCAATCAGATTAGACCTCCACCCTGGAGACTTGGTCGAGGAACAAGGCACAAACTTTCCTGAGTCTCCCATGGCAGCTTTGGCCCATTCCATGTTTTCATGTTTCATTTTCAGGATTGCCTGTAGTGCTGCCGGACCAGATGGAGGCTGTGTTAGTCGGAGCAGCCATCCTGGGTGCATGTGCATCACAGGACTACAGCAGTATACAGGTAGAGTGGCACACAAATCAAAGGGTAACAGAGGCTTAGGCAGAAAAGTTTTTTGAGATTTCATACAATAGTTTGCTTTTTCAGGGTTAAAACTGCCCCTAATTACAATTTAAAAAGTATTGTTACGTGCATAACTCATAACTTGTGTTGTTTGCTAGCCGGGTTATGCATTAATGAGCATTTAAAGTATTCAAATGTCAAACATTAGCCGCCGCTGGTGATTCAAAGTAGTGAAAATGTCTCAGAATCTCTACGCAAGGGTTAAGGCCGAAAACCAATATTGGATGGCCGTGATCTTCTGGCGCTCAGGCAGCACTGCATTAAAAACAGACACAATTTTGTAGTGGAAATCACTGCATTGGCTCAGAAACATTTCTGAAAACACGGTTGTTATTTAAATTTTTCACAGCATTGTTTTATTTTAACTGTTATAGTTCCCAACTGTATATCTTCTTTCATTAGACTGACCCTACTGTCTAAATGAAAACTTCAGACCCTCAAGTTTGTTCTACTATAAGCCACTATAATGTGATGACATTGTCAAGGTTATTTTCTCATCTTTCCTATCAGATTAATCTACTTTTTTTCACTGGCTGTATATTACTCATAAAGAAACTGAATGTAATGTGCAAAGGAGGTGGAGTGCCCCTTTAAGAATTATTTTAGAAAATCTAGATGAGCTTGACATTTCAGTGTTTATTAGCAATTTATTCAGCGATGTGATCGTTTTATCTTGTGGGCTTAAAAGTGACTAAAGCTCAAGGTGTACATAACACAGGACCGATCATGACTCAATGCCTCCATCTGCTGGGGGGGATCGAAATATAAAGTCTGAAACACACGGCTTTGCTGTTTTTTGTCACAAAGAAGAGCCTGATTTGTCTGCCGTGCGTCGAAGATATAAAGTGTGGATTAATCTTTCGCTGTGTCAAGCTGTCATCTTTTGGAGTCTCAGCACCCAAACTCATAGTAGCCTATAAGCCAGATATACTAAAAATAAGATGTTATTGTTTGGACTAGGCTGCACCTGTCAACCCATTTTCGGCCATCAATACAGCAGGCAGTTGTTGTGTCTGATCCTCTGAGCTGCACGCAGTCAACTGCCTGGATTTTGTAGGTTTAGTCAACCGAGAGGCCCGGCACTGCATTAATCATAAACTCTTGCCACACCGAAACTGCTGCAGTTGGCTTGTGTTTGTACTATAAGTAGGTCAAGGCTGATCTGAAATCTGAATGTGCATGACATGTTTTATTGAGAGGCATTTGTCTTTGTAATTTATGTTTCAGGAGGCAATGGAGAAAATGGCTAAAGTGGGAAAAGTTGTTCAGCCTGACCGTGAACTCCAGAGGTGAGACAGAGATGTTGTGCGGGATAGTAACAGAAATGGGTCAAAAATCTACGATGTTCAGGGAAATACGAATGCATTATCTCAACAGTTTTATGGCAAAGGAAATCACTTCTTTCACTACTCACTCTTTATTCATTCTGTGCTATCTAATCTTATGTAGCTATATGCATATCACATGCGTTTTAATAATAATAATAATAATAATAATAATAATAGTTGGTCACCTTACATCACTTTAAAACAGACAATAAGCAACAGAGCATTGCTCAATAAAAAAAAAAATCTGTGTTGTAGTACACAATAAAATGTACTTTATACAAAATATACTGAGTAAACTAGTTTAAAAGCTGAATTTTAAGAGCAGATTTGAATTCTATAGTGAAGTCCAGTATGTGGAAGTGAGTTTGAAAGTTTGGGTGCATCATAGGAAGAAGGCCCTGGCACCCATTGTACTGAAGTCGACAGCTGGTAGTGCCAGTAATGCAGATGATGAAGACAGCAGGAAGCAGGAGGGAGAGTAAGTAAGTTTGAAGGAAGTCTATGAGATAGGCAAAAGAAAGATTATGAGGAGCTTTAAATGTTATTAGTCAAATTTAGAAGTTAATCCGTTGCGACACAGAGCCGGTGTAGTTGAATCAGCAGGCGTCTGACATGTTCTGTGGACGTTAAACGTGCAATAATTCGAGCTGCAGACTTGTGGACGAGTTGAAGTCTGAATATGTTTGTCGGGAATGCCTGCCAGGATTTTATTACAGTAGTCAATGTGTGATGTCAAAATATCATTGACCATGGCTTCCATGGATTAAGCAGAGTGTAGTCTGTAGTGATTGGAGGGTGGAAAAAGGCATTCAGGGACTATACTGACGGTACAGTCCAAGATAACACAACAGTTTTAAATCTATGTGTAGACGGGAGTGATGGTTTCCGCAATGGGGAGTGAACAGAAATTAGTTCTTGGAGTGTAGATTTAGGTTAAAGAATTTGGGTAGTTGTTTATCATCTACAGTATGTCTGTATAATATGGAGGCAAGCAGTGGGGGTCCTGGAGGGGAGAGTGATGTTGGGCTTAGTGGACACATAAAGCTCTGCATCATCAGAGAGAGGAGGTAAATGATGAACAGGAGTGGTCCCAACGATGAACTCTGTGGAACCCCATGGTGGATGGTTGAGCTTTCTGACTAGTCATTTTAAATGCAAAGTAGGCAGCAAACCACTGATACACAATGCTTCAGACTCCAGTGGTAGACAGATGATCTATGACTAGTTGCTGGGACACAGTGTAGTATTAAAGTCAGTCTTTAATAATGAGGTCAAGGAGTATGAATCAGCTGGTCGTGGATTGATTTTAACTGAGACTGTTTCTGTGCAGTGTTTGAGGTGAAAACCAGATTTGCGTTGTGGAAAGTGATAATTGTTATCAAGATAGACCTGGACCTCAGATGCAACTACCTGTTCAAGAATTTTTTTTTATAGATGCATGGTAAATAAGAAATAGGCTGCTAGTTGTTTAGGTCACCAGTGGTCAGAGAGCAGTTGATAATAGAGGTTATCAGAGAGGTGATAGAAGGCAGGCATGATTTAATTATGCTTGTTGGGACTGGACCCAGGTGACATGTGGAGGTAATGGACTGAGTAAGAAGTTTCTCATGGGAAGACTGACGTCACAGTGGAAGGGGAGTGTCATGACACACTTACTGATGGTAAATCAGCCTGCATGATGTGAGTTGAGGCCAGATGCTCATGAATTGTTCTAACTTTGGTGCTGAAATGCTTGTAAAAGCAGCACAATGTTAATTAGAAAGGTTACTGTTCATATTGGTTTCAGATGGTTTAAGTAACTTTTTCACTATGAAGGTGCGAGTATTCCCTTTGCCTGTACTAATGATATTTGCATTGAAAGAAGATTTTGTATATGATCAAAATACATGTGTTTATGAACAGCAAGTCTAGCGTTGGTGTAGAGACTCTTCTAATGCCAACTAAAACATGAAGTTGTCATGGTTCAGGTGTGTATCAGGGAGCAGTATGGATAAATGAGAAATTCAGTGTTTTCAGCAGGGCTAGAGTATCAAGTGCAGACAAACAGATAAACTACCAATACTGTAATCCACTTGATCGTGTTTAATGTAGTAAACTTATGAGATCCTCTGGTCTAACATGTCTGATTTAATTTTTAATGGGAAATAAATAGTAATGCTTTTAAATGTGCACTGATATAAAAAGACCGATTGAGTGAAATGTATTTTTCTGTTCAATGTTTTACAATACTCAATTCATTTAAGGTAAAAGCAACACTTAGCACAATAAACTGGTATCCTTTAAGTCAAGGCCAAGTTGTGCAAAAGTCCCACTTGTTTTCTTACCATGAAACCTGAAACATACTGGATGCATCAAATGTGTGTGACTGTTTCCTGCATTTCATTCCCCTTTTTTCAGCTTCTATGAGAGAAAGTACAAAGTGTTCCTGCGACTGTTCTCCCACCAGAGGGAGTACCAGGCCCTCATGAGCCAGAGATGACAGTGTTGGTGGGAGGAGGCTGAGCTGGAACGGGCTCTCTGTGATGACAAATTCACACACTGGAAACCAGAACGAACGACTTAACCTGGCTGCTTTTCTTCACATGAACAATATTCTACATTTTTTAATTTTGTATTATTATTTTCTGAATAACCTAAAGGAAAAACATCTTTCTGAGGTTGGGAATCTGTCAGGGGCTTTTAGCTGCTTCTGAATATATGATTCCCAGGAGAGTCTACATCAGATATACAGGATTTTATATTTGGAAGATGATTATGAATAAGGCCTCTATGCAGACATCCTGTTGGCTGTCTGTCTTTTAGATTCGCCCGAACTGAGTAGGAGCAAATGCAGTGACATCAATAGTTGTTAACTGCCAACTACTTCCGAAGTCAAATAACATCATACACTGTATTCAAATGCATTACTAATAAATATTTCAAATTCAAACAAATTCAAATTTTAGGCTCTTGCCTTTCTGTTACTGCAACCCACTGTGTCGGTATATGTAATATAATATGCTGCGACATTCATTTTTAATCTGCTTGTCCTCTGTTCTCTCTTTGCTGTATTCTGTCCTTCTATTTCCTGTTTGTGACCCCTCTGCTGTCCTTACATTTCTCCTGCCTGCCGCTCACAGAGGAGCCTGTTGCCAGCATTCCCAAGATCAAAGTTGATAAGCTCTTCGGTGATGCGGTCGACTCTATGATGGGAGAGGGAACGCCAAATCCTACACAGCTGATTTAACACTTCAAACAGAACTAATTTATGATAGAGAGAGCAGGAGGAGGAGAAAGAGGAGAAGGGGCAGGGAGAGTGCTGCCGACCAAAAACAGATCCAGGACTGTGGGGTCCGGAAGTCGAGACTAAGCAGGTTCAAATGTTAGTTTATTATTCACTTAAAAAAATTTTTTAGTCTCTAATTCAGTGGAGTACAAGTATAAGAAATCCATAAATCATTCAGAGAAATTGGTTGATATGTCCTGGAAAAACTTGTACAGTCAGTAATCACAATCAGTTACTTTATAGTGGACAACTGTATAAAATTATGTAAACATTATTTACTAGCTGCTGTAGCTGTGTTTAATGAAGCAACAGTTTTATTTGCTCCCACTGCACCGGGCTTTTGTTCTAACAGCCCCATAAACCTCCTACTGTTGTACTGCAAAAGAGGAAATGAGGAAACAATAGATAATATAATGCAACATATTTAAACCCAGACAGTATCATTACTAGGAAGTAGAAGCATGCTACTGCACCACTGCAGATAATTAACCTTTTGATATCCTTTTAAACCTCTTTCCCATCGTCTTCCTGGAAAAGTAGGCTGAATATTGCAGCTTTTATTGTTGGAGCTGCTTTGTATTACTGTAAAAATGTCTAAATTATAATAATCATATATGGCACTGGTGTTCATTCCATCTATTTTGTCTGGTGCTGATTCACAGCTGAGATGTCTGCCAGCTGCATTTATCTACCTAGAAGGGAGGAAAACAAGCAGCACTGAGGGAGCTGAACACTTGGACTGAGAGTCGCCGGGTTAAGGTACAGCACATGTGACAGAGGTGAGCGTTGAATATCAGCATGCTGTCTGCCTGCGCTCATGGCTGGGGTGTGTAGCGCAGGTACTTTTTGCCAGAGGGCAGGTCTTTGGTGTAGATGCCAGCTGGGAACAAAGAGGCGGCCTCTTCTTCTGACATAGCGGGAGGGACCATCACACAGTCCCCAGGCTGGTGGAAAACACACACAAACACACACAGAGGACGGAAAATTTGGCTGTTCGACATGGCAGCAGGTCAATGTTTTGTTTGTGTTATCTGTGCAGTCAGCTGCTGGAATAATTGGTGCCAGCTGCGGTCACTTTGAAATGTGCCACATACCTTCCAGTCGGCAGGTGTGGCCACTCGTTTGCCTGCTGTGAGCTGGAGTGAGTCCACCACTCGCAAGATCTCGTCAAAATTGCGTCCAGTGGTGGCCGGGTAAAGCAGCGACAGTTTCAGCTTTTTGTCGGGACCAATAATAAACACCTGCGCACAAATGGAGATACAAATGGCAACTGAGAGAGAGCTATAATCTATGACATAAATTCTTAATATTAAATAGGCAAATTAGATTATGTGTGCTTGGGACTCTCACACAGCGGGCAGTGAGTGGCATGCCATCTTTGTCCTTCTCATCTGGGTCCAGCATGCCCAAGGCGACTGCCAGCTCCCGTTTGCTGTCCACTATGATGGGAAAGGGCAGCGTGCTGCAGGCGGACTCCTCGCCGTTGTACGACAGGATGTCCTTGTCAGATAGAAGAAGAGATTATGCAATCCAATCCACGAGCCCTCAGTTTGCTATTCAAACCAAGATGGATGTACTGTACATACTACTGTGGTGATTGAAAGTTTGTGTAAAAATGTCTGTATTTCTGCGTAAATGGGACATAAAATGTCATCGGATCTATTACTAAATATATTTACATCTATCCTCATGCTGGGAAAGCTAAAGCGATACTTATGTCAGGAACAATGAAACTGAAACCTAAAAAAAAGATTTTTTTTTTTTTTTTAATTTTTTTTTGTAGTAAGTTTTAATATTTACTCAAACGATTTGGTTTGGACACCAAACAGCTTAAACAGCTCAAACAGGAAACTCCATTCATCCCGGTTTGTCATGCACCGTTGTTTTTACCAGCTCGATTTGTCTTACAAAGTTGTCTGATTTAGGGTAAATACAAATCCAGGAGTAATGTAATATTTGACTATCTCATCTCAGCATGTTGTTTTTTTTTATCACATACTTCACACGCTGATGTGTTGACCAAAAAAAAAACAACCTGTGATGTTGTAGTGAGAGCACCTTGATCCAGCCGTGGTGATCCTCCACGCAGTCGATGGACAGGGCGATCATTTTGACATTGCGTTTACTAAACTCGCTGCTCAGTTTGGCAGCTCGGCCCAGCTCGGTGGTGCACACGGGGGTGTAGTCTCTGGGGTGGGAGAACAGGATTCCCCATCTGGAATAAAAAGAAAGACTCAAAGTGAGCCTGTGTCAGGTCTGTCATGGAGAGATGCTCTACAAGAGATAACACAGGTTTCATTCTGACTCAGAAATAGGCCACAGTTGTTGACACTGTGTGTTGCTGCTTGTTGTTGGATTGCATAATTGGATGCATTACATTACATTTCATTTAGCTGACGCTTTTATCCAAAGCGACTTACAATAAGTGCATTTCAACCATGAGGGTACAAAACCCAGAACAATAAGAATCGAGAAAATACAATTTCTTCAAGAAAGCCAAACTACAACGTGCTATCAGTAAGTGCCATTTTAAGCGCTACTAAAGTTCTACTATTCAAGGTGAAGTCGGAAGAGGTGTGTTTTTAGTTTGCAGTGGAAGATATTTAGTATGACCCCAAACTGACAGGATGTGGCCTGTGAGTCTCTCAAATGATGACAGGGGGAACATTTTTCATGAGGTCAGCATTGTCATTGTGTGCACTAATGTGGTTAAAAAAAAAAAAAAAAAAAAAAAAAAATCGAGTTTGACCTCTAATTTGTTCATTTTACTGATGTTTTTAAAATGAAGATGTTTTTAATATTAAGTATTTTGATATTAAGGTTTAGATGCTGTTGCTCAAAAGCAGAAGTAAAAAGGTAACAGGAACTGTACACACGCTTCCAAACTACCTCCCTCCTCTTTTGTCTTTATGTGAAGTGAATGAGATTCGACATCCAAAAATAAATCGATATTAAGTCTACTTACGAATCACCGAGAAACTCGTGTAGTTTGATTTGTCCAGAGGTGCTGTCTGCCTCGAAATCGGGAAACACATCTCCGAGCAGCAGTCCCGGCATCCTGTCACCGTGGAAGTGGACGTCTGTTCAGCGGCACCTCTGGTGAAGGAGAGCGTAGAGTACAGAGGAGGCGGAAACGCGCCTCTAAATAACCCACAAAAGCGTCCACTTTCAAATACAGAAGGTTGTTCAATTGAGGTCACAAAATGTGGTGCGTTCAGGTTGCGCTGCGAGTATTTGGCGCAGTTGTCACAAGCTATCCAAATGGCCTTTTACGCACGGTTTTGTCTCCCAACAAGAATTTTGACATTTTGTTTGGAAGTAGCACGGTCATTTATTTTTAAGTAATTAAGTCATGCAGTCATTAATAAAATGAGTTGAGGCAAACAAGTTCAACATCATAGACAAGTACGTCATGTTTACAATAAGTAATACTACTTAATTAATGTCGTCTCCTTCCAGAGTTTCCTAATTTTAGCAGAAAGCAGAGTATTGAGACTCATTACCAGTTTAAGAGGCATAATTTTGAGTCACGTGACAGCCGTCCAGTTCTAAACTTAACATTTTAACCCCTGTACAGTCTCCCGTTTGCGGGATGGTTTGCGTCTGAGCGCAGCAGGGTTCAGGTGGTCGAGAAAGAAGGGTGGATATTACTGAGGACACGCCGTCAAACGAAAATGTCTTCACCGACGTCCAGACGGAATAGTTGGCGTGGAAGCCGCGCATCATCTGAGTGCCATGTCCGCCGCCGGGGCTCCAGCTGTTCTTACTTTTCGTCCTCGGGAACGCAAACGGAAGACTTTTCCGTCAGCCTGAGCCAGCCGATATTCACCATAACGCTCCGGTTTTTGCTGGCGATAGACCTGTGGCTGTCCAAGAGGCTCGGAGTGTGCGCCTGGGAGGAGTCTCCTTGGGGCAGCATACGGCCCTTGGTGCGGCTGGTGGAGTTCTCCGGGCATGCCATCCCGTGGCTCATCAGCACGGTGTACTCCCTGCTCCGTGGAGAGAGCGTGGCAGAGAAGGAGATCATGCTGAATTTGGCCCTGGGTGAGTGAATGTTTTCAATTTGCGTTATCAGGTGTGACTCCAGTTGGTTGTCGGGTTTTATTTCCTTATTCACTCTAGCCAGCGATTCCGTTTTCTGATTTCCATCCGAACAATTTTTTTGTTATCACATGTATCAATTTGTTAAACTTTTACAGAGCCATGCACGTGCATTCCAGTTTTTACCCTCCAGTTTTGGGCATTAAACATTACTGAGCACAGCAGTCTGATGTGAAATTAGAATTACAGGCTACAAAGCTTCCAATCTGATATAATTTAAGTGTCTGTTGTTCACACACCTTTATGTTTGTCACCACAAAGCCAATGCGTTATTACGCACTCGTGTGCCAATGCAGACTTTGGCAGTCATAGGGGGCTCTGTTGGGGTCTAGTTAAAGCGGAATAGTGTTAATGGCTATTGAAATAGCAGAACATAAAGCCGAAGCCGCGTCAGTGCACCCCAGTGTCAAATAATAATGCGGTGGCAACAGGAGGGAGGTGTTTGCGCGCTGCTTGACTGAGACGTAGCAACAGGGCAGAAATGGAAAGTTTTCTCTTTTGAGCTGCTGCTGATAGACGTTGACCAACACGACATTATTTGTTTGCATGTGTAGGTTGTATTTGTTGACTGGCAGCTTTGAGATCAAGGGCTGTGCTGTATTGTGCTGTGGTCAAATACCAGAGCTATTCTTGGCACGTGTTTTGTAAATACTGGGGATAGTATGACTCTGCTTAATCCTGTTGACCAATCAGAAGCTAATCAGGTCAAGGTGTTTCATTAAAGTTATTTAATGAGATAACTTTATTCTAGGACAACAAACTGAGTGGGGCATTGGTTTTATTTCATTACAAATTATTTTAAGGGTCTCAAGAGTTCAACTGCAACATATGTAAAGCCTGTCATTAGTGGTGGATACCACTTTCCAATAAGACACCCTTTAAAATGTTAATAATGGTGCTATACGTGGTCAATATTTATTTGCTAATGAAAAACATATAAACCATTAGCTGTCAGCTGCATTTTCTAGCAAAGAACTTCCTTTATTCATTTAGCTCTTTAATCCATCAGTGAGATGGATTGTTGTTTAAAACAATTATATCAATGACTTGGATGTAATGGTACACTTTGAAAAAGTCATGGACATTAACATTTATCACCAGATAGAAATGACAAACACCAAACAAAAAGGTTTTAATACAAGCATCTGCTTATAATTGGCCTGTACCTGATGAACGATTGATAAGAGCTTTATTGACCTTTAAAGATTGAGTGTAGAGGATGTAGAGGGGTCTGCCGGCAGAAATGGAATATGGTGATCCCCTGAAACTGAGAACGGTTGTGTTTTCGATAGCTTCATATCTACATACGGAGCAGCTCCTCTTCCATGAAGCCCGCCATGTTGATCCACCATGTTTCTACTTTAGCCCAGAAGGTAGAAACCAAACACTGAGAGAGGGACTTTTGTGTTTTTTGTGAGTTTCGCAGCCACCATAGATCATTTTACATGCTTGTAAGGGGAGGGTGAGGCAGTTCAGGCGTTTGAAATCTGCTACCTCACCATGAGATGCCACTAAATCAACAAATCATCAAGCCCATGATCTACATTTGTTTCTTTCTCAAATATGACCCACAGGAGTGTTTCCTAAATTAGCGCCCCTGGTTAGGTGTAAGCACCTAAGACTAACCTCTTAGTTGGGGATGTCAGGGAAAGAAATGAGGACTTGAACTGTGATGAAGTTTTGCAACATCTTTCGTCAAGACAACAGTAAACGCTGTTTTAAATGACTATCCCAAGTTGTGATTGGAAACAGGAGGTAAACAGCGTTCTCCTTCAGCCAAGCCTGCTTTTGTATCAAACCACCCCCCTAATCCAAACTCATTATATATTGTTGTCATCTGAACTGTCACTTCTCCGGGACACCAGATTGTCAATATCTATACGACCACTTAAGGTCGCCTAACTTTAAAAAGTAAGCGCACATCGTATTAAGCTTGACCCTTGACGTAGTTTTTTGAAGGACGACACTCACCACTAAATCCTCCGCACTGCTCCTTCATTGAAAGTATTCGTTACTACTTTCACACCCTTTACATGAGTGTCTATTTAATAAAAAGTGATAAAGAGTTGTAGAAAATCAGATGCTTTGAAAACTTCTCAATTAACGACTAGACCCTGAATCTAGTGCGATCAGTGTGACAGCTACTTTTCTAATAGAATACTTCAGCCTGTAATGCAAAGTGATACTAATGTTGTATTTCTCTTTTTCCATCTTCCAGCTCTGATTCTGGATGTGCTGCTGGTCAGAGTTGTGAATACTCTGGTCAGACGTCGAAGGCCAGCCCAGAACCGCTCCGACATCCTCTCCGCCTTCTTCGTAGAGCGCTATTCCTTTCCCTCGGGCCATGCTTCGAGGGCGGCCATGTGCGCCCGCTTCTTCCTCGCCCAGCTGGTGGACACAGCCTCCATGCGGGTGCTGGTGGTGGGCTGGGCCGTCCTGGTGAGCCTGTCCCGCCTGCTGCTCGCCAGACACTATGTGGCAGATGTGGGCTTTGGTCTGGCTATGGGCTACTGCCATTATAGCCTGGTGGAGCGGTTGTGGGTGACTTGGGACTGCCTGCAGGACCTCCTGCTCATAGGACTGAGTGAGAGACTCAACCGGGCTTACAGTGGAATCTGGATGGTAGACTGGAAATATTAGGTCAGGTGCAGGTGTGTGTGTGTGTGTGTCAGCCTATGTGTGGGGAAAATGTGTAGCATGAGTGTGTGTGTGTGTGTGTGATTCAGAAATTCCCTGATAATATAAAAAGTGGACTTTATCTATTATTGGATTACTTCATTATGCTCATGTTTATCTCAGTTTTATGTGTATATGTTTTTTTGTTTTTTTTAAAGGATGAAGTGAAAACCTTGTAAGCATTGGGTTGGGATGTTACTTCCTTTAAGATGCTCATGCAGCGTGTTTGCACAATGGTATTGATGATGCATGGACTTAATGTCACAAGACTGAAACCAAAGCTGTATTTAATTTTCTCTTTTTTTTTTTATAATTAAAAAGCCAATTAAAGCTGAGTGTCACTTACAGATGTAGTTTTGGGTCTTACTAATTGAGTTCCTGGCTGAGCGTGAAACCATAGTGTCTAAAGGTGAGACTGGTTAAGTGAGAATATCTTGAGATTTTTCAGGTGGTTTCACTCTGAGCTCTCACAGTACCACACAGTGGGCCCATATTTGTGCGAACACTGTCAGGGTCACGTCAGCTCACACTTACCCAAGTTTCCATCAGCTGCTGTTGAGCCTCTTGACTGTCATTATACTGTAATACATCCCATCTCGTCTTTCAGTGTCGATAAACTGTGCTGCCACCGCCTCCTTTTCAACATACCAATGCAACTTTCAAATCAAACTACATGCAAACATATGAGTGAATGTGTAGTTAATATGTTAAAGAGGCCAGGAGAGCAGATAAGACTTGGTTGTGCTGGTACAAAACCGGAGCACAATAAACTAGTCACAAGAGCTGGAGGTGGTGAATAAAAACAGATGCAGCTAGTTGTCTCCAGGGGGCAGTGCATAATAATAAAATGGTTGCAAGAGACAGCATGGGGCTAGTTGAAGATGTTCCTACAGTATGGGGTGTAGAGTTGGGACCTGGACGATGGATGTGGCTAAAGGCTTCAGGTGCATCTGCATCAGTTCTTAAATCCATCCATCCGTCATAATGTGATTGAGGTGACATGTAGGTGTGTATGTGTGAGTGGTCTTCAATCAGAGTTCCTCATTAATCCAGCAACTAATAAGAAATAGAAGAAACACAAACTCCACAAAGTGTTCAGCTTGCAGTTTACATAGATTTAACAACCTGAGCCTCCTCATTTTCGATGGTAAGCATATACTTGGTCATGTCAGGATCCAATCAGCTCTTGTGAGTGGGTGTCCAGTTTGTCTACTATAGTTCACTCCGTATGAAAGTGATAGATATGTTTGGGATACAATTTCTCTTTCTGGCGGTGTGTCAGTCAGCGTAGACCTCATCCACATTGAGTCTAAGTCTACAGTCTTTAGTAAAGTACAAGAAACTTTTGAAGCGTTCTGACAGTTCTATCAATGTTCTAACTGATCAGAAACAGATATTTATCAAAGGATCTCTAACACCACTACAAACTGTAATAACTCGAAGAAGAATCAACAAGGCAACTAACTTTCAGGAAGGGACGTTTTGCAGCTCCTGAAAAATATATCTCAAGAATATTTTCTGTGCAACAACGGCTAGCTATTTCAGTAGGGCTTACTCGTAGAACATTTAAAAAATTATATCTTAGAAGGCCACCGAGTCATATATATATATATATATATATATATATATATATATATATATATATATATATATATGTGTGGTGATAGAGGTTTTGTGCCTAGTGCATTGTATATTAAATCTAATATTGGTAAGAATTATCAGTCAAAACACAAGTTTAAAACAAATTGGGCAAAGTTCACCATGATAGAGACCTGGACTGTCACCACCTACTGGAGTACATATAGATAGAGGAACATATCTGAGTTTGAAGGGCAATTACACTATTTACAACAGGACTACTATTGTTTTTAAACAGGAAGTACAGTACAGATATTTCAAGTGTATCTTACTTCCACTCACGTGGCCTGCACTAAAACCTCAATCAGTAGTCTTTTACAGAATCCAGACATGCAATCCTACCTCCACAGAAGCCAGGGTCAAGCCTTTCCATTAGCTGTGTCCTGGGAGGCAGCCTCAGAAGAAACAGATTGCAAAGAAGCATTCTGGTTGTTGTAGGATTTACTCCTTTTGAGAAATATAGACCAACACAGCTCTTTATCTCCGGTTTGTATTGTCATAGACCACTAGTTTGAAAGAACCCTGAAACTTTCCACTACGTAGAAGTCCTAATTTTATGACATAATTTTCTGTACAAGTTGTTCGATTCCTATTTAATGTGAATTGTAATGTAAAGTTGGTGATGACATCAATTGTCTAAGCTGACTCGTTTTGTGATCCTGTTTTTAGGTAGTTGGACGCAGTGTCTCACACATATCTGTGTACAGGGTCAAAGGTCAGTGGGATTTAGTACAGAATATAACAGGACATAACCGGCCACCAGTTCTGCAGCTCACACAGTATTTCTTCAATATATTCAGCAGACACTGTGAGATCCACAGATGCTATATGCTACATTTGGTGCCCCGCTTAGACCACATTTGTGAAATCAAAAAAATAGTCTCATCTGTGCTATGAACACCATCACCTAACTATCTGCCCATTCATTATTTGGTTGATGTAGATTCTTGAATGTAGTATCTATAACATCTGTTGGCTTTCTTCTTTTTAGAATTGGCAAAATGTATGAGGCTAAATTAAGAAAGTAAAAGCATCATATAAGATGCAGAGAAACGTTTTTGTTACCTAAATAAAGTTAACTCCAGAATATCTTCGTACTCTATCCGAACTTTTCATTCTCACCTTGTATCATCATTATCTATTATCTATATTTTCACTCACACTACTCCGCTCCTCCGCTCCCTTCACTGGTTACCAGTAGCTGCCCGCATCCGTTTCAAAACATTCGGGTCCAGTCTACATCCAGGACATGGTCCAACCTTACACCCCAGCCCGTTCACTCCGCTCTGCATCTGCCAATCGGCTTGTTGCTCCCTCGCTGCGAGCTAAACACTCAACAAAATCACAACTGTTTGCTGTCCTGGCTCCTAAATGGTGGAATGAGCTCCCCAATGACATCGGGACAGCAGAAACTCTGTACATCTTCCGCCACAAACTAAAAACACACCTCTTCAGACTTTACCTTGAACAGTAGAACTTTAGTAGCGCTTAAAATGGTACTTACTGATAGCACTTTGTAGTTTGGCTTTCTTGAAGAAAATTGTATTTTCTTGATTCCTGTTGTTCTGGGTTTTGTACCCTCATGGTTGAAATGCACTTATTGTAAGTCGCTTTTAATAAAAGCGTCAGCTAAATGAAATGTAATGTAATGTAATTGTCTGGGAGTGTAAAAATAGCTGTTTATTACATGTCAAGTACATGTGTCTAAAAGTATTTTTCTAAATGCAAACCAAATGAAACAAACAAGCCAATGTATGTTATTTTCAAAATTTTTATTGAGAACTTAAATAACAGGAACTTTTATTAACAGGTTCCAAAAATATTCCACCGTTATCATGATCATTATTATATCATAACTAGTGTTTGCAATGGTTACTGGTCATCATCTGCTTTATGAATATTTCTATGTTGTCAGAACACATCTTATTTACAATACTAATAGAAAAAAATAGAGTTTATAATTCAAAAACACATTGATACCAAAGCGTGGCAGTAATCTGAAATGACTCTGTGTCATTTCGTTCACTTCCTCTTGCATCAGCACAGTCCCATAAACAGCAGTACTTCTCTGCGTGCTCTCTAGCTGCTGGCCCGGCCCAGTCTGATGTCATAGGTGACCATGTGGAAGTTGTCCCAGGAGTACAGCTTCCTCTGGGCGTGGTTGTAGTCCATCATGCTGTTGTAGCGGTATTTGTTCTTGAAGGGCACAGAGACAGCTCGTCCCATGCCGGTGGCCGTGTCGAACACATAATTGACGGTGGTGTTGGGCGCCGTGTAGCTCGCCACCGTGTACAAGCGTCCGCACACCATGAAGGCGTTGGCCACTGTGTTCTTCCTGATGTTGGTCTCCCAGCTCCTCTTCACCTCCAGGCTCTTGGGGTCCAGCTGGGAGATCACGATCACGCCCTTGGCTTTGCTCGTGCTGTAGATGGCCCACAGACCCTGTTCGTCCACCGCCAGGTCGATGTCGGTGTAGCCGCCCCAGGAGTAAGGGTGCTGACCGTGGAAGCCGGCGTGAGGCAGGTCAAGGCGCGACGCCACGCTCTCAGAAGCCAGGTTGTAACGGATCAGGGTGCGACTGCGTCTGCGCTGGTAGTAGAGGGAGCCTTGGTACAGAGTGGCCCCGGTGCTCTCGACAGGCTCCGGCAGGACCAGGACCTTCATGGGGAAGCCTTTGGTGAACTGATCCATGTCTTCATATGCGAAGAGCTGACGCACATCTTTACCCACTGCATCGATACGCCACACGGTCTTGTTACCGTAATGAGGGCTCTGAGGCTCGGGATCCTGCAGCCACACTCCATACTTCCCGGTGATACCGTCAGCCTTCCTGTGCAACACGGGATCTCCCACTGACAGCAACTCTCCACAGCCTGGAGAACAGAAGAGGGGTTCAACTTCTTACTTGCTACACATTTAAAAGGCTTTTAAAGGTTGATTTGAGCAACTACATCAGTAACACTTGCTACCTGTGAGGTTGTGATTTCCTTCAGGAATGAGGTGGGATGCTGGGACCTCCGTCACCTCCGCCTTCATCTCCTGATAGGCACCATTCCCAAAATCATCTGGCGGAGACAGAATATTGGAGAAATTTGTGTTCAAAACAACAAACTCGGCAGGAATTTTTGCAGAAATTAACAATTTCTGTAAACACACTCAGTTATCAACAAACTCTCAGCGCCTCATTTGTGTGCCTCTGTGTGCAGCAGGTTCCCGCTGTAGCCCTGAAAATGATCACGCTCACGTAAACAGACGAGCGTGAGTGACAAAGCCATAAAAGAGGTGTCTGTGTTGTAAATTCCTATCCCCTGACTCAACGTAGGACAGCAAACTGCAACCTGACCTGCTGCCTCGGAGGACTTTTCATAGCCTGAGTCAACCACAAAGACATTTATCTCAACAAAACAGAAAAAGCTATCAGAGGCAAATTTTCCAGGAAAGTCTGTTTTCCTATTACTTGTTGAATGCCACATTTTAATTGTCAAAAAAGAAGGTGCTCTTTTGGGATTCTAACTAATTAGAGTTCCGGTTTTCATTTGTGATGATTTACATACCGCTGGCTGGTCTGTTTTTTCGCTGAGCGCCCCCCGAGGTGGGTGTCTGCTGGCAGGGCGTCTGCCTGAGGGTCTCTGCCTCCTGGCTCAGCTCGGCCAGCCTCCTCTGCAGCTCCTCCACCTGCCCATTCAGACGCTCCCTGTCCTGCTGCAGCTGGGTTTTTTCCCCTGTCACATGGGAGTAAGCTTCCTGGAGACCGTCTTCAGTCCGGGTGCCTCCATCCGCCCCTGCTACCAGCCGGCTGACCAACACTTCCAGCAGGGTGAGCCGGGCCAGCACCCCATCTATCTCTGGTTCGATGCTGCTTCCGGGGCAGCTGGACTCCTCTGGACTGGACACGGTGAAGGTGTACTGGCAGCGTCCGGTGGGGTCGTTGGAGTGCCGGAGGGAGGCTTGGTCTTGGGCCTTGGTTGGGTTGGACAGGGTTAACCAGGACAGACAGAGGACAGACGCTTGGAGCCACATTTTGAAGAATCAATGAACCTTCTTCTTTTTGTGGAAGTTTGCAGAGATGTTTACCCTCCTCTTCTCCTATTAAAAAGATAGAGCACGCTTTGCTTCCTACCTGAGTATCCCTGGTCAGTGCAGGTCAGTGTCTGAATCCCAGCAATGCTCTGTGAAGGATATTTATACAGTTCAGTGTCAGGGAGAGGGAGGGGACGAGGAGCGTGGCTGGGGATGAAGTAGCCAGGGGGTGTGGAGTGTTTGTGCAAAAGGTCCACGTGTTTCTTCTTTTTGCTGGCAAACAACAATGTTGAAAATCACACAGCATCAGTGGAAAACTACACTATCAGATGTTCCTGTGAGGAATTCTTTAATTGTGTCTACGGTATGTCTCTGCAGGTTGTTTTGACTGGACAGCATCTCTTTATGTGTCTAGCAGGCTGTCAGGTGCAGTGATGTTTACTTCCTTTACTATTAAACCACTGTGATTAACCGTAAACTCACTTTTATGGCCTGAGTTGTGGGGTGAAATTTGGGTTTAAGCGGGAAGTGTTTAGAGATTAAGCAATTGGGCAACAGCAGCAAGCCAAGCTGGTCCTTCAGAGGACCTCCTGAGGGCATCCTGAGACTCCTTCTGCCTCCACCACAGCTGGGGCAGGATGTCTGGCACAGGAGGCAGTCTGGCTAGGAATGGAGGTGTGGTTGGCTGCTCATTCATCCCTACCAAACCCCATATTTTCTACAAACTCTATGTGCCAATAAAAAATTTCCCCTTGGGGATTAATAAAGTAACTACCTAACCTAACCTAACCTAACCTAACCTAACCAGCAAAGTCTATGAATCTATCGCCTTGCTAGTAGTTATGTGAAGGTGCTTCGGCATGGTGATGCCTGTCTTCCTTTAGTGTGTTGATAATAATTGCGAATTAGCATTAAATAGAAAAATACGACTGAAGCTTGAGAAATTAAAGTATTGGACAATGTTTAAAACGACACATTATAGTGGAAAATATACCTTTTTACATGAGCCCCTCTTGCCTTTAGCAGTGTGGGGCCCACCTGTGTTCCAACTGTCTTCATGTGATACATCTGGGACTTGATCTGGTTCTGTGTTGAACAGAGACAGGAGGTTGTAAATATATCATGACCCGAGGCAAACACAAATGTACCCCGCTGTACATGTGCAAAACACATTATTCTGGTCTCCAAGGGACTAAAGGCCATACGTTTCTGTTATGTACTCGTAGCGGCTCCTTTCCCTAATGTGCTCCGTGAAATGCTTCAAAATATTTCATACAAATAACAAGCAAAGGTCACCCCCGCCTTTAAAAGGAGCTTGAAGTGCACATCTGTGTTTGCTGCCTAGTAAACTTGTCCGTTTTACAGGGCACAGAAAGTCACCAGTATTCCACGATGTTTTGACCACTGAGGTGTGTTTTTCTTATGTAACATACCGACTCAGGCATCCAGTAAAAAGTCAGCGCCAGCTCCTCTGTTGGCCCCGAAGAGAGGAGAGGATGACAAGGAGCACATATCCTCTTCAACAGGCCATCGTTTTGTATGTTGAAGTAGCTCTATAGGATGCATGTTAGTCTACTGAAATGCTCAACATGCACATCTAAGCTAAGAATACACTCTGTAATGACGATGGCTCTAACAGTATTTTAAAGCGGTTCGGTTTTGAAAATACAGTTCCCGAGAATTTTTTTTTTTACGTGTTAACCCCTAAATGTCAATTTTCCCATTTATTTCTCCATAATTAGCTTTATTCCACACTTCCTGGTGGTATGTGTATACATATTTCTACTAATATTTGAAACCATGAGTAAAAACGCAAACCTTAAAGCACATTTTATGTAGATTGTGCACTGTGCATCATCTTACATACGTTTCTTCAAAATAAGGATGATGACGTTAGATGTTTGCTGCCATTTAAAATGAATTTACGTGACTTTAAAATCATTTTTAGCTGCACAGGATGAGTTTGTGGTGACTCTGTACCATTCAGCTGGGTTTAAGCAGGTATATATACATTCAATTTAATCAATTTATATTTATTAAAGAAGTGGTTCCTAACTCTTTCCTGTTTTTGGCTTGGTGCTATTTATATTAAAAGTCCCTACCTGACTTGGACCATGCAGCATTATTGTTTTTAAGGTTAGGGTAAGAGTTTGTGGGTAAGCCAATCACAGGAGGGTGTAGAGCAGTCTCGCCTTCGCCACCCTAGGAAAGGACATATGTAGAACAATTTGGTTTCCGGTTTGAATAAGGCACTGGTCGCCACATTACCCATTGGGCACAACTTGACGCTCACCTGTTCCCATTGGGCCTGTGTTTCCTCTGTCGGCGGCTGGTCAAAGTACCGCTACAGAGTCTCTTCAGTCAAATGTCTTTAGCATACACGTGCCAATTCTGTGAGTGTGATACGTTTTTTATTCGTGAGTAAGTGGTGTCTGACCTACTGAACACGTCTTCTGATTGCTGCATTGATGCTACCATCAAATATTCAATCGGATAATAACAACCTAACTGCCTCTTGTTTCCTGCAAATGCTGCAACTTCCTCTATGAAGTTAAAAGCCCTCCAGTGTTTCACATGCAGTCTGGACATACAGCAGGTTTTGGGCCACCTGTTTAAAATAAGCCTCCAGCCAGCAGTTTCTTAGCTTAGCTTAGCATAAAGACATGATACAAAGGGAAACAGAAAGCCTTTGCCTTTTCAATAGGACTCCTTTGCCTTATAAGAAGTGATGTGGTGCTTAAATTTGAGTGAGGGACACATCTTAAACCATGCACGAGTCTATTAGCTGGAAATCAGTATGACTTTGGCTGCAAGATGGAATTCTTGAGTTTTGAGTCTATGGAAATATGTTTAATCGCTCTCTTGCCGGGAGTGATGGGATGAGAGGATTGATCCTGTCAAGGCTGTCGAAAGTATGAAAATACAACCGCAAGATGTTCAGCTTAGCTTATTTGGACCTCTAAAGCTGACCAAATAACACATATCATCGTTTAATCCATACAAAAGCCAAAATTAGAAATTGACAATTTGCCCTTTTTCATTTTGTTAAAATTTGTTAAACTCTTAAAAAAAAATAACCCAGTTTCTTCTGTTAATAAAAATGACGACTGCATGAATAACAAACAACATATTCAGAGGGAGAAAGTGAAGAAAAAAAGTCGACATAGTTATTTTCAAATACCTTCTGAAAATATCTGCAAAAATTGTTGTCGGCATGGGATTTCCGGTCTTCAATCCTCAAGGGACAGTTTACTGCTGCATTTGTTTGAATATGAATTACGTAATATTATGCAACAGGAAAAAGAGAGGAGAGCTCATGGGGAGTTTTGGCACCACAGAAGGAAAACAAAACAGATGAGAGAAACATTGCGAGTGCTGAATCAGGACAGACTCGGAAAATGAAATGCTCACCGTCAGAGCTGTTTACACTGCAGACTCTGCGGTTTGATTATTGATTTAGACGAGAAGAAAAGGGGGCTTGGTAGCAAATGAAATGATGTGTCAATTATGTCACATGGAGTCAGTAACTGCATCATTTTCCAGCAGGCATATAAGAGTAAATTTGAGTAACACCCTCGCAGAACAATCATCGGGCTCGCCAGACTTGCATTTACAGGTGTGAAGTGTTGCGTAACCTGCGTTTACATGGCAGCCTGTCTGGCTCGTTGATGCACAATGTCATGCAGACATGAAGCAACCAGTGGCGAGAACAGAGTGGAGCGCTCAGCGGTTTAACACCCTCGAGCACAACCTCCACCTCAGCGTATAAGGGGACATTTTAACAATAGGCCTCAGTGCTCTGACTAACAGTGAACCTGAATGTGTGCCTGTGCTGACGTTTATTGGAGCCAGAGAGAGAAGGTGAGACAGTCTGGACACTTTGCACATGTTGTGATGTAAGCTGCCAAAGCTCAAATGTGTCGCGGGTTAAAGACTGCATAGTTCAGTGTCCACACAGACCCAGGAGGGAGGAAAGCATTAAAATTGTCTTACTGTCTGGTATGACTGCGAGGTTATAATCACAACAGATCACACGCCTACGCACATGAAACCTCACAGCAGTGCAGTGGGTGTTGTTTGGTCCTACAGGTGTTAAAACCAGAGGTTCTCATTACTGACAGACAGACTGGCACGACTCCAGACTGTCCTTTGTGAAAATACATCACATATCCAGATCCAACTGATCTGTGAAATGAGTTGTTTCAACACAAATCATGATTCCTAATCCTAACCAAGTAGTTTTGGTGCTGAATTGTAACCAAATAACCGACACATTTAACTGTAACCAAGATCTTTTCTGAACACGTCGATTTTGGCGATTACAATTAGGGTACCTTACTTTTCACACTTCGGGGAAGCAAAATGTAAATTGGACATGGTACCCTCTAGTGGACTGATAGGTGTATTACACACTTTTAGCATGATAACACATTGAATGCATATGTAGAGAAATAAATGTCATCAAAAGTCAAAGTTAAAAAAAACCTGTCTTTTTAAAGCAGTTAGATGTTGGAAGATTCCCAATATAACAAGAACAATGAATATCCACCTGAGAAACCTCACATTCCTGTATCGCCTTGTAATCTGTCCGTAACTAATATCCATCACTCTGTATTTTGTGGTATCATATCATCTAAATACACAGTATAAAGTAACACCGTGTTCCAGTCATGTTATTTTAAAGTACGGGTTTACGGGATTACACCGCTCTAATATGTACATTCAACAGTTTCAGTAAATTCTTCTTTTCCTACCTACATTACCAACTCCCATTCCATCTGTGTGTGTGTGTGTGTGTGTGTGTGTGTGTGTGTGTGTGTGTGTGTGTGTGTGTGTGTGTGTGTGTGTGTGTGTGTGTGTGCAGGGCAGTTACGTGGCTGTTATAGGTGTGTATTATGTAATGGGGCCACTGTTCTTTTCCCTCATTGATGACAGTTTAACAATGGGCTCCTTCGACTGTGGTGCGAGTCAGACTGAGAACGAGCAACTACACCAAAGGCTCTCCAACCTTTTTTCTCCTGAGAGCTACTTTAACAAAATGAAAGTGTCCGAGATCTACTCATGTTTAGTACCATTTATTAACATAGCTGAGCTCCACCCAAACCATTTGAATAAACTTCTTTCATGTGAATAATAACAAATTGATTCGCAACACACATTTAGTATGTCAACAGCTTAAATTCAACAGCATGTGCATGCTTCTTTCTGTGTGCATTTTCATGGGGTGTTATTTTCTATATCTACAATTACACAGATGTTCCATAAAATGCCCACTGCAGTGCATGCAACTTGCATGTGGCCAAAATGATTTGAAAAGTGTCAAATATAGCAATCTAATATCAGATTTAACAGGAAAATCCAGTGTTTCCCCTTCAATTGGGACCTCCTGCCTCTTTCTGAAAGAAACACATCCAGGTCAAAACTGAGCATGTGGCTGGACCCTGTTTGAAACTGGAGGGCTTGTAATTGGAAAAGTCTCAGCGTTCAGCTTACCTGTGATGTAACTCTGATCTCTAACTCACTCAGTGACAGACTCTCGCTTATAGTTCGGACCACGCTGTTACGGTCCAGATGACGATATTGTTTTTGTGTTATTTACCTAATTTATGAGCACCTATTTCTCTCCAGCTCAGTGTGAGAGTCTCTGCTTAGTTTTGAAGGCACATTGCAGGTCGCAGTTTCTGTCCTCTGATCTCTGTGTGTCTCACTCAGCTCAACATCTGCTGCACTCACTCAGGTGAGGGAGAGCGAAGGGAGTTTGTCCACTTGTTAATCAATCACGTTGATAGCATCGTTCTCTCAGACAAGTTAAAAAATGTAGAGATAAAAAAAAAAAGGATCAATCGGCCCCGGCGAAAGAAATCTATGTGTGGGAAACACTGCATATTGTTTGAACCTTCTGCAATTTATTCAGAACTGGGAGTTGCCCGCAAGCTACGGGTTGGAGACCCCTAAAATATGCCATCAAACTACCTTGAAAGAACAGAATTAAGCAAAATGTGAGTCTATTCACATTTTTGTTTCATAAACACTGGAGCTTGAATAGTTTATAATTTTATACAATTCAGACACTGATCTATTTCCATCCTGAATGACGGCGGCGCACATAGTTCTTATCATCTCAGTGGCCTTGAAATCTCATTTGAGAGAGGACAGCTGCGCCAGCGGTACCTGTCGTTTGAGGCTGAACAGCAGCTTGTGTTCTGGTACAGCTCAAACCGGACACACTGAGGTCACTCTGTGAGCTCAGATATGGGAAGCAGACAGCACCGTCCCGTCCACACGCAGCGCTGCAGTGGAGCATGGGTAATGGATGATTCAGGGCCGATGATGGAGTGGTGCACGGAGACCAACATGTTGGTAATGAGTCTCCCTGGCCTCCCTTTGACCTGAAGCCAATAATCTGTTCTCCACCAGCACTCCACCATCTGTCTCCCATTCTAGAATACACACAATGGCAAACAAATACATGTTCGTGCCGATGCACACACACACACACACACACACACACACACACACACACACACACACACACATTCATGTGCTCACAAAGAGCTGTATTTTATTGGAACAGAATTGTGTATTTCTTGTGGATGTTGTTTATCACCCATGGACAGCTGTAATACTGTAGACTCTATATTGTACATGGGGCAAGGTGGACAAAATAATGAAAACACCTGAATTAAAAGGACTTGAAATTAATTTAATCATAATTAGACTCTACATTGAGTCACATTGGATTGAATTTCAGCTTTAGTGGTGGAAGAAGTATTCATCTAGAAAAAATACTGAGGCAGTTAGTTACCGCTACACGCCACAGTGTGTAATACACCGGTCAGTCCACTAGAGGATAATGTGTTATGCCTCTCCATGGAGTGATGAGTACTCATATGTATGAGAGGTTGAAGAAGGCAGTCGTGTGACAAAGTACCACGAGGGATAAAGTCCATGTTGGGTGGAAGTCAGTGTTCAAGTCTGTGAGAAAACAAAAGTCTATGTGGATCTCTTTTAAGTAAGTTACTTTCATAACGTAATGCATTTAAGTTACATATGTAACATTGTTTGCGAAAAAATGTCTTATTTTTACCCAAAGTATGTCATTTTGGTGCCAAAAACCTGACCAAATTGCAACCATGCCATATTTTACCCAAACCATACTTTCTATAATACTCTATTTTTTTTATTAGATGTGATTTACTTTGAACATATTATGCCCATGGACCCCTGGTGGTGCAGCATGTGAGAGACATTCCTTTCTCTATGATGTGTCTGGACTGTCTGCTATCAAATGATTCTGCTCTGGATGATTTTCTGACAACAAGGCTATAGATTTGTCCTCTGCACCAAATGCAAGTGACTGCTTGTAATTCTGATATAGTAGGCCTATGCACTGTGTGGCTGTGGTGCCCCTTTAAAGATTTAACCCCCTAACAACATCTCATTAGCAGCTCTGACTCAATAAATAATTCATGTGATGACCCCTGTCCAGTTTTAAGGCCCCTGAATCATCCAGGGCCTAATTTCCATGCTGCCCGTGCTTGCAGGTGGACAGCTCAGTGTTTGAGTGACTGCCAGTCCCTGGTCTAAAAACAGGCCCACCTATATTTTTAAGCCTTCAATACTGACGTGAAGACCAGCTCTCCTGTTGCCCCAGATACCTCAGGAAACAGAATCTTTGGCAGAAGATAAAAGGAAGAGGTGTTGGATTGATGTCTCTGGATACCCCTGCCCACATGTGTCCTTTCTCTTTCGGGTACAGTGACAGATGTAGTGACTACTACATAGTACCACAGCGGTCCACTCACACAGTTTCTATGTTAGTATATCAACTCCCTAGACTGCCGTTTACTGAAAACCCTGGAAACATAAAGACCCTGGAAACATAAAGACCTCCAGACCCTCCAATTTGCATTGTTAATTATTTGTTTTCCCATTACAGTGACCTTATTGTACCTTCAGGTGTTTTCCCCCTTTCTCCTACCCAATATTTTATAAGGGCTGAGGCATATTTTGCACTTTATATGGCCTATAAATATTGACATGGGCCTAAACAGCAGAGCTGCAGTAGTTAGGTCGTTACTGCCACCTAGTGCTCACGACTGCATGATGTGACAACTAGATCCGGCTTTAGAGGTCTGACCATAATGAAAAGGGAAAATCCCGAGTAAATGATTTTACTGTTCTTTACTAATGGAGGGAGGCCCAGAGAGTTTTGCTTGTCCGGATGCATCAGGTCTCTTTTCAACCGCTCAGCAAGGAGCGCAAATTAGATCTCTCCTCAAAGAGCATTTAATGGATAGCAGATAGACTATCGTCCAGAAGAGAGAGGCACTTCTCTGGCAGGCCCGGATGCTGTCTTGGGAGAAGTTAAAACAGAATGGCAGCGTCCTTTCCACATGACCGCTTCTACAAGCCTCAGTCTGCGGCGACAATCAGGGACCGAGCATAACACTTGTGTGTCCACTTAACGCAAACCCTTCCAGGCTTTTATGTCACGCGTGGGCCGAGAATGTCAATGCCATGAAGGATGCCACACTCATATTTTTAATATGCACGAAGCAAGGCGACATAAAATGAATGCCATGTATAAAATGGTAGTGGATGAAATTTACGACAGCTGCTTTCTGCTCCTACTGCGGGGATCTGAAGGAGCGCATCCACCTCTTCTGTTGCAGCGATGCGCAGCCGTGCCGCATGACTCACGATGGCAGAAATGGCACGGATGTAAACAGGGGGCGGGTGCAGGTATGCCTAACCTGTAGCCGCTCGGCCAATGAGGCGCCGGGTTTGTCTGCCTCGACTCCGATCCCGCGCTTTTCATTGGCCCGCCGCCGCGTCTATATTTTGCAGCAGCGAGGCGCAGCTTCGCAATTACACCGCGGAAAAGAGGAGAGGGGGGGACAAAAAATGATTAATCTGTCAAAGGCGAATTTGTGCTCGGGATGAGACCGCTCTGACATCCAGCCGAGCGTAACGAAGCCCACAGCGGAACACTATTAATGCACAGGAGTTTTAGAGTAAGCCGATGCACCGCCATAGCAGGTGGTGCTTGTATAATCGTCCAGGGTCTTGTCACTTGTCTTTGCTGCCTGATCTGGCCGTCGTTTCAGCACTGGACAGCGACCGGGACCATCGGACACTGAAAACGCCGAGGGAATCCTGAGGCTGGGTAGGCTCACAGCAACACAATACCACGATCTGTCATTAGTGTTGTGGTATATGCATCCAGAGGACACTATTTTCTATTGAATAGCCCTTCACCGTGTATCTGCATGCAGCTAATGACGCTTTGTTATGCGTTTATTACGCGTGATTTTGATTCGTGGAGTGTTGAGCGCACGGGTTTGGTCCAGGTGACGATGTGGTGCCTATACGGAGCTTCCACTCACCAAATGCCCTTGAAAGTAAAGGCTATGTGTGTGTGAGTGTGTGTTTATGTCAGAGCGAAAGAAAGAGAGAGAGGTTACGGTGGTGGTGATAAGCAACTGCGCAATTGTTTGTCCCTGTCTGTTCATATCTCTGTTTTCTCCACCTCTCTCTCTCTCTCTCTCTCTCTCTCTCTCTCTCTCTCTCTTCCCTCTGTCTCCCTGTTGTCCTCTTGGTCTCCCCTCCTCTTCCTCGCTCTCTCTGTCACTCTCCTCTGCTTCCTCAGTCGGTCCGACCCTCGCTTGGCTCGGGGCAACGCGCGGCTAGATGACTTCACTACATCAACAAGCACCGCGGTAGTCCTGGACTAATATAGCAGCGCCACATCTCCCCTCTCTCTCTCTCTCTCCATTCGCTGATCCCGAGTCCGTCCGTCTAAAGGCACCATGGGAAACCGTGGCATGGAGGATCTGATCCCGCTGGTCAACAAGCTGCAGGATGCCTTCAGCTCCATCGGCCAGGCCTGCAACCTGGACCTGCCGCAGATCGCAGTGGTCGGCGGGCAGAGCGCAGGAAAGAGCTCCGTGCTGGAGAACTTTGTAGGCAGGTAAAATTGACCACCAGAAATAGGATAATCCCTTCTCCTTTTAACCTTGAGGATGACATAAGAGGCCTGTGGAGCCAATCTGTCTGTGCAGAGTTCAAACCATCGCTACGAAGTCACAGCTGAAGCATCTTATGATATGAGCACCTCCAGTTATGCTCTATTTTTTTTTTTTTTTTTTAACAAACATCACTGACCGGTGGCTACTAACAGAGGAGGGAGGCTTTATTTGGGTTACAGCAGCACCTTTGGGGATTTCAGCCCAATCAGCACCAGCTGCAGCCAGGCTCACTTGCAGTCCTAGAAATATCCATGGTGTTTCTGTTAACCATATAATGACGCTGTTTCAGTGCATTCTGTGTCATATAAAAAACAAATTGCAGAAACATATAGCAGCATGCCACCAGCTCAAAATATCATCCTACGGTACATGCAGCAGTGTCAGCTCCCACTCCTGAAAACACAAATGAATATTCATCATCTCGCCTGGCAATATTGGTCTCTCAAACAAATAAATCATGAGCAGTTGCATTTGAAACTGCAGATAAAGAGTCGAGCCATGCTGGATCCAAAAACAAGAAATACATCCATGCAGGCGCCATAATGACATTTACTGCTCCCCAGTATAGCTGCTATGCGAGAACCCCAAATCTTCTCACAGTATAATATGTTACCATTGAGATTGAGGACCTTTTAATCGATGGCTAATTATAGTTTCTTTGATTTTTTTTTTCTGATAATAAAGAGAAGAGATTGTCATTTATTTTCAGGATTTGCTGGAAAACTCTCCAAATTGATGACTGATAGATTTATGTGGCCAAATTAAAGGCGAATTCCACTACTCTGCCTCTAAAACCAGCTCTAGCCCTAATGTCTTATATGACTCTGGAAGGATGCCATCAGTGTTATTTGAGTTTGGAATTTGAAAATAGACTTTATATGCTCTATATGGTCTAATAAAAGATGCCATTGCATTATGGGAATTGTAAGAGCCATTGTTTTTGAAGTTTGACCCATATTAGATTAAAGTCAGGATATCTGTGCTGCATTGATTTTGGCCACTCTTTTTCAGCTCTATGAATTATACTACTAAAATCACTGGAGTACCTCTTAAACTATTAGTTTGGTCTTCACCAAATTTTGCATGCCCTTACATGTGTACAGGTCCAGATGGATGCATTGATTTAGTCCCGTTCCAGTGCTCGTTGAGAGTCGTGATGCTGAGTAATGGTCCATCTGTCCAGCACTGGCTCTGCACAGCGCTGAATGGACAAGTAATGGGCTCCTCTTTTTTTAATTTTTTTTTTTTATAACTCATCCCACTTGGGGGTCTCCTGATATGTGTTAATAAGATTTCTTGGAACAGACCGTAAGCACAAGAGGCGGGCATTCAGGTGCTGCATGCATGCCACACTCACAGTGAGTCTGTGTGTGGAACCCCTGTGGAAATGTTGAAGTCATCGTTTTTAAATGAGAGAGGTCCCTGTCAGCGATGCAGCGCTTCATTTTGACCTGTTGCTTATCGGGTCAGATTGTTCTGTACTGTCAGAGTAAACGGTTGCAGCGGCAGCAGCTTAAAGCTACAGGAGTTGCTGCGTTTTTAAAATGGCCCCTTTTCCATTTGTTTTGAACTGGTTTCCAGCACATGAATGACACTGAAGGCTCTACAGTCACTGGCATGCCATTATAAAGGGTATTATTATAAGAAATTTGCCCTTCAAGACTTGAATGGCAAGAAAAACCCTCAAGATGAGGTTCTCTTTATGCTATCTATAGCCGCTCTTTGATAAATTGTTTACGCTTGCTGTGCTTTGATATAATGAGTTTGGATTGGCTGTCTCTCCTCAGGGACTTTCTGCCCCGTGGATCTGGTATTGTCACCCGTAGGCCCCTGGTTCTGCAGCTTATCAGCGCTACTGCAGGTGGGTGCTCGCTCATTTCCACACCCACACATGCCAGCATGCACACATTTGTACACACTCATGTACACACACTCACATGTACACGTACACACACACACACACACACACACACACACACACACACACACACACACACACACACACACAAATACAGCCTCCTCTTCTTTCCTTTCTAAATGCTACTGTTTTTGCCCACCCACCACCCACCCCCAGCTCATTTATTACTAATCTGCTATAATATTCCTCGTTTTCATCCGCTCAGAATGGGCTGAATTCCTCCACTGCAAAGGGAAGAAGTTCACAGATTTCGATGAGGTTCGCCAGGAGATCGAGGGAGAGACGGACCGTGTCACTGGGGCCAACAAAGGCATTTCTCCCGTCCCCATCAACCTGCGGGTATACTCCCCTCACGGTGCGAAAACAAAAACTCTGCTTTCCTCCTTTTCTCTGTCAAGTAACAGTATGCACTAACACGTTTGAATCAAAGTAGACGGTGACTAGCTGTGAGTCATCACACTCTTGCTCCTTGTATGAATAGCTGGCATGTTTATAAAACTGGGTCATTAGGGACAAAGGTGACAGTTTTGCACATTAAAAAGTTGTTATATGAATGATAATGTTAAAACGAAGCAGTTAAACAGGTACTTTCAAGTCTCTGTGCTGATGTGGTCGAATACAGCATATTTAAATAGATGCTGATGACTGTTATTGTTTGCGCTGTAAAAGTGAATGATATCCTTAATGATGAAATGAAAGGGATGTGAACTCGACTAATTAATTCCGCTTCCTGCCATCTGTGACTTTCTGTCACTATTTGCTTTGTCAGAAAGAAACTGATTATTGAAATAATGAGCCTTTTTACACATACATTTTTTGTGTGGAAATTTTCTGGTTTTAAAACTAATATCTGTGATCTACTGAGATAGATTCGTTTACCGACTATTAAAAATAAAGCTGAATTCCTCCACTGCAAAGGGAAGAAGTTCACAGATTTCGATGAGGTTCGCCAGGAGATCGAGGGAGAGACGGACCAGTGACCGTGTCACTGGGGCTTGTGCATCTGCCGAGATAGATTCGTTAACTGAATATTAAAAACAAGACCTAAAATCATTTTAAAGTGACATTTTCATCCTGATTTAGTATCATAGTCGGTGTGCAGAATGGTTTATACGATCACAGGAGGCCTATTGAGTCCTTCTAAATTTCCAAGTTTTGCTCTTGGTGGTTGCACCAGTTGTTTTCAGGTTCAGACGTTGACTAATATATAACGGAGGTGTCTAGTTGGAGATTTAGGCACCAACAAATTTAAATATGTTGTGCCAAACAAACTAGTTTTTAGATAAAGGCTCATTGTTATTTAATATCTATACGAGCTCTTATAGCGAACTGCTGTCGACTGGCTAACGAAACCAACTGACAGGACAAAACTAGTTATCTTGCTAATAAAACCTGTTAAGGTTGATTACATTACATTACATTACATTTCATTTAGCTGACGCTTTTATCCAAAGCGACTTACAATAAGTGCATTTCAACCATGAGGGTACAAAACCCAGAACGACAAGAATCAAGTAAATACAATTTTTTTCAAGAAAGCCAAACTACAAAGTTATATCAGTAAGCGTCATTTTAAGATACTAAAGTTCTACTGTTCAAGGTAAAATGGTGATTAGAAGACGAACCGCAAGCTAATAAGTGATCCAAATGCTATTTCATAATGAGATTACCTGGTGAAATTTTTAATTCCTCAAACTGTAAAACATAATGCAAATACACTTTTATACTGTAAATAATGCAAGCTTCCAATTTCCCTGGTTTGGTTAGCATAATCCAATATCAACAATGCAAATTACTATCTATATTTATAAGGGATTGACAGCTAGCTAGATTTATTATAGAGCCTGAACCAGGACAACGTTTCACATTTGGATGTTAGCAAAGAGCTACACTGGCTAATTAATATACATTAAGCTTTAATGGTGCAACATGATAATATAGCTTATGAGGTAAAACTAGTTGGTAGTTATTAAAAACAGGGCTAACATATTTTACAAATAACAGGTGAAACCCATTGTTGGTTCCATGATCAGTGTAGACATTCAAGTTGTAGCTGTTGGCGCTAATTTGCAGATTTATTTTATGGTACGATGATGCTACCTACATTTTTGTAATGTATGAACAAATTGAGGAATCTGGCCAAACTTATAATTTTGTAGCATTTATTTCCTTGTCTCGCTGTCAGTGTTAAAAATACAAGGAACCACCCCTGGAAATGAATGTAAAGAAAATGGACTAGCCATCGGTCTGAGAAATGTCAGACAGGTGTGGCCACTTCTTATACTGCCTTCCCCTGATTGTGCAGTGCTGAACCTGACTCTCATCGACCTGCCGGGGATCACTAAGGTGCCGGTCGGAGACCAGCCCGTGGACATCGAGCAACAGATCAGGGACATGATCATGCAGTTCATCACCAGAGAGAGCTGCTTGATCCTGGCCGTCACACCGGCCAACAGTGACCTGGCCAACTCTGATGCCCTGAAACTGGCGAAGGATGTGGACCCCCAGGGTAAGGCGAGGGCATGGGGGTAAGGAGGGGATGTTGGGAGTAAAAGAGGCTGTCGTAAGGATGTACAAAGAGAAATGGAAGGAAATGAAGCAAGAGGAAAATTGACTTGTGGTATTTGGGACAATTTCAACAAGACACTGAATCTCTGTCAGATGCAGCGATGGTGCTGAGCGTCTTGACCTTGTGCCTCGACCTCTCTGAATATGGAAACAGAATTCCCCTGCAGGGATCGATCAGGTGTCACATTATTGTTAGAAACGTGGGGCAGAGAGAGAGAGAGAGAGGGGAGGAGGAAAATGGAGGATAAGGAAGGCAGGAATCAAATGACAAACGTGGAAAAAGAGAGGAAGGAATGTCTGGATGAGAGTGGTGGAAATAAAGAATCACAGACGAGCCAAGAAAAAAAATGGAAGGGATAATTAGGAAGGGTAAGAAAGGAGAAAGGAATCAGCCTAATTTAATGGCCAAGAGTTTGACTTTCAGACACGGGGAGGCAGACACAGGAGAGAAAGAGAAGGTGAATTAGTGAGGAAGAGGAGAGGAACTTGGACACAGTAACCTTATGGGAGGGATGAATAATATCAGACAAGGAGAGTGAGGGGCAGGAAGGGAAGAGGAAGAGACGGCCAATGCATTTTAATAGCAGGAACGAAGAAGAAAGAAGTAGGGTAAGAGGAAAGTAATAAAGGAAAAGCCCTCATGAACCCCAACATAGACCATTATATATAAATAATAAATATTTAATATATTATAACTTGGAGTTGATGTGTTACAGTCCGTGGAAGTGTTTTCTCCAAATGCTCAGTATGAGGATTGTGTAATTTTGTTATAAAATGCAGAAAATATTCACATTAAAGAAAGCAGTGCCCGTTCGTTTTTGAGGTTTAATGCTGTCGAAGTAGTTCCTACAAAATTCCCACTACATCCCTCCTCACTCTGTGACTTCTCGATGCCCTTTTTAGGTCTGAGGACGATCGGCGTGATCACCAAACTGGATTTGATGGATGAGGGCACAGATGCCCGCGAAGTGCTGGAGAACAAGCTGCTGCCACTTCGAAGAGGTTGGTGTTTGATTTCTCTTACACCCTTTCATTTTCAAATGTTCTCCCCGTGTTCTGGCTTGCACAACATCCAATAACTCTGCCCTCGTTTCTTTCACCTCCATTCCCCGATTTATTTTGTTGGGGCTACGTTTGTCTCCCAGGACTGTGACTCATTATTTCTCTCGATTTGTATCCGTGTGTATTTTCCAGGGTACATCGGAGTGGTGAATCGCAGTCAGAAGGACATCGATGGCAAGAAGGACATCAAGGCAGCTTTAGAGGCTGAGAGGAAGTTCTTTCTGTCCCACTCTGGTTACAGGCACATGGCGGAAAAAATGGGCACGCCGCGCCTGCAGAGAGTGCTCAACCAGGTGATCACATATTTACCCCCAGTGCTTTCCCACAGTGCACTTTACATGATTAATAAGAAGGCGGCCTACTTTTCTTTTTTCACGTCCATTGTACGGCACATCAGTGTGGGTGATATAAAACAGTCAGTAGGTGGAAAACGCTCTCACTCTTTCCAGTTCAGCTACTAATAATTCATACTTTCACTCGTTCCACGTTCTCTCTGCGTAGTTTTTATGAGTGTTTGATTACAGTGAAAGACACAGTCTTGATCTGGGCAGCCGAAATGCCAATGATGTCTTTTCTAATGCCTCTCTGTGGTTTTTGATTCCTTTCGTTTGGCTGTTTTTTTTGGTGTCTCCGTAGCAACTGACTAACCACATCCGGGACACACTGCCAGCTTTCCGCAGCAAGCTGCAGTCCCAGCTGTTGGCTTTGGACAAGGAGGCAGAGGAATACCGGGGATACCGACCTGATGACCCGTCTCGTAAAACCAAGCAGCTGCTGCAGTCAGTGCCCCCTTTTTAACTCCCAGCAAAAACATCTACATGACAATTTGTTGACAGAAAACATGTGCTGCAGAATTTCTTTCTTATCAGCTTATATTTTAGAATCATTGTTGGTGTTTTATTTGTTAATTATTTTTGTGTGTGTTTCAGGATGGTGCAGCAGTTCTCGGTGGACTTTGAGAAGAGGATCGAAGGGTCAGGGGATCAGGTGGACACGGTGGAGTTGTCTGGTGGAGCCAAAATCAACCGCATCTTCCACGAGCGTTTCCCCTTTGAACTGGTCAAGGTGAAATAGCTGCCCATAAAATAAGATGGCAGTGCCGAAAAACACTCTGCAGGGTGCAGTTATGTGACCTGTTATATAAAAACAACTTGTTCTGTTTTTAAAATCAGGTGTCATTTTCTTGATGTTAGTGCAGTCATATCACACATGTAGGCAGGATTTTAAAGAAACTGCCTTCATGAAAACTGTGACCATTTACAAAATGTAAAATCTCTGAAAGAACGTCAACAATGTTCTTTTTCACATTTCATTTATACAATTGTATTTTTAAGTTTCCTTAACAAATACATTTGGGAAGGATGAATATAAAACCAAACGGCACTTTTTTCAGCCTGTTTCTTTCTTTGTTTCTTTTTTTTTATTGTATCCTGTTCCTTCTCAACTACTAATACACACTATAATTGCCTTTCATATTCACTCTGTTGTGATTTTCATTGGAATAATTCTTAACCTTTTAGTGGGAAACGTTTTCACTCGTCATACTGTATTTTATATTAAACATTTTTTTAACTCTATTTTTAAGTTTTCTGTATCTCTTCTCTGTGTTTGCTGCAGATGGAGTGTGATGAGAAGGAGATGCGCCGTGAGATCAGTTATGCCATCAAGAACATCCACGGTATCAGGTAGGAGCTCGTGGACCAGGCTTAAATATGTTACATTTTTGTTCCCACAATCCCTTGCAGAGTGCCTCAGCCACTTTTCCCTCTTGCTAAAGGTATCGCATGTCCCAGCAAAAGCACAATTCCCTCACATTTTTGAGACAAACTTCTCAGTGGTGATACAACTCTCTACTTCCTGCCTCTTCGCATTATAAATGAATAAATATGTTGCAGCCTGTGACCAGAAGAAATATGAATATTGGTATGGGGAATATCATACAGTCAGGAAAACAAAATCGAAATATAGATTTTTGAATTTGGTCTGCTGAAAATATAATGTTTGGATGAGAATTTATGAACCAGGGTGGAGCACTTCCTTTTTCTTTCTTTTATTACTGTGTGTTTCTATATTCATGCAGCAGCGGTTACCCACCGCAACCAAACAAATTGCCACCCAAGCGTGAGGGAATCTGACATTTAAGGAAACAGCACTTTTTTTTTTTGGCCTGAATTCCTTCCAAAAACAAAAGCAGGTCCACAAGGACTGTTTTGATCAGACGAGCAGAAGTTTTGGTAATGACCCCCTTTATTGCTGCGACCACATATAAAAACCTTTGGTGGAACCAAAACACAAATCGAATTAAGGGGTTATATGTGGAACTAAAACCAGGACAGCAAAGTGTTATCTAATTTGACTAAATATTGAGGAAAACTCTTCTCAACACCTGTTTTCTTGTCTTCTTCGTGGGTTTCAGGACTGGACTTTTCACCCCAGACATGGCGTTCGAGGCGATTGTGAAGAAGCAGGTCATAAAGTTGAAGGAGCCTTGTGTCAAGTGTGTGGACATGGTCATCCAGGAGCTGATCAACACCGTGCGTCAGTGCTCCAACAAGGTAACTCCTCTACAGCTGCCATAACAACAACTTGACGTTTCCAGTTGAAAAAAATGTGTGTAAAAATGTCAGCTTTTCATTTGGTTATTCATTTATTTTGTGGACAGAGTGATAAACTGTGCTATGTGTTTTCAGCTGGAGTGCTTCCCCAGGCTGCGCGAGGAAACAGAGAGAATTGTGACTACTCACATCCGAGACAGAGAGAGTCGGGCCAAGGACCAGGTAACACTTGTCGATTCGCAACTGTAGACGCCCAAATCTGTTGAGAAGGGAAGTTCAATATTCATATAGGCAACTTCGGCCACCATTTTTTCTTCATATGTAGAGATTAACGTTCATATTTTCTCATTGTAAATTGTCCTTTTTTTTTAGGTCCTGCTGTTGATCGACATCCAGCTCTCTTACATCAACACCAACCACGAGGACTTCATTGGCTTTGCTAAGTAAAGACTCAATCTCCTCGCTTCTCTCCACCACAACACATTCTTTATAACAACGTGACAGGCTTGTAAAAAACAAACGTTTGAGAAACTCATCTTTCACCCTCGTCACGTTTGTCTCCTTCTCTGTCCTCGACGCTCACCTCTCTCTCTCTCTCTCTCCTGCCTTGTCGTTTGTCCGCCGCAGCGCGCAGCAGAGAAGCAGTCAGACTAATAAGAGCCAGAGTTCAGCGGTAAATCAGGTGAGCATTTGTCACATCGCCTCGTGTGTTACGTACAAACAGTGGCGCACAAGGTCACGGCAGCGCTGCACACCCACACGGGCGGCAAGATGGCTGCCACAGAGAGAGTTACAGACAGCTGAAATGAAAGGGATGCAAAAGTGCTCTCTTTCATTGGGATAAATCTTTTGCACTGCCCAAAATTTCTGTTACCGTATGTGCATTTTACCCTCACGTTTATTTCGATTTTATTACAGTTAATTTCTCTATAAGTCATGCATGCTGTATTGTGTTTTAATTGGGCACCTGTTGTGAACGTTTTTTTTTATATTCTTTGGTTTTAGCTCAGGAAAAAAGAATCCCATTGGGTTCTATTATTTCTTGCCGCCATCATCACTGGTGTTGTTGTTGTTGAGACATTTCCCTTTGTTTGAACCCCTCCTGTGTCATCAAGGTGCCACTTTGCATTTCATCCCCCCATCCCTTAGTGAGAATCTCAGCTGCCCTCTTATGGGTGTGTGTTGGTGAGTATCGCTCATTGTGGGTTATGGTTTTTGCAATGTCGTTTGTGCCTGCAGTAACACCTCTGCCCATTGTGTGGTGCTTTCCAGCACTGCTGCATTTTCAAATACGAAAACTGTCATTTTTCTCATTTCCCACTCTCGACAGGTTAAAAATGCTAACTGGCTGTGTAGGCTACTGTTGGGTAGAGGCTTTGTTTTTCTTTAAGACGAGTTGCACTAGAAAAGCTGCCATGTTTTTTTAGTGCCACAGGGTGTCTTAAAAACCGAACACATTCCTTCCTGTTGCAGGCCTCCTCTCCTCCCGCATCAGGCCTGATTGTAAGAGTTTACTCTCTAACTGTTTACTTCTAACACCGCCTCCACCCACCAAGGCCCGCAGACTATAAGGGGTTCCCAGCTAGTCACATAAGATTGAAAATTTTCTTTGGTTTGGCAGTTAAACACAAATATCACCTCTAAGATGAAAAAGTGTGAAGAAAACCCAATTTATTTTAACATCCTGTCATGGCTTCAGCTACAAAAGCTCTCTCTTTTGTGCCTGTGACAAAAAGGCTTTGTAATGATTTGGGTAACCTCCTTAGTGAGTCTTAGGCGGGGCAAGACTGACAGTAATCTAACCTAATAATCACCTGGCACTACGCCCACAGGCTTGTTTATGTAGGGCTTGTAGGGTTAATACACCTCTAACACAGAAAGACACACACACACAGGCGTGCTTTATTGTGTGCTTTATTGTGTGCTTGAAACACAGCGGTCACTTAACCGGCTAACACGCCCCCTCTGCTTGTGGCATTGTGAGCACAGTTCTTGAATGCGACTGCACTGACACAGTCACATGCTGTAGGCTCAGAGTGAGTCACAGAGACACACCTAACCTGACCTTCACACACATCTCATCGCCATTCATGCCTTGATGATTTGCACAGATTTACTGTGTCTGGACTACTGTTAACCGTGTTGTATGGATTTGTTGTTTGTGACACGAATGAGTCGTTTATTATAACAATCTTTACAGATAAAGAGCTCCTGTCCTTCTCTTTTTGTATATATAATTTACTGTTTTGGGCATATGTTTCTGACTTTTTGATGTTACCTTCCCTGCAGGTCATCCGCAAAGGCTGGCTCACCATCAACAACATCAGTATCATGAAGGGAGGAGCCAAGGAGTACTGGTTTGTGTTGACTGCCGAGAGCCTTTCCTGGTTCAAGGATGACGAGGTGAGCCACTGGTTTTTGAGATTTGCTAGTGGATCAGTGTGCATTGTGAGGGGTCGCTCAGAGATAGAATTATTTCTTGACTTTCAGCCTCTTTTATCTCATTGTTTTGGCTTTATGGCCTGCGTTTTTCCATTTTCACCCAGTGTCGATGGTCTCATCGTATTTGTTTGGGCCACTGAAGGCAGCTTGTTTTAGCAGAAAGAAAAAAGCCCTGAAAACCCACTGTACACCGTGGCCCAATCCCAATCTGCACACTCACAGACTCACAAACTTTGAAGGCACGTTCCGAGTAAGTCTGCGGAGCCTTTGGGCTGTCTCAATTTCAAATCCTTAAGTCCATGAGGTGCACTTGTGCAGACTCTCTGACCCATTTATGCGCCCTACCGGCACACTTTCCTGAGGGACCTTACCATAATTCAGGGCAGAATTGTTGTCCTGCACTCGACAAATTGTAAACAAATCAAGCATCGTGGTGTTCGACTCAGAAGTCGTGACACCACCTGGCTACCCGTTGCTTTGGTTATTTATTGCACGTTTGCAAAGTTGTTTGTGTTTAGGGTTTAGTGGTTAGGCCTTAGGGTGCAGATTGGGATCGGGTCAATCTGCCTGATAACAGACAAAGTCGGTGACTTTAGCAGCAGCCAAGGTGTTAGATGATTTGTTCGATATTTAGAAGGTTTGTGTCGTGTCCCCTTTTATCATTTTCTGTGTACTGCAGGTTATTTCATATTTGAGATCTTGAAGTTCAGACTAAGTAGTTTTATGTTTTGTCTAAAATTCCTAAATGGATTAAATTAGAGGGCAAAAAATGAGAAAGCCTTTTGCTCACTGGCTCATAATACAAAGATATATTAAAAAGAAATTGTGCAGTCTCAATCCATCTTTATACACAAGCGGTGGATGAATGACTCTGATCACTTGGATGTTTTTTTTAAGCAGAATTTTATTATTTTTACTCCAATTATCCTCCATGACATAAAAGACAGACCAACAACAGAATACCGGTTTTGTAGTTGAACGCACCATTTGTGCCAATGAGCCGGCGCCATCAGGATGCAGCATTTGGTGTCGTCCTGCTGGCATATTTTGGCAGGCTGATGTCTGTCTGCCTGTCTGTGCCTGCTGTACAGGTTTGAGGAGATTCTGCACAGCAAGTGGAGATAGGCAGACACACTGCAACTCCTCCGGCCAGTTGGTGTTGTCGCTGATTGGCTGCTTTGTTTATTGGCCCTTGTGCAGTCTTTTGTGGTACAGTTCCAGGAGAGATACACAAAGTGGAGTATTAGAGACAACAGCATTCCCTGCAGCCTTGATCATCAAACAGATTTTTAGATGTGGTTCCAATGTTAGTGTGTGTCACCTTATCTTGCGGACTGTTTGCTATTTTTGAGCATTTGGATATGTTGCTCATATGATCACATATGTGGCCATGGTTCTGTCTTTCACTCGATCTGTTCATTCATCTACTCTTTTATCTCGTAGATTTCTCTATTCCCTCTCTTTCTTCCCTCACCACCTTCTTCCACTGGGAGTTCAGGCATTCACTTTTGTAAATCTGGAACAGTCCCAAACCCAACCAAACGTTCACTCACAGGCACATAAAATATATGAAAGCTCACACACTGGGTCCCGGCTGCGGCAGCCCACGGGGCTACGCAGCCCTGTGGGTCCGCACGGTGTCATTTGAGACGTTAGTGCGGTAATGTAGGAAATTATAGACTTTATAGACTGTAGGCCTTGCCTCGCATATTTCTGTTTTACACTCCGTGAACTTTCTATAGTCGCATGCACGTGCATGCATTCGCTCGCCCTCTTCCCTCTCTCTTAATGTGGCTGGCAGTCACTTTTGGAGCTGCTCACATTCTTGGCAGGAAAATCATAACTTTTTAATCCTAATATCAGCCGCCAGTGTTTTGGTGGAGTGAAACCCCTTTATTAAATATCAATAACCCCCCTCCATCATAACTACTAATCACTTCATTACACAGGGTCTCTATTTCGGTCCTTTATATGTGTAATATTCCATAAAAGAAAGTAGCACGTCCACGCTGTGACTTCACACTTTTGCCACAAAACAACAGATCACAGCACAAGAAAACGATTTAACTGACTTGTCAAATGTAAAACATCATTGCATATATTTTCCAAGCACTAGGGCTTTTGCTGATTTATTTATTTCACCTTCTGCTTTTTCTACCAGCTTTTAGCAGCTATTTGAGCATTCTACATCAGTGTCCTCTGCCTTCCCGCTCTCCACTTCCACTCTGACCACCCACAGAAATAACTTCACTGGAGGTGTCTGACTGTATTTTCAAACTCCACTTGATTGATTGGCCCTTCGTTCCTTTCGGCCTGTGTTTGATGCTTGGCAGCCACATTCGCTCCTCCCCCCCTCCTCTCTTCCAGCAGACCACATCTTCATCAGAGCACCAGGCTCGCAGCCTGCACACTCACTCATTCATGCTATAAATTATGTGAGCTCGCTACTTTGTGAGTTAGAGCTTTACATTTTTTTATCATTCGGCCTCAAAGCTGAGATTCGTACACCCAGGTTTTCACAGCAAATCTGCAGTTAGTGTTCAGAATTGGTGACACACATTTTATTTGAAAAAAAAAAAAAAAAATAAGAAGTGAAAAGGAAGTGGTGAGTGTTAGAGTGCACAAATACAGATGGTTACAGGTCAAATACAGATTATAAATAGATAAAACGAGTGAGGAAGAAGCAACGGATGCAGAAAAAAAGACAAAAACACAAATATGGAGACCTGAAATGGCAATAGAGAGACAGAGAGAGAGACACAGAAGGACAGACTGACAGAAGAGGGTCCATGCCCAGTCTAACCAATGTGCAGACTACTGTACACCAGTATGACAATGAACAGGTAGTCTGAACACTGGGTGGACGGAGCCGGAGTTAAGAGCCAGGCCTTGTGTGCTGTTCTCTGCCATTCCAGATGCTCGTGGCTGTGTCGTCTGTGCCCTCCCTTTCGCCCCTCTCCATTATGGCAGCAAGGATCCCGAAAAAAGAGCCCCTTTCTCAAAAAAAAATTAAAAAAAAAGTGTGATTCGCCTCATCCGCGCTCTCCCCCCCTTTTTTTTTTTTTTTTTTTTTTTTTTGCTGCACATCTCTTGGCGTGTTTGTTTGTTTTGGTGGGCGGTTTTTGATCTCCAGGTCTCCCTCGCGGTCCGTTTCTGGTCACGCCGGCCATGAAGAGTATCCAGCCTTGACGTGGCATATTCGCTCAGACGACCCGGACAGACTGGCTGCTCTTGAAGGAGGGGATATTACAAAAAAGAGGGAAAGAGAGAGAAGGAGAGAGGGGGGGGGGGTGAGAAAGGGAGAGGAATAGAGAGGAAGAGGGAGGGGTCCCGTGTGACCATATATGGGCTGTGGTGACCCCTTGGGATATCCACCGCAGAAGTGTCTGCAGAGTTTTCTTGTCTTCTCCTCTTCTTCTCCTCCTCCATCTCCTTTACGTCGTTACCTGCAACCATCTCGCACCACTTTCCAGACCGTCACACCAGATGTGGACTTTTTTCCTTCCTGCAAATCTTTAGCAAATCCACCTCAGTGTTCCTTCTTCTCGGTCTCTCCTCCTCCTCCTCCTCCTCTTCCTCCTCCTCCTCCTCCTCAGCCCGCCGTCTCTTTAACTTCTCCCCTCCTTCCCTGCTTCTCTGTGTGCTGCTAAGCACTACCAGATGTTGAGTTTTAACGCCAGGCTGTCATTTAATCTCTCTCGCTCTCTCTCCCTCCTCCAAAAAAAAAAAAAAAAAATCAGGCAGGAAGTGGGCCCCTCTGGAATGGAAAGAAAAAATATTGAAAAAATATTGAGGGGGAGGGATAAAAGAAAAAAAAAAACACGTAGAGGGTTTAGAAAGATGGAGGCTGGGATGAAGTTTAAAATGTTGGGGTTTCTCGATGTGTCACAATCTGTCGGAGCCTTTTGCCTCCGTCACATCAACACTGCGTGTTATCTGGCCCCCCAGTCCTTTTACATATCGGCATTTTCCCCGTCTTTGCCGCGACCTCGGCCTTCAGCTACCAGCTCTGCCCCGGCAAAACGCACCATGAAGAACGACTGCGTCTTGACCCGCGGTGTAATGACTTCCACATGTGCTCTCCTTCTCCCTTTTTCTTTCTCTGTTTCTGCTTCCCCCTTCTCCACCCCCTTCTCCACCCCCCCCCCTCCTCCTCCTCACCTCCCACCCTCATTTCTCCCCCATTCCTCCTCCCTCCCGTCACCTCTTTCTGCTCCCCCCTTTCCTCTCTCTCCCACTTTGAAAACCTGATTTCACCCTTCTCCTACCAACATCATATTGGCATGACAAATTAGAAAAATAACACCGGGAGTTAACAATAGAAGTGATTGTGATTCATACCTTCCTGCTTTCAGGAGAAAGAGAAGAAGTACATGCTGCCCCTGGACAACCTGAAGGTCCGCGATGTGGAGAAGAGCTTCATGTCCAGCAAGCACATTTTCTGCATCTTCAACACGGAGTCCAGGTCTGCTGCAAGGCCCCTCAGATTTCAATCTTTTGTAATAGCTCGATATGCAAAACCCATCAAACAAGCCAAGACTTTGGAGAGCAGTCACATGCTGTCGATGCAGGCCCGAGCGCCGCTGCAGAGGCTTGAAATATGTTTCGGATTATGTGTCATGTACAGTATGTGTGCATGAGTACAGGCCGAGACAAACTGGGAGTATTTCTAGTAGATCTACAGCTCAGTTTATGAGGTTTGTCTGCTAACAAAATGCATCTTACAAGTACAAAATAATTTTTAAATACCAGAAGTTTTACAGTGAATTATTACAGTAAATCATCGTAAAAACTGAATTAGAGATTAAAGTGGGTTGATGATGATTAAATAAGGAAAACAAAACCAGAATTTCTCCACAGGAGATCTCTTTCCTCTCTGGATGTCTTTATCTCTTTGCTTGAACACATTCTGCAACAATAATAGATCGTTGTCTACATGTTGTTAAATACTTACTCATCATTCAGAAATGCATTTGACAAAATACACCCCTCCACTCTTTTATCAGACAGTTGTGCGTATTATTATCTCTGTGGTGTTCTGACTCACGCATTCTCTCCTGTGTTGTGGTGTTTAGGAATGTGTATAAGGACAATCGCACCCTGGAGTTGGCCTGCGACACTCAGGATGACGTGGACAGCTGGAAATCCTCCCTCCTTCGTGCCGGGGTCTATCCTGAGAAGACCATTACGGTATGCAAACCATTCATCCTCTGTTCAGTCATTTAGTGCCTTGTTCTGTCTCATCCCAACATCATCACCTTGTTCTCAACTGTTTACGACATTTGATTTTAAACTTTTACCACTGCTTAGTTTTAAACTTGAGGGAAATTTACATATATTTTATAAGGGAAAAATAACATGGAAGAAATTTCTGCTTTTACCTCATAAAAACATTTAAAGAATCTGCTATTAAAATGTCACTTCTACTGTATGCAAACAATATTTCTGCATGGCTTTTTGCACATGTATGCACATTCTTTCACAGAGTCTCTTTTCCTTTTCCTCTACAGGTTGAGAGCGAGACCACCACCACTTCAGATAACTTCTCCATGGACCCTCAGCTGGAGCGTAAAGTGGAGACCATCCGTAACCTGGTGGACTCGTACATGGCTATAGTCAACAAGTGCATCCGGGACCTCATGCCCAAGGCCATCATGCATCTGATGATCAACAATGTAAGAAGAAATACACATAAATGTTCAATTTAAATGGGCTATGAAGACTTTTCTTTTGTTTTAATGTTAATAATCATATTTATATAATAATACCTACAATGGACAGTAGAGGACCTGTACTTTTTCCTTAATTTTCACCACCCTCCTCTACCTCTTGCTGCCACCAGGTTAAGGACTTCATCAATGCAGAGCTGCTGGCCTGCCTGTACTCTGCAAGCGACCAGAACTCCCTGATGGATGAGTCCCAGGAGCAGGCCCAGAGGAGGGACGAGGTGCTGAGGACCCACCAGGCCCTGAAGGAGGCGCTGGCCATCATCGGCGATATCTCCACCTCCACCATCACCGTGCCGCTGCCTCCACCTGTCGACAACTCCTGGGTGGAAGGAACCAGTGGCAGTCGCAGGTAAAGAAAAATAAAACAGTTACAGACATGCAGACTGTGCTTTCAAATCGTGGCAATAAGATCATGTTTAGCTGTGTCGTCTCTTCCCTAAACATTATTCTGTTACCACATCCTTTCTTCTCCCCAGGTCTCCTCCCACCAGCCCCACTGCCCCCAGGAGGATGTCTTCAGGCCAGCGTCCGGGTCCCCGAGGGGCCCCGCCACCACCAAACCGCCCGGGACCCCTGGGGCCCTTCAATAACAGTGCTGACAGCCCTCAGGCTCCCAGCCGCCCCAACAGGGCCCCTCCTAGCATCCCCAGGTGAGCGCAGTTGTCCCCTCCACTGCTTTTTTGATGCTTGTTCCAAGTTGTCATTGGATTTAAATATTACTTTTTTTTATTAAAATGTGGAAGCAACTAGAAATGAAAGAAAACTTTGATGCACAAAGTCAATATTTTAGTCTCTTTTGCATTTTTCTCCTAAGTATGTATATTTTTTGATATATATAATTGAAAATATCATTATTATTGGAAAACTAAAGAACAAAGGGTTTTGCTGACTTTACAAACCACTCAGCTCCTTCAGATTAGAATTAAATCTCAGCTGTTCTCGACAAATGCTCGTTATCTGCCATTAGATCAACAGTGAATACTTGTTCAACCATAACATGAAATCTACCCTACTGTGGCTTCTGCAGTAAGTCACCAAACAACAGTTAAGCAAGAGAGCTACTGTAGATGCTATCTAATATTAGCACTGTGAGTCCTGTGGATTACAGAGTATACTAACCTTTGCAAATATGTCACTGTAAATTAGAAGTGAGTGACATGGCCTTAAAATTATATTCAGGGTATTTCTGTGAAAATTATTTTCTTGACAATACGACAAAATACCCTCCAAAAAAATATTATTACGTTCAAGAACATACAGTTGCAACATAATCAGTGTTATATTTCCACATCTCAGTTTAAATGTAGCAGTTTACCTTCAAAAATTCAGTAAGAAGTAAAATATTACTGTGGTTTGTTTTACATTTGATCTTTTACTACTAAACCACTCTCACACTATTTTAGTCGCTCCTCCATGTGTATTCAGATTCATGTTCAGATTACTTCATTGTCCATTAGATTTGCATAAAATGAAGATTTCTTTGGCACTGGCATACAAAACAACTCACACCATACACTACAGCGCACAACAATACATAACAACTACAACAACACACTATGCAACACAACACAGCAGTTGTGTATCTTAAAAAGTGACCAAGTGGCAGTTATAAAAGTGATGGGTGGATTGTATGACTTAACATATTTACATTGAAATAGGTGATCCGCAACCACATTCAGCAATGCTTGTTTTTGCTGTGCGATATGGCCTTAAAATAACATATTTTGTATATCATACCACGAGTTATGTGTGCAATTTATGGTCGTTTTTGTTGCATAATGAGTCAATGAGTGGGAATAATGCCATCAGTACAATATTGATTTTATTTTTATTATATGAAAGATCATAATGATGTTTTTGTGAACAATACAATATACCACATTGATACTGCAACTATTGGAGTAAAAATTTAACAAATTGTGTTTTTTGGAGTTATGTACAAGACCTTCTGACAGAGCAAGGCTACGTGTTTTTTCCTTTCCAGCCTTTGTGCTAAGCTAAGCTGCTAGTGGTAGCTTAATATTTAGTTAGCAGACGTGAAAGAAGTATCAATCCACTCATCCAACTTTTGCCAAGAAAGCACATCAGAGTATTTTCCAAACATATCTACATTCCTCAGTTTTGAGGCTTATTTTTTAGGTTGGCTTTGAGACGTCAAGGAAGTTTGTACCATTTGTATGTGAGAAAGATGTTTAACACCGTATAATGTGAAAATATTGTATCCAAGCAATACATTTCTATTCCTTTTTCTGTGTCTTATAAAAGACATCTTTTAAACACGGAATATTAATCTCTCCTCTCCTCTGCTCTCCTCATTATTTGTCTTTTCTCTTTTAGTCGGCGGCCACCTCCATCACCTACAAGACAAGGCCCACCCTAATCATCTAATGGGGTCCTTTACACACCCTTATCTCCCCTCATCCACGCCATCCCTCCTCTCTTAGACATGGCTCTCTGCTGTCCTGGTCTCTCCTCTTAGTGCAAACACTGAAGTCTTTGACCCCCTTTTGACCCTCGATTCCCTGCCAGGTGACGATGTCCATATATCTATGTACAGTATGGTACTTGTCTTGTGGTGTATGTGTATGTGCGCTTATTGCTCAGCCTGTGGTCCAGGTTTGCTTCGCAGGTCCACCACCCAGTATCAGTCCCTGGAACCTCTTTTACCCCCCCCCACCCCTCCCCGCCGCCTCCTCCACCCACCACCACCACCACCACCACCACCTACACCGAGTCAGCCACCACCACCACCCCCACTTGCTGCTTCTACATGGAAAAACGCTCAGCAGTCGTACTGCCCTTCTCATTCCAAAATGCAGCATGGCACATAAGCTGCTTTTATTGCATGGGAGTGTGTGTTTGTAGAGTGTGCGTGCGTGTGTTTTGTGTGTATGTATACGGGGGAGGGATTAATTTGCCTATATGTAGGCCGAGTTTGATTTAGTATTGTATTAATTTATTGTATAATGGCCCCTCCCTAAGTGTTAATTATCAGCTTGATGTTCTCTTAGGAACAGAAGTTGTATCTTAGTATATGTGCGCGAATAGGCGTTTTTTTTTTTTTTTTGTGTGTGCGAATAATTCTGTGTATGTGTGCGGGTGTGCGAGGACACGTGTGCATGTGTTGTCTGTCTGCACGTTTGTTGGCGTTTCAGTTCTATTTGTTTTCATGGTCCCAGCTGTTAATGATGAATCATAAAGCCCCCTCGGCGGGGTCAATTTAATGTTGGACTTTTGTGAGTTGTTCCTGTGTTGTAGTAGCAGCCATACACACATAGCAAGGCTGAGGAGCACCTTCACTATTCTCTATATGGAAAACAGCCTCAATAAATGCATTTAACCTTGTCATAGGTGTCTACCTGTGCTGTATCAATGGTCAAACTGTGACCCTCGCATCCTTGAGCTCCGACTCAGACGCTGGCTGGAAAAGAAAAAGAAAAAGGAAAGAAAACTTGCTGTTTAATGTGGCAAAAACCACAAGTTCCTCCATTAATGAACAAATAACATGCTTTTACATGTTTCCATTTAGCCTTTTTCTCAGGTTTGAAACATGCAATTCCATGCATATCACGAACAAGCGCTCCTCTTTTCTTCCTTTTCCTTCCAGCCTCCTCTTCACTTGCAAAACTCAGAAACCGCTCAGTCAGCGTTTGCATCAGAGCTTAAGGTTGTTTTGTCAATGTTCATGTGCTTCTCTGTCAGTTTGTTATTGTGTATGTGGGCCTAAACTGTGTTCTGATGTATATAGGTAATGATAAGGAGATACTGTACCTGTGGACTATAAAGACCTCATCAAGGCTCCTAGCGCTTTAATCGTTCTCTATGTCTCTATTCACTAAATGCTCTCTTCTCTCTAATTTAGACTGCCTTACCGGCATGAATTACAATTCTGTATTGCCAAAGCTAAATGTAGAAGGAGAATTGTCAGGGTTTAAAAAAGAAAAAGAAAAGAGAATCTGCTGAAGAACAACAACAAAACGGTTCCAGTTGTAGTGAGATTGTTTTAGCAGAGGGCATAATGTTAAATTGGGAAAATGCATCAGTTGTTATTTTCTGTGTCTCTGTATCGCTCCTCAATAAACTTCTTCCTCATAATGTGACACTTTGTCAGTAGAGTCTTCATTGTTTATGTCACTGGGTTTTGGGGATGTTTTTTTTATGTTATGCAGGCCAGAATAGGAAAGTAAGTGTTATTACTACCACGTTCAAATAAAATGACACACTTCATATTAAATCAAAAGACTTTGAAAAGTTTTTTCTGCTTTTCTTTCTGTGGCTGTCTCTTTGAGCTAGAAAATGACACTAACATATCATTTGTATTGTTTTCAGTGATAACTTTGTATGCTTATGTTTCCATAACAACAAAACTGAAGAGAAGAGGTTCAGCTTTAGAAAGAATACATGACTATAAAACAGAACAAAAATAAATTTTGTCTCAAAGAATTTTATGTCTTATTTGTATTCACATTCTTGATAGCCTTGAGGTATTTTAGTTGGATGTAAACTTATCATCCAATCCAACATGTAACCTTGTATTTATTGAAAAGCGGTTGTTTTTTTCCCTCTAATATCTGCATTTATAATAAAACATTGTCAAAATAGAAATTAATATATGAAATGGTGCTGTAGTTTCAAGTGACCATGCCCCTTATAATATGAAATATTGAAAGAATAAACAATATTTTGATGTTACAACTTGTAGAATTCCATCCTTTAATACAAAAACGCAGAAGGCCTTTGTCTAATCTTGTATGTTGGACCAGAGTTCTTGTCTGATGGTGAAGGCCTGAATGCATTCAGAAAATAACTGATGTACAGTAGTATTCATTTGATTGGATCTTTTTTTTTTTTTTTTTTTTTTTTTTTTTTTTACACATTCTGCCCACCATAATGTAGAAAAATGTCTTCATATTTAGCTATATACAGATTGCATTGCTTTATGGAGATGCATGTATGGTGTGCTACTGCATATGCTCTTGTAAAAAGAGGTCAAAATGACTAGATATGTGAAAATAAAGTGACTCTACAATAGCCGAAATTCATACCATCAACTGCCCTGTACTAACATAGTATTTAATATACACTATAGGTTTAAATTCTTAACCAGCAGTTTCTCTCCCCCTTCACTTGCTGCCTACTTTCTTGTACAACCACACGGTGGCAGCAGAAACCTTGTAGAGCTCTGTACAAAATTATTGAAGTAATTTAAATCTGATATAATGACATTTTGAGGTGTTTTTGTAATGAGCTTGGTCAGAAAAAAAACTGATGACTAATGATTGACTTAACTAAATGTGGCTTATCAGATGATCTTACACTTCCATGCAGTAATAAGAAATAAAATGCAAAATTTTGCATCATTATGACCATACATTTTAGACTTGAGTACAATGGACACTCAAGCAACGTGTTTTTCTTCTTTTAATATTGTGGACTAATACGAAATAATATCAGTTTTATGTCTAAAATGTTAAAAAATTTTGTTCTGAAATGTTCATAATCCATGCCTCGTTTCCTCTAACTCCAGTTGTTGCCTTTGTTAAAAGCTTTTTTTTTTTTTTTTTTTTCCTTCCCCCCTCCAGATTCTGTAATAAATGTCCTAATATGCACCCTAATACTGCTACAGTAGCTAAACCACTGCTCTAGTATGACCATGCAGCCCACTCATGGAGGAGATGAATCCCTTCATTTAAAACTATTGTGAAGCAGTGGTTATTGTGCTCAACATTGACCCCTGCTCTCATGAAGGTGAGTTTTATACAGTGTGATGTTTTTGACCCCTGGTTTGACCCAGAGTTGAGCAGAGGGCTCCCTCTAGTGACCATAACGTGAACATGCTTTTACTGTCGCAAGGACAAAGTTTGCAGTCTGCTGTACTGCAGATATCTGGTCTGAAAAGTGAACCCCGACAGCCGGAAATAACAAAGAGCGCTCGATACTACATTATTGAAGCAATTTATTACGACAAAGGTTGATGTTATTTTGTAACACACGAATGCAACAAACACATTTGCACAATTTGAGGTCGCTTTACTTATAATTGCATCAAAAATATATTACTCACCAACGTCCTCTTTTATTATTATTACTATATTATCATTATTATTAACAGTAATAGGTAATAACTATGCAGTCCATGATAAAAACATATCATTATTAAAAATTTGATTTAAAAAAAAAATAATTATTTGGGCAAGGTTATTTTTATGTATTTATTTATTTTTTAGAATTTATTAGTTCGCCTAAATTAACAATAAATTGAATGAAATAATTAATATTTAATTTAAAAAAAAAGAAAGATGTTTCAGTTGTTTTCACACACACCACATCGCAGCAACTCGCGTCAGGCATATTTCCAACATTGCAGAACAATTTTTTGTTTTTGTTTTTACATCATGACTCATAATTACAACAACTGATAAGACCTGAGCAGCCTCTCTGCGCAGGTTAATACGCCGGGGTTAGATGATCGTAACAGGGTCGGGCGACCCCGGTGTAGAAACCGAGCGCCTCCGACAGACGCTCCGGTCTGAAGTGCGCAGCTGCAGCAGCGCTGTTTTCATTGGACGGTTGAACGCTCTGACGGTCGCGAGCAGCCGGCTGTGGGCGGGTGACAGCAGTTAGCATCACACTTCGCCCCGTGAAGCTGCGGCCAACGAGTTTAACAGGAAAACAAAACAACAACAACAACCACCGACTGAAAGGATAAAACACGTTTCTTTGCGTGCGGCGAGGATGTCTGTCCCGGCGGGGAAGGGATGAAGATGACGCCGCTGTTGTGGCGGAGCGTGTCGGTGTGGCTGTGTGTGACCGCGGTCTGCTGGTGAGTTGGTGAAACGTTGTCTCATCTAAGAGCGGTGTCCTGGTGTCCTGGTGTCCCGGTGTCCCGGTGTCGTTGGCACACGATTGAATGTGGAAAAAAAAACAAAACACCAAACGTGTCCGGTTAACATCACAAACGGTTAAAACAACAACAACAACAAAAAAAACGTTACGACGCGTCAGCTAGCTGGCGTTGACGTGAAGCTGTGATGTGGCAGCTGGCGGACTTGTGACTTGTGACTTGTCGGTGTTACGAGTCGCTTCACCACGAACCCAGCAAGGCGAGCCGGTAAACAAATAGTCCTTCAGTTAAGTTATACGGTCGCTACCCTCGTGACGTTTTACCGACTGTTTAAAATCGACCGTATTAAGTTCGTCACGTCTGTAAACACCAGCTGTCTAACACTGAGTTTTAGCCTTTACAAGGAGACACGTGACCAACGCAGTAATAAAGACCCCCCCCCACACCAGGTGGTGACTTCTGACCCACCCCGTCCCGTCCCGTCCCGTCCCGGGCCCGACGGTGTAGCCGGACGAGCTCACGGATTTGGTTCGTCATCTTTTGACAGGATTACAGGCCTGTGACGTCACTCAGATGGGTTGTTTGATCTGTGCAAACATGACGCAACACGGTGAATCCCGCAGAGAGAGATTATGTTGGATGATTACCGGCCGGAGCCACGATGTTAGAGGACAGTAACAAAACATAACACTGCTGTACTTCACATGGAGGGAGGGAGGGGAGGGAGAGGGGGGGGGGGAGGGGGATATGACGCAATATATTGCTGAGATATGTGCTGGTGATGTTGGCATGGCCTACTTTTTGCTCTCATTTAAAGTGAAGCCGAGCGGTAGTACTTTAAGGCTTTTTAACATTTCATAGTCTGGACACAGTGTATGTAAGTGAGAAGTGAAGAAGTCTGGAGTAATGTATGAGAGTTGCTGGACATTTTTACAACCTCGTGGTCATTTTCCTTAATTGTTGCTCTCCAACAGTGATGGCGAGTGTTTAATGTGAGAAATCCAACTACCATCTGAGATTTTGCTGTGCTTGTCCTGTCCCGATCTCTTCAATTTATCTAATTGTCCTAGACCATTTCACTTGACCCGCTCATCGTCAGCTGGACTGTTATTAGAGCTTTTTACTTCAACGTGATGCACTGCTTTGATTTGTCAAATGCTGGATGAGCCAAAAAGAGACAATCCTGTCACGTGCGTTTCAACACATTTCCAAACATCCATATCAAACAGATCACGACGCTGTACGTCACAGTGTCAGTTACTTCTTTTACTTTTAATTCAAACCTTTTCAGTGATTGAAATGATAATCACCACGTGGGTGAGATCATACTGTGTGTCATGTCGTCTTATCAGATCCCCGGGTCACTTGTCAGAGGCGTTTCTCGAGGACAGTCAGATGACAGTGGACACGTGGACATGTCACATGAGCTTTGCCCTTGTGGGAGACGTGTTTTGTCCATTTAATTTGTTGCAGTAGTGGATGGCTCACGTCTTCTTATCAAGAGAGTTTTGTTGAGTCAGTTATATTGTCAAAAAAAAAAAGCCAGATAGCCAATTCATCATGAAACATAGACCTATTTGTTACACAAAAATATCCTGCAACTATGCTGAGACCTAGCATGTCTTAACTCTTTAATTGTGACGCGAACTGCTTCAATGCTTTGTCTAGAACCAGTCAATCAATTATTTAGCCGGTCATTCATCAACACCACTCTCGTTCCTTCGGGAATCACATTATGGCTGCTGACTTTCAATTTCAAAACAAGCGTTCGCTGAAGTGTTTGTCACTAGTCTACAGTAACCTCAAGTCAGATTAACACAACAGTTAATCCATCCAGGCCCGGGGCCAAGTAAAGTACCTGACCTCGCATCCAGAATAAAATCCGGGTAATGCTCTGGATTGTGGACAAGTCACTGTTGGAGTAAACAGTACTATGACATTTGTTCAATTAGTTAAAGCCTTGTTACAGCTGGTTGTAGTTGTTTTCCTGCCAGGAGTGGAGACAGACACTGTGAACCTTACTCTGGCATGGCCACCCAAAACAAACTGGTCATTAAAACAAAACAAAAATCAGGATTTTAGTGTACAGTCTGCAAACGTTTCAACACCCTTGGATTTTCATTTTAAAGGTGAAAAGAAGTAAGTACAATCCTTGTAGTGAGCAAACATTAAAGGAAGAGCCTTTTGTCCTGTCCAGATTTAGTCTTGACTTCCACAATTATACTTTTAATAACATTTCTAACACTAGAAAGTACAAACTTGAAAACCCACTGCCTGAGACAATGAAAACTAAAAACCAGAAGCCTCGGCTGCCCTGAATGGAGCTTAATAGGATATAAATAACACTTTAAAAGTCTGACAGATGTTTCATGTTTATTTTCAAAGGGGCCACAGTCAGGCTGTGCCCTATCCAGCTCGTTTGAGGCGTGTCTCCTGACTTCGATTACACTCCCTAACTCTGCATACAGATAAGATACATTGTTTGTTGTTGTAAGGCCACCTGGACTCTCTCAGTGTGTCACACTGCGACTTCGGACTGCAGCGTGCTGCGTCTGACTCACTGCCTTCAAAATAAAATGTTTAGTTTGCTTGATTCGATAGTTTATTAATTCCTTTGGACATTTTCTTTAACACATTACAGGGTGACCCTTACTTAGACAAATTTACTAATGTTGTGTTATGACTCCGATCGTCTTCACCTTTGTCTTACAGGTACCCCAGATGCTATGTTGGTTGTACGGAGTTGCAGCAAGAGGCCCAGCGCGCCGTGTCCTCGCAGGACGTCAGTTCAGAGGAGGACTCGGGGGAACCGCTTCATCATCACAAGGTAGCATCGGTTGTATAATACTATACCCCGACCTACCTCACGCCTCAGAGGTTGCTGCAGGAAATAACTCATGACGACACACCTCACTGTATATCTTTGTGCTTTTTCAACCACACAGGGAACCTCTTAATGTGCTGGATATGTATCAGATTAACAACAATTTTACAACACTATTTGAATAATAGCTCATTTGGATTTGAGGGTGTTTTGGATTCTGTGACTGAACTGTCACTTTTGTCAGTGAGTATATTTATATATATATATGTGTGTGTGTGTGTGTGTGTGTGTGTGTGTGTGTGTGTGTGTGTGTGTGTGTGTTTTTTCTAGGTTGAGGAAAGCTCGGTCTTACCTGCCCAGCCCTTATCTGAAAATGAACAACTGATAGAAGATGATGGGCAAAAAGAGGAGCAGATGACACGAGAGGTGGACCACAAACAATATGCAGAGGTAGAGTAAAGATGTAGCCTTTATGTGAATTGAAAATACTACAGGGATACTTCTTTTCAAAGACATGTTTAAGATACGATTTCTTCAGGTTTTACTGTTTGGTTTCCTCCAGAGCAGCGCAGCAGTTCCAAACCAGGACAAGCAGTCGTAATTGCCATACCGTGCAGTTCTTTTTATCCATTGTTCCTAGAACATTTTAAGCTTTAAGTGTTTCACTGATCAGTCCAGCTCTGCTTAATGGGTCAGGCCATTTTATAATTTCACTCAACAGCTCAAATATCTCTCTGCTTATCCATCAGGCCTTTGAAGAGGGGGAGCCCGCTGCAGAGGTCGAACTGGAGGAGGACAAAGGAATTTCTGAACCTGAGCAAATCTCTGAATATCAACATCCTGAAAGCTCCTTCACTCCGGATCAGGACTCCCTGCTGTCTTCCCCTGACTCGGCGTCTGTTATTTCTGCTGAGAATACAGACGACCACACCATCCTTACCCTTCAAGACAACATCCTAAACGGGCAAGCTGCTGTTACCTCAAATCTCTCTGAAGATATTTGTCTGTGGTTTATTACAGCTGCTCTGTCAGTAACATGTAAAAATACCAACAGGAAACGAGACATGAGATATGTTTGATAGGTCAAATGTATTGTGTTCGTTTCAGTGTTTCGGATGATGCATCTGATGTAGCTGCACCTGAGGTCATCGATTCTGACCTGCCTCCAGCTGACTGTGAAGAACAAGAGGACAACCCGTATGACAGTGACAGGTAGGTACAGCCTTGTACCCTCAAACAATATCAAAATAACTCTCTTCGCTGTGAGACCGCCCACCCCAGAATGTGGTTCAAGTTCAATTTTAAAACACAATTCTTGTTTTGTGACCACAGCAGCCCTCCAGTGGTTGTGGAGAACACTTCCAATGCTCACACCGCAGGTACTAAAACCCACGCTGACCCTGCTCTCGGTTCTCCGGCCGGTCTCAGCACACAGCATGTGGAAACCAACACGTCGCACATGCTGGAAGAGCAGGTAAGGAAAAGGGAAGATGTGCGGTGTGAGCTATTTTGGCTTCCAGAGAAAGTGTCCCAGCTTCTGGTTTTCTCATTATCTTCCACAGGCCTTGAGCTCCCCCGCCACCATAGACACAGATTCCAGCGTGAGCAGCAAAGACCCGGAGGACATCCCCACTTTTGATGAGTGGAAGCGGAAGATGATGGAGGTGGAGGAGAAGAGTAAGATTACCCTTCATCAAGTTGTGTTCTGACATATTTTGTGTCTGTCAAATCATAATGATTCTAAATCTTCTTCTCTCCTATAGCTCTGTCTACTCACACTTCTAGCAACGGTGGTTCTCATCCAGTGAAGAAGGTGCAGAAGAACTTCAATAACTACGCCTCAGTGGAGTGCGGAGCCAAGATACTTGGCGCTAACTCAGAGGCTAAGGTATGCTACGCTTTCCATGCACGCTACAGAAAATACTGCCTCTCCTGTTGGATATTAACACAGTGAATAATACAAACTTAATTTTTCCATGCAGAGCACTTCTGCTATATTGAAAGAGAACATGGACTTGTACATGCTAAACCCCTGCAGTAACAAAATCTGGTATGTAGTGTCGGTGCATCTCCTGCTTTCTATCCACCAATGAGACCATTTCTTTTCACCTCTGTCTGAATCCTATTTCTCTCTGTTCTTCTTCTCTGTTGTTCAGGTTCATTATTGAGCTCTGTGAGCCCATCCAGGTGAAGCAGTTGGACATTGCTAATTTTGAGCTCTTCTCTTCGACTCCCAAAGACTTTCTGGTCTCTATTAGTGATAGGTATGCACTGCAGCTACGAAGTTAATATGGTTTAGTTCCAGTTACCACGTGAATTGTCTTTTACAAGAATTAGATTGTCTAAAACTGAAGGCAAACTCGTGTTTGTATTAGTTTTGAACGATCACACCTGCCTTGTTTAGTCTCTCTGTCACTCAGCTGTAATCACAAACTTCCAGACGTCCCTATCACTAAACTGACTGTGTTGTATAAATGTACTCCTGCAGATACCCAACAAATAAGTGGCTCAAGCTGGGAACCTTTCACGCCAGGGATGAACGCACAGTTCAGAGCTTCCCATTGGATGAGCATCTTTATGCTAAATATGTGAAGGTGAGTACAATATTTGTTTTCATTTGTCCCACTACATCAGTCTTTATTTTCTGCTGAAGTAGTGAAGATTAGTTGTAATCTGCCATTACAGGTAAATGGTTATTATTTATCAAGCAGGGTATTTTCTGTATATTTTCCATTTGAATCTATTTGAATAGGAATTTTGTCTCCTTCACTTTTATTTTGTTGCTGTTCATCACATTGACGGGGTCATTCTGGCCCGCAGAGTGACTATTGTAAGGCTGTACTGTACAAATTATTGTCCTTGTCTCCAGTGTTGATCATTTTGTAAGGTCTTCTAAATAAAACCACTAGACAAATGTCTAGAACTTACCCAGGTCACTTTGGAAACTCTTTCTGAGTCTCAGGGACGGTGGCATCATTCAGAATAAAACCTGCACGCTCTCTTCAGTCCTGTTGTGAATTTATGCTTACACTCCTTAATTCCTCTCTTTTCTTCTTTTTCTCTTGCTTCAGATGTTCACCAAGTACATAAAGGTTAGCATGCCCTTCTTGTAGTGCTCTGTGGTCGAGTGAACTGAGTAGTTAACATGGAGGGAAATGTGTGTTGTGATCAACATCTAACGGAGTCCGATCTAACGTGCTATTCTGCTTCTTGTAACCATTATAACTTCAAGACAGTTTAATATCATATTATGAATTTTATAATACTCACCTGCTGTCATTCAAATTATCAAACATATTCTGTCAGATGATTGAATTTGAATTTGCGAGATATTTTTCAGATTTACTCACACTGTAACTCGCTGCCAGTCTCTCCAGGGTTTCATTCCACTGTATTGATTTTACAAATGAATTAATGCAATGCTTTGCTGTTTGTTAATATCCTAACCACTGCTGAAAGTGTTGATTTGTGTGGTTTCTAACGCAGCAATACATTTTACTTTTTACTTTTCAGGTAGAGCTGGTCTCTCACTTTGGTTCTGAACATTTCTGTCCCCTTAGTCTCATAAGGTGCGTAACAAAATAAGGCAATGAAACACGCGCTTAACACGCAGCATAACATATCACGCATTACCAGCTTTCACTTTTGAAGCTGTAAAATAGGAAAAGAGACACCTTTTTTATGGAACAAATGTTCCTGTGGTTGCACATGTTCACTGTTTTTATGATCTATTTGTTGTATCCTGCAATAGCTCTTGTAATATTATATGATATTTGGCTGGTGTTAATAGTTATTCAGCTCAACCATACCACTTGCTTCACTATCAAGCTTTGGTTTGGAGCAAATTGATCTTAACTGTTAGCAGCTTTATTTCCCAGTTCTGCAAAATGGCAAAAAAAAAAAAAAGATAAATCTGGTTTACAGTTTCACATAAAGGAGAAGCAGAAAATATTGACTGTAATAGTTATTTGCAAAGTAAGTCTGAAACTATATGGTTCCTGTTATTTATTTGTATTTTTTATTTATATTTCTGGTGCAAGTTCCAGGTGCCACATTAAAAGAAATTAAACACTCGTCTGATGTTTAAACATTCTCATATTGAGAAGGAAGCTCTCTCCGGGATGACCTGTGTGTGAACAGTCTTTAAGATGCTGGAAAAGAGAGATTAGTTTTCACACGACTGTGGTTATAGAATGATTTGGATGCTTTTTTTTTTTTTGTCAGGGTGTTTGGAACCAGCATGGTGGAAGAGTACGAGGAGATCGCTGAGCCCTCGGAGAGACCAGATGATCAGGATGATGACTTGGGTGAGAACTAAGCACTTCATACTTTTTGTTGGTAAAATACAGGCAGTGGAGCTTCTCTCTTCTGCTCTTAGATACACTCAAATTGCTTTTTGAAATTCTCCCATTAATTTGTGCATTCAGACATTTGTTTAAGCTCAGTGTACCAAACCTAAAGTGGTTTATCGTCACCTGTTCGTGGCCTTTTAATGTTTTGTTGAGAGATTAATGTGATTTATTGCATCTGTATGGAAGCTTTGAATGTGTTAATACTCCCTGCAGATTATCCCTCTGGATTTGCACCCGGTGAAGTCAAGTTATCCAACAATCTGATTGGATCAGCAAAAGGTAAGCCGGGCTTGAATGAATTTCTATGGCATTAAGATGAGTATGTTTATCTCAAACTGGGATTATAGTATTAACCTGTGACTCTGGTGTTTTCATTTTCTCCCTCAGATGCCATTTTGAACATGGTAAATAATATTGCTGTCAATGTTCTTGGGGGAAGCCCAGAGATGCAAGGTATGGACCACAACACAACTATTTATCATGACTGCATACAAACCTACTTCTCTTTTCTTATTGTACTTTCTAAACCTAAAGGCTTTGCCTTTTCAATCTTACACACAGTCCACCGATGTTGTTTGATAACTGGTGTTATAATTTGTGCAGCTGATCATTGATAATGTTTCCTATCCATGTTTTCAAGGCAACATTTCATCCCAAGAAGTGAACGTGACTGAGCCGTCACAACAGCTTGAAACCACGACAACAACTACCACTACAGACCTTACTACAGTGTGAGTACCTGTACCTATTGCACACCTACGGTACCCATAGTGCAACTCAACATCCAGCAGTTTGGTGAGACACTTGTGCACTCTTGTGCTAGAAGTAGCTCATGTAGTTTTGAGCTGCTACCCTCAAGCAGAGCTGAGAGTTAGTGCTACGGGGATCTGAATCTCTTCATTCTAACTCGTACAATTGCAGATTAGTTTCATTTTCAAACTTGCTTATGATGCTGTTATGAAGAGATTTTCAATATTTCCCTATTAGCCACAAAAGGCTTTTTACCCATGTATGCCCCAGTACTCTCCAAGACCTATAATGTGATTTGAATGTGTAAAGTCGGTGGGATTCCCCTTTAATCTCACTGATAATGTTTAAGTGTCTGTCAACCAAGTTGGAGTTGAACAAACATGTCAGATATGTATAGGTAGATATATATATATATAAGGGGTTCAAGTGTTACAGTCTATGTGTATGTAGAGTGAAATTGGCCCCCTCCTCAGAGACCCCTGTGCCAGAGTGTATGTAGACTGAAGTAGATGAGCTTTTCAGTGCTTTTTGTCTGTGGTGACTTTAACATTGTCACCATATGGGGCGGCTGTGGCAGGTTACACACTAATCATAATGTTGGCAGTGTGATCCCCGGGTCCACATGCTGAAGTGTCCTTGGCCAAAACACTGAACCCCAAGTTGCTCCGTGGCAGCTTTGCCACTATTGATGTGTGAAAAAGTCTGTGTGTGAACGGGAGGCAAACTGTAAAGACCACCAAAGTGATATAGGCTATGTAAGTGAAGACAATTCCCCTCCTTTACTGTATGTAATATGTGCTGCATTGTGCTTCTCTCTTGCTAGTCCTGACACTGAAGATGGGCAGATTTCCCCGGACTCTGATATCCCTGAAACTGTAGCCCCCTCCTCAGAGACCCCTGTGCCGGAGACACCTACCGCTGATAGCAGCGAACAAGAGCTCCCCCCAGTGGAGGAAAAAATAGTCATTCCTTTAGAGAAAGATGAGGATGAACATATCAGCTCTACAATCACTCTTCTGGACAAGGAGGAGGAGTTGGACGAAGACAGAGAGAAGAGGGATCATCATGAGCGACAAAAGGAAAGCCTGAACTACTGCCCTCTGTTTCCTTCTCTTTCCATGTCATGCTCTTGTGCAGCTTCCCTCCAGGAGTATCTGCTGCAGCAATGTTCAGCCTTACTTTCCAAAGAGAGGAAATGCCAAACGACAGACAGAAAGCAATTGATTTCTTCCCCCCAGATGCCCGCTTGGCACCTCTCTCTGCCCCACTTTGCCTGCCCTGAACCTCAGCCGCACCACAGTGAGGTACATCAGCTTCGTGAAAAAGAACAAGCTTCTGAGCCGGAGCCAGAAAGTGAAGCCACCGCATCAGAAGCACCGCAGCCTCTCGGGAACACGGAAGAATCTGAACCTCCTCTGCTGGAGCCCAGTCAAACCTCGAACCTCCCTGTACCCGGTGCCGCCGATTCATCCTCTGCCAAACCTACCCCTATTGTGGAAACGCCACAGCTGTCTTCTGAGGAGCCAGCGAAGGAGCCGGGGCCAGAGGAGAGCCAGGACGTGCTGACGGAGAAGAAGCACACTGAGCCTTCAGCCTCTCTCAGCAGCTCTACATATGTGAAACCCATTGTCAGTCCCTCGGTGGACGATGCATCACTGGCACCCACAGAAGAGAAGCCTAACATTGACGTCTCTCTGGAAACAAATGTCCTCATCCAAACCCAAGATAAGACAGATCTGTCTCCAGCTCTCATGCCTACCTCCTCCCCTCATTTAGAGCACCACCCTGACCCAACAGTTGTACATGAAAGCAGCGCTGCTTCCACCGAAGTGTCCCTCCCTGCTCCAAACGCTGTCCCAGAACCTGAGCCCTCTGCCGGTCACGCGACAATCACAGATACTAAATTGGACGATCTCGTAGAAGACGTCGCTACATCTTTAGGTGTCAACGGTCAGCTGCCTCTCACCCCTTCGCCGACACCTTCTTCGCCCGCCTTACCCTCCCTCTCAGACATCTATGCAGAGCCCCCATACGGCACGGAGCAGAACGGGACCCCGGTGCACAGCTCCAGCCAGAAGGAGTCCGTGTTCATGAGACTCAACAACCGCATCAAAGCCCTGGAGATGAACATGTCGCTCAGTGGGCGCTACCTGGAGCAGCTCAGCCAGAGGTGAGGAACGGTGGCACGCAACAGCAGCACAATAAAAGCAGCAAGAGATCGTTCTTTGTTTATGAACTGTGGTGAGAATGACCGTAAAAGTTCTACCATCTTTTACCTCAAGGTACCGAAAGCAGATGGAGGAGATGCAGAAGGCTTTCAACAAAACCATCATCAAACTCCAGAACACCTCCAGAATAGCACAAGAGCAGGTGAGCAGGAACCAGACAGCTGTAGGAGATGCTTTTTGTCTAATTTAGAGATAGCTGACCCAAAAACACTTCATATATGTATTCAGAATGCACTTCAAATTCTTGCAATCCTGAGTGTGAAATAGCCAACGATTGGAGCTGCTGCTTCCAAATTTCAGATGTATTTTTCCAAAAGCTCTCTACTACGATTCAAACTGCACTGATCAGTGTTTTACATTAGCAATGGCTCAAATGTTTACATGTAATACGAAAAGTTGCACATAGTGACAAACCCACAGAAAATCGTCCGGAAATAATTGTCATTGGTTTATTCCCGGAAGTCTTTCATCTTTTGACCAAAAAGTTCTGCTATGAAATGCAAATACATTGTTTATAAAAAAAGAAACGTACCATCTTCATGGGCATTTTACGGAGATTGACAGGAAATGTGATGGAAGAGAGCAAGAGGTATGACATGCAGCAAAGGTCCAGCCATCTGGGACCTCGAGCAGGGACTGGCTGCTCAGGACATATGTTCCTACAGGATGTGTGTGCCTGTCACTGGTCTAGCAAAAAGATTTTTAATTGTTCATACAAAGTTCTGTGTAATGTCAGCCCCGTGTTAGAGACGAGGCAGAAATTTGCTGTAAAATGTCAAAAAAAAAGTGACACACGGAGAAGCAGCTAGCGTCACTGGAAAGGTCAGGTTGTGCTGTTTTATTTGACATGTGCTGCACCTCGCTGCCATGAACAGAAGGGATGTGAATTCTGATGCACTGTGCGGCTAAATGTTGTACCTTTTTTTTTTTTTTTTTTTTTAAATATTTCTACAGAATAGCTTTACATGGCATTTCAGCGCCGTGAGTCTATGTGGTTGGTTATTTAATATTTCAGTTGTTGTCCTTTTGCTCCCATAGGACCAACGCCAGACTGAATCCATTCAGTTGCTGCAGGGCCAGCTGGAGAACATGACTCAGCTGGTTCTCAACCTGTCTGTCAGAGTCAGCCAGCTGCAGAACGAGGTAGATCCAACACTGCAGGCACAAAGCCTTCATCTGTAATCAGTGTTTTTCTCTGCCTGATACCAAACTGAATACATTTAGTCTTTTCCCAGAACTAAGTCATTAGGATGTACTGGTACTTTTGCCCACCAGGTTCTGACGCATCAGGAGAAATTCTTATGCTACCATGAGCTTTAATACTTAACCTGAATTCCAAAAAAAAAAAATACATGAATCACAGTGTGTTTTAAAGAGAAGTATTTTAGTCACAGTACTTTTCTGTTTCACATCAGACATTGCTTCTGTTCTGCTCTTAAGCTTTGTAACGGATGCTCTGTGTTGCAGGTGTCAGACAGGCAGAATTACTTGCTGCTGTCCCTCGTGTTGTGTTTGTGTCTCGGCCTTCTGCTGTGCGCCAACTACTGCCGGATCTCCGCTGTTCCTCCAACCTCTGAACCGGAGCCACCTATACCCAAGAGCTACACCTACTGCTGCCCTGAAAGGTCAAAAACACGACTACAGTCCAGTGTTACACCTTCAAATAAAAAAAATAAAAAAAACGAAACAGATTAGATTTATTAATGTCACATGATGGTGAAGAGAAAGTTAGTGGAAATGGGAGGTGTGGAGAAGCACTTGAAACGGGCGTTACGGCTAATGGGCAGAGGTCGCGGTTCCTTGAATGGCTTCTACTCATTAAGCCAGTTTATCGATACAATTATTCACCAAGAACATCGCAGCTGGAAACTTAAGTGATCACACATCCGTGACTGATGTCTTAATAAAGGCGCTGCATGCAGTCTTCTCTCTCAACCATTACTGTGCTGTTTCCTTAATAGGCAGTTCTCTTCCTGTGATGAGACGGGCTTGAAGAGGAGTGCATCCTATCCACTCATCCACTCCGAGTCATTCCAGTTAGCCACCACTGAAGGTAAGCTTGTAAGCACATAAAGAACTGGTTGATTGTTTTTCTTTTCTTTTCGTATACATGTGTCGTATGAACTAATTAATTCCGAATTAAAACCCTGATTCAACTCGGTAGAAATTCACCCCATTCTTTGGATAACAGGCCCAGAAATGCTGCACTCAGAGGAGATACAGAGTCTTTGTCCAGCAAACAGAAAGGTGTGTAAAATATACATTTCAAATACCTGCATGTTGTCACATGCTGCCAGGATTAAAATGAGCCTCGTGCTTCTCCCCCCCGGCTCTTTCATACCCGACCTTTTCCCTCACAGAAAAGACGCCGTAAGATGAAACCCGCGGAGAAGATGGAGACTCTGAAGCCCTCCTTTCATGCTGCTCCAGAACTGTGTAACGGAGCTGCCATATGTAACGGTGTGCCCTTCATCGCAACCCCCACGCCCTTCGCAAAAAGGTTACTTCAGCCTAGCTTCAGAGACTCGCCGTCAGAGGGCAGCTCCGAGGGATCTTCTCATTCAGACGACCCCTCTTTCTGCGGCATCGCCACAGCCTGCCCCCGGATCTGCGATGGCCTCCCGACACCCAAGACCCGGGCGGAGAAACGGGCTTTAAGACGCAGGCGCCTTAAGCCAAGCTGTGCGGTGGTGGATTTTCTTCACGCTCCTCGGAGGGTCAAGAGTGAACCTTTGCCTATTTCTGTCATAGAGGACATCATGAACAGGAAAACGGAGCCAAGCTCCGGGACATTTGTGGCGTTGTCGGGTCCTGTCTAAATTGAAACGAGACAAATGCTCCACTCCTTCTCACTGACTGCTAAACTCTTTCTAAAAGAGGATGGCTGTTCATTTCTGTAGCCAGAGGCAGCTTTAAACTTCTACAGGAGACAATCCATTTGCTCCTGCTGTTCATTTTGTTTTCCTTTCATGTTCACTGTTCAGTTCCTGTCATACATTTATATTTGTTATCCTTCAATTCAAAGAAATGTCTTCCAGCTTTCCATTAAAGCTTCTCTCTTGTGAATACAGTGTGTAACTCTGGACACTATTAACTGAACAAACTTTTATTGTTTAGATGCAGCGCAGATGTGAACACAAATTCACAACCGACTGTGCTTTTGTGAAGTAATTCCCATCTTTTGAAAGGTCTTTCTCAATTTTCTACCTGCATTCAAATGGACCTTTAACTAAACCTGACAGGAGGTCAAAGAATATTTGCTTCAGCCAATTGCCCTTTCAAAATAAAAGGATAGACGCACAGGAAACAACATCAAAACATTTGGGAATATTCTTTTTGGAAGTGTAAAGATAGAGCAACAAAATGGAAACACAAATGCTGTTATGGTTATGTTTAATTCTGTCGACCTTCGAAACTATTTTCACACACACAACATGAAGTATTGTGACCGTTAAGGGGGACAAAAAAACCCCCAAAAAACCGGGGGTGTGCCTTATTTCCACCACAGAGCATTGTATTAGAGATCAGAGCCCACACTTGCACAATTAAGCAGTAATAAGAACATTTCATTCCTGCTCTTAATACCACCCCTTTTCCTCAATTCACCGCATTGTTGAGTAATCCCTGAATCAACCACAGTCGTGGAAATGTACATGATGTTTACTAAAAAAAAAAAAAGACTTGGAAAAGTAGCTGAAATGACCTTATTAGGTTAGAGGATCTTACAGTTGGTTTCACACGTTTTATATTGGCACTGACATTCAGATATTCTGATGTGATTGGCTGAGTGGTTTTGCACTGATTCTCCTGCTCAATGGCTCATTTTGCAAATTCTATCAACCTTTAAAAAAGGTAAAACTGTTCCAGATGAAACTACGCAGCTAATGAAGCCGGAAGAAAACACTGCACGCACGCACGTGCAGGTGGACAACACCCTTCCTATAACTAAGTAACAAAAGCACCAGAAAACGCGCACATTTATATGAAATCCCGCACGATTGTTGTCAATTTATTCAAAGCATAGCAGTTTTATTAAAAAAAAAAAAAAAAATAAACGCAACAATTTCACAAAGACGTGTATGTAACGGAAAATTGAATCCGAGGCGCATTATATAAGTGATTATTCGCTCTGCCCAGCAGGGGGCGGTGTAATCTTCGCGTATTACCTGCACTATCCCGGCTGACGTTTGATCTATCGTCACAATCATTTTCCGTGTTGGCGAGTCATCGCTCAGGATGAAAGTAAATTAGTTCCGAGGGCTTCTGCTGCTCTCCACCACGCCAACTCATTTGCCTCCGCCGCTGCAAAGCCAGCGAGAGCGCCGTGCTTCATGATCGTGTTTGTGTTACCGGTATTACATGTCACATGTTAAAGACTCCGAAACGAGGAATACTCGGGACCAAACGTGCTCACTGTTCAGTGGCGCATCAACGGAGAACAGAGCACCGTGCAGACAACGTGTTTGAAGGGCAGGCTCGTTTGATGCGAGTCCCCAACCGAAAGCATTTATCGTATGGCTCCATCTGTGGGCTTTTTTTTTTTTTTTTTTTTCCAAGTCATAAAACTGGATTATTTACTTTTCCGCACACCGTCTCTCTCTCTCTCTCTCTCTCTCTCTCTCTCTGTGGTGGATGTGAGAAATTAGGTTAAAACCTCTTTATTTATCTGACCTGGTTGGGCAGCAGGAGCCTTTCAGAGATAAGCGTGCCTGATGCTCTTTTTTTTCCCTCTCTCTCCTTCATTTTGATAACAGAATTCCTAGGTTTCTCTTTGCACTGCATCGTCCCAAAGATTATCTGTAAATGCAGGGCTTGCAATCCTCTTTTCCCGGGCACTCGGGTTTTATCCGAGGTCTGCTATAAACTGGATATTCTCTGCATGCTGTTGCATATCTGTGCTTTTATGTTTTTGTTTTTTTTTGGTATACAGGTGTCTGCTCTGTGCTCACTGCTGGAAGAAATTAAAGTCCCGTCTCCGGAGAGAAATTATTTCCACACTCTTAACTTGTGAGCGGTGAACACACTCATTTGGAGCTGCGGGCGTCAGCAGCACCCTGGAGGTTGTTGGGGGGGGGGGGGGGGGGGTGCCTTGCTCAAGGGCTCTTCAGCCATGGATGGTTTTCCCAGCTAGTATGATGAATCAAGTTGGCAATCCTTCGGTCACGGTTTTCAACGTACACTAGCTTTCCATACAACATGTTCATGGAGCAAATGTGCAGGTGTATGTTTAATTCAGCCTCTGACTGAAATCCACTTCATCCAGGATTCCAATTAAGGTCCCGTGCTACTTTCTCTGTTCTGATTAGGATTTTAAGATTAAAAAAAAAAAAAAAAAGACAAAACAAAACAAAGAACTGGCCATCATCTTTCCCAAGTTTTTATTGATCTTAACATTAAATTCCTCAATGGGAGGTGCCAAGGAGGACTTTGGGAGTGCTGTGGCTTCCACTTGGATAGCCAATAGCTCCTTGGTTTGTTGATACTTTTTTTTTTAAAATATGTGAACATTATCGTGTATAATTTGAAACATATATGAATACATAATTAAAACATTTTTGGACCCCAAAAAAACAAACAAATAAAAAATACACCTAAAGCCAACACAGGTGACCTGATTTGCATTTTTAACTTTTGACCTCATTCCCACTTCCTGTTTGTAATTGTTTGGTGACGTAGCCGAAGCAGGTTTGCGCTCATGGATATATATATATATTTTTTTTCTCCGTAAACTCCCGCATGTTGAGACTGGACGGAGGTAAAAAAAAAAAATAATAATAACAATAATAAATAAATAAATAAAAAACTGGAAACGAGAGTGACAGTGAACCGAACGGAGCTCCTACAGGTGATGCCATTAGATCTCAAGAGGTGGTGTTCACTGACTAGGACCAAGAAAAGCTGGACGGAGATGAGGAAGCGGAGCAGCCCGCCCGCGGTACCTGCGGAGGAGGCCGGCATAGCCGTATATGTTAGCCATCATTCCCGGGCGAACTCAGGACGGCTTCCTAACGAGGCTGGTAGTCTGCGTTTATGTTCATCATGCAGGCTACAGATGACAAACAGCCATCAACTCGCCAGCAGGAGCTCACAGAAGCATGTGTTTGTTGTTTCAAAAGGAGAGATGGGATAGTTTATTACCAAAATATATTGACACTCCTACTCGTTTATATTTTTCATTTATTGAATCCATCCAGCTAAATAGTTGTCTGACAAGAAAACGTCATAGAGCCTATTGTTAGACGTCACCCAGGCCCGGGGGAGGTCCCACAAACGAGCCGTTTTGTTTTTAGTGATGCAAATATTAGTTATGTAAAAACAACTCAGGTGAAGAGATATATACTGAATATATTAATCTATACTGTCAAAACGGTATCAATAAATACATTTATGGCTTATTAAGTGATTACACCTGTTCTTTAATTTGATATTAATCAGACTCTCCACCAGGGGACACCCCAATACCTTTGCCACAGTCTGAACCCTGACTTCATCCTGCTATTTCAGCTGCTCTCCTTTCTCCTCTATTCTTTGTATGTCTGTGATGTAACTCTAGCTTTCTACAGCCCCAGGATAAACACTGTTTTTTTTGTTTTTTTTCTTCTCCTGAATTTGCGTCATCCCAAATTAATTTACCAGTATCTGCACTTAATCACATCAGTTATATTTCTTTGCAAATTCAAACCATCTAAAATTCCCCGAAAATAACGTCTGATGATGTCACCAGGCTTGTCTTGTTTTGTGGTTGGAGACTACAAAACTGGACTCATAGGGGCAGCGAAAGAGGAGGGCATGTAGCAGACATGAGGGGATAAATTACACTGAGAGTCGTTGGAGCCTTTATTGTATCTCAGCCTTGGCAGCTTCTTTGATTTTTACCATTCTGGTTTTTTAAATTTTTTTTATGGCTCTTGTCTGGAAACCCCTTGCTAAATTATGGGAGTATCCTATTAAATGATACAAATATGATTTTCTTGTGACACAAAATGACCCATTTACACTAAATTATGGGAGTATCCTATTAAATGATACAAATATGATTTTCTTGTGACACAAAATGACCCATTTACACTTTGCCCTAACATGTTATTTGTATTTGGATGTCCTGGCTCATAAGGAACAAAAACGCATGTTAATTCAAGGTTTAAATGCAGCAGAAAGCACGTGGATCAGAATCTGATCAGATCTTCCAGACCACTTGTGATCTTGCTCACATTGTGGTCCAATCTGAGTCTGGTGTGAATGCAAGAAAGAAGAAAAGAATCGAGTTAAAAGCTGAAACTGCAGTTTGAAATGTGACATGCGGTGTGTTTGGTGCTCTTAACAGAAATAACCGGTGGAGTATAAAATAATGATGTTTTGAATGTTAGACTGAACTGTTAATCATCAGGAGGACTACTTTCAGTCACGTGTGTGTCTGTGTGCATATTTGTGTGTGTAGCTTTTCGAGTGCACATTTTCATAGCCTGAGTAGCTCCTGTCCTTTTTAAAGGGCAAACACTCTAACCTTCACCTTGTCTTCCTATCTTTCCATTAGCTGGTTTCCCCTTGACTTCCTTTCTTCTCCATATTTAGTTACATCTCAGTATTGACCGACTCACACCTCCGCTTTTTTTTTCTACCGCTGCTCCCACTCCTCTTCTTCCTCCTCTTCCTCCTCCTCTTTCTCTCTCACCACGCATAATTCTCTCTCTCGGCGTGTGTGTGTGTGTGTGTGTGTGTGTGTGTGTGGGGGGGGGGGGGGATGTCTGGTAGTGAGGAGTGGAGGATCCCGTCAGAATGAGTGTATGCGATTGGAGGAGAATAATCCTCTGAGTGCTTTGCTTTCTTAGATTTTGGTGAGAGGGGAGTAGAGGGGGGCTCTTTGATGTTCTGCGGATACCATTTGAGACCGCGGCATTAAATGCGGATTTACAGTTTCTGTCATAGATTCTCCCATCCCCTCCCACCATCGTCTTCACGAATCCTCATTTCCTTCTTTTTTCTTCAAATTGCACTTCTCATTACATTTCACGACTCCTTTTTTCACTGCCCTTCCTTCCAGCGTTGGACATAATAAACACACTTGTACTTGTGATTTAGGAGCAGCTAAATCTTCCTCATGGTCGGGGTACAATGGCATTCTGACAGGGCCGTTTAGCAGGGTGCTTAGCAAGAGGCCGATAAGACGTTGGCAGCCACTGGAAATCAATTCGGCCATGCCTTACCCTCAGTAAGCCTACTGTCACTGAAGTCCTATTCCCATGCGCTTGTGATTAAGCCCGGTGTATAAGGGCTGAAGTAACCATTCAAAAAAATTACAGCAGACGTGCCACATTTGAAAAGTCTTTGGTTGGAGGTGTATGTATATGAATAACAGTCTGCTCCAGGGAAGCTGCTGCTTAATGTTTCATGGACTTATTTCGTCTGTGCCGCTCTGTCATCTGAGATTTGCTGCCGTCTGATGCGGCACACAGAAACATGAGGTGTTCCCTGTGATCCTGGCTCGTCTGACACAGAAGCCCGAGGTGCGCGAGGGGTAAAAATGGGTATACTTTTGCCGTACACACTCAAAAAAAAAAATCCTGCATTCATGTGGTAAGGGTGCAGACGTGGACATACACTATTGAGTCAACATTCACTGGGTCACACTGTGTTCTCACGCGAAGCCCACATGGATGAGACACAGCTGAGACACACTCGCACACAGATGAGATGTGACATGTTGACTAAATACAAGATAGGATGCACACCATTCAGCCTAGAGTAAAGAATGATCATGCATGACGTGCACTTTCACAGAAGCATGTAGCCTAACCTTTCCCCCGCTGATGAATGAGTCACAGCCCAGATGCCAAAGGTGACCTTACATGGTGTGTCCCTCTGACAGGAGACAAACTACGTCTCCAGACTTTTAAAATCATACCTCATGGTGTTCTTTCTGATTCAAGATCTCATTCTGAATCTTACCATATGGGAGATTTGAACTAAATTAGTTTTTCACCCTTGATGAAAGATGGTGGAGAATTGGACATATATTGAAGCAGACACACATCATTGTCAACCATTCACCAGACAGTATCTAGTGTCACTGTATCGACTAATTATATAACATATATTATGGAAATGAGAAATGATGGAAATCGCTTTGTCATTCATTAATTGATGGTTGACTGTTAAGCAAAGTGGTAGCATCGTTTTTAGATTTAATTAACTGTACAGTAAAATAATCTAGTCTGGCTCCACCCACCTATCACTCACAGATTTGGTCTTGGTGTTTATAGCAATTGTAATGTGTTATGGAAAGTCTGTCCGCCACTCTGTGGGGTGGACCAACCAGTGAACAGTGGGAATGGTTAAGTGCGACATGACTTTGAAGTCGAGCGTTTGTTTTATCAAACCTAGCACGACTTGAGCTGAAATGAAAAGGGTGCACAGGAACGAAGTAAATAAAAAGTAGTTACTGGACCTAACTGCAGTTCTATGAGTATGTTCGTATTTTGTGTCTGTCTGTTGGCGGGACAATGGTAGGGGAAACAGAGCTGTTTTTAGTCTTTAGTTTTTATAGTTGTTGTGTCAAAAATGACAAAAAAGTTATATTTGGACCACAGACTGTGTCGAAAGATGACGACCCATCACCACTTTCTCCTGCTGTACAAAAGCAAAGTTGAAAAGGGCTTTGCCATCTTGTGCTGGTGGCATTTGCAACGGAGCAACCCTAAAATGAATGTAGCCCGCCGCTGCATTCTTGACGATGTGTGCATCAGGTGAGTAACCACAATGTAGTGCTCACGCTCAGTATAAACATGGACGTGCAGTCGGTTTTGTCCATTGCCATTCCCTTCTTGTTGTTCAAAGAAGATTGGGAAAACATCTTAAAAAACATTATATAAGAGCCCCGCTTAAATTTTAGAATCATTTCAGGATTCAAGCATCGTTTTTGAGGCTGCGTTGTTGTCAAGCAAACATCCTGGTGCACCGGTAATATAGGCAATGACTGCGTGCTCTCGTGTGTCTCTATAATGTGCTAATTACTATTTAAATTGATACGACTCTCTTGTGTAACTGCCCCAGTAATTGTGATTCATAGCACAACAAACGGCACACAATTATATAATGTGTCCAGGGAAAAATCTGTGGAATATATGCATTAGTGTGTGTTGAGACAGGAAGACCACTAGCAAAGAGAAATAGAATGCTGTTTCTGCTATTATGCTCACTTGGTGCGGGTCGAAGTGCTTTGTCCCTAATGGCTATGTTCTACTCAGGCCTCGGATATAAAAGCCCCATATACAGAAAATGTGTTCCTACACAAAATGTCTTTGTGTTTCAGAAATATCAAGGCATCTCATTAAATTTCAATCTGGTGATGATTTATTCTACACGTCTAGCAGACAAGATCAGCTGCAGTGGGAAAAAAAACAAACATGTTTGAACCACCAATATGTTCAGAGTGTTAGATAAGAGGCACGCCGTCTCATACGTTCCTTATTAGGAGAGTAGTTTTCCTCACATGGCAGCGTAAGAGAGGCGGTATGAAGGCCACCGCGCTGACCCTCACACCGCACCAACCTTGGGGGCGAGTGGCCCCATCCAGTACTGATTGTCACCACGGTAACACACCATGGGGTGGAACGGGGGGGGGGGGGGGGGGGGGGGGGGGGGGGTCCTGCAGATGAAGATGTGATGATGATGATAATTATGATGGTTGGTGGTGGTGTTGGTGTTGCTTGTCATTGTTTGTCCACAGGGGCTTCTGCTTTCACATCAGGCCCACCGTCCTGTGCTCACGACCTCTGTCACCTACCCCCGGGAGACACTCGCCAGGTGAGAAGAGCACGCAACAGGAATGAGAAGGACCACGTTGGCCGTATGTGCGCTCCCCGGAGCAAGGTTGTGTTTGGCTGATATCTCTGTCCTTTTTGCTCATTTCATAAATAAACAGCGGGGTTATTTTCTTCCAGCTAAACCAGGAAAGTAAGATATAGAACGAGAAGAATAGTGTTGCTCTTAATGAGGTTTTACTGTCTGATCACACTGCGTTAACTTCAGCCTCCGACCTGTTACACTGTGTTTAAAGATTTAGGAAAAATGAATGATTTAGGAGTGGAAATTTGCTCTTGTTTTGGTAACTGGATGAGAAAGTTTTAACACACTTTACAAGGGTGCATACAAATTCATATCAAGGAAATACTGATGCTGAGATTTGTGATTACATCCAGCACTGTTTTGTCATTTTGTTTTGTTTTAGTGTTGTCTAATACAAAGCGGTTATACAGTATATTTACACAGGAACTAGAATCATGTGAAACAAAAGGTGTCATTTTCAGTATTTCATTTACAAAATTATGTTGACTTTAAGGCCGCTGAACAAGCTTTATATGCAACATTGAAAAATTAAGTCTTAATAGGTATTATCGGAAAAGCAAGCCGGGGCCTATTAGACATGCAGCAAATACAAGCAACATTAGCGCTAATTGGGATTTGAGTTTAAGTTTTTGTCAAGAAGTCAAACTGTGTTTGTTTGGTGTTTTGATGTTTTCTAATTTCATTCGCTTTTTGTTCTGCTGTGTTGGCGAACTTTGTTCATCTGTTGTGTGGTGCTGGCTGGTAATGTACAGTGGGTTTAAAATATCTGCCTGCTGTAGCTGAAAATAATGCTGATTAGAGCTGTGAGAGTGAACCAAAACAGTTAAATTGGGAGCAATAAAAGAAAAACAGTGAGATTGAAACCTCTAAAATGCTCTTTTAGGTTTGAGGGGGACTCCAGAGTGGACATTTTTCTGGGTGGGTTCATCACTACGATGATTGCAACTCTCCGGATGGATAAAACATCAACATCCTGGTTGCATTTGACGAGTACATGTAAGCATGACCACATATCACCAGTCTTGGTATCCCTACGTTGGCTATCAGTTCAGTAGATAAATAATTTAAAATTTTCATTGTTTGTGTATAAGTTCTTAAATGGAGCAGCCGCGGTTTATCTGTCCGATCTGTTGCAGCCTTGCACCCGCCAGTCGCTCACTCAGGTCTTCTAAACATCCATCTGGACCCAATCTGGTGCCGTCCACAAATGTTTTTATATCTATAGAGCTTCATTTAATTGAAACTGTTCTAACTTGCCCAGGAAGTCACCTTGGAGTACAGATGCTTCATATCCACTCTGGCAATCTCCCACATCCCATCAGTGGAACAGCTCCAAGTCTTTCCTGTGATGGCCCATCACAATTTTGGCTCTCTGGTGTTTTTTTTTTTGTCTTTGAGGGAGCGATGTTAATGTTCACCTACCAGAAGGGAAGTTTTCAAGATCACTGCAATAAGCCAAGTGAATTATTCTTCTCTGTACAGGTTACAAAGAAGAGAGAATTGCATTAAGAAGTAGCAACCTGGCTGAAAATACCTTAATTCATATGTATCTGGAGTGAAACAGCCCCGCAGTGCTCTCTGAGACCATCCTAATTAAACTCCTCTCTCCTTCTTTAGTTTTGGGTCATGCAGGAGGATGTTGTTAGTCGGGTTCATATCCACTAGTCTTGTATCGATTCACGTTAATGCCGTGTCAGCCCTCGGCTCATACATAGTGTAATGAGGGATGATTATTTGGTTTGAGGCTACAACAGGAGGTAGAGGAGAATACGTCCCTGCAGGTTTTTATAATGTGCAAACACAACCCCATGTATTCTTTTGTTATGCAATTACACAGCAACTCAGATTTTACTCCCTTGTGTGAGATGAAGTGGATGAAGATGGTCTATGACTGTTGCCTTCTCCGCTCATTTTGATTCTTTTAATTTCATTTTCATGTTGCCCTGTCATTGTTACATTTGGTTGTTAAAAAATGCAAAGGGACAGGAAGGTATTCGCCACAATGGTGACATGGCTCTGTGGTCCAATCTGATGTGGCTCAGGAGCTGTTTGACTGCTGTGAAATTTTGCACAGACATTTGTGGCCTTGTAATTTTTCAGCCCGTTCTCATCCAACCTGTCCTTATCCCAGGGCATCGAGTAGTGCCGTATAGTCACACTCTGCTGGCGTCTCAGATGTACACAAAGTGTCCTTTGACGTGAGCACCAGGTGGCTGAGGTGTAGGCACCAAAACTACTTGATTAGGGTTAGGACAAAATCATGGTTTGGGTTAAAATAATTTTATAAAAGTACCATTACATATGTCATGTAAGTTGCTTTACAATCATTATGTAATTTAAATAGGTTATGTAACTTTGCTGTACGCATCAGACACACACAAGGTGCTTTAGATTAAGCTACCAAAACCACTTGGTTAGGTTGAGGAAAAGATGATACTTTGGGTGACATTAAGACTTGCGTAACTAACATTACGTACGCAACTTAAGTTATATTACAATTTTTTACATTAGTTAAATGCGTTGTTTATGTTTACTTGGAGTAGATCCATGATGACCTTTGCTTTCTTATGGACTTGCACACCTGTGTCCTTGGTGAAAGTCCTGTGTTTTATCCATTCAACCACCACGACCTCGTCTCTATGCAGACTTGATCGTGCTTTACACTTCATCACCACCTAGTGAGAATTTTGCTGCTTCTCTTGACTATTTCCAACTAACATCAACATGTGGTTATCATGGCTTTAAGGATTGTAACCATTCGATTAACCACCATGAAATTTGATAGTTAAATTTCGCCATCTCTGCAAAATCTCACCTTGTCTTGTACTTTGATTTACAATCAAATATTTCAAAACTATTGACATTTCCATTAACCTCAGATGTACTTTGTGATTATCCCTATTCTCACAATGCTACACCAAACAAAGATAATGAACATGGTTAACCTGTTAAACATTGACCGAACAACTACATTCACATGCTAAACACCCACTTTAGCCTTGTCATTATGAGCCTCTCCTGTCTTGTACTCAATCAAAACTTATTCCTGCTAAGTGGTGTCTAAACACGCTGGAAATATTAAGTTGATTATAACATCATTTAAATACAGGGATAACAGGGGTCATTTTCAGGCTATCCTTTCATGGGGAATTCATATTGAAGTACTCACTTGACTGCTTGAAACGTAGCCCAAACTGGACAAGTGTCAGGAGAGGGGGTTTTCTGAAGCTATTCAACCACCCAACAAGCCCAGTTGAAAAATCATTCTGGCCCTGTTTAGTTTAACATTCAAAGTGTCTGCTTGCATAAGTCCGAGTCTGTGTCATTTGAGAGCCCTTCATGTCGTCCCCGGAGTCCCATTTCCCCATGAAGCACATGGTCTGCCCCTTGTGCATGTGATGATTGTATGTACATTTGTGGTGTGTTGCCGAGGTCGCATGTGTGCCCACATTCACTCCCACAGAGACCTTCAGTCTGTTTGGCCGAGTGCTCTATTTTTCAACCAACATTCAGGTCGTGTATCAGTTCATATTGTAGAGTTTTCATGTGAACTTTGCTTGCAGTCAATAGCATGAGCTGTCTCACAAACGTCCTCCTGCCAAAATTATTATTTCAGTCTTCCGCCTGTGGGTTCGAGTTCATTAAAACTGTGTTAATCTTCTTGTGTTGGAGCCAACCAGAGATGACTTCTTTGGGATTTTGACTGTGAGTAATCAGCGCTCTCTGACTGAGCGATCAGTGATGTTATAGGTGTCCTTACGTGGTGTCTCTGTGTGGGTTTTTGGAGAACAAAAGGCCACGTCATGCATCGAGATACGCTTGTTCCTCTGATGCATTTGCCCATTCACAAAGCCCGTGTGGAAAGAAAAAGCAAGAGAAATGAAAGACTACAATAGCTGTGATGCATCATGGGAAGTTTAGGCAGCACAGACCATCAGCAGAAGTGGGTTGCTCCACAATGAGGCAGCTACTGCACTAACAGACTCCTCAGGCTTGTTTTCTGCCATTCCCCCACAAACAATTTAATTCCTCCGGAGTTACTTTGTGCTAGAGTCCTATCCACTTGAGAGCCTTGACATCATTAATCCATTAAACTTTAAATTCCAGCAGATTTTTAGCCCTCCTGCTCCCAGATTAGCAGTTCAGTGCATTTCTGTGTCAGTTCACTGGGTTGAAATTAATTTCTCGAGTAATTTAGTAATTGCATGCCAAAGCTTTTTATCTGTGCGGAGGATAAGCTGCATCACACTGCTACTGTGCTGCAGGCAGGTTAGATGTGGGGAAAACTAAGTGCGCTTATATATTCGCAAGCAACACAAGCTTATTATAACAATTTGGCCATCAATACTCCAGGAGTCTGCTCATAACACCTGACGCATGGGCAAATAAGTGACTGACCCACTCAAAGCCAGTTGAAAATTGGCATTTTCTGTTCAATCTGTGAAATTCAGGTTGTAGAAAACGGCACGCTGTGATCTGTCACGGCGAGAAAGCCTGCATCAGGATGTAGACACTGAAACGTGATAATTTGCACAGGCTTTTAACCACTCTCTCTGAACGTCTGCTCTCGCTGTGAGCACTGTATTATACAGGATGACTGCTCTGGATAAGTGCTTGATTCACTGCTACTGCCTGCTTTGGCCATTATGGATAAGCTCCTCTGACACACTGCTTCTTTCATATGCTGTCGTGTGTGTGTGTGTGTGTGTGTGTGTGTGTGTGTGTGTGTGTGTGTGCGTGCATGCGTGTGCGTGTGCGTAAACCAGGTGTGTTAGTAGTGTGGGTGGTATTGGCTGTAATGACGGAGGGAGATGAGGGCACATGGTGATGAGTGACGCTCACCCCCCTCCCCCCCCACCACCACCTCCCGCCCCCTCAGTCCCCTTTCCATCAGTGTGAGTCACAATGTCTCCCTCGGCACCCCCCCTCACACTCCAGCGACGATGTAGGCACACAAACACACACTAATAACAGTTATATGCTGGCACGGGACGTCTGGCCACTGTCCCCGCTGATCACCGACCACATTTGACGTCTCTGCCTCTCGGCGTGACTCCAGTTCAAAGGGTTCGGGGGTTGGGGCGGGGGGGCATATCACCCAAAAACACGGTGTCTCATCAGCCGTGGCAGCGCCAGCTCTCAGCCTCAGAAAAATCATGACAGCGTTTGAAATGCACATCACTGCTGTTGTGACACCGACTAGAATTACAGTAAATTACCACTTTGTAGTGAGGTGTAATGACAGCATTGCTAGTCATTGTTCCCGTGACGCCGGCTGTGCTGCCTCACAGGTACGGGGGCCCATCTGCCTGCAGAGATGTGCAGCTTCATCTTACACGCCGCACATGAACACGAGGTGCACCCTGTTATCACGTCTCGCTCACGCACACACATCCTTGCCTGAGGTGTGAGAGTCGTGATAATGGTGTGTCTTGCAAACCCAGTCATCACGTGTCACTTCTGACAGTCGCTGCTCGCCTCCTCCACCGGCACACACACACACACACACACACACACACACACACACACACACACAGACACACACACACACGCACAGCCACAAATATGTGATTGTTGTCACACAGGTATGAACAACAGAGAGGCTGACAGCTTGTGATGTGGAGCCGTGTTGTTTTCTCACGCAAGCCACAAAACTCAGAGGCACATGCAATTCAGACGTTCAGGAATACATCCGACATATTATAGTCACACCGAGATATGTGCTCTGATGAAGAGTAAGAAGGAGACACACTAAAAAGAAACATATCTCTCAGAGAAACAGATCATCTGTTGATAATACTCGTGAAATGGTGTCTGGTCTTGTAGCAGCTTTCCGAGCTGGCCATTATGCAGCCAGTGGCTGGTGCTGTGCAGTCGGTTCAAACTGTGTTTTCTCTGCCATCATCCCTAGTCATCCCTAATCCTGTGACTGCAGCTGTACACACAATGGATAATCCCATCATGACTCAATTGTGTGTGGAAATAAAGACACACGTTGGCTGTGAAGAGGAGCGTTATTTGTTGGAGCTCAAAGGGGGGGGGGGGGTAGGGTCTGTTGTTGTGTGTTCACTGGGGACGAGTGAATGGTATTAAATGTTCACCTGCCAATACGTCTCTGCTTGGACGCTGTCCAACGAGGCTCCTGCTGCTACTACAGGAGTAAGAGCGGTTTTTTTCAATTTTTTTTCCTGAAAAGAAGGTGTCAGTCTTTTCAGAGAATTGGAGTTACTGGATAATGCAGACTAATGCGCGTGGTGTACTGTTAACAATACAACTTGTATGGCAAACATCGGCTTTCCTCCGGGTGAAAGAGCTTTTTATCCGGTCTCGGCCTTTTGCAAAATTTATTATTCAATAGACAGAGAAAAGTGAATTAGAATATTGTTGCTAGCAGGTTGTGTGCTCAGGAAAAAGAGGAGCCAAAAGCCCAAACCGTAACCGGTAATTGCAACACCACAGCTCGCAATTTCACAGAGGGATTTCCTGTTTGCAGAGGGAAACCGTGCACTGCTCGGAAGCTCGGCACGACCACGGGCTGTCTGGGGTTGATGCCTGTTTGCGGTTTACGGAGCTACTGACCATGTTTGTATGTGTCAGCCAGCCATGGCCTCTATTTCTGCTCCTGCTTCACTGAATTTTATGCACTGGCTCAGATAATGAACGGCCCAACCCAAGGGGGACAATTAGCTCCTTAATGCGTCTGATCTGATAGACGTTTGCTCTGGCGAGTGGAAATCTTGTGGAGGAAGTGAGCGCCGCCGTCCCAGCACTACGAGGCCGTGACACAGAAAGGATCAAACACGAGCCGTCCGCCTGACACCGCTGTGTCTCAGCTGCACAAGGAACATGAACCCCTCGATGCATGTGGGATTTGCTTGTCTGAACATTTGTGGACTGTTCATCCCCACAGACTCCCGCTGCACTTAACACTCCAAGTCAGCAATCGCCTCGAGGAGCTGAATCCAGCACCTTTGTCTGGAAACCCCCTTGACACGCCAATCAGTCAGAGAGGCAGGGCAGACGTGGTGATTTTTAATCAAAAAGAGACTAATGCATTTGTAGAATTTTAAAATGTGCCTCACAAACAAAATGCTGCCAACCCTCTTTGATATGGAAAAGCTACCACTCCGCCCCTCCCTCCTTCATGAATGAAATTATTTTTCCTGTCTATACAGTCGGGTTGCCCAGGGCACTATGACCCTCATTACATGAATTGTACATATGAGGGAAAAGCCCCCCCGTCGCTGTATTTGCCCTTCAATTTTTCTTTCTATTTACTTTCTCCCCAGTCTCTGCTGTACAAGGACTGGTCACTCGAGCGGTGACTGGGTGGTGCTCAGTGCTGACAGCGTGTTAGAGGGGTTGTTAGGAGGTCTAGAGGTCAGATCAAATTAACTGCTGAGTGTAAGTAATTACTGTATAGTTATTGGTGCGTACGTTGCCCTGTATTGTGGTTTAACCCCTACAATAATTTTTTTTTTTTTTTTTTTTTAAATAAACCAGAGCTAGACTTGCTCTGCTGGAAGTTAACATCATATCAGGCAGAAATCAGAGATATACAATTTCACTTGCTGTTTGATCTTAACAACTTTCTTTTCCTGAATTACTTAAGACAGTTTTACATTCTTTCTCTGCTTCAGTAAATTTGAAAAAGTAATAAATATTTGAAATTTTTGTGTTATTTTTGCTTTTGATTTAAGTACAGTGGGGATTTTAAATGTATATTTTTAAATCAAACATCTTTCTACAATATATGAAATGATGTCTGGGCAATTGAATTTGTAGTTATGAAAATCAAAACAATTTATGACTCGATACATTGAGAGATCTGGACAAATAGTTCACAGATCGTAATTGGGTGTGTATCAACATATATTTGTATATCATATCATACACATATTATATTTCCGTGACAGTTTTTTATTTTGTGCTCTGAGCCATCTGTCAGATTTTTAAAAAAAGAGTTCACCTCTCCTGTCGGCCAAAACAGCCATCCTCTCTAGCTTGTCCTTCACATAACACATAATCTGATATCTGACAAGGAAGAAACTATCAGAGATCAAGTCGTAGTGATAAAGTTTTCATGTTTAAAACTGTCTTAATTTGAAAACAATTACGTTTGGCACAATTTACCGCAAAGCGGCTAGATTTATCCGCTGCTTTTAATAAATATTTTTTTAGCTCTTTTGTAATCATGAATTTTTTTTTAAATGAGGACAAACATACATTTTTATGTATACTTAATCATACATTAATTGATATAAGCCGTACGTTTCTGACCACAAAGCAAATGTAAATGCAATGTTGACCTCCTGAGGGAAATATCTGGCTCTTCAGCTCGGTAGGCTCACATCACTGAGGAGCACGGTCAGTTTATCCGAGCTAATTTGGTCAAAAACAAAGTTGTAAGCTGCAAGCACGGTAGAACTTGGGATTGGCCCCTGTGGGGTTGTCCCAAACAAACTCTTTCACATCCAAGTAATCATTTATTTCACTGTAAATATGAAATATGGATAATAGCATCTTTAAAGACATAACTGAGTAAAAACTGGGCCATCTCTTCCCATCTGTGTGCTAACAACTATTACTTAGTAATGCTTTCACATGTTTGTTAGCACAAAGAAGAAAGTTGCAGTTGCCCTTTAAACACTTTCAAAAACAGAGTTGTTGGACGTTCACTGTGCTGAATGATGTATTCAGCACAGACAACAGGATCAATAGGCAACTAACACAACGTATCACAAACAGTGAGATATCTCTCGCATTTTTATTGACCCATTTGTTAAGTTTGGAATTGATTTAAAGGTTTTATGTAACATTGAGGCTATACATGACTACACGAGTTGCTTTTGCTTAAGCCTTTGCTCGCTTAAAGCTCTGCTGGCTTCCTCTGAGTCTCAGCAGAAACTCCTTTCCCCCCCCTTTTCTTTAATCGGGACTAAAGATTAAAGTTGATCGGTGTGTCTGCCATCAGGGCCCTCGAGGGCTACTTTGCCTGAGGAGATGAGGCTGCCAGAGACCGTGTCTTCTGTCAAATCACCTCTTAATATTGTGCTCCATCAGGACCTGGCTGTCCTCTTCATTTCTTTCTTGTTTCCTTGGCTCCTACTGCTTCTTTTAAACTTCATTTTTCTGTGTTTAACGGAGTTTTGTCTTTTACGTTTCCCTTTGTATTGATTTTTCTATGAAGTAAAATTTATAAAAGTAGCGTACAACGCTTTTTGTAACATTATAACAAAACAAAATGACTCACATTGAATTCATATGAATTAAATGGGATTCAAAGGCTTTAATGGTTTGGAGGAGGAAAGCAGACGGATGTCATGTGTTCCAGTTCTGCTCTGACAGATACAGTATGTCGGATGCTCCAGGTTGTGACACTCTGGAGTTACTGCTGGCTCGAGCATATGGCGGCTCTTACTCCGGTTTGTGAGCCCTTTAATTAGCCCAACGGTCCAAATGAGGTTACTGCATTGACAGAAAGAAAAATCCAATCAAAAGGAGCAGGGAATAGAGAGAAATTGTGTGTGTGTGTGTGTGTGTGTGCGTGTGTGTGTGTGTGTGTGTGTGTGTGTGTGGTGCGTGTGCGTGTTTATGGGTTGATGTGGGTCAGTGGTGGGGATGAGTATCAGCGCACCAAATGTTGTGTAATTCAGCACCTGATTATGTAAGGGCTCAATAGTGTAACTATAGGGGAACTCGATTTCCCCCCATATCCATCCAAACACATGCTAATCATTGTTCTCCTCTGAAGTTCACGGCTAATTGTTTCTCAGGAGAGGTGCCTGGCATCCTCTGCTGCTCCTGCTGTGGAAACGGAGATGGTGTTGCACGCTGTGATGTCAGACACGAACAGGAAGGACCGCGCAGCTTTATTAAGCGAGTTTCCCCCCTGGGGCTTTTTTTTTTTTTAATATTAAAGAGATGGATGTGACTGACAGAAGTCTTGTGAAAGTCCAAAGCAACTTAAGAGTGAGGAAATAATAGATAACTCTGCATCATGCCATTAACTGACATAACATACAGCATAAAACATGCTGCAAGAAAACCCAGACGAGTACAGTGCAGTGAAGGATTGACATTTTCACTTCAGCTGAATATCTGTATGTGTGTCAGAAAGCCAACATCATGCACGGTGGAACTCTACATGACACCTGTCAAGACCGGGAAATGGCTCTTTTCTGTTCTCCAATTCCCCTGCTCCATCAGGACGGCCTTGTTCCTTTTCTCACTGGAACAAGAAGATCACAGGCTCTCCTCCGTCTCACATCTCTCTTTCATTCTCACCCTCTCTTGTTTCTTCCCTTTTGCTCACTCTTTTGCACTCTCACATCTCTCTTTCATTTCCTTGCACACTTCTTTTCTTTTCTTTTTTTTGTTCTTGTTTCTTAGCTTTTGCCCAGTCTTGCCACTCTGTTGCCTTCTGTCTCTTTTAGTTTTCTGCTCTCCTTCTCTGTCTTTCTGGCCCACTTGACTTCACCTCCTTCCTCGCAGCTCAGCTGCTCTGGGATTGTCCCTGATCAGTCGACATCAAAATACCTTCTCCTCACTGTTGGCCTGTGTTCTCCTCATTTCGACCATGTAATATTAAAGTCAGTGGGGAGGCTTGTTGGCGGCGGAGGAAAAGAGACCGAGAGCAGGAGAGGGAGGGAAAGCGATGTCACCCACAGCAGAGCCAGCGAGATGAATGCACTTTGACTAAATCTCCCCTTTAGCCACTTATTATTATTCAAAAAGTCCAAACCCTGCTCTACCGCAGCTCTAAAACTGCATATAAAATGTGGAGGATGCATTTGTCGAGACTCGACAAACAATGCTTTTTAAGGCAAGGTTGAGACTGAGAACACGCTGAGACCTTTGTGATTGATTATGCACATTGATTACTATTGTACAGCTGCCACAAAAGAAACAGATTGCCAAATATGAAGGACTGACTCACTGAATTTCATGTTTCTTCTTGACGCGTGACCAATAGCTTTTTGGGAATAAATGAACCGCTCACATTCACCTATCAAGAGAACCATTTTACTCTGGGTCCCTCTGTAGTGCAGCCCACCAATGAGGCTACATTGCAGCACATGTGCAATTAACGCAGGACAGATGGTCCAAGTTCACATCAAATCAATGCTGAGGATGAAGTGATGGGGAGGGAAGCCCGGATTGCCCCATGGGGCCCCCACGGCTTCACTGTTACTGATGCATGGTTCAATTTGACATGTTTGATCAGGTGACTCTATGCAAGTGTGTCCTCTTTGAAATTGAAATGAATGCCAGGGAGTATTTACAGTATCCCTCTGTGTTTTGTTACACAGGTGGATCCGCATTATGAAATCTATAATTTTAGATTACTCTCATGCATTATGCATGTGACATGCCATTAGTGAAGACAGGTAGAGGCAGGACCAGGGGGAGGGAGGGGTTTAATGAATTTTTCAGATGATGATGATAGGAGGATTTGCATATGCGGTAGGTGACATTGTGTTTGTTCTGGAAAATTGGTTGAGATTAAGGTTCATGGTCATGGTGTGTCTGTACCAGCTAATGCTGTGATGAAGAACAGGAAAGTATCTGGCTGTGTTGTGAGTGGTGTGATCCTTGTATTTGGATAAATTAATTAATCTCTGCGGTAATCCTGACCTTGTTAAATTAATTTCCATGTTAATAAAAAATGTAACACTGTTCGTACTTCTACTGCTGATTAAATACAAATACAACTATGTGACACACAGCACTGCTTCACAGTGTGTTTGACCATCATGTCAGATTATAGTTTATTGTATTATCATTTGAGCGGCTGTGGCTCAGATGGTAGAGCAAGTTGCCCACTAATTTTAAGGTTGGTGGTTCAATCCTCCTGTCAACATGCCAAAGTGTCCTTGGGCAACACACTAAAGCCCTATTTCCCCCCGATGGCAGGTGAGCATGGCATGGCAGCTCTGTCACAATTGGTGTGTGTGTGTGAATGGTAGTCCAAATTTAAAGCACTTTCGGTTCTCTATAAGTGCAGATCATTCACTATTTTTTAGATTTTATTTTCAACCATTGTAAATTAGTATGCTACTTAACACCCTTCAAGCAGTGCAAACAGCAGTTTCAGATGATCTTGACTTGAGATCCACTGGCTTGAATGGTGGTAGGGATATAACCAGACCCAGAACCAGATTTGACTGCGTGAATATACTGTAGGTCTGTCCAGGCTCCATAGAGCATCTTTTGCAGTTGTTCCATCCTACTGGGTGTAGAACTCGGGTTCATTTTAACCAATCATACCAGCCAACACTTTGCCACCGCTGCAACTACCTTCGGCCCAAATCCACCAGTGTTTTTTCCTAAACATGGAACTTTTAAAATGTATTTTAATGGACAGCAGCAGCGTAGCAAGGTGCTAAGTGTTTATTCTGTGATGAGCCCTGAACATTCTGCGTTTTTTTTCCAGTCACGGAGAGTTAAAAAAATATTAACGCTGTGGTTGTCACTATCACCAAACATCCGTGATGTCATCCATTGGTTTTTAAACTGCCTTTTTGAAGCCTCCAGCCTTTTGACCATCACGATCTCTGTTTTTTGAGTCAGAAGTGACCTTATTTGGATCTGAGGACACTACGCCCATACACCTATTACGGAAACCTGACCGCATCCCCGGCATGGAAATCGAACCACAGACACCAGAAGAATAATGAAGGATATGGTACGACTTAATGAGCGCTCATACAAAACAGAAAGATCTGTCAAACTAGTTACTTTTTTTTTTTTTTTTTTACCATATTCACTATCTCAGAGTTTTAGCAAGCTAACATTTGTCAATTAACATGAATCATAAAGCTGAGTTTAATGGTCATGTCATTAGTTTTGCAGGTATTTGGTGCTTCAAGAGTAAAAGTCAAAGGATCACCAGTAATCCATCATATGGAGAACATGATGATGTAATTTCATTGCAATCCATTTGATCATTGTTGAAATGTTTCAGTTTGCACCATTGCACAACAACAATTTTTAATATCATTATTATCTCACTGTTTTATTGATTTGATTTATTCTTGATTTTCAACATTCTGCCACACAAAGCAAGTTCAGTGGGGTTTTTTTTAGTTTTTTTTTTTTTTAATGCAAATTCATTTAGAAACTAACTCAAGATGGTCAGCTGTCACCTGCCTTCGGTGGCTGATTCAAAACCTTAATCTCGGACTGTTAGTCAAAGATTTGTCATACATGACAATGGCGTAGCCTACTTTTTTCTCCAACCATAAAAAAGACATTAGAAGTCAGAAACTGGTCTCCATTTACCACAGTCGGTTCACTTTCTACCGGAGGCAGTCGTATGAACTGAAAAGCCTTCACCAAAAAGAACAGAATATTTATATCTCACCCTCTGCCTGTATGGCATCAATGCTGAGCAGCCATGATTATAACTGAAGTGTTGCGATAATGACCTTGCTTCGGGTGCTCAACAAAATATTAATTAGAGGTTTCTGTGTTTATGAGTCAGCTGTGCTCGTTATGCAACCCAGGCAAGCAAAACAGCGAACAGTTTGGCTGTGAATTCACCAAAAGCACTCGGCTGTGTGGTTGCTCTTTGTGCACAAAGCCAAGCTGCTGTTAGAGAAACCACAGCACAATTAGTCACTGCAACGATTTCTTGACACGTATTCATCAATTATGTAAAAGAAAAGTGATGAAAAATCAATACAATATAAAAGATGCGGCAGTTTTAATAGAAAGCTTTTTGCGGGACTCCATCATCAATGATATCCTTCAGCACCTGCCACCTGCAGTAGCTGAGGGAGCTGTTTGCAGGGGTGTGGGGGGGGGGAGGCGTCAGCAGAGATAGCATTATGAGCGTCCTTGCCAATTAACAGTTTCTATTTCCCAACCAAAGCCTGCGGTCTCGCTCCCTCTCTCTCTCGCTCTATCAATGCTGCCCCTCCTCGCGTTCAGCCGGCTCTGATTTGTATTCAGGTGGTTTCCTCTCTTGCCTGTGTGTGACTCTGCAGAGCAGGTGTCCATGGCTGTGGCTCAGACAATGATAGCCCACTGATAAGCTGCCTCGCACAGACTCGTAGATGAGCAGGGACCCTGTGTTTTCCTCTGACAAGACTGACATGGTTTCAGCTGGTATTTTGCTGTCATGGAAGCTCATTTAAATGCAGGGAACATACACTTGCAAATCCCTATGGATGTGTTCTGTATTAAACTGCACAGTGGCTATTAGTTGTTGTTGTGTACAGGACTTTTTTTTTTCCGCTATACATTTGTTGTAGGCTTGTGTTAAAAGAGCAGCAGTCAGTTAGTTCAGCTACGATTACACCGAATAGTCTAATTCTGTCTGAAGGCAACACAACTGCCTCTAAAGGTCACCTATCTTGCATCTTGTTTTTTTGTTTTTTAAATCTGTATAAGATCTAGGTTATAAAAAAAACAAAAAACATTTAACAATATGTAACCTGTTAATTGGTGAGGTTTAGAGCTGGTAATACGCTGATTTAGTTATCTTTAGGCTAGCTGAGCTAATCATCTACTGACGAGCTTTGCCGAAAGGAGAATGCTATCACTTTTCCAGAGTGTCTAACTCTCCAAAAGTAAAGATGAATTCATCAACATTACACTCGGGGTTTGCCATATCAAATCGTTCACAATAATACCGTTCTAATTTTAATACGATATGAAAATGTTGTATCGTGATACATGCACTATTCTGACCTGTTGACATTATGACATCATACCATGATGCAGCGTTAACTGGATGTTTTTAGTGAATATGTGAAGGCAAACTGTTGTTGTATGCTAACATATAAAACTGTTGAAATTGTATGTTATCAAATATTTTTCTGTAATTTTGTCATATCGATATAAGAATATCTTTATCACAAAAATACCTAGCTATATCGTGATATAATCTTCAGGCCATATTGCCCACCCCTATATAACTATTAATTCGATTTGAAAACATTTGACATTGGCTTATAGAAAACATGAGTAACTTGCATTCAGTTTTTGTCCATAGTAAAGGCCAGTTATTATTGGCAGCTGGTTCCAATCTTTTCTTGTTTTTTTGCTGTTGCTGTGATTCGTTTGATCACATGTGGATCGTAAAATGCACCTTTTAAGCCCTCTGAAACCTCGGCTGGCGGTGCAACGTTATCTTTTAACAGTTGTAGGACTTATGGGCAGATCCCACAGGTCCAAGCTGTCTAGTATCCCCAAGACAGCTCCTCTGCGTGATGATATTGTGCTGGCTGACGCAGCCATCCGGCATGATACCACAGCGATTATCTCCTGTAATCTTTAATAACGTCCCAGGGAGGAAGACGCAGTGCAATAAGCTGCATCTTCTGTTACCGGCCCTGGATGACTAAAATGAGAGGCAGGTAGAGAGAAGGAGGGATGTAGTGTCAGCCTTGAGTTACATACTTTAACCTCAGTACAAGGTTAAAACTACTTGTATATAACTGTGTTCATTTTGCAGACACATTTCTGTCCTGCAGTTCCCACACTTTAACTGGTACAAAGCAGTGTCATCGGGGTCATTAATGGCTCCTAAAATGTATAGCTAAAAAAATGAGTCAAGAGTTTGGGTGAACTAAAGCGTACAAATAAATACATTTTCGATTTCACCTTTTTTATTTATTTATTTTTTTCGATTTAAACTTAACTTTTTGACTTTGATCACAGGAACAATGTTTGTGCCCAAGTTTTTTGAACGTTGCCTCAGGGTTTTTCATTCCCCACTGAGCTGCAACGTTAATCTTAGTGTGTGCATCTGGGTGTATAATTGAAAAATGACTACGTATAAATTAAGGATGCCAAAGTAATAGCATGGTAATGTGATGTACATGGAAAGTGAAGGGACAGTTATAAAAGACTGAAAAACTGATAGTTACGAACTGGACCTAAATTTCAACACACTATTAGATCAGCCAATCATCTTTGGAGAAATTTACTGAAAAAGTTGATTTCGTGCTTTTGTGAGAAGACATCCAATAACTGAGCCAACTGAGACTAATCTCATCATTCAAAATACACATCGAGTAATTCTTCAAATGGAAATGGGACCTGTGCAGAAAACTTTAAAGCTGGATTAATTAATACTTTTATACTTACAGTAGTTTAAATGCCTGCTTGCATGAGGAAGGTGTAGCCCTGAATCCATCCAGAAACATCACGCAACAGATCCCCTCAGTCTTACTGCAACTTCAAGCATTACATAACCTTTGTGTTTTCTTCAACATCACAGTTTGGATTCACCCTCACTGCTTTCACTGACTCCGGTTCCCGACTCAAGCTAGAAGCAGTTTTCCACAAAAACATGACACAGTTAAGACTTGATTCCACCAGGACCGGCTGTGTTGTGTTAAGGCTTCAATACAACCACCGGAGCTGGTCGGGGCTGATGTAGACAGCACTTGCGAGTCCACCAGATGAGCCACAGCGCATTTCAGAAGCGTCCCAGAAGTAGATTTCAGCTCCGCTACACTAAAAATATGCACCTAGTCTATTTTTGATGGAAGCTGCACTAACCTGCCCCTGTGACTGTGAATGTGTGTGTGTGTGTGTGTGAGTGGGTGAATAGGAGGTAAAACGCTTTGAGACCACAAAGGTGATAAAGTGCTTTATGAGTGCACCGTTTATCATGGCGAAAGAGCCAAATATTTCCGTTCAAAGGAGACCGAATCAAAGCAAAAACGAGACGGACTATTAACTAAGAGCTAACGTCGGGTGTCTAAATAAGCAACTGTTTGTTAACATGTTCATCATAAAACCTTTTAGGCGATAATTTGCCTGTCCTGTGTTTACCACTTGTTGTGCCTCCCCCCCAAAATTGTTTTATTTATGCAGGTTTAACAAGAATACAAATGATGAATTTTTCTGCCGCAATTTCACATTTTAGTTTTTTGTTTGTATTTCAGCACAAGTTGTCATCAATTTAGAAATGGTGGGACTCAACACCTTCATACTGGCAGGTATGAGCGCCACGCTCGAGCTTCGGAAGCAACTTTCAGGCTTCTTGTTTTAATTTCATATTGTTATTTTGCAATATATATGCATGTTCATTATACCTGCAAGCAGATAAAATACATTGTATTTGTTTTTTATACCACTTTTTGTGTAGTTGATTGTAAGTCCTGGAAGACATGGCAGGCCATATGCGTTATCCGTCTGTCTGTGTGTGTGTGTGTGTGTGTGTGTGTGTGTGGGGGGGGGGGGGGGGGGGGGGGGTTTGCAATAATCAAGAACAAGCACTAAACTGACAGTATTGATCATGTATTTTGCAGAAGGGAGGGGGGAGGAGGGGGTTGAGGGTGGTGTTTACGGGTGATGGCGAGGTTTGCAGCCAGTCTGATGGGGCTCGTGTTTTTCTCCCTGTGATCATGGATGAGGAGTCATGGTGGCCGCGGCTGCTCCGTGTCCGCCGCGAATCCAGGAAGGATATTTATGTTGACAGCGCTCCTTCTCCCACCAAGCCCGGGAGGAGGATCACACAACCTGTCAGTCAGATTGATGTCTCCCCCGACGGCACAAGTTAAAAGGAAAGGAGGAGAAAGTAATGAAGAGAGGATAGAGGATGGAGAATGCTCCCAGGGTTAGAGATGGAGGAAGATGATCTCTCACTGCTGCATCATCGGGATTCAATTCATCGCATTGACATTCACACGTGTACACAATCCCTACTGTATGTACTGGAAGTTGTACCCAGAGCACTGTTGTGTGGAGCAAAGCTGCTCCATTTCACAGAGGATTTGTTGAATATTTCTTTGATGTGTTGCCTCTTCAGGAGAGGAGAAAAAAATATGTATAAGGAAGAGCTTGATACAGTATAGATCAAATGAAAAGGAAATAGAAAGACACAATGAAATGTTATGAGTGTGACCTCATTGTGCATCGCTGTAATGTTTATAATTTGGGATATGGAGTGGCATGACTGTTATCTAGTCACATCCTCTTCAAAATGGGGCATAGTGTGGTTTTTTTTCAGGTATGTTATTCAACCACAGCCAAGAATGAATTTCCGATCTCTGCGTGCTTTGATATCTGAGATGATTTGTTTTCATTTCATGACCCTGCATTGTGCAACAGAGAATTTTTGTGCATGGCGAGTGCCTCGACATAATGATGAGAGGAAACATAATCTAATTTCTACTTTCATTTACAGGACAAATTGTTCAAATAGAGTGATAACTATCTCCTCTGCCCCTCGCCGCCTCTCTTCCTCCTCCTCCTCCTCTTCCTCCTCCTTCTCCTCCTCCTCCTCTCATCCTCGCCCTCGCCCTCCTTCTCTTTGCTCTCTTGCTTATTTCAACCCCATTCATTCCTTGAAGAAAGCATTTGAAACCAAATGAGAACAAGTGAACAAATGAATGTTTCATGAATGTTTTCATGATGAGAAAATGCAAATGAGGATGAGTGAATGAATGAATGTTTAATGAACGCTTGTTTAATGAAAAGGACTTATTAACTAGAGAGCTGACTTAGCACTGCGCCACAGCCCCGGCCGACCACGCATGAAAGGATCACATTATATTTTGGCAAAAGGGGCGATACAATACATTTGCATGAATAAGCGCTGCTAATCAGTTGGACCTGATTGACGGGACAGAGACATATTGAATTAGCATTTAACTGTCACTTCCCCCTGCCCACCTGTGTTTGTTTTGGATAATATGGCACAAACATACAATCTGATGAAGGAAAACTGGATGGGATGTGCCAGCTGAGGCACATCTTTGTTTTCTGTGGCTGAGATGGGGATAGAGGGCCACACATGAAGCAGATGCATGTATATCATTCACCTCATTAGCTGTAGTGGTCATATTTCCCAACAACACACGCAGAGGTAGAAAAAACTGCTAATTTCACCTTTCATGTCCTCTAAAAGCTGCTTGACAGAGTAAAAAGTTGTGTTTGTGTAAGTTCAAGTGTGTTTGTATGTTTCTCTTTTCAGCCTGTGTGTGCCCGTACAGGTTTGTGCATAGGCTGCAACTTCTGCATGCACGTTTGTGCCTAATAAATACAAGTGAATGAGTACAACCATGTGTATGTGTTTGATTCTTTCTAAAAGTGCCTTTGATTGCAATATATAAAGCCATTGTTGATGCATCTTCCCTCTTTATGGGGTCTTCTTGCATTCTCCATGGCTCTCTCAAGGATTGCCTGATCACCAGGGTAAATCCAGAGGGGATGACTTGATTATATGTTTGACTTTAATAGGACAATAATGTTACATTAATGACACATTTCATTTTATTTCAGAAACACATTTTATTTAACACTACACTCAACAATAATAAAACAAAAACAAATCCACATCTCAGGGGGGACTTATAAATATGTCCCATTAAAGACAAGACACGCATTGAAATGACGCTCTCTTAAATATTATGTCGTTCGCATTTTGGTAGAACATTTTGGGGTGGGAGTTGTTGATTGATTGTCTTTGCAGATTTATATGTTTTCACCCACTAGTTCAAGATAAGGTCATCATTAATTCAACCATCTTCATCTGTCAACCTGAAGGTTTTCCTGGACTTTTAAAGTGCCAGTGTGACATCTCTTTTGAATTCTGTGTTAAACTTCCTATTTGATTTTTTTTTTAAACTAGTGTCATTTATGCTTTTACTTCCTGCCTCGACAACTCCTGTACACACCTGTACCGTGTTACCCTATCAGTCAAGTGTGTACATACGGTCGAGCTTTCCACCTCCCAGTTGCCAGATTGTCTTCGTACTCCCTGTAGTCCAGCTTTCCAGCCCTTCTTTGTACTTTTGTTTGTTTCTCTTGTATGACCCCTAGATAGAAAATGAAGAGTTAGAACTTGTAGTTTTCCCTGTTCTCCTGTTTTGTCATAGACAGCTGTACACGTGCATCTGTTGACGAGCTGCAGGATTTGATATCTTCAAAAACCAGTGAGTCGCGTGAAACAGGAAGGCACACAGCTATTCGACCTTGTCAGTGAGGCAGCGGAATATTATTTAATTTGAGTTTATTGAATGGAAATGTCATCGTGACTAAATAGACATTAAACATTTCAAATGTTGTTAAGGTGAGCAGCTGCTAACAAATGGATTGTTTTAACCCAAAGTAACACAGAATTTGTTGCCCAGATCATGCGACTAGTAAAGTCTCAACGACCCCCCCTCAGTTGCCTCGTTAGTTTTGGTAAAAGTCACCACACAAGCTAATATTATTTACTAGTTTAACAGCAGGAAGGCCATCTCGGTGTCTCTCTTACAGTCTTTTATTTCAACAAGTTTGCCAACAACTAAAAGCCAATCTGAGATTTACTCCAGTCCGGCTTCTTGCTCGGTCCGTTTTTCTTCCTTTCTTAGCTTCCTCTGTCAAATTCCTCTTCAGCCTCCTCACCTCTGCCATGAGGTTTGTACTGAGAATAGAAAACTAGCTTCTTTTTATGGTCAGCTGAAGACCTGTAGTTGTGGTGTGTGACGTAGTGGTGTGAAGTGTTGCGCATTTCTTGCCAGAAATCATGACTCAACCCATGTTAGTGTAAGAACAGGTGTTCAGGGCGTAGAGAGGGAATGAAAGAGGTCCCATTCTCTCTATTAGAGGCCGTGTACCATTACAAATAATGTTGGAGCTGTTACTTTTGGGTAAAATAGTTGCATGATGTTGCTTTAAGAAGACAAAACACACACTTTCTGCACTTTTGTGTTGAGACATTGTTGGGCAAAATGTCAGACAAACTCATTTGTTTCCAGCCCACCCTGACCTTAACAGTTATAAACTTATCAATGAAACAGCTTCTTATCAAACAGTCATTAGCCTGTACAACTGTCCCTTCTCAGAGCAGTCAAGCCGAGATCTTTCTCTTTCTCTCTCTCTCTCTCTCTCTCTCTCTCTCTCTCTCTCTCTCTCTCTCTCTCCCTCTCCCCGACTTCCTGGACACTAAATTGTGCATGTCAGATTGAAACCTACACAAAGCAAAAGAGGTGTGTTCAGTTCACAACCTGAAGGAAAAACATGTTGCCTGGTTCTCAACCGAAACAAATGTGGAGCAAAATCCCGTCCGACTGCACCAATACTGATGTTTGGAGCGCTTTGCTTGACTGACCGGTGTCTCTTTCCACTTGAACTCCTCTCTTGTTTCCTCCTCTTTCCCCAAATTCAAATTTTGTGGCACATATGGTGGCTAATATGAGCAATAACCTAAACCCACACGAGTGGCATCACCTGCACTAACAACCGCGTTTTGTACACTTTACGTTAAAGTCTGTCTGACAACCGTTAGATTCATCTGTCAGTACCTCTGAAGTGTGATTTAAAGCAGCGGCAGTTCAACAGTACATCACGTCCTTCAGGTCGTCCTCCGGATGTAGAGGAGGCTCATCATCTACAGTGGCAGGGTGGCTCTGTTTTATAATCCCTGAATGAATTTAAACCTTTTAGCTCTAAACGGAACCATATTATTCCAATAACTGTCATTATCCCTGGTATTAGCTCCACGGAGAGAACACCGCCAAATGGCAAGGGCCGCTTTGTCTCCTATTTGACCTTCCACACCCACACTCGCTGCATATGGTGTGTCTCTCTCTGTCCGTCCCCCCCAGCCCTCCCCTCTATCTCCCCATCTCCTCTCTCTCCCCTGTTGCTACAGTTGCGTTAGGGGGAAATGGGGCTTAACAAAAATATTGTCAAACTGCCTGGAAAGCCGAGGGGAGGAAGCTGGGCGAGCATATCCAAATAGCCTTCATTTGAATTGCTAATTTGAGCTACAAAATAAAAAAAAATGTGTTGACAGAGCGGAGAGCAGTGCAGAGGAGAGTAGGTCCTTAATAAAGCAACAGTGTTAACTGTTGGGTGAGTGGCTTCAGAGTGAGATCAAAGCCTTTTAAAACAGGGCCGACTTAAGCTTCTTCAGGGGACCTTTCTCACCCATACACACCTCTCTCTCTCACTTTCCCTCTAATTCTGTCCCCACAGTCGCTAGCCTCCACAATCCCCTTTTTTTTTTTCACAGCTTTGGCTTTTGGATGACAACCGCTACTTCCTCAAAGAGCATGCAAATGTCTAAATGTATGTGCAGTAGAGACAGAGCGAGGCAGACAGGCGAGGGAGGAAGAAGGGAAGCTTTGTTAGAAATGTCTAAATTGGGTTGCCTTTGTGCAAATCCACTGATCTCTTTCAAATGAAAAGGGATACATGTGCTTTTGTCCCCCTAATAGGCTGTCCACATACCATGAAAATATCTGCATTGTGTCTGCATGTACACGTGTGTGTGTTAGAGTGGAGCTTTGTACATGTGTACGGCCTCCTGTGGTCTGTAGATGCATGCAGGCGTGACAGCAGGGACCCACACATCAAAACACATAGTTACTCGTGGAATAGGAGTCAGTCACTGGTGGAGACACACAAACACAACTGAGAAACACAGGTCCACACACGTTTACATATACAGTACAGCACGTGTCTTTTCCTTCATATATACAAACCATTAATGCAGTCTTTCAAAGTGCTGTTAAGTAAGCAGTTAATACCGTCTGAGGCATCTTCACTGAAGTAATGGACAGGCCAGAGTCGAACCGTTCGCCCACCTAGTGCATTCTTTACTCATACCATCATGCTTATACTATTCCCTCTTACCACAGGCAAAAATAGGAGCTTTCTGTAACACATTATGGATTTTTCATGTTGATATCTAATCCATTTAACTAATGGTTTGGTCTTATTCACATGTGCGAGTGAATTGGTAAAACATTTGGTTACCTGCTGTCTAATGGACCTCATACATTTCAGAATTTTTACTTTTCGTATAAAGGATTCTGCTGGTGTTGATGACAAAATGAGGATATTCAATTATTTTAACAAGTATTTTATATCATCTGGCTCGCTCTACTTCTGTACTTTTATAAAAATAGGGTCTAATTGTTAATTAAGTACATTTCTACGGCTTTCACCTCACCTACATAGACCCCCATAAGGAAAGATTCACAAAAAATAATATATAGTTCATTTTGATTCTTTTGCAGTTGTTTTGCATCAGTTTTGAATGCAAATGTATTGTGTCTCTTTGCAGTCACCTCGCAGTCCCTGTTTCTCTTTAGGAGTCTGTGTTTGTGGCTTTTTATAGTTGACTTTTGTCTCTTTGAGGTCATTTTGTATCTCTCTGTAGTGGCCTATGTTTTTGGTGTCTTTGTAGTCTTTTTGTGTCTGTTGTTGTTTGATTGACTGTCTAACTAGGGTGGGGTACCGAACTTTGTAACTTTTATGGCACTGACTGAACTGGTTTGGCAGTGTCTAGCATTGAAAAAAAGCATTGTCATGCGCAACCATATTTCAATACTTGAGTTACATCCACACAAAGAGGTTTGTGTATCTACACTGCTGCAGATTTCATTGGTGTCCGTGAGCCACAGCATACAGAGCCTTTACTCAGGTGTCCACACACCTGTTGGCATTGCATGTGCTGCAGTAACAGGAAGCTTCCCTGTGTGCAGCCGGCAAGCTAACATCTACTGATAGTATGTGAGGCATTTAGAGGACATCTGTTAATTGTAGCTTCAGAAAACAACCTGGGTGACACTCTCCCCCTCTAAAAGGCATGAAAACTAAAGATTTGTATCATAATGTGTAAATACATTTTCTTATTCTTTAAACAGATTTTTATAAAATTGTTATTAACAAAAGTAGTGGCATCAAAGTCATCAGCACCAATATAAAAAAGTTTTAGAACGATACCCAGCGGTATGTCCAACAACTAATGCACTTCCTACAGTCTCTGATCCAAGGGCCCCATGACCCCTTACATCTTAAATATAGTTTAGAAGCTTTGTCTTCTAGACAATCATTTACAACTTAACAAATTGTTTACCTCTTTCTGTTTTCAGTAAGGTTTTATCTTTTACATGTTTTTTTTTCTCACATTTAAAGTTTGTAATCACAACATCAACTAAACCCAAGCGTATTCTAAACAATTTATTCAAGTTTCGAATAGCGAATGATATAAAATCTTTAAAGTCTGTTAATAGGAAAACACCTACCTCCCACTTCCACACATCTACCCCAACATGAAGCAAATATTTTATACAAAAAATTATAATTAAAACTCCTACGTTAGTCCCAGATTGACTCTCTCACAATTTCTTCACTCTCGCATATCCCACTCCTCCCCCTCATATTACAACCAAAATAAACATGTCTGCTGTGGGATCAAACAGAATATTGTGTTCAACCACAACATGACTTGAGACTAGACTGATCTTTGCTCTGTGAATAAATGAGGCTGCTCACAAGTCATTCTGCAGTAGTGCCAAATTCATCATTTGTATGTTGTCTTTAAAAGAGAGAAATCCGAATCTGACAACTAACATATAATGTCGGTTTTCTTCTTTCTGTCAGTCAAGTCACTGGTCAAAATTGATGCAACACACTTTCTTTTTTTTTTTTTTTTTTTTTAATTATTACAGTCAAACTTGATAGTAAATATAAGCAAATGAGTCATAAAACAAGATGCATATACATATTGAAAAGTGTTTATACATAGTTGATTTCGTTTTCTCTTCAAGTTCTTTTTTTTTTCTTTTTTTTTTTTACAAATAAATGTTAAATTCCTTCTCTGTCACCTTTTAAAAAATATATATATATACAAAGCAATTAAATTCTGTATCACAAGACAAAAAAATTTGGGAGCATGTGAAGCTTATTGGATGTGCTTTTTAAAACTCAGTCCAGAGACTTCAGTGTACTGGAGTGCAGCTCATCCAGGCTATGTGGAGTGTAATGTAGGTCAGATGTGTGAGTACAGTGCCGGTTCACAGCACTGACCCAGTAAGGAGCCCTCTGTCCTGTTTGCTGTCATCCCACCTCACCCGGCACTCGAGGTTAGGTTGGTCCCTCTGATTGTGTCATGTGGTGGCCAGAGGAGCAATGAGGCAGGAGCATCCAGCTGTCTGATCATCTGCAGAAGGCATCCGGGATGTCATTGTGATGACAGCTGGTTCTCGGTGTAAGGTCCAGAAAACCCCAAGGGTTCAGGGGCTTTATTAAATATTTATTAATTAAAGATTTATATATTTTTTTAAGGCTGTGGTTGATATTGTCCCCATCACGTATGAACAGTGAACCTGTCCACATACTCCCAAACAAACCATACTTGTACATAGCAGTACAGCTACAAAGATACAGTTCAATTTAGCAACTAGTTCGTCTAAATGGAAAAAGCAGCCAGTTAAGTTATCACAAAGACTGGAAAGAGGGGTAGACAGTCATCTGCTTTGGATGTTATCAGCCCATTAAATGGACATCATCAGTTGTCATCAGGGCCAGAAGACCTGGCTATGAGGGCCCTCCTCCAACTTCTGCTATCCATTATCTACAACATATATGACTATTGGAGATTACCAGCGACAGGGCTGCTGGACCTTTGTTGTCATGGTGACAATAAGAAATGTGGTTAATGATGTGACAGTTGTCCCCAGGCTAGGTTCAGGAAAATATCATAGTTTGGGTTACAGTACATACGAACTTAAGTGTCGTTACGGTACATAAGTTAAAGGAGCAGCGTGTAGAATTTAGTGGCAGCTGGCAGTGAGGTTGCACCTTGTGAACAACTGAATACCCCTCGCCTCACCCTCCCCTATCAAAGCGTAGAAGAGAATTTACAGTGGCAACAAAACTTGTGAAAAATGAATAAGTTGCACAAGGCCCTCTCTACAGCCAGGTTTGTGTCTGGCTGGTCTGGGTTTCTGTAGAAACATGGCACGCTCCATGGAAAAGGAGTCACTCCCGAAGGTAGATATAAAGGGCTCACTCTAATGTAATGAAACCCAACGATTCTTAGGCCCTTTTAACTTGTGTAAAGTTAAATTAAATTGAAAAGTTGACTTTTGTTTTCACATGGGACACAAATAGCAGTCTCCTGGGGGGGAAAAAAAAAAAAAAAAAAAAAAAAAAAAAAAAAAAATGCTCCGTTCTTGCTTTTTAGCACATAACTAGACTTCCCTCTTTACTCCCGTCATTATTCCTACAGCCAATAAAGGTCACATAGTTGGTGCAGTATTCCAATTCTGAAGCAATATTATGGGAACAATCACAACCGATAATAGCCATTTGATGGGCTGATAACATGCGACTGGTGTGAAACAGATGACCTGGCTCTTTCCAAACTTAAGCTACCGCTGCCACAGTGGTAAGATTACCTGATCGCGGTATTTGAGCCAAGGTCGCACAAGTCAAACCGCTCAGTCGTGGATTCTGAAATCTCCGGCAACTTCTTGAATGAATTAGCTGAAGACCTGATAAGGTGCCTTGTCTACCCCAGCTATATGCTGCTTATGGTATACTATGTGCTTCATAAAAGTCACTGCCTGCCATTCAAATTCATTCATACATATTTAGTATATCTCACAAAACCAATGTGATCAAAGGGATAGAAACAGGTTTAGCAATTGCTGTACATTTAAATCTTAAACTTCGAATTGTATAAAATGCAACAGGATGGGTAGTTTTAGGGGTTATTGTGATTTGATGCAATGAAATTAGGATTATAAAAACCTTTTCACTTTCTGTTAAAAACACTGTCTATGTTATGGAGAGAATAAGGGCACACACAGTCGATATTTGTTGTACAGGACACAGAAATACAGCGCAGATATGAGCAGCGATGAAACGCAGTGTCTTGAAAAAGGTCAACTTTGCCAAACATCACAAAGTTCAATGGGAAAAGGTAGACGTGGGGGTTTGTGTGTCCTTTTCACCGTACTTGTTTTTTCTCCTGTAAAAAATTGAATTAGCGGGTGGTACATTAAGTAGCTTATGTTTAGTTTATGATCATCAACCCCCTCCCGCCCCCTCCTCCCCCCTTCCTTTTTTTTTTTACCACCGTTCTTTGCTCCTATTTTTTCCTGACGGATGTCGAGGAGCTTCCCACGCTGCTCCACCTTACTCCTGTACCTGCCTGCGAGGCTCCGCGACGGCTCTGTGTGTTTGTCGACTTAATGCTGGAGCATGGCTCTAATCTGCCATTAAGACAGGGGGAGAGAGAGGCTTACTGGTGTTTCTCTTACAAATCCACTTCGAGAAAACCCCGGCAGAAATGCTGCACTGCATCCCGATGGATTAGTGGTGTGGCTACCAGTGATGACGAGGAGAGGAGAGGAGGGGAGGGGAGGGGAGGGGAGAGGAGAGGAGAGGAGAGGAGAGGAGAGGAGAGGAGAGGAGAGGAGAGGAGAGGAGAGGAGAGGAGAGGAGAGGAGAGGAGAGGAGGAGAGGATAGGAGAGGAGAGGAGAGGAGAGGAGAGGAGAGGAGAGGAGGGGAGGGGAGGGGAGGGGGAGAGGAGAGGAGAGGAGAGGAGAGGAGGAGAGGAGAGGAGAGGAGAGGAGAGGAGAGGAGAGGAGAGGAGAGGAGAGGAGAGGAGAGGAGAGGCAAAGGTCAAAAGTGATGTGATAGAGGAAAGGTGAGGATGGAAAAAAAAAAAAAAAAAAGGTGTACAGATTGAGAGCTACAAGGACAGCCAAAGAGAGTCAGTGAACCCAGGGAACCTAGGTGAGAAAAAGAAAGCGTGTGCATCCAAACATCACATTTACAGTGTGTGTGTGCACGTGGGAGAGAAGTGAAAAGGAAAATCACAAAGGAAGGCAGGGGTGTAAGAGCAGCAGAGGGAGGACAAAAGGCAGAACAGAGGGAGATGGTGGCACAGTGTGGGTGTGCTGGTTGTAGTATGAGGGGTGGTCAGCTGTAACATTAAATATCATATGTCCACACAGCGTTTATTTAATGTCGTGTGCAAATATCAGTGACTGACCGGGCCCTGCGCTGCGTCTTAAACCCTCTCAACCTGTTCAAATACACAACAAATTTACTCCGCCATACGTCCTCCTTCCTCCTCCTCCTCCTCACTCCGCCTTTGTTTTAATGATAGACAGACTGTACGGCCCTCCCAGTGTCACTGCGATGCAGCCCAGGCATGACTAACACCTTTCTGAAGGCTGTCCATCTGTGATGGGAACACCGGAGAGCCAGAGCAGGGTTCTGATATGAAGCAGTCCTGACAGGCAGATGGCTCAGCTCCTCTGTGCCAGGACTATGCCCAGTCCCTCCCCCTCCCTCTCTCCCCTCTCCCCATCCCCCGTCTCCATAACTCACCCCCCTCTTGGCCCAATCTGTGGATTGGCCTTGAGGGCAATAGAAGTGACCCACCTGCACTGACCGGGGACCCCAGTGCAGCGTTCATTTTGTTCCGGATCATTTTAATGAATCAGAGAGCCTAAGTCCCACTTAGAAAATGTGAAACTGCCCACGCTCTTCCAAGGAGCTCCCCCTCTAAAAGGTAAGTGAAAGGTCCTTTTTTTCTTTTTTTTCTTTCTTTCTTTCTTCTCTACCAAACACTCTTGGCTTTCCGTGGGCAGTTGCCATGGCTACGATAAAGTAAGCGACCACCTGTGGGCTCGCTTCTGATGTAAAAGGAAAAAGAAAACGAAAAAAAAGGCAAAAAGAGACAAATCACCAGACTGCAAACTGATTGACCGAGAGTACCCTGGAATAAATCCAGCATTTCAGCTCTCTGATGTTTCAGGACATTCACGCAGGCAGATAAAAACATCTTGATTCAGCAGACAGCAAAGTCTTCGGATCAATCAGAGAGGAGCTCAGTCACAGTGGGCATGGGCAGCAGATCTCAGCCCGGGTCAAAGCAGCCGAACCCCCAGAGCAAGTCGCTCCACAGACTCCTCTCCTGCTGGACATCAATCTTCAGAGCTGCTGTCTTGGCAAAGAGCAGATTTGATTTCTCCACTGAACAGCACTCAACCCTTGACCTCCCTCCCCTCAAAGCCCTGGTTGTCCCAAGTAGTTGCTATGGTTACTGTAAACCGGGCGGTGGTTGTGTTTGCAGCCCTTGCAGGGTGCACAGCCACTATGAACATTATAGGAATAGATATAAATTAGTACAAGCCTCTCGCAAAGTGTAATTGAATGTAGTCAGCGAACACCCCTTGTCAATAAATTACCTATTTATTTCTGGCCTTGGACAAGGTGACTGCATGTAATACGTGCCAGCGTACTGTGCAGCCTGCTGCTCTGAGTCTGAGCAGAGCAGAGGTAGATCCTGTTTAAAACCGCAGTCATGTCGGAGCGCTTTCCACTCCTGTGCGGACGCAGCAGCGCTCCTGTGCACACTAGCCTGTACTTGTATGCGTACGTACATGTGTCCAAGTGTGTGTTGACGTGGTGCCAGTGGGTTCCTCATGCCAGCGCCACAGCCTGGTGAGGCAGAGCAGCATGTCAGCTGCACAGCTGCGTGCGGGCAGCTCCCATTGGTCGAGGTTAACGAGGTAGAGAGCACATCTGCATCGGAGCAGCACGGATGAGTGAGGCTGCAGCAGAAGCTGCTGTGCTCTCTCTCTCTCTCTCTCTCTCTCTCTGACTTGGCTGCGTGTGTCTTAATGTGTGTGAGGAATGCATGACTGTGGGTTTATTTTGATGTCAGGAAGGGTGTCAATATGTCAGTGGAAAGAAAATATAATTTATTCCAGCGCAGGGTTATTTACAGCTCGATAGTTTGAAATCTAAAAGTGTCATTTTCCATTGACTGTGATGGTTTGAGAGCTTTAATATGCAATTTAACAAGAAACTGTACTTTTCATGTACATGCATTAGTAGGAGTATAAAGTATGTGCGTGTGCGTGTGCGTCTGGCTGGCTAGCTGACTGGCTGGCTGGCAATATGTGTGAGAGCAGCAGATATAGCACAGTCCAGGAAACCTAAGACCAGACTGGGTTCATCTATGGCTGTCAAGATCATGCAATTTCATCATGCAGCTTATTATTAATTATCATACTAATAATCGTGATTAACAGCTTAGTTGTATTTTTCTGGTAAATTAATGACACTTATAGTAAAAGCTAACAATTTAATAATATACATAAGGAACTATTTCTTGGCATTAAACATTGGAACATATAAATCAAGAAAACATTATTTGCCTTTAATTTCACTGGGCAGATATGACATTAATAACAACTTAAATACTAAGCTAACACAGAAAAATGCAAAGAAACTACTGACAATCCCAGGTACCAATTTTCAAAATAAACACTGTACTGTGGTGGCCCTAATTCTCAACTCATGTGCATTAAACCACAGCACAACGGGAGGGTGGAACGAGATGGCATCATTAAAAGAGCGCCTGTCAAACCTTAAACAGGGGAAACGATAGTTTCATCCAGCTGTTTTTACATAGATGAATGGAAATGACTCCAATAATTATGCACAATAGTTGTGGTTTGCTCAAATAACTGCAGTCAAGTGATTATGTAATAAATGGGACAGGCGTAGGTTCATCCTCAACTTGTTACTTCAAGACAAAACTGAAGTGGATCAAATTCAAAACCAGGTCGATTACCTTTAAAAGACGACTGATTATTTCTACTTTCCTGTATTTAGCCACCAAACAAACAAGGAGTTTCTCCACAAATTACAGGTGCATCGAAGAGAAAAACTAAATCATGGCAAGGGGTGCCGTCCTGCGAAGGCAATAAATTCTGTAAATAAACAGCTCAGCAGAGAGGAAGAAGAGATAATATGATTCCATTCACTGCTCATCAAATTTAAGTAATTTCATAAATAATGAATTCACTCTTCTTCACATTTCTACTACGCGATGCTCTACATCAACTAAAAAAAAAAAGAAAAGTGCAGGGTTTTATTGTCCCGCATCCCATCACAACCACAGGTCAGGACAAGTGGACTGAGTAACACTGCTGCACTCCTCACTGTGGACCAGAGTTCATGAATGTAAGCAGGCTTCGATTATGCGTGTGCTGTCCTTGGCCTCACTACGGTCTACTGCTAAGTATGAATGCAAGTGTACTCAGTCATGCATAAATATGTCTTTGTGCCTAATGCTGTTGCAGCGCACAGTAGTATCTATCTAGGACAGTAGCATGTAGTGATTGTTGTTTACACAGCCTATTTACATTAGAAAGGCCCGTAACAATAGACGGTCTCACCACGAAGATCCGATAGCCGGGGGTTTTAACGTTGAAGCCCATCGTCCTTATTGTCTGTCTCACCCAGGGAATGTAGAATTAACAGATTAGCCAACTAGAGGGGGGGGGGGAGAGAAGCAAAAAACGCCTGCATCTGCTGTTTGATTTAGAAAAAGGAAGACAGTAGTGATTGTTTGAGCAAGCATGTATGAAATCATGTCTATTTGAGGATAATGACCGAAATGGTATGCACACAGGACCTGATGAATGTAAGCAGGCTTCGATAATGTGCTGAAGCAAGTGTCTACCCTTTTTCTGTCTTTTCTCCTATTTTCAGTGTGTGTGTGTGTGTGTGTGTGTGTGTGTGTGTGTGTGTGTGAGATTGAGTGTATGAACTGACGCGTGTCTGTGTTGTGAGTGAGACAGACAGAGAGAGAGAAAGCATGGAGGCGAGAGGAGAAGCAGAGAGGGCAAACATATTCCTCTTTACCTTGGATCCACCGGCTGAGTCACTGCAGATGGAGGGCATTTTTCATGCTGCATTGCTACACAGTTCTTTTTACTGCGTTATTTTCCATGACACTCCTCCCCAGTGATGTTGGAATCTTAAGGAGGCCCCTGACTGTGATTAATATAACGGTCTGCCGTTACCGCCTGACATTTGAGTTCGTCTCCTACGATCACTGCACATCTGCCTCTTCCGGAGGTGCGCGTTATGGCGACAGCCTCGCGTCATGCTACATTACATAGGAAGGCACGGCAGTTAGCAGAATACTCTACATCTGGCTCCTTTCTCTATTTTTAATTTTACTTTCATTGTCTTCTACCTTTGTCTCTCCGTCTGCCACCCACTGCCTCCCTCAGATTTCTCTATCTGCCTTCAAACATATAGCATCTCTCTCAATCTGGTTGACTCCTCGCACACCTGCAGTGTTTCTTTTCCAAGTAGGTGCTAAATATCATTAACTTTGTTTGCCCTGGGAAAGTTTCTGGTGTAATTATACGGCGGATTCACTGTTTGTTAAGATTTTAGAGTTGTGCTCTGAAGCGATGTATCGCAGTAGCACCCCCCGTAGAACAAATCAAAACTGGGTCAGAGCTTCAAAATATCAAAAGAGGAGCCTTATTATCATTTCGGTGTATTGTCGAGCTTCATATTCTGCCAGATAAAAACTCTCTAAACAATAGGTTGGCACATTTAGGATGGAGATGAGGATATGGAGGGAGGAGAGGAATACCCAGCCTCCAGATGTCAGAGAAGGAAGGCTATGTGTGTGCTGTGTGTTTGTCCAAAGCAGCCTGTAGCTTTTAAATAACCCACAGTCAACATCTTAGTGAACTGCCTCCTGCATCATGATCAAAGCCTTCAAATCTGGGACCCCGCGTGAGTTAAACTCCCCAAAATCTCTAGTGAATATCTCAGTGCAGCCGTACGCACGTGAAACTGTGAGTGGGAAACCTGCTTGTGTGTCAGTGTGCCTCAATTTGAATCTTTGTGCGTGTGTGTGTCATGTAAAGTACGTGTGGGTGGTTAAATATATATGTCAGTTAGACACAGAGAGGTGTGCAGCAGCTGCTCCCATCTGACTGCATGTGTACGGGAGTGTGATGATGCGAAGATGTGTATGTAGGTGTGCCTGTCAGTGCTGTGAAGGGGAGGTCTGAAGACATTTGGATGCTCTTGATGGAAAATCAAATGCTCCCCCGCCTCCTCCTCCTCCTCCTCATTCCCCTCCCCCTCCTCCTTTGCCCCGACTCCCCGTGCGGAGCTCCACTTTTCTGACGCGCTCCTAAAAGACGAGCTCCATCTGGGTGCTATGCTGCAAAATATACCCATCTCAGCTCATCATTTAGGATTGAGTCTTCACAGCTTTTTTTTTTTTTTTTCCTCATAAAAAGAGTCAACACACATGACAATAAATGAGAAAATTTGCCTTGTTTACAAAGCTTTTCCAGAGGTGTTTTGTCAAAGTTGTTTAAAAAATGTCTTCAAATGCGACAGCTTTCTTCCGCTACATTTCGTGATTCTTAAGCCAGCATGGGAAACAATGGAGATAATATCCACCCTACTGACAGTTTCATCTTTCCACTTGTTTTACCAGAAGTCGATTTTTTTATGGAACCCTGAAACTGTCAAAAGGCTATAAAAGGTTATCAGACAAGTGGAAAAGTCAACTGAATGCATCAAGAACAACAGCAAAATTGAAGTACGTTCAAAAACAAAAAAATAACATGGAGCTGTATACGCTTCCTTTAATCTCCAATCAATCGGGAAAAAAAGCAAAAGCTTTTTGATTTTTTTTTTTCTTTTTAGTTATTTCCCTTTTGGTGAAAAATATTAAAGCTTGTGCTTCTATTTATCTTTGACTAAATCCTTTCAGATTTCAACCCGCTCGCCCTACATACAGTACATACCTATGCCCGTCTCATTCCTCTGAACACTAGAGCTCAGGAACACCCTGAGGGAATTTCTTTGGTACAAATGTTACAAAAGATGATTTGATTAGATTTTGGTGGTCAAAAGTCACTTTGACCTTACAAAACATGTTTGAGGTGGATTCCAGTTCAACTTCTCTCATGAAATACAAAGTATAGTTACTAATCGAGTTATTATGGTGTCATTTGCTAAAGTCTCTCTTTCTTATTACATTTCTGGCAGGCCATCTGAAAAAAATCCAATCATTGATTAGATATTAGGCCTAAGAAAGCCGTATGTTTGGAGACATGTCTGTCATTGGCAGGTCTGGGGTGCTGTCTGGTTTCTGCAGTGGGTGGCGTGTAGTGTCTTTGGGTTCCCAATCAGGTGGAGTTAGAGCCTCCCCAGCTCGTCCAAATATGTTTACATCTGGCTCTGAAATAAGCAAGATGGTGACGGCCAAAATCCAAACTCGAGGCTTAAAAACAGCAGTTCACAAACCAATGGGTGACGTCACTGTTGGTTGCCGCTTGGTCCCTACATCTCTGTCTCATTTTTGTGAACGCGTCATCTCCTTGAGGGATTTTCTTCAAAGTATTCACTACATATACAGTATCATAAGAGTCTGGTCAGACATGGAGTTGAACTGCAACTCGACTGGTCGGCGGAGGTATACAACCTTCAGGTGGTAATTGTAGTTGTTTGTTTTTGGCTGACATTGAACCATTGACCTATTTTAGCTGCTCAACATTTCCAATTGTGCTCACCACATTCCAGTTTCCATGAGTTGATGTCTCTATGCACTTCCACAGCAGTGACTGGTCCAGTGTGTGCAGGACTGTGAAACCACACCAGCTGGTGCATACATTGTTAACCATGCATACATGTTCGTTTTGTAAATTCGTATAACAGTACAGCTACAGCATCAATAGAGACACCATGCTTTTTTATCTTCATAACGTTATCTTCATCTTCAAATGCATGACTGATAACCTCCTCTACATTGTGTCAGTTTTGGGGCTCCACAGCTTTAAGTGGACATTTCTGCTGTGCCGCCATGACACACAATATGGAAGGTGGAAACGCACAACTGAAGCTGTGTTTCCCTCCTGTCCTGTATTTATTGTCTGTTATTTGTTCCTCTCTGATGCATTGCTTTAAAAAGCATCAGGGAAACCCACTTCTTTCTCTCCCTCTCTCTTTTTTGGATTCGTTTGACACTTGTGTATGTGTCTTGGGATTTTAGGCAACACACCCACACAGACACCCTGGAAACTATACTCACACACGTGGGCACATAGGGTGAAACACACATTCATACACATACACAAACACACCCCCTCTATGCAGAGCAGTAAATACACTGATTGTATTTTGGCTCTATTTTCTCCAGGGTGGCGACAAGTCTTTTTTTTCCCCCTCTCACATGGTTGAAATGAAATCCAATTATATCTGTAATGGCTCTTCAACTCTTCTTCTGCTTTGAAGGAGTCAGCTTGCTTGAGTCACCACTGTTGGACCCGAATATGCTCAGGAAATCAGTGATGCGCAATGGCGCAAATGTGCAATAGAAACAGATGTAATGTGTGTGCATGTATGTGTGTTTGTGTGCATGTGTGTGTGTGTGTGTGGTCCAATGCCTCTATTTTAGGCAAGTAACATTCAGAAGTGACTTAACTCCTGTCAAACTTAGTTACTCTGTTAAGTGTGTCACATGTTCTGGCAATGGCTGTCTATTTGCATATTTTAATTAAATAGCTGGAATTTAGAATTAATCGCCTCCTAAATTTATAGGGTAATTATATGGTGTTTGTCCTTGACTTGGCAGCGTCACCCACCCATGAATAAATTCATCACAGTTTTGCGATGGCAGACAAAGTTACGCTGACACCTGCAAACTTAGTTTCCTCTACTTACCCCTCAATTACCCTCTTTTATGTTCTTTTCTGACACAATAAATCACATACTGTCACATTGTCTTTGTCATCGGGGCCCCTGTGACAAACTGATCACGGAGATGTGTGGGTGGGAAACTCGTGCACAATCTGTATGTGTGCGTGTGCGTGTGCGTGCGTGTGTGGAGGGATTTCTACATACCCAGTGCACTCGCTAAAATAAAGGGCCTCTTTGATAAACCGGACATGAACGAGGTCTCGTGCGTTTCCATGGTACCCTGAAGTAGCTGCTGTGTGCTTAGAGTTGCTGGTTGAGCAAAGACTTCTTCACGAGTAGTAGTCAGACTTACATCACAAGGAGATCAACCTGTTGGTCAGTTTATTAGACCAGTGACGAAACTTGTTTAGATGAGATTATGTTCTGAAACGACATAGTTTTATATGTTAATGTATGAATTCCACAGTATCATATGCACATCACAAACAATCAGCTCTTTAATATTTTGTCTGCTCATATGATGTCATAAAACAATAAGATTAACATATGAATTCAGAGGTAGAAAAGATGCAAATAGGCCAGAATTAAGAGTTTGCCGAATTTGTACAATACTCTCCTGAGTTCATCACAAACACTGTGATAAGATATCTGCGCAATATCGGGTATCCAAGCGGTGTCCAGATGCATTGTATTCACATTGTGGTGACACTTTTAATTAAGACTGTGAGTTCAGCAGATGGGTATAAATCGAACTGCCTTTCTCCTCCCAAAATGCTAATTGGCACCTGTCAGTGTCCATCTGCTTTATTTCCTGTTAGTGTGGTTTAATAAGAGCAGCTAATAAACTCTCTCACCGTGATCTTGAGCTCCGACCATGTGGATCCTTCATGCAGCCATGATGCACTTTAGATAATGTTCAGAGGGACATTCAGCATGTAGCATCACCAGAGTGATGCTTTTACATTTGAAAACATGTCTTTATACAGTTCATCAGATGTGGTTCAGGTGATTGGTTGGTTGTAAACCCCATCAGCACCACAAAAATCCTCAAATTTCCTCCAACTTTACTACCCTGGTGTTGGCAGACATAAATTCACTATGAATGTATGGGTCTGGCGATGCTCCATTGAGACTTTTTTTTCCAGTCGTTGCTTCTGAATAGGCGTAGACCTCTGGTTAATTTTGAAACTATTGGAGCAGTCTTTAAGCAATTGGCATTGACCAGCATTTGAAGTATGTTGTGGGCCGAAACTCACCAAGCGGTAACAACAGAGACCCTCCCCCAATGTGAGCAGAGTGCAACGGCATGTCGGTAAATGACCATCGTAGCCTTTGGCTCCAGTTCCTTGATATTTTCGAGCCCTTCTACAACTGTTGGTATTTCTATATCTAACTCTACCACTGCTGCCATTGTTGGAACTACATCTAGAAACAAACACTTCACCTGCTATCACTTAGCCATATGCCCTTCAGAGTGGCTCAGCAAACCTTCAAGCAAACAAGGTTTCATAACTATAATCACATAATCAATATAATCAAACTGAAGCTGTGAGTGGTCGGCAAGCGGAGTTCGACTATGACATTTATTCACATTGAAGAAATCCAAGGTTAGTTGGAAAGCACAGACGCCTTGTTATGCTTCATACCAATAAAACCACAGTACCGAGCTTGTTTTTGCCAAAACAGAAAACTAAACAATTTGCTCTTTTTTCACAAGTGATTGCATGCATCTGGATTTCCATGGTCTGATTATCTCAAGATTTATGAGCAAGAGTTTCTGCGGACCTCTGTGACCTTGACGAGGCAGTTGCTCTGGCTACATGAGATTAACAAGCTGGTGTTGCCGCTGTCAGAGTCTGACAAGCCACAACAGTGGCACAGAGGGAAACTACGAGCTGCAGGAGTGGCACGCTGCTCAGACACAGTTTAAAACCCTGGTGAGCATCGGCACCGCATCAGTTCAGTTGCATTAATCCTCATGCTTATTCAATACCTGTTTGGGGCTCACTTCTTGACTGCTTTATCAAAGTATACAACAGCTAGCCCTGCGAGGTGGAGTGTTTAAAGCAACTGTTTTTTTGTTTGTCAGTATGTTTATTTAAGTTTTGGGCTAATCGAGAGAAGTGGGGAAAACATTCACCATTGGAATAAAAAGGGGATGTGACAAATACGTTAGCAAACAGCTGCCATTATAAAGCACACACTGAACAGCTTTACCTTTCATTTGGAATCATGTTGGAATACATTGCAGCTTTTGACTGTCGAAACAATGAGCTGAAAGACTCTAAACCGTTGCATAGAGCTGAGGGGAACTGCAGAGGGTCATCGAGGGACCCTTCTCACATTGTACTTAATCATACCCACTGTTCATTGAAACGGTTGATAAGTGCACTTAATACAGTTTTAAGATTGCTATTATAAACCCAAACAACTGGAAGTGTAATGCCAAAAATGATCCCTCGATACCTGCATCAGAAAATGCTGCCTCCAATGTCATCAAGAATCATTCAAGAAGCATCAACTCATCTCTAGAAGTGCCCCCAGCATTTCTCAATCTTTATTTTTTTGAGAAAGACTTATTTGTAATTTTTGTTCACCAGTCTTCACACAGCAATGAAACAAACACGACAAAAGATAGTCAGTTTAACAAATGCACCCACTGTAATTTATATTGTTATAAACATAATGTTCATATTTAAACAACATGAGTTCTGTATAATGAGATTGTACTTTATTGTTGCCTTCATATGGAAGTCATCATTGAAATGTTTTCCAGCAGCTTCCCTGATAGATGTTGTAACTGGAGCATCTGGAGTGTCTTGTGCTAATGAAGTCACAAGATAAGACACAAGACTCTTAGATTAGACTTTCTGAAGCCATTTTAGATTGTGGGTTTTTAGACAGACATAATTAATTAATGAAAAGTAAAACAAAATGGTTCTTAATCATAAGTTTATGAGGTGTTTTATAGGGCTTTTTGGAAGCTCAAGGCCTAAGGATATTGCCAACCTTTGCCTCATGGTAAAGTCTGCCTCTGTGTGTGGGTGTTGATTGACAGCTGTGATTGACAGTTTGCTTCCTTGTTGCTGGAATTACAGTTTAGGATGTTGTCAAGTAATATTTTGATAGTTTTAGGTTTTTATCTGGTTGCAAAACCTGCTCTGTTAGCACAATGTAGACTATGTGGACCAGTCCGGTTTGACCTTCACCAGGTCTACAGCCAAAGACAATGGGACTTCTTAAGTGTCTTGAAGACATTTCGCCTCACATCTGAAAGGCTTCGTCAGTTCTCACCGACTGGAGGGGAGTTCCAGGTTTTAAGTTCTTGTGGGGTGGTTAAACCTGGAACTCCACCCCAGTCAGTCAGAACTGAATAAACCTTCTGGATGAGAGGCCAAACATCTTCAAGAAACTTAAGAAGTCCATTTGCCTTTGGTTAAAACTTAGACTGACAATGACGTGGATCAGAGAACTTTCACAGACATAGAAGGCTAGCGTTTGCATGTTTCCTGAGTGTGAGAGGTGACACTCTTCACACTCTTCACTTGGAAAGTCCTGAATGCAAACAGAAGAAAGCTGCAACTCTGAGCTTTAAACTGGCTTCTGTGCAAACCAAGGTGTGATTCTACAACTCTCTATAATTAAAGTAGTAGCGCATCTTTTGCAAGAATTCCCACTGCAAAGAAAGCGTGCTGAATGTTTGCATGGCTCACTGACCTCATGATCTACACATGGCACATGATGGTTAGGTTGAACTCGCTTCCCTTCATAAATAAACGTGTGCACTACTTTACCGCAGGTGCTCTGGGTTCGTCCCCTGAGAACTACGCCCTGCAGACCCGCATGCCGTCCGAGTACATTATGATTAGCCATTCTACAGGAAATGAAGAGGCACGAGATGAGTCCGATAATAGGAGAGGAACTTTTCAGCAGCCGGACCGGTCGGGGTCAGGGGTCACATGTCATTTATCGATGTCAGGCTTCTCCCCTCCTTTCTGAATGCTAATCACTCGTGCACTGTTGCCCCAATATGATTAGACTTGATTAAAACAGTCCATTAGCATAGAACTCCGTAGGCTGAGCACAATGCAGAGAAAACAGCCCTCTTTCCTCGATAACATGCTCATTTTGTGACTGTTTTCTTGCGTGACGACCGCAGCTGAATGGATGGATAATTAGTGGTCAAGTCTTTGCCAAACTGTTTGGGGAGCATGAAACACTGACAGCCTTGTGCGTGCGCAGTGAGCATGTTCATTGCCCTTGAAATACATGTGTCGTGATCCCAAAGCTCCTACTCCGTCATTGTAACCAGGAAACAGTTATTGATCAGCTTTCACTCCAAGGTTTCACAGGGGGGCCACCAGTTAACTGTCTCCCCTCAGGGACATGACTAATCATTTGCCGAGGTTGCGGCGATGAGAATTTTGACTTCGCTAATCTCTGGATTAAATGGAGATTAAACGCCATGTGGGGTGATGACTCTCCCCTTTGTCTTTTTTGTCTGGACGGGGATCTGCTCGCCTTATCTTATCGCTCTGCCTCATTTCTCCGGGGCAGTTCCCCACCGTTATCAGCACAGCCCCATCTACATGGAAATCAAAGCTTTTGCAGAAGTGGAATACGATTAGAAGAAGGGGGGTGGGAGGAGAAAAGCCTCATTTTCCCCCCTCCTGTTTCGTGCTAATAATGCAACCTACGAAGAGCGACAACAAACGCTCCCTATTAATGCAAAGGTGGATGGATGGAAGAGCAAGGTGGCACAACAACGATGTGCTCATGTGTGACTCATGAAGCATTTCATCTGCAGGGCTTCTTTTTGTCCGTGGGCCTTGAAAATAAGGATTAACTCTCGCCTCACAGGACCCAGCTGCCTGATTCCACTGCTGACACTGACCTCCTTTGTTTTTTTAATGACCAAAGAGTAGATGCCTGCGTGCATTTGTGCGTGTGTGTGCGTGCGCGCATGTGTGTGTGTGTGTGTGTGTACTGTAGCTGGGGTGGCCACTAAAGAGAGGGAGGGTTACATCGGGGATTAGGACCCACACAGCATCCTCCCTCCCCAGTAAACAAAAGTACATGGTGCTGTACAGTGTGTGTGTGTGTGTGTATGTTTGTGTGTGTAAATGTATAACATGCCACTGCTTGTGACACCAGACAAAAAGAGGAAGACTGAGTCCATCTGTGAAAGCAGCGGGATTAAGCCGTGCTCAAGCCAAGAGCTACACGTCAATCAACCGCTAAGTGTTTGTGCGTGCCTCTGTGTGTGTGTGTTACATACACAACTGTACACCCACACACACACACACACACACACACACACACACACACACACACATGCTGCTCTTGTCCGGCAGCGAGGACCCCAACACTGTTGTTTTCCTGTGTAATCTGTGGGATGGAGGGAAGCCAGCGATACGTCAGTCACGTGCCGCAGCTGCTACAACAACAAAAACATGAAAAGGAAAACTTTCTTTTTTTATCGTATGTGAACTCCTTCTGCACTCAACATGACTGACACGTCCCAGCTGCTTTAATGTAGACTGGAGAAAACCCTTTAAAAAACAGGTTCCACATGTAAAATGCAACAAAACATGTTTCATGCTGATTGATCTCCTGGAATGTTTCTCCACCATGAGTGCCCAGACGGTACACGCTACCCACACAAACACGCGCGCGCACACACACACACACACACACACACACACACACACACACACACACACACACACACACACACACACACACACACACACACACACGGGTCACCCCCACCCCTTCGCTGCTGGTGCTGTGTCTTTGAGGAGCTTGTTGTCTCGCTGTCAGGACCCCCTACTGCTCCTCCATAATGCACCCAACACTTCTGCATGGCACCCCGTGGGGCTCCCGGTCTGAAACCACTGACGTGCAGGCCGCTCACACAGGACAAGGCCGTCATAAAAGTGTGTGTTTGGGGGGCTTGACCTGGATGTAGTAGCACACCATGAAGGTGGGGGGTCATTATGCCCCCCACGTACCGTGTACAAATGATTGAACCTGGCTTGCTCCTCTGCATCTTCCACCCCAGGCCGATGGGGGAAATTGAAATCAATACAGGCCTATGATGAGGAGGCTGGGGTGGGACAGGGTTGAGGAGGAGGGGAGCCTTGTCTTGATGGATGGCTGGTTAAAAGCGGGATGATCAATTACCCTGATGGATTGCTTTTTGGGGATTTCAGAAAAAGGAGATGGATCCTTAAAGGCAGATTGTCCGCAGGAAGGTCTGGCCACCGGACTGCTCCACTGCAGTTTGCATAACAGCCTGGAATATTATTCACTTACATCTTTGTTGTTGTGAGAAGTGGCAACTGGTCCCTCCTCCTCTCCAGAATCCTTTATTTTTTTCGAAAATGTTTAATCCCTTTCGTCCCCTCCCCCCCTCCACACATTCTCCCTCCAACGGATCCCCTCTCTCTCTACATTATTCTCTGTGCATTTTAATTTTTTTTTTCCTGTCACCGGGGGCCCAGTTTCCCCGCCTACTCTCCTCATTTTAGCCTGAAACTAGAATAGTGGAGCCAAGAAATAGTTAATCTCTCCGGCTGCTGCTATGATTGGCCGCTGTATGCAGCGCTTCAGCCTCCTTGAATGAGAAACAGGGGTAACCAGGCAACTTCGGTGCTGGAGAGAAGAAGATAAAAAAAAAAAAAAGAAGAAGAAGAGGATAGAGCTTTACGGGATTTCATAATTGCGGGAGAATTTTGAACATGTAAAAAGCAAAGGCAATATGATTTCACCTTGTGTGTCCGGCAAATGGAATTAACAAATGGATTTTCTTAAACACGCGTTCTCCCTCTCTCCCTCTCTCTCTCATCGGGGGAAAAAAAATAGAGCGCTCAAATGAAGGGGACACAGATGTGGATTAAAACGCATAAATGGGACACTCCGGAGAAGCACCCGCTGAGAAAAGGTGAGTGACATCTCAGTTCTGAGCTTCTCTATGAAACGGAGTCTTTTAAACTGTGGAGCTGTTTGAGGATGCGAGGCTGCACAGCGACATGGCAAGATTTATGGATAGGATGCGTTGGCCGCTGAATGGGAACGGGGTTTCGGAACAGTCCGCTCCGGATGACCGGAAAGACCCTCACAAATAGAGTAAAATGAAACAAATATGATCAGGATCGAAGCCGTGAGCCCGATCGTCGATGGTGCTTCGGTGGCTTTTAATGTGGAGTCTTCTAAAGCGCAAACGCCGGTCGCCTGTCAAATAACCTGGTGTCCCACATTCAGTTGCGCAGAAATGAGAAATTGACATTCCGTTTTGAAATAATTTCGGTGCGTGACAAATACATCAGGGATGTGTTGCTTTAGGCTATACGATGTCACCTAAGTATAAGGAAAGGCAAAAAGCCTTTTTACATCACGTCTGTACCCCCCCCTCCCTCCTCAAATATTAAAATGAAGACATGTTCTGCTGCAACAGCAGTAAGTCATCTTCAAACGATTGCGTGTTAACCCGCGCTCATGCTAAGTGAATGAGTGAATGATGACGCATATGTTGATAAATGTATTGATTAGTGTGCGGGAGCGGGTAGAAAATGCTCAGCAGGCTGCACTGAGGGCTGAGTACCTGTGGATGGATGGATGGATGGATGGATGGATGGCTGGCTAGATGGGAGCGCACAGCGCAGCGCAGCGCATCGGCACCGCTCTCTCTGGCAGCGCTGAGCCAGGATCTGCCTCAAATCAGAGCATAGGCCTTTTTATGAGTCTTCTGGTCAGCAACGAAGTTCATGGGTCAGTGTGAGGGTGGAAACAATCCCGTTAATCGTGGAAGCTCGAGGCGTGGGAGGGGGTATAAACGGCGTCACTGCTTGCAGTTGCGCCAGTTTTTGGATGTTTCCAATGGGAGATGCTTGAATTTCCGGAGCCAATAATCCTCGTTTTTGCATGGAATAGTCTTGGCTAAAACTTTTTCTTGTCTGTTATGGATTTATTTATTTTTTTTTTTTTTTTAATCTAACAATACTGACCCGATTAAACTACCAGGTACCAAACAGCTCTTACTGCAGATGCTGCATCATTTTAACTTGTTTGAGTCCATTTTTCTTTCAGAAAACAATACAAATAAATTATTGTTTCCAAAATAAGTGAAGTTTATTTCAAACTAATCTTGACTAATCTTAAACCAGTCCCTAAATCATCAGGTTAAGCCACCATCCTGAATGTTTTATATATTTCTTCTATGCTTTTTTTTTTTTTTTCATAATTGTAACCTCTTAAAACCCAACCCCCACTTTGGGTAAAGCTGAATATGAGCCAATATTACCAGTTCAGATGCAAAGTTCATTACTGGACCATATGTCTGCTATGATGCCCTGTGCTTTCTGCTCGAGTGCTCATGTAAGAGGAGGCCTACAAGGCAAACGGTCGGGGCCATCGCAGTGGAAAAGTATAACATTATAGCAAGCAGATATAAATCAGGCTGCTGGTGAAATCATGAAATCATGTTTCCCACCTACATCTTGTTGGCTCAAATGACCGCAAGCCATGTTTCTGTTGTGGCTCGCCGGATGTAAGCGAAGGTCAGAGTTAACATTTTGACATTGGTGCCAAAGTTCATTGGCAACTTCTGCCAATGGGCCAAACGGCCTCCCGTAATCTCCTTACAGAGGATGTTCTGCAACAGATCCTAAGCTGCACTCACTGGCTCGATTGTAGGACACATGTGTTGCACACACATACACACACAAACAGACACGCACATATAGTACAATTTCCAGTTGTCATCCCAAGACAGCTCTTTGCAGCCCAGTGTGAGTTGTGGGGCTTAAGATGGAGTTGAACAAAACACTAGAGAGCATTAACTTCTCCAGTAAGGACTTCTTTGTTGGATCTCCCACTGGAATCAAGACACTTCATTTAGCTTCTGACAGAAAACGCAGCGACTGGCTGTGGGAGCTACATCTTATCCGATTAAGACCATAATGCTTTATCCCCTTTTGCAATTATTGTGAAATGGTGAAAGTGGTTTGGCTATTTCCTTTTCATGTTATCTTAACGCAATTATGATGACGCTGGGGCAAAAAAATTGTATCCTCGTTGTTATTTAGCACTTCTTCTAAAATCCTCAGGGTTGTTTCTCCTATTTACTATAGTGTTCCTTTTGTCTTGCTGAAAGCCTGGTGTGTTATCATGTGTTGTTACTCCTCATATCACAGTGGCATTACCTCGACTTGAACTCCCTTTAGAGTCCCCATGTGCTCCGAGATAATGCACCCAACGAATAGGAGTTACTCTGACATTAATGCAGCGTTTCAGCGTTAGACACACGATCGCCGGAGTGGCCTGAATCTTTTATAAAAGTAGTTTTAATGAGCTTGCGAGATTGTGTTTGAGTTCTCATTTTACTGGTGGCCTTATCACATTTAGTCCATTCATTAATGAAGATGTGGCCCCCCACCCACCCGGCAGAGGCTGGGCAGAGGTGATCTCGGTTACTTCAGTTTAACAAAAAAGGGGTAGATTGCTCAGATAGTGGTGCATTGTGGGAAGCTGAATGATGCAGTGGCTCCACTGGGAGTGTAATCAACATGACAGGTGCATCTAAAGTTGGGAGCTGGTCGGTTTGGGGCAACTAAATGTGTCAGGCAAGGGCTCTGACTAAAAGCTGTGGAAGTAAGACGAGGGAAATCCAATCTCTCCAAATGGAAGGTTAAAAAGTAGTTAATCATTAAAGGAAATATTTGTATTCACTTTCTTGCTGAAAGGTTGGTGGGAAGATCCTTAAAAAAAAAAAAAAAAATCAAAAAGTAGAAACAACAGATTTCTATTTTACAGGGAGTCATGCGCTGGACAAGTTATTCGCTATTATACAAGTAGTTCCAACCCAGCGATCTGATTGGTCAACTGTACATTTAGAAAGTGCTCAAATCACCATGAAGCATTACACTCTGCTCATCACTAGAAATATCTGTCCGCCTTCTCAATGGTAATATATAATTGTAATTGAATTTCAAATAATATGTAATATAATGTTGTTTTTACTTGTTATAGGTCTATTAATTGTGACCCTTTTTTGTCGCTCCGAGCACCCGTACCATAACACCACGGATAGTCACGCAAACTTTAAATCCCAGCAGCGGATAGCTTGACCGGATATATTTAACACATGAAACGGTGCTAAAATCTAAAAAAATACATGAATCCATTGATATCTTTTTTCAGCAGATATCTTACTTGCAACGGGATTGAGCAAGCGAAGCAGTTTATTGTTCCTATGTGCTGTATTTATTCAGTTTGACAAAAAGATCTCCAGAAAGCAATAAAATGGACTAGATCTCGTCCCTGTTGCTAGGGTCGTGACTAAAGGTCGTTACTTGACTACTTCCTGGAGAGGTAAACATTTCATACGTTACATTCCCTTCTAATGAGGCAACTGATTGTTTTCAAGTTGTTAGTCATACCCCATGGGTGGCCATGGAAACGGAGCTCCAGCTAACAAAAAGTTTGATATTTTGAGAGCGAATTGCCCCACGTTGTGAATACATTTCGATTACATATTTTATTTGTATAATTACCATATATGTTGCTTAATTACAATACACTATACACTATATAAAAATGTTCATAGTCTCTGGTTCTGAAAAGTGAAGCCAATGAAGAAATACCCCAAAGTGTAATACCACTGAAAAAAACTTTGCCTCCAATAGACTTCCATTCAAAGAGTGTCAACTTCTTTCATAAAAAAACGAAGCCAAGACGGTCGTCTGGCTCCAGCTCCTTATTTATTGTAATGTTTTGTCTGTACAGAATTTGTCATTTAACTATCTGCAAGAAACCTGTCGAACTGCTGCTTTAACATCTTGCAGGAGAATTATCCTGCAAAGAAGCAAAATATTTAGCTTGGACAGACCGCAGATGGAGCACTATCACGGAAACAAGACTCACTTAGAAAACAGTCTCTCAGTGGCTTCAACAAGCACCTGTAATTGGAAAATGTTTGAATTTTTTTCTTTCCAATATGTTTGGGCTGGACCTGTTTCAGTAATAAAGTTGGAATTAAGCCCACACTTTACATCCCCCACAGAATAGAGGACATTATATCGCACAAGAAACTACGTTTTGTTTTTCACTCTTCGTAATGAGGCTCTAAATTGCAACTCCGTTTCTGTTTATATCTTATTACATATGAATCCAATCTGTTCTTTCCAATATGCACTCAGACATCATAGTAAATAAACCATTCTGTTTACAAGCATCAACGTGTGGCTGAATTATTATTAATGAACTACACATTGAAAAGAGAGAAAACAATGAGAAAAGTTATCTGATTAATAAAACAATTAGCCATGTAATTGTTGCTAATGGTAGTCAAGGTTTATTTAATGTTTCATTTAAATGTAATTTAGTCAACAGTAGCTATATGTGTAAATTATGTAAAACAGCAGCCATTGACTTCGAGTGTGTTCCCACAGTCACGTCACTTATCGCACTGACCCTGTTGAGTTGACAATGAGGCGGCGACCCCGCCGCTATAGAGTGTGTTACTGGAGTCAAATGGGGCAGTGAATTGCCAGCCCATCACACAATTATTCCCATTGTGCAGAGCTGGGTGGCGAGTAAATCCTTGTGCCTTGGCCTGGAACATCTGGTGAGTGAGTGAAGTGTTCAGTGTGAAGCCAGCAGTGGTGTCAGCCTGCCTCCGACGTTCAACTGGAGCAGCCATCACTGCCCGCTTCACTTCCACAGGACTGGGCATCTTCAATGCATCAGTGACACCAACCATCACAAGGGACGTGTAGCATGCCAAACCAATGATTCATTAGGACTCAATTAGCTGGGAGGCATGGGGCGCCCTGCCATATGCCTCGAGGTTCGACAGCAATCTGTACCCACTCCCCACTACTGTACTCTCAACCGTCTTTGGCACTGTACAGGGTGTACATGTGTGTTGCATCAGCGCCATACAGCACCAACACACGGCTACAGTCTGCTCCTTTTTTTTTTTGCAAACAGGCATCTTCTTTGTACTCTTAAAACAAGTCAGTCGTAGAGATTTAGCTGCTCTCGTTTCTAGCGACCCAGCTCCTGAGCTGGAAATGAGTCACAATGACCTTCAGCTCAACTCATGTTGAGCCAGTTGGCACCGTATGAAATACTCATCCATCTACTGAAGTATGAGACTGTGGAGCTCCAGATACTGTAAATCTTAGGAGGTAAGAAAGGGCCCCGCTCGGTATCGACTTCTCTTCCCTTGCCAAGAGGCGGCATGTGCTGCCGACAATATCTATCCGCCCTCAAATCTAGTTTGTCTTCTTATCCGTGCCAAGGTAAAGGACCCCCCTCACCTCGTTCTACATGCCCCCACCACCCAATCAAAGTCCGCCACAGACAGAAATTAATGAAATTAGATCGGAGCAGAGAGCAACCCTCGGGGCATTAAACACACCAAGCTCACATCAAGATATGTGATGTGATCTGAGGTGATGTGACATGTGCACATTCTGCCCTCCCATTCCTATTCATTAATGAGAGCCAGCATTTAAAATAGATATGACTGACACGTGCCAATTTTCAAAGGTCAAAAGTGATAATTTGCAATATGTTGAACTTATATTTAAATGTATTAGATCAGGAATGGGGAAACAGCTGTCAGAGTGTGTTCAGGGTTCATATATGTGAAAATATGAGAACCCTTACAGAGCTGCAGAGGACTGTTCATCCATTCCTCCCTCACCTGCACTACATTACATTATGAGGAAGAGGATGAGAGAAATTTATAAATCAGACTTTAGCCACTCACTTCTCAGCCTTGATAGCTAGTGTGGTTTTACAGCATATGATGGACTAGCATGCTGTAACTGGTCAATTCAAATCCCCGAGCAGCATGAATCATCATAAATACTGAGCAGGAAGGGATTATACAAAATCTTTTTTTTTTTTTTTTTTTTTTTTTTTTTTCATATATTTGAGTATAGAGAGAAAAAAAACGTTATTTTTATTTTTTTAATGTTTTTTTTTATTTGTGATCAAACATCTTATTCAATACTGAAATCAGAGTCAGAACCGACCAGAATTGGACACAATTTTTTATGTTATTTACCTACACAAAATGTGTTGTGGCTGTAAACTGTTGAAGTCTACAGTCGACCTAAAAAATAATGAGTTAAAACAACCCAAATTGGGTAGTTTTCAAACCAGCTGTTGGGTAAATATGGGACCAACACAACGCCGGGTTAAATTAACCCAGCCAGATGGTTGCTCATTTACCCAACATGATTGGTTGAATGTTCAATCCAAATGCTTTTTAACTCATTTTAACTGCAATGCTGGGTTAACTTTACCACATAATTGGTTATTATTTTTATGTTTTGTTACGCTTGTAGAATTTTTTTTCATTTCAAAAGACTACAAATAAAAACATTTTTAGTAAGTATACTTAAGCTCTTTTGTAATATAATTCTGACTATTTGTTGGTGATTGTTTATATGTCTTTACAGTTTTTATTGTCATGTGCACATCAGTATCAGTATATATATATGGACAAGTTCAGATTTTGCTGTTTTAACATTTTACAGTAAAAGCTGAACTTGTCTAAACATTAACATTTTATTTAAGGGCCATTTCTGACTGAGCGACTTCAGGAAATGGAAAAATCAATTCATGTTTTTTTCCAAACTAAATGCGTAACTTTTCAATAATGCCGGCAGCGCGAGAGGAACCCGAGGAAAAGGAAATCAAGTCGAGTTAGAGCAGCCTTGCCCCAGTTGTAGGCACGTGCAGACACCCAACTGCACTCCTCCAGCATTTTCACCGCATTACCCAGAAACGCTACGTTCGTGTGACCCAATTTATCAGCCTCTCCTCCTCATTCATCTGCTCTCACAGATGCACTACAGGAGGCTCCATGAGCATCAGAGCATTCATCACCTCTGAGTAGTGAGGTCCTTCAGCTTCATCCCGTTGGCCCCTTCTACATCCCCATTCCCCACAGGCAGGACAGCAGCTCCATACGTGGTTGATGATTGTAATAGTGTGGCAGGCTGGCAGCGTTAGGCTACAGTTGCCGATATGCATTTGTGCCTGCGTTTGTGTCTGTGTTCCATAAAAAATGTAATCAAATATAAGCTTAGCAGGGCGTCTCTTCCACTGACAGTCAATTTCAATATTGTATCTGCCATATCTCCTTACTGCAGTGCTTCTTCAGCCCCCTGGAGGTAATTGAGATGTTTAGTTCAGCCTGGAGGAGCTATCAGACCCAATTCTCCTGTGATTTCATATCCCCCTGATTCAAGTTTTTTCTTACAGACAGCAGCGCATTCCCTCTGTTTCAATAACTTAAAAAAATAATGAAATGCCAGTTAAAGTTTTTCCACTCATAGCCAACAGAAAGACATTTTCAAGACAGGTTGATTTAAGTTCATTTTGTAGAGGCTGTGGTTTGAATAGTTGGTCATTGATATAAAAGAAACTCCGCATGACGGTAAAGGATCACCTCTTTGAAGTAGTTTCAACCCCATTACAGAGTAACCTTTGTGAGGAGAGGTTATATTTGAGGGCATCTGCGTTAGATTGCAATAGTTTGTTGAGGAATATAGAATTTCTTTTTTGAGGTCAAGTTGGAAGACAAGGACAAGGAAACAGAAAAATGGAGACTGTTCTCATCCCCAAAAACCAACCTCTTACTGGAGATCTATTGTGCATGGAACTTATTACGACACATAGTTATGATTGATGATGAAGTTAAACAACCTCATAGCGGTCGTATAAATTAAGTCTGGTGTCCTGGGGAACTGACACAGTTCAGATGTAATGTCAGCGCGTCCTTGTTAGGACAGGGCGGCTTGAGTTAGTGATTCGATACAACAGGTTATTAGTGTCCCCGTCCCTTACCAACCAGTAGTTAGGACTCTTTTCCTTTCGACGTTTACGGTTGCCATGACGACAAAGATTGCATCACTTCAAAAGTAGTAGCTTCAATGCAGAACACGGTTTAAGTCATTTTAACCCAAACCAGTATCTTTTCCTCACTCTAATCAAGTGTTTTTTTTGTGCCTAACCCTAACCAGGGCTTTCAGTTTAGGAAACACTCCTACGGGTCGTGTTTGAGGTTCGGAACGAACGACTTAAATGGATGTGTGGGTTCATGGATTCGATGAAAACATTTGACATTTTTGACTCTTTATCTTTCCTTTATTTATTACAAATATGTAGAAACAGATGAAAGTGTATGGATAGATTGTGTAGAGTGCTGTGGCTCTTGCTGAGATCCAAAACACTCTCCTTGCTACTGTTACCGGCTCAGCCTCTCCCTTTAAGGGAGGTGGCCTTGTGGGTAACCTGAGCGATGTAAGCACTTGTTTTGGGTAGTGAGGAGGTTTCCTGTTGCTGAATGTGGAAGAACTAATGTTACTAGCACGTAGCAGCAGTCACTGAATGAAACACATAACGACTGAGGTGAAAACTGTTATAATCCCGAAAGTGCCTAGAATATCCAAATGTTGTTCATGGTGTTGCACACGATTTATGAAATGATGTTATGTTACAGCATTACAACAGTGTCTCTTGGCTGTTCCTTGTCATTGCAGATTGGTCCGGACAGTGAAAGCTTCTTACCAGCTTCGAGCCAGGCTAAATTAAACACATTTAGCTTAAAACTACAAGTCTCCCCACTCTGGTTCGGAGCCACTGATTTGGAAGGGTAATCGACAGTCTTGCGCTGTTTTCTAAAAAACAACAACTTTATATTCGACCAATTGGTGACACAGTTTGAGTTCATTTATTTTTCATCGACATACAAAGAAAATGCATGTTTTAATACAAATGTCTTAATTACAAGATGATCAGAACATACCTGCAACATATTCACAAATCTCATATTTTATTAGTTCTTCAATAAAATCTGCTTACAGCAACTAAAGCATAATTCATGGTTCTGTTGAGGCACTCAAAGCCAATGATTAGGTTAGAAAAGGACTGTAATGTCATACTGAAAAAGAAAACTCTGAGGCCAGGATCAGACTACACAATTTATTGGTCCTTCATGAGGGTATAGATGTCAGATTAGGCAATCAAAGCGGCGTAAATTATTGCCGTGTCTTTTACAGAAGAGTAGCAACACTACAAGTATGATGTGGACCAAACATAGTTCATTCGCAAGTTCCTGTTTTATCGAGGGTCAAGAAGTTGTCGATAAGTTTACAAATGCATGACAGAATGTGCTCTGTCGACGTCAAGGAACACAAACAAAAAGATTCTGACATGCTAGACTTTTCCTGAGGGTGTCATGTGGTGTCCCATCGCTGTTTTTCAATGATGTCCCACTACAAGTCCTATTTGTCGTCCCGATGTTCATATCCGGGCGAGACATTAGAAATTTGTCAGGGATGACTAAATTGTGTCAAAATCGGGCTGAATTTGGGGAGTCTGAGCCCGGCATCAAGGGATCAGATGCACGAGACACAGTGTTTACCAAAACCAAAATCAAGTGAAAATGTGTTTGACAAAATAACTTGTTGGTGAGAGGATCCCCTTGTTGTTTACTGACTGCATCGATGGGAAAAGAACAGAAATACTTTATTCAGTGTGCAGCTGCATCTGTTCAGTATCGCTCACTTACAAGAACATGAATCAAACAAGAAGAAGAAGAAATCCCGGAGCAGGGCCGGATTAACCTGATTGGGTGCTTTGGGGCAAATGTTTCTCCCACTCTCTCTGTCTAAAGACGGGTACCCGGGCCCTGCTTTTATCTCACCGGCCTTGTTCCCTGAGCCGTATGTAACTGCAAACGAAGCTGACCTCCACAAAGGAAACCATACATTTCTGTAATTGGTTTGTTAATGCATCGTTACGGTCCTTCATTTATTCATGTTACTGCTAAAAAAGAGGGTCATAACTATCATAACTATTAGCTATAGAGTCTGGCAACTCCCCACATCCTTATAATTAACTACGGTAAAAAGTCTCATATGTAGGATGAATATTTCACTGTAAATGGCTGGTGACATTTGATTTTCTTAAATGTTTGCAGCTAATGTGGAACTTTCTACCCTTTTTAATTAAACAGAGATCAGTCTTGTAGCAGCACTTCCAGTGAAGAGCGTCTATATTTTTGATGTGGAGTTGCACTGAACAGCAAGCATCTGGCACGGCAACAGCGGTCAGCATGACGTCTTCTGACGAGACCCTTTAGATCACTTCTCATCAGAGCATCGCAGTTGGAGACTACCCTGACGCTTTGCTCTAATCAGCCATCAAGTGTCATATTCAAAAGGCTTCACCGAGGCTCGTATCCAGCCTCCGCTTCGGGTTTATACAAAACAACACAAAACACTGAAGTGAGTAGGCTCCTCGGAGAGACGACACTGGCGCCGCTTGTGTGTTTTTTCGCGATCCGTGCGAGATCTTGACCTTGCGATGGCATTGTAATGAGAGGCAGTGGAATATTTCACTTATCATTAGCGGCATGATTAGCTGCCAATGGGCTGTGCCTGGTGTGTTTTAATCCTCCCAGTCTCCAGAGTGCGATAACATATGAGATGACAACAGTTTCACACCCAGTTTCACACCTCCCGTGGTTCCATACGTCGCAGCAGCCTAATCACTCATGTGAGATTAATGAGAGACGTTAAGGTGTGGTGGGAGATTCACTAATTACACCCACACATACTGTATTGTAGTCGGGGGAATAGGCAGATTTTGTCTGTGTGTGTGAGTGGGTTCCTTAAGATTCTCTTAAAGCACAGTTTTACGAGAGACCTGTTACTTTACAGTGGGAGAAGATGAGCTACAACAAAGGTGCCCTTAAGAGAGAAGAAGAAATAGTTAAACATACTTTGTGGAAATGACGACACTTAAAGTACAGTTGCAAAAACAAAGGCACGTCACTGAGAAATGGCACTAACGGGAATATGAAGAAGTTGATGTAGAACTTGTTTAAGGAAAAAAGAAGATTGTTTCTGTGCTTTGATCTGCCTGAAAAATAATAGTCATGAAAGCAAGAAATAAGTTACCAAAGGGAAAAAGTGTTAGACCTGCTAACCTTACTCTGTATGTAATGTTTGGGCATCTTTCTGGCAGGTAGTTTTGAATGACAACCAAACTAACTGTGGAAGAAGTACTTTCATCAAAACTGACTTCCACCAGCCTGATGTGTCATTAAAGTGAAGGAATAACATGAAAGGTGTGAGATCTTAAACAAGCAGTGAAGAGGATGATTACTAACTTACACAATACACAAGCATTTAAATGTATTATTGGAACGGTAAGGTCCTCCCCAGCTTTATTGACATTTTCAATAAACCCTTCTTTCACTAATATCTCAATCTGAAAATAATGTTACAGTATTGATGCATGTCCAATTCTGAAAATTAAAGTGCCTTAAATCAATATTTTTCAAATAACAATGTATTACATCTGAAAACAATGATGTAATATGAGCGTAGTTGCTGGTAAGATGAACCTACAGAGAATTATCCAAATCTTCATCTCCCCTCGGCTTTACTCCGCTGTAAGCGGTTCAAGTCCAGTAAATAACACTTAGATTGACCGTGACCTGGTTGAATGAGACTCTTCACAGATATATTTAAGCTGTTTACTGTTTTTGTTCACTCCTACTGCTCTCATAGCATCATTTGTAGTCACAGCAGAGAGCTGCGCTCTAAAAAGAACAACCCTGTACACGTCGAACAACCACACAGGAAGCAACTAGACAGTTAGAGTTGGTGGAGACCAAAAACAGAGCTAAAAGACAGTAAATATTGACTTAAGACTTAAAATTAATACATTTGCAAATGAGTTCCGTTTTTAAACTGAAGGATTAAGGGTGATCTATTGACAGAAAAGGAATACAATATATTTATGTTTTCATTTGTGTATTATCAACTACAAACCACTGTGTACTCTTTACCTTAGAATGAACCCTTCATATCTACATGGTCCTCCTCCGCGTGTCGCGCCATGTTTCACTGCCATGTTTTTACAGTAGCCCAGAAAGACCAAGCCAAACACTGGCTCTTGAGGGCCTTTTGTGTTTTTCACAAGTTTAGCGGCCACCGGGGAGGCAAAGGGTAATCACTTGGTTGCAATTTTAAACCTCACCACTAGATGCCCATTAAATTCTACACCCTGCTCCTTTAAAAGCTAATAATATTGCCAATTTTGTGTTCACAACTTGATTTTGCCACCCCCAAGTGGCCTAATAACTTACACGTCGCCATATTAAAAAATGTAAAATGGTGTAGCATCTGTCTACTATTGACTTGAATAGGTTAACATTGTGATTCACATTCTTCCCTGTAAACATATTATTTTTGTTTCTGTAACATCACTTGATTAAAGCCATGCTTTAGAGACCTCAATAAGATGTGAACAACAGACTTCTAGTTTCAGCATATTTTTGTGTCTCCAACGAGGGTCAGGGTTTATCCAGGCTTCTGAAATCGGGATATGATGTTTATAAAACACACACACAAAAAAAACAGACCATTATCGTAATATTCGTATCCATATAAAAACACTCGTTAAATGAAAGTACTCCCCAACACTGTGTGTGTGTGGTGTGTGTCAAGCAGCACAGATAAGACAGCCAGTAGAAAAACAAAAGACGGCTTTAAGAAGGCAGTTCTGTGCTTCCCCTCAGCTTCATTAATGCTGTCTTGCAGACTGCAGGTAATGTTTTTGTGCACTGCACTTTTGATCATGGAAACTTTTATCTCAACTACACAGGATCTCTGTTGTGTGTGACAGTCACATTGCCTGGTCGCAATGCCTCTGAATGAAATTTAGGTTTTTAAAATATGAATCATCACAACAACAAACTGAAACAGTTATTCAGAGTAGAGTTTTGTGAAGAGAGGCTGCTTGTGTTTCTTAATTATATCCGTGACCCATGTACAATGAAAGAGGACACCTTTTGGCTATTTATTTAGTTCAAAGAGAACATAGAGAGGGGGAAAAAACCCTAATTGTCTCATTAATTACTCTCCGCATGAAATAATGACCAAACTAAGGTATCCACAGTTCTTTTGTAACCCACAAAAGCAGGCCGGGGTGGGGGTGGCAGCCAAATAAAACATGCTTCAACCTCTTTTCACAAACAGGCATTATGTTGGAAGAGAGGGACAAAGGAAAAAAAAAAGAGGGCAGACGAGAACAGGGGCAGGAGGGAGAGGGGAAAAAAAAGGTAGAGATGGAATTGAAAGACTTAAAAAAAAAAAAAAGGCTGTAGAGAATAAAAATGATAAATATAGAGCAAATGAAAAGGAGAGCGAAGAGAAACAGAAGGAGAAAAGATTGGCTGTGAGGTAACATGGTGTTTGTCCAGGCCTTCTGGAGCTCGCCCAGTTCCCTTCTCCCACCGAACGTGGTAAATAGCCCATTTTAACACACTGCTCAGACACAGCACAACAACAAACCGAATCAACAGTAAATTAAAGGCTCCTTTGGGAAGCCAACGAGTAACATCAGAAAAGGTGATTTGGAAAGCCACGTTCACCAATTATATGTTGTGAAAGTGGTCCAGGAGTCTCCGGACCTGCTTTACATGGTGGGTGGGATCAGATGAATAAAAGAGGAAATGTAGCTCATCTTGTTTCCATGCTATTGTTTACTGTCACCATAGGGAGTTGGTGACACTTTATTAGCCTGAATATGTCTGTTATGGAGGCACTCGCAGCCTGAGAAATGCAAACTTTCAAAATAAACCCCATTAATATTTCCGTCTTGAGACCTCCGCCGTGTGTGTATTTCTTCATTTATGTCATGTATATCAGACGCACATGCTCACTTTTCCCCTCCTCACTCTTCCTCCGTCTAAATTAGACCCAGTTATCCCGCAGCTGAGCTGGTAGAAAGGATAATGCAGGAGCATTTTCGGAGGGCAGCTCCTCGCCGCCCTCTTGCCTGCCACGGCCAACCATGCCCGGAGCCACACCTAGCCGGGTTCACAGCTCAGAGGCCTTTGCTGACATAAATCTGCACAGCAAAGCAACTGTGTGGCAACGCCTATTTAGTTTACCAGCTGTAGCTGCTGAACCCGAAGCAATGAGGCCTGTCTTTCCCCTCAGAAAGTAAAATGAGAGCGCTTCAAATGCCCCAGACTGAATTTTTTTTTGTATCCCCCCCAACCCTCCACCCACACACCCATCTCCCTTGCTCGCACACTTCACTGTTCCATCGTCAGAGGCCGTCCATCTTGTCAGAATGAGGTGAACTAATGGGCCGTGGCTGAACAGCCTGAGCTCCGAGGCTATCAGTTCCCCCTGGAAGGCCAGGAAGGCAGACGAAAGGAGAAAACAGCGCTCCTTTGCAATTTTGGCTGTAATATTTCAGGTTTGCTATTCCACGCAGAAATCAGAAGCATTGGTTTAGTTCACCCTGGTCAAATAAAGCAGTATCCCTCATTTATTTTATTTCCATTTCATATTAATGTTATTCAAATTTACTTGCATAATGAAATCCTGGTAATTTGTTCAATTTCATGGCCGAAAATGATCACCAATGTCATCCTCCCCAGCCCTGATGCTCCAAACAGCCTTTGGTGTTTAGCTTTGGTTGTGTCTTGGCTTAATGAATGGAAATGTTGGTCTGTTCCACCACCTAAGTCTTGAAATGTCACAGCAGCTATGGGGTGGATCGCCATGAAGTTTTGCATCGACGCTCATTAACCCTAGAGGGAGAGGGAGTTTAATGCTGAGTGGCTAATGTTAGCATGCTGACATTCTGAACCAAGGTGGTTTAAATGCTAAATATTTTACAATACCTGCTTGATATCAGCATGTTGCCGTTATCATTGTGAGCATTTTAGCATGCTGACCGTTTACAGGCATTTACCTGTGCTTATGTACAATCTCAAACCTACAAGCATGGCAGTCGATTAGTCTTTACAACTGCATGTTTTAAAATTGTTCTCCATGGCTTTACAGCCATAACTGTGTCACATGATTAACTCACTTAATCACATGGTCAAAAATAGATTGCAGCGTTACCCCAAAGACCCATACGCCAGTCAACCACTCGCTAGTCAGGAATCTAATTAGTTCAGCAAAAGAAAATTAAACAAAACATTTCCCAACAGCATAGATTCTAACCTTCATGTATATGTGGATGCAGCAGTCGTTGGTCGGTCTTTGCTGCCATAGGTGACACAAGGTTACACAGCAGGGCTATTCAGAGAGGAGCGCTTCTAGGCCAGGTTGTGACAGTCGTGTCCCACTCCATAAGCTGGGGGGCATTTAGAACAAAGATGACCAGCGCGAGGTGCCAGAGCCGGTCTGTCGAACAAACGCTCCACCAACCCCCGGGCCATGCCAGCCTCGGCCTGGAAGAGACAGAGATGGTCGGGCGGACGGCGCCTCCCTGCTCCTCAGCAGTCACATGCAAGCTGGAGAACACAGACTGCAACCCTTCCGTCGGGACCTCGGTGAATGGAGGTGTAATTGGCCATATCCAGTGATGGATGGCTGTTCAACCTTTGTTGCTCATCAGTGGCAGGATGCACAGAGGCTTGTCTCACAATATGAGGTTGATTGTGCAGTCTATTAAACACCAGTCTCGGGAGGAAATCTTACTTACTGGAATGCTGGAGCTTAAAAGAATCTCAAGAATGATCTGATTTAGAAATCAGCTCATGTTCAGTGATTGCCCATTATATCTCTGAGACAGTAAACATGATTGAAAAACTGATCATGCTTAATGAATCAGTTTCATCCATCGAGACGACAAGAGAACGAGACTCTATATAATTTGGGGGAAAATTATAACCTTTTGTCACTCTTTAACGTAAATCAAAGGTTTAAATTATAGTTTTTATCTAACTTCAAACAAATGATCATGTCAAGCAAATTCCCCATTGTATGGAACATGCATTAATTACACAATTACGAAGAGCATCTCATCCGAATGCACAGAGTCTGCTAACGAGATGGACCTGCATGTTGCCCACAGGGTCTACTTGTTGGGAAGGTATACTCCAAATTCCTCTCTTGAAAAAAAATCAATGGCCTAGATGATTGATGTGCTTAATGTAACGGAAAAGAGAGTTACCATTCATCAAGTTTACGTTACAGCATGCCTGGTTCTGTTCAATAAACCTGTGATAGGGTAAAAATTCGGATACAGGCAGGAGACAAACATCTCGAGAAATTATTTGTGAAATTCAGGCAGACAAGAGGCAAAGAGAAACGGCAGGGTGATGGAGGAAAATAAAGAAACGCAAGCAGAAAATGAATTTGACTTTGCTCAAGGAAGTTTGCCTTTGTACTTGAAAGAGGTAGTACTAAAATGAACAAATTAATAAATAAATGGCGGCTTTTGTCGAGGGCTTTTGACGTCCCCGAACAGTCGACAGTAGCTGGAAAAATGAGTGATGCTCGTTAACTCTGACCCAAATCCTTAGAGACAGTGGGAGCTGTTAAAACACGGAGCAGATTGGGGAGTCTGGGTGACCTAGATAGCATTGGTTTTGAAAAGCATCACATTAAATCGCTGTTCCGTCTAATACAATGAGGCATATCTCCCTCGTTGGTAATGAAAATTACATTCTGATAAGGTTCTTTGTGACATGGAAAATACCTCTCCCACCGCTGACGCTCTCAGGCTCCGTCTGAGAAGCACTCATGGGTGGATTGCTCCTTCGCCCGGACCTGGGTGACATTATCTGCCTCATGAGCACACACAGAATTGTGACACATGGTCTAGACCTCCGAACAAGAACCAGTGGCTATGAGGCAACCACAAAAAAACAGCTGTTGTTAAATGTGTCTAAACATTACTGTTCATTTTGGAGTAATGGGAAGGTTAAAGGTCTACTGGAGGAAGAGGAGACTGATATAACTGCACAGGGAAAACACCTGTGGGCTCACAAAAATAACTTTGAAGCCACAGATCATTTCTGCATAAATGTTAGTCATAAGTTCTGCATTTTTCTATGTAGGTTTGCTTGGGTAATGCTAAGTGGCTGAACGGAGGTGCCCATGACATCACAAATGGAACTAGCAGTACAAATAATTTAAGTTTGAGGTTCCCAGTTTGTTAGATATCTGTCTCTGAGATTTATGTCGCCGTTATTTTTATTTAAGTGGATGGAAATCTATTTTGTGCACTCAAAGGAATGACATACTACATTTTGAAATACTTATCAGAAGCATCTTTACTTAGAAACTCTGATATTCTGTATAATCACAGAGTATGCTTTGGACTTTTTCTATCGTACCACTGCTGCTGCTGCCGTACTATTATATGGATTATCCAGAGCATGGGAAACCGATTCAGTAGAGTTTTTTATTTAAAATGTTAAACGTATTACTTGTTTAAGCGCCACAAATTAAGTTTTCTTTTCCTCAGGTGAGATATTTAGGTGGAATCAGATGTGTCCAAGTATGTTCAGACTCAATTCAGAGTAAATTTTACAGACAGCACAAGTGCATTAAAAGTCAATGGAAAGAAGCAAATGGACATGAAGTGTCTCTGGGTGGTACAATTGGAGGCAAAGACAGCACCCCACAAATTTACGCATTGCACCCCGCCTTCGTCCAAAGTCAACAGGTATAGGCTGCAGCCCCCTTGTGACCCTGCTCTGGGAAAAGCAGGTTTAGATAATGGATAAATAAATGGATAGCTTGGGCAAACGATTAACGATTGCGCTGAGCTTTGATGACTACACTACAGAGAAATGAATAATAAGACACTTTGATTCTGGAAGTAGTATTGTAGTTCTATAGCAGTAGTGAATGAGCTGTGACACTTTCATACTAGTGGTGTGTTTGTTTAGCCTGGCTCCACCTACCTGTTGCTCACGGCTTCAGCTTTTACTGCGATTACATTTTGGACACCCTCAGCCCAGCCACTCTAAAGGGTGAACCAATCAGTGCACAGTGGGTGTGGCTACACTAGGTTTGTTTCAACAGCATATAGTTCCCAGAGTGGTGGCGGCAGAATAACTAGGTGAATCAGTATGAACAGTTTTAGCAACGCTTGCAGATATCAAGGAATTGAAGTCTGCAATGGTCATTTACCGAGATGGTGTTGCACTCCGTTCCCGTTCTCTGGGTCTCTGTCGTTTGCGGCTTGTGGAGTTTCGGCGCACATCATATGGTATATGGTGGTCAATACCGATTGATTAAAAGCTGTTTTAACAGATTGAAAATTAACCCGAGGTCTACGCTCATTAGGATGCAATGACTGGAAAAAAAAAACAATGGAGCGAGGTTAGTGTATGTTAGCTGGCTACAGCCATTACAGTAGATATGTACATTGGCAGTGCAGCAGTCAAATTCTCTCAAAGAACAATACTTTGCATTGAGTCTTTCGAGAGCAATATATGAATTTAGCTTTTAGAAACGAGGCAAATTGTTGAAATAATGTCATCAAAGTAAGGGGACGTACTTATTCCAAAAAAATTACACTCATACTCTTCCTCGTTCTCACCACTCGCACTCACAATGTCAAACAATGTCACACGGGATAATGTTTGCCCGGTGCTCGATGTGCTGCAGCTCTTTTCAGGCCAGTGTAGGCTGAAGGCTTCTTTTCTCCAACAATGGCACATCACCATGCCAACAGAAGCGGTGCCAGCCACAGTGCCAGCTTGGCACAGCCCCCATGTTAGCAGTAGATGATTCAAGGGCATTAAAGCACAATGTGGGGGGGTCCAGTTTGAGGATGGCTGTGCCAGGATTCCCACCACAGCTTTGCTCTGAAACAGCCTGTCATTCATCGCTCTCTGCTACTTCCCCTCCTCTCGTGCTGTTGGCCCGAGCTGCGAGCATTCACAATCCATCTTCTGAAAATTTGCTTTGCATGCACAGAAGCATCGGTCATGCTTTAATGTTCTATATTTACTCATAAAGTAGCACATAAAACAAGAGCGTCAAGTATTCCACCACAGGTCGTCTTCAAGGGTGGGCGCCGAACAGTGAGCGTTTTCTGCTCTCTCATTAAGGATTGATGATCCAGAAGAGATAATAACATCTTTGTTGATTTGTTTAATTGGTGCCTGCCATTTTATGTGTTAAATTAATGTGTGACCAAGGAGCATGTGTCTTTTTCATTTTTAACCATCTCCAGCTCAGCATTAACCGTCCGCTCTGTCTCTTTGCCTTGCAGCGCTCAGAGCGAGTGATGGGCTGTCGAACTGCATCTGAAGTACTCTACCAAAGAATAATATCCACTCCTGACCTACTCTGAAGAACAATATTTGATTCAATCAATGTTGCAGTCTCCCCCGGGGGGGATTTACTCCTGAGCAATAGGTGAACCCTCAGAAAAGAGCAGAGCTGGACCATGTGATATTTGACCTTCACAGAGAGAACTCAGGTACCCTCCAGAAGATGTCAAATCTGATCTGAAGCGGCTCTCGAGGAGGATCGCCCCGCTCAAAAGTCAATCATCTCTTCATGTTTTCTTTTGCATTACTCAAAACACCATGGGCCAACAGTGACAGAGCGTCGTTATCAATGCTGGATCTTCATTTATTGAGGAGTACCTGACATCTCGCCATGGATTCAAAGGAGATTTTCTTCACCAAAGAGCAGCAGTGAGAAACAGCGGCGTGGAATTGGACACTGGGAGCCGGGGAGGGATTAGCTAGTGTGCTGCTAACTCATGGTGGATCTGCTGTGAGCAGGACAAGGGACTCAGCGGTGGAGGATGTCAGCAGAGGCCGAGCTCCAGCCGGGTGTCAAAACCAGCCAGCGAAAGGAGTCCAGAAGGATCAAAGGTATGTCTCCCTCATCTCTGTACAGCCACAGTGATTCTGTTGTATCGACGCATGTAAAATATAGTGTTTTTAAGGCTTTGCACTGATATGTAATATTGAGGGTAAAACACTCAAAAGACAACCCGAATTACAGTATGTCAGGACCAAGTGGGAACCTGGCGGCTTTCTCATGTTTGACAGGCGGTGAACATAACTTTGCACCTTGTTTGGGTGGAGCTAAACAACGCTAGACTACGCTGAGAGAGGCTTCACTCAGTCTGAGCCTGCTGAGAGGCTCCCTGTCTCATCCCAGGGATCCAGATGTAGTAACAGCTCTTCCATGTGGCCCCGGGGTTTGGTAGCGCCATGATTTAGGTGTCATGGACGGGTAATTCACACCCTGTCGCTTTGATGAACAGCATAAGTGATGTAATAGGACGAGGCATTCTCAGAGTCTTCACTGGGAGATTGAAACAGGATTGAATTGGCCGAGAGAAGGAAAGAAAGGGATGTCGAGGGGGTAGAGAGAGCGGGACTCACAGGGAGGGGGAAGAAAGTGAGCAAGGAGAGGATGCTTTTCTTGTTTGCCCTCCCCCACTTCATTTCAGCTTCTTTTTTTTTTCCCCCTCATTTCTCCACCCATGAATAAAGCCACTCCAGCTCGTCCAGTAAATTTGGCTGCTGCGGGCTCACTGTAACGAGGCCGTGGGGCCAGGTCCTCTGTGACTGTTTCACTGTCTCTGTCGGCTCACTCAGATAAATGGCCCCGCTGGAGGAGGGCCCATCGATTTGAGTTAAGTGGAAGGAAGGGAGGGAGAGGGGGGGCAGACGCACACGTGGCCATGAGGCTCATCAGAGGGGGGCTATCAGCGCAGGCTATCAGTCCCTGACTTTACCATGTTAATCACATGTGCTGTAGGGCCATTGTCACAATTAACAAAGATGCTATTTAGATCCATATAAATGGAAATAGGCCAACATAAATGCATGCAGACTGTCGTGTGGTGTAGCTCCTGGTGGTTTTCAGCCGGCCAGGTGAAGGACGCTATCGAGGATCAGGCTGATGACATGTATTAAGATAAAACGCGGTTTCTAGTCATATGGATTAGAAGCAGCAGACGAAATTGATGTGATTTAAAGGATAAGGCTGCTGTTATTTTATATTTTTCTTATTAAATAATAAGGTAAAGACCAACATCTATTAGGTTTAAATCTGATTCTTAAAGTTTCAGTGTGTCGGGTTTTAGGGAGATCTATCTGCAGAAAAGGAATATAATACTCAGAATTATGTTTTAATGAGTGTATGATCATCTGAAACTAAGAACAGTTTAAGTACCTTCGAAAGAGCCTCTCATATCTTCAGAGGGAGCGGGTCCTCTTCCCAGTGGCTGACATGTTGCGCCTCCAGGTTTGTACGGTAGCCCAAAAGGGGGCGAGGGGTGAGGCGAAGGGTGAGGCGAGGGATACTCAGTCAGTTGCAATCTGCCACTAAATCCTTTAATAACCTCTGACTTCTGTCCCCATTCATTCACTCAAGCCCATTCACTCACACTGAAGACATAAATCTTTAAAAACAGGTCATGAATATTTCACTTTTTGAAAAAGGTTGAGTAAATTAGGCTACTGAAAGAAGGGTGCAAAATACATTTGGTGTGAATATGAAGAACGTTTGTCACAGAACATAATTATGATCAGGAATGAACTGATTCATAATAAGCCACTGTGTGCATGTTCACTGTTATGAAGGAAAATAAAACCGTCATTGCTGTTTTGTTTTTTTATGGCTGATTACTCTTTACTCCTTATTGATTATTTACTGCAAAAGTAATTTGTTCCTTTAGTACAAACATTACTGGCAGGTAAAACACCCAACCGAAGGGAATAGTTTTAATGTTTTAATGTTTGTTACCTTAGCCTAGCATAAATACAGGGAGAAACAGCGAGCCAAAAGGGAAATTGTGCTTTACAGCTAAACTAACATGAACAGACAGATATGAAAGTGTTATTGACTCGATAAACAAACAGCAAACGTAAGGTTGCAGTTTGACGCTCTAATGGTTGCTCAAAAAGTTCTGAGACTGCTCCTACTGCACGCAAACAGAGTGCAGCACCAGGATGAAGACAGTGCGAGTGAGTATTAGCTCCTGTGTTACAGGTGATTTGTGACCACTGGTACGTGCGCATTTGCAATTTCACCATAGACCTTGGCAGAGAGTGCACATTTAATTTTGTGTCAATCCTTCGGGGAACAGAAAGAAGTTGCAGGGATCCAAATCTGGTTAGTAGGGCTGGTGGAGAGTGGTGATTGAGTTGTTGTAGGTGTGAATGCACTCTGAACTAACCTGTTGTCATGTTGGAGAACCAAAGTACCTTCGTGCCACAGTTCAGGTCACTAAGACCAAACGTTTTCCCTCAGACGCCTCAGTACATCATGAGTCGACAGTCTGACTCTGGGGGAGGAATCCATGGCGCACAATCCAGCAAATATCAAAGAGCCCACCTGCTTGCACTTCCGACTTTGGGCACCTTTTTTTAGTCTTGGACGGTGACATTCTGCCCCTGGAAAAGGCAAATGTCACTCAAAGCACCTCACCTGCTTCATTGCCTCATTACTGTAGATTTTCTAAACCATTTCAAGAGTGTCAGTTGCCATTTTCCAGAGTTCAACTCAAAATTTGAAGTGCATTCGCAGCTCAAGTACAAGATGAAATTGCAAACGCACACATACAAGTGGTCACACAAATGTGGTTAACTCTGGTGCTGATGTTGATCAAGTGACGGTACTTGGAATGCCAACTCATAAAGGTTATAGCTTCCCTCTGCTTCATGCACAGTGCTGCGCTTACTTCATGCACATCATGAGCAGTCTCTGAACTTTTTGATTGTCCATCATATTTACTGAACAGCTACTACACCGAGGTGTTGACTCACCACTGGCTAGCAGACAGCTAAGACACACACATCTAACTAAGACAACTTTAGAGTTGGAGACATATTTCTCCTCTTTTAGCCGAGGTTAGGAGCACATAGCTTCTCCAAAACCTGAGCCAATGTAGCTAACACATCCTAGATAAGACTATAAACTCAAAAGGCAAAGCTGATATAGCATCATTTCTCCATTCTCCTCCTGCTAAAACAGTCTGACCCATAACATGTCAAACCAACAAAGTATTACTGGGATTAATACCTGTAATGTTATTCCTGACTTTCAAACAAAAAACATTTACGCATCCTTGCCTGATTCCGGTTTTTAAGGGTTGTATTGTTGTTTTCATGGGAATTACAGATTATATAGAACACATGTGTTGTTTATTTTTAGCAAATTGATTCATATTCTCATGTTAATGCACTTGAGATGAATACAGGACATTCAGGGGGATAGTGGACACCCTCTCGTGTTTTGTTTTAGGGATGTTGCATCACTCTTCTATCCTTTCAAAACAAAAATCAAGGCTCACTGCAGCAAAGTCTGCCATGTTAAAGCCAAAGCTCTCCTCTACCCATTGACAGAATTGCTTTACATGCATGACTTTACTCTATCTCCATAGCAACTGTTGCTCTCCCACTGTAATCTGTGCACGAAGAAAAAAAGGATTCATTTCAAAAAGACAGGCAAGGAATGGAGGACAGAGACATTGAGAGAGAGAGAGAAAGAGAGAGAAAGAGAGAGAGAGAAAGAGAGAGAGAGGAGACAGCAAATAGACACGGAAAGAGACAAACAGCAGATTGAATGACCAGTCAGCACACAACCAAACCATTTCACCCCTTTTCCAAACACGATTTGACCGAATAATTTGCCGGTATCCGACTGTTTTTTTCACGCTGCTCCTCTGTCAATGCGATAATAGCCTCGTGGAGCCCCTACCTCAAGAATGGGCTCGCCCGACACCATCCAGCTCACATCAGTACCTGCATGTGACTCCGCAGTGAGTCAGTGATCTATCCACCGCATTGATGATGTGCACAATACCTTCCATTAACTCTGCGACTGCTTTAACGATCAGCGGTTTAGCGGCAAAAAACAAAAGCCTTGATGATGGTTTTCAGAAACGAGGGAACACGTGCGGCTGTTAATGTTTGTAAATGTGTATCTGTGTGTTTGCTCAGCCTTATAAAAGTTGTTTTGTGCACATGGGTGGGGACAGATGGCGGGGACAGATTTGCCTTCTTCAGACATCCTTTCTCTGAGCTGTTGATAAAAAGTCAGCGTTGATTGGACATGCCTCGTGTTTTCATTAAATGTCCTGTGCAGAGACATGCAAAATAATACTATTCCATATTACATGTAGGTGAAAACACAGCTCCTTATAGCTCAGAGGATGGTGTGTGTGTGTGTGTGTGTGTGTGTGTGTGTGTGTGTGTGTGTGTGTGTGTGTGTGTGTGTGTGTGTGTGTGTGTGTGTGTGTGTGTGTGTTGTAGCCTAGTGGCAGACGGGGACGCTGACAGAAAGAGACAAGCAGACACAGATACACACTCAGAAAGGTTCATAGGTTAAGCTGCCTCGATGCCCGAATCCCCCAACAAAAAGTTTCTTGTTGCCAAGTCTTCATATCTGGAGGGGCACTTCTGACTCTCCATCTGTTGCCATCTGTCCCTTCACTGTCCTCATTCTAGTGTGGCAAGAAGACGGAGGCAACGCTGCGATCAGAGACACAAGCCCTGAAACAGTATGGAGCAGGGCGAACAGTAATTGTTCTCGCCATGGTCCTGGTGCAGAGCCCTGCTTGTGAGGTGGGGGATTATAGCGTTTGATTTGAAGCCCACCGACGTTCTGCCTGTTAACTCTCAGCCACATTTATGGAGATTTTTTTGCTATTTCATGCCATTTAAATCTCCATTAGACTGTTGAGAAATGAGGGCAAAAAGGAAAATATTGGGGGGGGGGGAAAGGGATGTGATGCGGGTCAGATTCTCACCATGGACACCTCAGACCACCGGGGACTCCCACACAGCAGGAGTGTTGTAGGAATGAGCGGTAGACTGAAGGCAACCCGCTGTCAGACAAATTAGGAGCATCACGGGCCAGAAACATCGTTAGGACCATTCAAGCTTGGGTAATTGTAACTCCAGAAAGCCAGAGGAATATGTGTCACATCCCTTCGCAAACACACACCTTCTCCTTTCTCGCTGCTCCCTTCTTACAGTGTGTAACAACATGAAACAGCATGCCCCACAGCTCTTTAGTTTTCAAATACAGCACACTTGCTCATCTTGATCTGAACCCAGAGCACGTAGCCGAGCGAGTTATGCCACAGAGTCAAGACTCTCATTCAATATGCAAGGCCTACTTATTTTTATTTTTTTTTGCAGGATCTGTGCATGAAACTCTAAATCTCTCCTGAAGTGTTATTAGGGGGGAAACAGCATGCTGTATGTAAAGAAACAAATGGCACAGAACATCTGGTTAGAGCTCATCGGAGAGAGTGTTGCACTGAATTGGACCGATTGTGTTTAAAATGCAACTGGAGCAGCATGCATTTTACATTACATTACGGAGTGTATGAGTCAGTAAAATCAGGGTGGAATACATAATAATGTGTGTATGAGCTGCGGCCGCCGTGTGAGGGATGGTCTAAATCAGGAACAACAATAATTAGCGTGGAGGGTCCATCCTTTCCAAGAACCAGCACACGTGTGCCCACAATTTTGTCCTTGTGGCGAGTTCATCATCTAAGTCTGAAATGTCTGCCGTGCGCACGCCAGCCTGGTTAATGTTCGGAGGTGCACGGTGGCTGTGCACAAGACTCATTATCCTCTGGCAGGGAAACAAGTCTGAATTAGACCCAGATTTGACATTCACTTGCTTAGAGACTTTAATGACTTTAGCATCGTCAAGCCCTCCCCCCCTTTAGAGAATTGTGCCCTCATGAATTAGTGAGAGGGTGTGCATAGCCAAGACAAGCACATGCATTTGAACTAAGACGTTTTTTTTTTTTTTTCTTCCCCCTCTCCATTTGCACAAGACCCTTAATTTTCTGTTTTTCAAATTTTCCTGATTTTCATTTTGATTTTTTTTGTCCCCCCTCGGAAAATTGCACGGATAGAAGGAGAAGACATCCCGCTTGGTGAGATGTAGTGTGAATGGAAGCGTCGTGTGTTTCTGGGTGGAATAAGCTCATTTTGGTGTAATGTGGTCTTGGAGTACAGCCTGACAGTCTCTGTTAGGGATGTTCCACCTCGTCTTCTTTTCTCGCGCACAGCTTAAGCCAACCACTTAAATGTGCCGCTAACTGATGTTCGGTACGGTCTCGTGACCTAGATTCGAGCGTGGAAAGGGGCCTGGAAACTGGTAAATTCTCCAAGGTGCCGGTGACCTTGATTTGAAAACCTGGTATCTCTTTGTGTAAATGCAGTGGTGGGAGCGAGTGACAAGTCTCTCTCCCCCCCCCCCTTCTCCCCCCGCCACCCCCCCCCCCCCACACACACACACACACACACACCTGCTCAGGTTACGAGGGGACTGTTCGTACGTTGTAAACGTGCGAGATAGCGCTCGAGGCTCGCATCCACATAATCAAAACAGTACGGCGGCAGACAGCGTGCAGACAAAATGAGAAAGGTGTCAGTGTCAAGGAGATGTCAGGGCAGCTGCAGAGACAGAATAATCAGCGGGGGGGGGGGGGGGGGGGGGGGGTGACAGGATAAAGCCCCGGGCCATCCAGACTTGTGAGCCCCCCCCCCCCCCCCCCCATACACACCCTCACACACACCCGCCAGCTCACACCATCATCCCACCTCCTTCCTGCCACCACCCAACATCCGTCACCGAGGGAGGGCTCGGCCGGATTGTGGCTGAGCGCTGGACCGAGATGATTCCTCTCAATAGCGCCCATTCAAGCCGGTGTGTCGCCACCAATGGCACCCATGGGAACTTAGGAGCGTGGGGAGCACGCACCCCCACCGAGCCACTCCGAAACCTTCCAATCCTTAACTCCGTGTGCCCCCATGATGCACCACGCTGAGCGACGGCCGTGTGGAGGGGTTTTCAATGTTCCAGTTGTTTTCTCATTTAGTCCACCGGCTTCAGCCAACATCATTTCCAATTTCAAGTTCAATTTTCTTTCAATCTTTGCTTGCTGCTGCTAATTTCCTATTCATTCTGCATTTCTTATTCCATAAATATTAATAACGGCACGTACACACACACACACACACACACACACACACACACACACACACACACACACACACACACACACACTAGCCTCTGTACCTCAAGCAGGGGCATGATACTAAAGTTGTAGGATTCAGTTGAGCTCACACATCCTTGTTTCCTGTAATCACTTTCTCTTTCATTTTCTCTCCACTTACTTCTCGTCCCTCTTTCTCTCTTTCTCTTCCGCCAGGTCAGGACCGCAGTGAGGCGGGGCTTATTAAGCGTTTCCGCGGCGATGGCATGCGCTACAAGGCCAAGCTGATCGGGATTGATGAGGTGACAGCGGCGCGCGGGGACAAGCTGTGCCAGGACTCCATGATGAAGCTGAAGGTGCAGACTCCTTGCTCTGTGTGTGTGTGTGTGTGTGTGTGTGTGTGCGTGTGCGTGTGCGTGTGCGTGTGCGTGTGCGTGTGCGTGTGTGGACATCATCGAGCTCCTTCACTCATCTCAGTCAGATTTGGAAAAATCATGCTCGGGCATGACTGTATTGTCTGTTGAATGAGTCATGGGAGCTGTCGTCTCCTGCGTCTGACTCACCGCTGCACTGTATGAACTGACCAGATGGAGCAAATTAAAGTTATTCCATGGCTCTTTGTCATGTACAAAAGCTACTGTAAGCTTGCTTTTACATCTTCTGAAAAATGCTGGCAGCTTTGTACTTTCTTTTTCCTCTAATAGGCTGCTTTAATTTTAGTATTGCTCAAAGCTCTCTGCATTTATTCATACAGCCTTTACCTTGGAGGCAAACTGGCTCCCTGTTCAGAGACGCTTAAAGCAGTATATCGCTTAAGTAGAAAATGTTCACTTTTTAACATCTGACTACAAGAAGAGTTAACCCCCCTCCAACACACACACACACACACACACACACACACACACACACACACCTCCCCCCTCTCAATTTGTCTTTCTCCTGTATGTTTTCTCGTGCCATCACAGCCTTCTATTTTTACAACAAAGTCCATGATGTTATGTACTTGTGGCACATATGCAAACTGCGATAACGTGACCTAGATAATGTTTTAGCCAGTGTTCTTTACAGAACGTTGCAAGTAAATTAGGTCAAATTCAGCCCCACAGTTAGAGACAAAGTTGGGTAAAAAAAAACAGGCTGAATACTCGCGATTGAGGATGAAAGGGTTGAGGAGTCTTGAGCTTGCAGTAAGCGTGCGTACTAAAATATTGTGCACTCATTTTTACCCAACCGTCTGTCACCTAAATTACCGAAGCTGCACATGTTCGTTCCATTGACTGATTGAAAATGCTGCCTGTTGATGTTTCTAGCTCATTCAACTTTAAATGAGTAAGAAAAAGGTAAATATGCACTTCTTGGTGTCACAGACTGAAGCTGAGGCTATCTGTCCAAAGGCATGATGTTTATGCAGAAGACAGAGACAATCCAGCTAGTTATTCCTAATATGATAATAATAATAATATGGAAAATGTATGACTAGGCTGCTATTTTATTTGGACTCTGTTTAAGTAGGATACTTTGAACTTTAACAAGGAGGAGGAGTCAGGCATTTTGTGAATATAAACTTATCTTATATATTATAAATATATATTGAGTTTGTAATATCCAATAGTAGAACAGATTATCATTAGCATCCAGGGCCAGTGGCTAAATAGAAAACACTGATTGAGGCCGTTATAAATTTCCCTGCAACATAACCTGTAAGGGAGGATAAGGTTTAGTGGAGTGGGGGGAGCTACCTTTGGCACCCCACCATGTTACAGTTGATTCACAGTTGAAGGTCTTATCTGACTTGGATCAGCATGACAATCTCCTCGATCAGTCAACAGCTGCATTAAAAAAAAAAAAAAACTGGATCTTTGATTAAGGGAGGTTAAAGGGACAACCACGGCTCCTACTGTAACCTACACCACTAACGGTAGCTGGAAGCTAAAGGCTTAAATACATGCTTAAATCTCTTTTCATTTTGGGGATCAACTTCATTTTAAATCAGCCACTATGGTGCTGCTGTGTTTTAGTAATGACTGCAACAACTAAGTGTTTTAAATGGGGAAATGATGGGAGAAAACACGAGTTGGTGTTGAATAATATAACTAGTGGTTCCACTGTAAACCTATAAGATCATTACATCATCATGAAGTCCAATGTTTTTGTATTTAGCAACAGTGAGCATACTAGAAAGAAAAGACAGATTGAAATGGGAATACAGAATCGAGAAAGAAAAACACTTTATGAACCAGCAGCCCACCGCACATCTCCTGTCATCATTTTAACTAAATATTATTCGGAAACAGCATGATTTCTCCTCTTAAACATTTAGTCTGTATCCTCTTCTCATCTCCAAAGTAAAAGGCAGGAAACACTTCCCGCATCACTCTTCGTTAGGGGAAAATACCCCCCCCCCCCCCCTCCACACACACACACACACACACATCTCTGCAGTCAGTGGCTGTGGGATAAAGAGGACGTATACGTATGGCTTTTTAAGTATTTTCTCACTGACTCTGCTGGAGCTTAAATGAGTGGGAAGCCCCACAGGGGAAGCAGTATAGCCAGAAGGCAAAACCTCTCATCGCCCGGATCCATTCCAAGCGATATGTCCAATAAAACAACATTTTTTGCTGCCTGGATCCGACGTTCCAGGGCTGCCCGCCATATTACTCCAGTAGTCACCAGCTACCAGCTATTTACAGTCAATGGAGCAGTCGATACAGACCTGCTATTATATGGACAGGGGGTAGAGGAGGGGACGGGTCTCTATTGAGCTGCCTCTCGCTGCCTTGAGGACTAATCCACCAAATGGAGAAGCCGATGGCTGACTGACAACACCCATCAACTCTTATGCCCGCCTGCCTCTTTCTCACTTACTTCATCTATTTCTTATCCTTTTATTTGTTCTGCTCTTTATGCTTCTCTCTTTACCTCTACCGTCCACCTTTACCCGTCCAGCTCCTCCTTTTCCCACCTGAATATAAATCTGTGGTTAACGCTTGGATGGAGAATTTATTCTTCAGCTTGCTGGTGATTAATTTCAATTCATAGCGACCTGGGATTAAGATATTAGCTTGGCTTTAAAAGAAAAAATTGTGATGAGAAAGTGGTCTGATGTACTGAGGAGGTCGACCACTTGTTATCAAAGCGGGGCCTGCAGTTTTTGTCAGACACATTCAGCACTGACGGTGAGTCTTTCTTCTCTTATCTCCTCTTCCCCCTTCTTCTCTCTTCTTTTTTTTTTTCTTTTTTTCCTCTCAGGCATCGTTCTATGAAAGACATGTCAAGCACACAGGTCGCAACAAATGGAACACGGTGGAAAATTTTAATTGTTTTCTTTATCAGGGTTGAGTACGTAAGAAAAAAAAAAGGAGAAGCTGCTGAGATCCATGGGAAAAATCTTACTTCAAAGGCCGGATTGGTTGTTCAGTCAGCAATTGCCGGAGCGAGCAAGTGTCGGTCAGCACCGTGATCCATTCTGTCAGCAAATCTCACCTTATTGTTGTTAGCATCGCGCTGGTGTATTGTCACGTTGAAGTGCAGTAGACCTACTTCAAGAAAAAAGGTGCTTGGGGAGGGGGAAAAAAAAAATGAAAGGCAGCAATAGTAATAAGACTCGCTGCACAAGGCAACGTGTGAATTCCAGTGAGAGCGAAGATTTAAGAAACGGCACATGAAAGAACATCCTGTCCTATCACACCTTATGTAACTGCTGTCACCCTACACTCAATCTGCCCCCTCCCACCCCACTCACACTATCCCATCCACAACCCCCCCCCCCCCCTCCTCCTCCTCCTCCATCTCCCACAGTCACACTCACCTGAGTCGGAAGGGAAGAAGGCTCTCTGTCTTCCACGGTGAGCTCATATCCTTTCATCTCCTCATGTCGTTTCCTTTAATCTCCTGCAGGGAATGGCTTCCTCGGCACGTTCCAAAGGAGAGCACAAGCAGAGAGTCTTCTTGACGGTCTCGTTCGGCGGGATCAAGATTTACTGCGAAAGATCAGGGGTGAGTGGGTGGGGGGGCTACTGCACCACAAGGCCTCGGTGCCAGCTGCTGCACCGTGAACCTACAGTGTAGGACAGGACATCCAGAGGGCAGACGCTCGCACGCCTCGGTTCACGGTGGCTGCTGGGGACCCGCCATCTTTGCATGGTTCACACACCTGCACACTTCACCATCACTGCATTTACCAATAATCAACATGCTCTCCAAATATGAATATAAGCTCAAACATGCTTTCCGCTTGCCCTTCAGCTCATAAAAATGAATCTTGACAGCATTAGATTACAAGTCTTGCATTTCATATTTGACCCTGAGTCAAGTGGTTTAACATACACCGTGGCACAATTAGGGTTTGCTGCAGGACCTACTTAAGATCACTCAGGCCCTGTCTGTCTGCTAATGATGGTGCAGTGAGCGATGTTATGGTGATGCTATGAGAAGGGCTGTTTCTCTGCCTCCGTCCTGGCTTCCGTCCCCCTGGCGGACTCCGAGGGCCTGCTGTTCCATTACAGGATGATCGAGGGGCCTCGGCTTCGCCCCCGTCCTGCGACTCAGCGCTGGCTAGATAGGCCCACTCCGCTCATCAGCGCTAACCGATAATTAGCACTCAGTTCCGCCCCTTAATGATCATTGCAGCTAATGTTAATTACACCACGGCTCCACCTCAGCTGTCGTTAGTGCTAAACTGATAATTATGCAACAGCGTTTGTCCCGTGGCTGCCGACCCCCCCCCCTCCACCCGACCACCAACCACCACCCCCCAAAAAAGCACCCGTTTTTTGATAATATCTCTTTTCAATGTGACTGATGGTGATAGTGATGCGTCTTTCGCCTGTAATGAAAAAGAACATTAAGCCTCCCGCCTCGACCTCGCAGCTCACCAGCTTTTGACAAGCTCATTTATTGTTTTGGAAATCATGCCCCCTAATGCTCTTCATTTTATTTACTGATTACTAGCAGTAAATAATACTCCACACTTAATATTCCTCTTGAGTTATTTCGTCGGAAATGGGGATCACTCCAGCACAGGCGGGCATCAGCGAGCATTTGGATGGAAATACTTTATGTAAAGCTGACATGATTCTCTGCTGAATCGAGTAGACTAGTCATATTAGTTTTGTATTTTGCATTAATCCGAGGCGTTACCCGCGACACTCCCCGCTGAATATCAGCTAATATTCAAATGGAGCTCCTCCCCGGTGCTCGAGCTTATCTCTGCTAATAGAGGAGCGGCAGGTGGCTGTGCCTAAATGACAGCTGAATTACTCTGTGCATATATATGGGTGTGTTTCCTGTCACCAACATGAAGTTTATTCAGAAAATGGGAGTATAATGAATATTTGGTGTTTCTGAATGAACAATCACAGCCTCTTAAACCCTGCTGTTATCAAACAAGAGCACAACATACAAGTCATGCGACTGGATTTAAATCCTCATTGACAGACTACCCGCCCCTATAGTGACTATAGTATCCACTATACTGTGTAATTTGAGCACGCTTGAGTCTTCTCCCTCCCTGTCAGAGACTTTCAGGCTCACCGTGTTGGTTGGCTGCCTTTGGTTCAACAATATACAAAGATGTTTAAAGTAGGTTTGACCTACTTTGTCTGTCAATACAGAGTACAGTACTGTGCCTCGTTTAAAAAAAAAAGAATTAAAAAAAAAAGGTAGAATTTTAAATCAAACAACATCACGTTTTATATTCTGCATCCTCAATGAGAAGAAGACATACTGCACAAGTAGACGAAGCATTTCAACACCTCCACCTTTCTGCCTCCCAGGTGCTCCTGCATCAACACTCCGTCCACGAGATCAGCTACATCGCCAAGGACACCAGGGACCACCGCGCCTTCGGCTATGTCTGCGGGAAGGAGGGCCACCACAAGTTTGTGGCCATCAAGACTGCACAGTCTGTAAGTACTTCTCCACTCTGCTGCATTTGTTTAAAGTCAGTAGCTCGCTGAAGGACAATATGCAGCATGTCCCACACATAGACTTTACTTGGGCCCGCCCAGGTATATTTGGCGATCCATTTCAGCATTTTTTATTTATCTTTTTTTTTTTTAACCTGTCCAAGAGAACGACGCTATGTGCGTGATCAATTAACGAGTGAACAGTCTCCCCTCACTCTCCATCACCTGTGTCTGCTCTGCTCTGTGTCTTTGGGAGGACAGGCAGGGTGAAGCTCCACTCTTCATGGCACACAGAGAACAGACGACAGAAACTGATACGAATGACCTTATCTTTAATTGTGTTTCCACTGGCAGTTTGTTAACTGTTTTAGATCTGATTCATGTCATATTATGACTCAAACCTTTTCCATTCAAAAACTGGGGACGAATAAAAAACGTGTGGTAACACTTCGATCACTCACCATCCACATCCTCTTTCCTCACTTTCCACTCATCTCATGCAGGCGGAGCCTCTCATCATCGACCTACGCGACCTCTTCACGCTCATCTACGACATTAAGCAGCGGGAGGAGATGGAGAAGAAGGCCCAGAAGGACAAACAGTGTGAGCAGGCGGTCTACCAGGTAGGACTCTCTGAACCAATTCTGAGCTTTTTTTTTTCTTTCTTCTCTTCTCAGTTTCATTTTCCATTCGGAGGCGAGATCACACGTTATAACTGAGCGGGCCATTCATTCACGCGACAGATATCTTAACACTTTGAAACTTCCTCTGAAGTGCATTGCATTCTGTGTTTGTTTGTACCATTGATTCCTGTGCTGAATATGTAAATATAACGGAAAGGCAACAGGTTTGTATTTTTTTTTACTGCAGTCAGATCTGTCTGCTAGGAAACATGTGTTGCTGTGTCTGTCATAAACCAAATTACTGTTTGATTAAAAAAAACAAAAAACTGTCAGTAGTAATTGTGTCAAAACAAAATGTGTCATCTGCCTTCTGTCCCACTAACACAGACCATCCTGGAAGACGAAGTGGACGATCCAGTTTACCAGGTAGGTCCGTAGGGCAGGAGCGAAACGCTGCTGACTTTGATGCTTTTCTAGCTTCACTGGTGCTGTTTTCACTCTTAAAGCTTGGAATCAAAACAAAACAAAAAAAATTAATCCTTAATTTCTATATCTTCTCCATCTACTGATCCGCTTGAATTAATGATTCATAATATTGCACCATTCCAGTAATACACAGTAGACCATCCTAGTGGACAGTTTTGTTCAACCATTCAACTCCCATTTGCCAGTGCAGTGTTGTAAAACCATATTTTTTAAGTTGATCTGTGTCAATGTTCCGATTTCTTCCAAAGACATGCCCTCCTCCCCCACCCCCGCCACACACACACCCCTGACTGGTTGTCACCCCCCCCCCCCCCACCCTCCTCCCCCCGTTTTGCCCCCCCCCCCGTGCATTTATTTGGCTGAACATGATTTTTTTTTTTTTCTTTATCTGTGTTTGCTCACACTGAATACAGACAACACTAACTCTTACTCTGAATGCTATGTTCAGTGGTACGTCCAACCACCTCCCAGACCACCTCTGTTCTTTGCTCTTGAAGTGTGTTTTTACATGAAGTCATTCCATTTGCAGCTTTTTCAATTTATGTTGATGTTGGTTGACAAAACTACAGACTGTGGCCAGAATCTTAAAGGAATAGGTTGACATTTTGGGAAATGCACTTATTTTCTTTTTTTGCGGGGAGTTAGATGAGAAGTTCAACACCACTCTCACGTGTGTATGTTAAAGCTATAATTCAGGGCTTTTACATATAATTGAATGTCCGTTGCATGCAAGCCAAACAGGTTGACACAGTGCTGATTAAACTAATTATTACCAGATAAATCTCTCTGTACTTTACAGTATACTGAGATTTTAAATCTGATGTCTGGTGAGACATTCCCGCGCTAGCACCCAGTAGTGATGCTTTTGACATCATCCACCAATGATTGTTTTGCTGGAGCTGATGGGGGAGGAGGGAACAACGGTTGCAACTGTAGTGACAGAAAGGTGTCTGCTCCAAGCGGCTAAGACTATGGCGGGAAAACCTATTCAGTGTCCAAGGAATGGATGCTAAGGCTAATGGCTAACGATACGAAGAACCTTGGTGTTCAGGATTAGTGTCAAAATGTAAAAAGTGTTTGACGACAAGCACAAACACAGACAGTCGTTGGTGTAGCTTTGCCTCTTTGGAGAGCGTTGGCAGGAGAAAAGGGATTGAGAGCACATATTTTATGTTACTGCTCCTGGACCAGCTGGTATTTTTTAAATACATGGTTTTTTTTTGTAATTACTCTCTCTGCCAGAAGGGGGCGACAAAAGTTCAGCACTGCAGGTTGAAATTTATAGCTGCAGGCAGAAGCCAATTAGCTTAGCGTAGCACAAAGAACCAGCAAGCCTGGCTCCGTTCAGAGGTATCAAAATCAGCCTACGAGGCCCTCTAAAGCGTGCCCATTTATAGGATTTATATGTTAAATATTGTTTGTTTAGTCCAGGGGTGTCAAACTCATTTTAGTTAAGGGGCCACATACAGCCCACTTTGATCTCAAGTGGGCCAGACCAGTAAAATCATAGCATAATAACGCAGACATAACGACAATATTTCTCTTTGTTTAAATCATTGGTGAAGTTTTTTGTATGATAAACCCTGTTTTAAGGTCTTTCTACAATAAACTAGAAACATAAAGACCAAAAACTCAGACATCAGCCCACTGTTTATCTGCCCCGGCTCTCCTCTGCAGATTCCCTCGCTTTGTGACGCGTTTGACGTCAAACGCGTCACAAAACGAGCAGCGAGCGCTTCTCCCTCCGGAGCAGACGTCACATTTACGCTGTTTTTGAAGCAATTACTGGATCGATTAAAAAAAAAAATAACAAAACGTTTGTACTCATAAACCTCCATATTCTCATAGAAATACAATTTATGTCTTTCTGTAATTTTCACACTTAGCAAAGTCATCCGGCGGGCCGAGCTGGACCCCCTGGCGGGCCGGATCCGGCCCGCGGGCCGTATGTTTGACACCCCTGGTTCAGTCCCTAGAAAATGCAAAATGCAAAAAGGAGTGCCTGCTTATTTCCTGCGAAATCGACCAGCGCGTCACCTGTAAAATGGTGAATTGTGAAGAAACCAAATACGATTAGTGAGCCTTTACAGGAATTGTGTTGCCAGGCCAGATGTTTGTCTCTGCTCTGTCTGCTAAACAAAGCTAACCAGCGGCTAGTTTGAGCTGAATTTTAGCTTCAGCTAAAAACCTTCCAGATGTGAGAAAGTTAGCAATCTTCTCATCTTACTCTGAACAAAACAGCAACTAACCGCATCTCCCAAAATGTCAAACTATTCTTTTAGTTTGAGATCCATAAAGGCTTCTTTTTTTTACATCTATTCCAAAGGAGATAATGACAGATTTGAAGAACTTCACTCAAGGATCTCAAGCAGATATTCTGACCTGACGGTCGATTTTCTCCCAGAGAGGTTGGAGCATCACATTGCTGAGGTTGAAGGGAGTCCTCCAGCTAAGACCTCCACATTGCCTTGAACTATTGCCTGACCTGTTATACTTGTGCTCTTTCCTCTTCCCACCTCAATCTTTTTTTCTTTCTCTTTTCATCTTCCCCATTCTTCTTTCCCGTGCCCCATTTTTTTTGCACCCTTCATATTCCTGATCTCATTTCGCTTCCCACTTGACGCCATCCTCACTCCCTTGTGCTTTCATTTATTCTCGTCATGTTTCACTCTGTCACCCTGTTTTATACCCACTCTCTCACTCGCTCTTTCTCTCTCCTCTCTCTCTCTCCTCTCTCTCTCTCCTCTTTCTCTCTCCTCTCTCTCTCTCTCTCTCTGTCTCTCGCTGTCTCTCTCGCTTCCATCTCATTATTCTCTGCACCTCTACGCCTTGCCCACTACTTCTGTTCTGTAGTACATAGTGTTTGAGGCTGGACACGAACCCCTCCGTGGCCCCCAATCAGAGGAGAGCGTTTATCAGGTACAAAGACAAGCATTGCCCCCCCTTTTTTTTTCTCCTTCTTCATACCCTGTGATAGATGACAAACGCAACAGTACTAACAGTATGGCTTTATACCGCTTTTTTAAAGAAGTGCAGATTTGATTTTCGTGTTTTTGGGGCGGAAATGATTTCAGTGAAGTTTTAGAGAATGTGGATCAAACTAATGTTGCTGAAGATCAAAAGCCATTAAAGTAAGAACGAAAAGAAGCTGTGAGAGGGATTCAGTTGATGTTAAAGTTGTCATCCTTAAAATTTCAGTTGGTTGATGTTGCAATTCCCACGGTTACCGTGGTAAGAGCCAGTGATGTACAGCAGCAAACTACTGTGTCAGAAAAGAGCTATTGGAGTATCTTGTTTCCAAACTCACATCGTTTTTGATATTGCCTGCAATTGTTAAAGGTCCAATATTATATAGCTTTAGATTTCCTTGACTTTTTTTTGTTATAAAGCAGTTCTAGGTATGTGTATATATATATATATATATATATACATACATATATGAAATTGTCAAAGCGCTCATTCCTCAAAGAAAGGCACACAACAGGTATTCAACAACTGTGCTGTTTGAATGAGCCGTTTGGACGTCAGTAAGTTTGAGATGTCACAAACTCATGTTGGTGTCATGTGTCCACCCTCAGCAGGGAACACTGCCCGACCTTTTATGTGGAAGGAAACGCTAAGAATCCATTGCATTGCAGCGCTAGCAAGCTATAAGACCAAAGAACCCTTAGTTAGCCTGCTTAAAAAAAGAGTCAGCCAATCAGAAGAGAGGATACTTCATATCAATGTCCATAAAGACACAGACACAAACCAGTTTGTTCTTGGTAGAGCTCCAGAGACAAACTTAGAGAAGATATAAACCTACATTGTGATGTTTTTTGGCTCTTAAAGGCAAAAACATTTCTTCTTATGGACATCAAGACTGCCAATGTAACACTGGAAAAGTATGAAATATGGGACCTTTAAAATGTTTCATTATCAAACATGTAAAAATGATAATAAGGCATTTTTGATTAATGATCATGGTTACCTCTGTGCCGTATCAGTTGCATTTCCTCCGGCTTCTCCACAATAAAAGCTTTTGATGCAGCAGCGGCTCCGTTCAGTTCGAGCCGTGAGCAAATACAGAGCGAACACTGCTTCTAAGAGTAAACAATAAACAATGAGGATGATGTTAATGAGGAAAAATGACACTGGACTATGCGCGTGCATCATTTCTTTTGGATACTTTGTGCGTTTGGAGGCAAATTAATCCAGTAGTAAATGATAATTATGGACTGTAAAAGGCATTCAATGGCAAATACTAAAAATCAAGATTATAAATAGGATTAAAAAAGGTGATTTGATTTCATGAAATTTTCGACATTTATAAATGTAAAGATCCTGAAATGAAAAAGGTAGTAGCAGGTATGTTTTTAAAATGATTTCATACAATGTCTAAAAGAGCCTCATCAGAGTCAAGGTCAGTTGTTTAGTTTACCCACAGCCTGTACACCATGCTCCCTTTATACATCCAATACCATGACATTTTGGTTTTAAACTATTTGAAGGACCAGCTAGGACTCCAGGGACCTATCTTATGGTTTAATCCCCCCCCCCCCCCACTCTCACCCCTCTCTCTTCTCCTCCTCCTCTTTTTGCCTCCCTGTATCTTGCCTTCCTCTGAAGATGAAAGATGAGAAGAGAGAGAAAAAGAGAGAGAGAGATTAATCACTTGCCATGCCATTTGATCTCAGAGTGAAACAAGATCAATAGACTAGGGGAAAACGTAACCGAAAGTTAACCAGTCGAGGGAGCGATGGGAGAGACAGGCAGCGAGGTTAACAGCAACAGATAGTTCGGATAACTGAGAGAGAAATAAATAAAAAAATTTTAAAAAAGAGCTGAGGTATTTTTTCGTATCATCAGACTGAACCTGTTGAGACGTACTGTTGCAGAATATTAATCAGCTTTCTTAATACTCACAGAACCAGTATGCACCTTCTTCAAGCCTCGTTTGCAATCAATATTGATTTAAGCAGAATTGATTGAGCAGAACAACTGTACGATTTGCGTAATCCCACTGTGCTAAAAAAATTAAATTACTTAAAAAAAAAAAAATGGCCCAGCTAGAAATCAATTTAGTGAGCTTCTTCTATTTTAATGGACATGTTTCAGTTATTGTAAGTTCCTCTTTTTAAATACCCGGCCAGTGGAAAATTATTTTTTTTTAAAAGGTGTTGCTCTGTTACTTACATTTGAATCGACCTCCGATCCAATGCAGGTCCCAACCAGTCAGCAGAAGGAAGGGATCTATGATGTCCCCAAACGCCATTTCATGACTGTAGGTGTTTTTTATTTTGTATTATTTCTTTCTTTACTCTTCTACCTGCAAACCTCTCTTTAAGACCCTCTTGAAGGAAGTGCCTTGAGCCCCCTTTGACAGCGTCCATTTGCAATATTTTTGCTCGACTGTATTTGATGGCTTTATTTAGCAATACATTACAGCCGACAACCTCTAAAACACACATACGGAGCCAAGGACAAGTCAGACTCTGTCTGTATCCGCTCTCTGTGAGGATGATGATGATGATGAAACACGGCTAGATTGGCCTCCTTGAAGAGTTAAGACTAATTGATTGGTTGACCAAAGTCAGACATGTCAGCAATTTCACAGAACATTAGAGAGGCAGGCTTTCGTATCCAAAATCCAATCCTGTGCGGAACCTGATGCATGTTGTGACCAGATGGCGGAGACACAAAAGTCTGTTTTGCCGGTCCCATCTGACTGCCACAGTGGACCGCCTGGATAAATAAAAAGGGGTGTCTGTTCCATCTTCCTCAGAGGATGAGGATGAGAGGTTTGTAGGCGGGGGGTGGGTGTCGGGTGGAGCTGCATGCAGTGTAGTCACAGCTACATACGATCAGGGCCACCGAACACTCATAAAAGCTGGACCTCAACGAATAGCAACACGTTTTTCTACAGTGGATTGACTTGACCGGAAAAAAAAGAAGCTTTTTTTTTTTTTTTTTTAAGTCCTCCTCCCTCCTTTTTTCATCACAACTGAAAATATATCTCATCTCATCCTGGTAGGTTTTATGAGTTTTTCACCACCATGCAGTGACCACGCTGTTACATCTCTCAAATCGCTTTATAAAAAAAAAAAAACATTTATTCAAGCCTATTCTGCCAAACATTCAGGATTTCCACGCAAACTTTTTTTTTGAAAACAGCCGCAGCAAAGTGCTTCCCTACTACTTCCCTACTACAGTTTGTGCGCTTGTTGCCCGGCATATCAAACAGATAAACTGTCCCGGCCCCGGTTGTTATCTCACTTAAACAGCCCATGTCAGTATAAGTAGCAGCGCTTCCATATCTCTAAGTGTTACTGCTTGTCTGTTCATTCAGTTGGAGCTTTTTGAGAGCCTCAAGCTCCCCTGATGTGTGTCAGTGCCTGCAGGGAGCGACCTCTGTGTACAAATGTTTACCTTCTTTCTCCAAAAAAAAATCGGACTCATTCTGTGCCCCTCAATGGTTTCAAAGTGGCGTGCAAACTGCACGATCCGTTATGTCCCGGCTTATTCAAAGAGGACATAAACACACTGTCAGCAGCAACACCGATTGCTGCGATTCCTCCCTTTTTTCTTTCTTTCTTCGTTTGATTACGTTGTGTTTTTTTTGTTTGTTTGTTTGTTTGTTTTTCATTGCATGCGAATCCTGTGTGTCTTCTGTGTGCTTTTTTTTTTTTTTTTTTTTGGTGCCTTTACGGTGATTCATTGTCTGCTTGTGCATGGCCCCAGTGACATTTCATGCAACTTAGCCATCCCATAGTGTTCTTCCATAGCCGCGTCCCGTCTCCTTTTAAAGTAGTGATTGGAGGACAGAGGGGACGAGAGCGGGGGTCACGTCTGCCTATAGGGTGAGGTGGCCTCATTGTCCCGGTTGGGTGGTTTTTCAGGAGCTTCTTCATTCATTCGTTTGATGAAATAAACACACTCCTCTGTGTATATACGTGCTCACGGAGCAAAATTAGCATGACAAAGCGGCCCCGGGTCTCGCAGGGGCCCGCTCTTGATTGGCAGACTTAAGAATATCTAATCAGAGTCTGTTTTATGGGACTAAATAGCCTTTTACCCACTCAATTATAGCGAGATTCATTTTAGATCCATTTTCTGATAATGAAACGAGGGGATAGTTGTTTTCTCGCCGTCCACAGCACAAACTGCGTCTGTGAATAGATTCCACTCCCCGCACCTACCCACCCATGCAACCACCATGCCCTATTTGGAGATGAATTTGAGGTTTCATGACTGTGCAAGTCTCCTTGTCGTGGTGTGTCACCGGACTCTGTCTCTCTCTCTCCCTCGTCGCTTGGTGCGGCTCACAGAATATCAACCACTTTGATCTTTTCGGCGACATGTCCACTCCTCCCTCGGTGAGTAAAATCACACAAAACCAAAACCCTCTTCAAAGTGTGTGGAGATATCCCATTACTGTTCAATCTGGTCATTTCATTAGAACATTCGCAGAAGTTTAAATTACCTGAATATGTTGAGCAGATCAGCGATAATGTGCAGCCGAGTGACTTTTAGCTGACTTTGATAGGGGTGACACCTGTGCATGTGCGTTTGTGTGTGCGTGTGTGTGTGTGTGTGTGTGTGTGTGTGTGTGTGTGTGTGTGTGTGTGTGTGTGTGTGTGTGTGCGTGTGTGTGTGTGCGTGTGCATTTCCTCCCAGATGCCCCCGTCACCTGCCAACACACTGGACCCGAGCAGGAGCAGCCGCCAGCAGCAGCACAATCCCGCCGAGTTGTACGCCCCCTTCAGCCCCACCTCCGTGCCGTCAGGTGAGCTCCTGTAGACTGAAACGCTGCATCTTCTTTTCCACAATACAAAACATAAAAGAGGGGGGGTGAGAGAGAGAGAGAAGAAAAAAAAACTGCTGTTGGGGATGTTTTGCTTTGATGTTCAGTTTGTGGAAAACGTTGCCAATATTTTGCAGTATGTGGGTTTATCTGAGTTTTATAAGGACCACATACTGAGCAGCAGTCTTATGAAGGCTGTAAACCTGAGAAAAGAAGCCGTAGAGTGATGTTTTACATATTCTCATAAAACACCTGACATTGTGGTTTTTCCAAGAACGTTCAAGAACGTTCCAGCGACATTTAAAAACAGCAGCTTGCTGAAGGATCTTTTTAAATCCACCTCATCCTCTTCACGATGTGTCCGTCCGATATAATCCCGTTTATGAAGTCGATGGGCCCTCATCATGCTCCAACATTGTTGTAGTCTTACACTCCACACCCATTTTACTGTGGCTCACGCCGGTGTTCCCAGTTGGATTCTAACTGGTCGTAGATGTCTCGTTTCAGCCTGATGAGTGCTGGCTGTTCATGAGGACGTACGCGTTTGTGAAAAATCATCATTAGCATAATCTACAGCCATGAAATTATCTCATACCTGTTCAGCTTTGTTTTTGGGGCAACTTTCATTCACTAAAAGGTCACAAGGAAAAACAATCACACTGCAGAACTTCAGGTATTGTGGATGAAAAGACAACAAGTGAGGTCAATTTACTAAGTTTTTTCCTAGTTATATGATTTATAATGGTTATTTTCTGTATTATATTTCCAATTTCCAAATCCAATTTCATTTAGATTTAGGTGTAATTATTTCAGATTAAATGAGTGGGTTTTTTTTCCCCTTGTGGAGAGAAGCAGACTACATGTACATGACTCATACGTCAGATCTGTACCACTCATTTGTAACTAAGAGAAAATTACTCGGAAAATGGTAAATGGCAGACATTCTCTTAAATCACTCCCATTGTGTGTACCACTCAAGAACAAATCTGTTCTACAAGCACTTCTTGCATGAGGTTCATTGTTCTCTAGCAACAGATGTAAATCTCAGTTATTGTCTTGGAGCGCTGCAGCAATGAAGCCTTTTCAAAACAACTGCGTGCAGCTGCATTACAATAAATAGTGAGAAAAGAATGAATGGGACAATCTATGGTGCCTCCGCTGTGGAGTTTTTATTTAATAGACGGGGAACCATACACCGCATCTCTCAGCTAAATCTAACAATGTACAAGTAAAAGAATTCCCTCTTTAAATCCACCAAAATTTGACTTCCTCAAATTTTTTTCAATGAAGATAAAACAGTGATTTTGCAGCTCAATCCCTGTCACCTACCCTAACCCTAACCTGATAATATTTTGTCCTGTCTCAATTCTATGGAAGGCTACTGTAAAGCTCATGTAAAGAACTTGGGTGTTACGCTTGATTCCTGTTTTAAATAACAGCAGATTCAATCTGTTGTCAAAGCCAGTTTCTATCACCAGAGTTTCAGCGCTAAGGTCAGGCCCTTCCTTTTTTTTTTTTTTTACAGACCTGGTAAAGGTCATTCATACGTTTATTACTTAAAGGTTGGACTTTTTGCAATTCTTAGTAAGTTGGACACTCATATCCTGGTTGCAGTTGGTTCAGAAAGCTGCAACAAGACTCCTGCCTGGCATCCTTACAATGGCTACGTGCTTAGATTCATTTTAAAATGTTACTGTTTGAGTATAAATGGAGCAGCTTCATCTTATCTGTCTGACCTTTTACACCCCTACGCACCTCGTCGCTTTGTTCAGGTCATTGGACCAGCAGCTTTTAGTAGTTCCTACAGTTGTAGATCCAGATTGGCCCTCATACATCTGACTGGGAGAGTCAGCTCCAAAGCTTTGGAGCAGCGTGCCCCTCCAGATCAGGTCGTCAGCTTCATTACTAGTAATTAAATCTCGATTAAAACATATTTATTTTCTTTCGCATTTCCAGATGAGGCCCAATTTAATTTAATTTATTTTAAGCTTTGCAGTGCTCTTTTATATCCTTGTTGTTCTGGTTTATTATTGCTTTTAATTAATGTAGTATTTGTTTGTTTTAATGTTTATTTGGTCTTTCTTGGCTTCAATGTTTCAAGTCTTTGTTTGATGTTGTGCAGCACTTTAAATGTGCTATGTTGATCAAATTGACTTGATTTGACTTTTTTCCTTTTGAAGGCAGCATAAATAGCCTTCATTGTTAGACAATGTTGAAGTATTAATAGAGGAACATGCTGTAATTTTGAAAATCTACATATTGAAGACAAAATGTATTCTGTGATTATGATGATAATCTTCACTTCCCTTTCCTTTCTGAATACCCTTTAACCATTTCCTATCTTTCTTCGTCCTCCTCCCCCTGTTTTTCTTGCAGGTTATATGACCATGGGCCCCGTGCAGGCGGCTCAGTGGGCTCAGCAGCCGTTTCCTGGCCAGGCTCAGACTCTGGCCTTCCCCGTGCAGGGGCCCCTCCAGGTGGCTCAGGTCCTCCCTGGCGGTCAGCCTGTCATCTGGAGCCAGGCCAACATTTTCCCCGCCACTCAGCAGCAGTGGGCAGCCATGGCGGCCTACATGCCGGCCCAGACGGTGGGCGTGGGGGGCCACGCCATCCCAGCCGCCATGCTCCAAGGCCTGGTACCCATAACCACCATGTGCCCCCAAGCCTGCGACCTATCTGCCCCCTCCTCGGCCATCACCAGCCCCCAGCACGTGGCCGACTCTACCCTGCTCCAGAGGCAGCTCAGCCTGGGGAAAGAAGGCCTCGGCGTGGACTCCGATGCGGGCGAGGGCCCCTCTACGTCGGGAGCCGCGGGCGTGGGGAGCGGAGCTGTGTCAGCAGCGGTGAGCAGGTGTGGCACCCCGGGCCTCATGAGTGTACCGGACACACTGGTGTGCAGTCAGCTGCTGCCACCTCCAGCTGCTGCGACCCAGGAGGAAGAAGGGAGCTGTAGTGACCTTGATCTGTCTCGGATGACCTTGAGCCCAGGTGCATCCACATCACCGTCCACTGAATCTCGTAAGTGTTTTTATTTCCTGTCCACCTTCACAACTGCAGCTTATTAAACAAACATCTGTACCACTTTACATGAAAAGCTTAAAAACCCTCAGTTGAACCATTTTTATCAGCCTTGTAAGCGACACAGTTTAAAACATCTGTTTGATTCATTGCAATGATATGTTGCACAGACATTCACGGTCCCCAGAAGACGACTCACTTAAGTGATCATTGAAGATTTTTCGAGTGCCACCACTTATTTTTGTTTTATATTAAGCAGTAATTAGCAGATATTATCATGCTAACACACTAAATAAAGATGAGGAGCTCTATCAACATTATTATACGCATGTTAGCATGCTTCTGTTAGCATTTAGCTCAGAGCATTGTTGTGTACAGACTAATGAACCTACTAGCGGAGCTGTACTCGTGTTTTATTCGACACTGTTGAACCTCACGAAAAAGAAAACTCCTTATGTGTGTAACCGGAGGTAAGTTGTGCTTTATTATGATAGTACAGAGTGCAGAATGTGGAGTAAATCAGGACAAAAAAAAAAGCAATTAAGGTCCTGATCTAGACGTAAACTCACATCTTCTGGATGTAGCTTGTTCATGTCATTGACGTGATGCCAAAACATTTACAGAGCAGTTCAAATCTTTCTACGTGTGCTCTTATGAATGTTTTTCTGAATGCCTTCCTGAACGTTTACTCTCCCCCCTCGATGCAGCGTCCACTCCGGCCCCGCAGCAGAGCTCCTCCTCAGATTGCCCACCCCCCCAGGCCGATGACCCCCCCACCGATCACTCCCCTGTTGACCCCAAGGGCAACGCCAGCAACGCCAAGGAGGAGCAGTTGGTGAGCGCCGCCCCCCCTCATCCTCCCTGAGGGCCACATATCAATCAATAAGATTCATAGATTTGATTTAACAACTGACTGGTGCTGTAATCCATGACGGTCACATGTTGTCAGCAGGATGTCATGTAATTAGCATGGCCACAAACAGGTTGCAGTTTTCTCACAAAAATGTCAAGTCAATTACACAGGAAAGGTCAAAGATGATTTAAGTGTCTTGATTAGATCATATATAATAAGGTAAAATTATATTTACAGGTAATTTACCCTTGGTGTCATTTCCCTAAATGTTCTGGCTGTAAAAGTGCGACTTTATCTTGATAAACACTTTAAGAAGAGGATTTTAAAATAGTTTTTCTCTCAGGACTGTGTTGTTGCACGGTCGGCCTCTCCAGTGGCGAGTGGAGCTGCTGATCCTCCGCAGGATCAGACCTGTCCACAGGAAGACAGCTAGAGAACAACAGCCAGTGAGTGGGTATTTCACTGTCTTCACATTTATGCCTCCTCTCTGTGTTCCTTCATTAGCTTTGTATTTTCATCTAGATCTCCTTTCTTCCTCATGAATGAGTGGTTTGCTGCCAATTGGAAAAGGGCCTTGGTTTTAGTTTTCATTACACCTCCTCTGCGTCATCCGAACATCAGGAAGGCACAACTTTGCCACCTGGTGTTCACATTCAGAACTGCAGCGACACAGCAGCTAAAAAAAAAAAAAAGTGGGGTTTTAAATTATTGCTGTTTGTCTTTTAGAGGAAGGAAGCTCTCAAGGCCAAAACAGAAGCTCATGAGACAAAAGAAGAAGAGAGAGATGAGAGACTGTGAGCGGCAGCAGCATCTCTCACAGCTGGATTACACAGACTTGTTCTGTTTTGTTTTTTCCAAACCTTTTAAAAGGATATTTTGGCAGTTCTTCTAATAAGCTGGCTATCCAAGGATCTGCTTTCCTCCAGAGGCCACACGTACTGTACTCTACTGCACTCCTCAGCATGACGACAAGACTTTATCGTCCAATCATATAACCTTTCAACCAGGAAGTGACCTTTGATCTTTGACATGGTTACATCCTTCTCTAACGGATGTGAGGATTTTTTTTAAAAAAACAACAACACGGTGATACACTGATGGTGCAAATTCTTTTTTGGGAAGAGGAGCAGCGTCGTACTGTACATGTGGTTGACCTTCAGTTTGTCAGCTGCCACCAGCAAAAAGACTGCGCACAGCAGGTGGATTTGCCAAATGTTCTCATCGTGTTGCTCCACCGATTCGTCAATTTTGCATGAGCAGACTCAGATGTGGATTCAGCGGACTCAGCTGTGAGCAGAACTGTTCTCTGCAGCTTCTTCCTAGGCCTGGAACAAATCAAATCAAATAAGATTTGTCTTTTTTTTCTTATTTTATAAGCTGTGAATTCTTTGGTGATAACGACGAGTCGTTACGAATATTAAAAAAAAGACTCCGAGGCATCAAGGTCGAAATCAAAAATTTGCCAAACATCTATTTTGTAAATAAGAATCCTCCCAGTTCCCCCCATACCTGAGCCTCTGTGCCATAAGATAGCTCTGCCTCTTGGATGCCAACTACCTGTGTTTCTCTCAAGCAATGCCCTACCAGCACCTCCATCTTTGATGTCTGGACGTTTGTTTCGCTTTTGCAGCCATCTTTTTTCTTTTTTTTTTTAATCTCTGAAAATGTCTTCTATTCGGTTGGTGAGAAATGAACTGTGAATCTGTGTTACATTCAAAATATAGCCTGCTGTACCTGTCTCACTCATTTTAAACTTGAGAAATAAACGGGCCGTAAAAAAATAAAAAAAAAAACGACTGAAGGTTTCAGACTTTTAGTGATAGGAGGCAGATTTTCCTGCATCTCTTTGCTTTTAGATAGCTTTCATTTACAACTGCTGAGGTCACATTGTTTACAATTTGCCTCTGGTATCTCTGTTTGGTTCCTTGAATAAGCCAGCAGAATCAGCTCCTTCTGATACGAAGCAGCTCAACAACCACACGCTCCGAGACAGTAGAGTGCATCTCGATGCCTTATCAGGTTTTATTTTTCTCGTCTGGTCACTGTTCTTCTTGTCAGGTCATTGTACTACAGTAAACAGGTCATTGTTGTAACAAAGCACTTACTGTCGGTCTGCTCCACTGAATTAAAATCAAAAAGACAGGCAACTTTATATGATACGAACAATGCAGACGTCACTATTAACTGCTAAGACTTCCAATAATCGAGTCTTTCTGAGGTAACTGTCCCCCCCTGCTTGTGTAAGAAAAACTGAGAAATAGTCCAAAATATTTTGTAAATTTTATTTATGGAATTAAGAGTTGTCATGAAAAAGAGAAAGAAAGGACTTTTGTATGTCTATGACTTCCCCCCTCTCCCACCCATACACTGTACCCATGCCACTGTTCAGTCACAAATAAAATATCATGTGATTCCCACGCTTGTCATTGGTTTTTATTTTGGTGATGACCTGCTGTGTATTAATCACGGAAAAAGGCCAACAGAGGTTCCTCCCCGCACACAAATACTTTAGAAATCCTGTATGCCATCAGTCATGTGACCACTGTTGTACAAATAATCTTAATTTATATGGAGAGGCAGATTTCAATAAATCCTCCTCATCAGGTGTCCGTTCTGCTGATAACACTTGTCTGTGTCTGATGTATTAGGTTGGTACTGATGTGACATCAGGACATTATAATTAGAGGGTTTTTTTGTGTACTTTTTATGCAGTTAAGTTTTCTTCAGTGATTTTCATCCTAGAAGACAGCCATTCTTCAAAGTGTCATAAAATAAATCTGTGAGTTTGCGACACAATTTATTTTTCATTTTTGAACTTTTCTCTCATCTTTGCTTTTGTATTAGTTTTGTCTTATTGGAAGATGTTTACCTCTTTTACGTCTCTGGTACCTGAAACTGTAATTTCATTGAAACCATGTGAGAAGTTTAGAGGGGAAATCACTTTTGTTGAAAGAGCAAATGAGTCAAAGACGGATGTTTTTCCAAAGTGGCCACACAGCAAAAAAGTAGAGAGAAATGTGTTGTATTTTATCAGTTTATTGTCAATGTAAAGTCTGAAAAGTAAGTAAATATACAACATGAAATGAAAATACTCAAATGCAGAACCAAAGTATATGGTTACTTTCCACCACTGCTGCCCTTTCAAACATAGCTCTACAAACCTCAATTTAGTGTGTTTAAATCAGAAATACCAGATTGGGTTATTATAAATACATTATTATTGATATTAGTGACAGTTTAATTGTGTTGCATCACCTTTCATTGATGAAGTAAAATACAGCTGAGTCATGTTATTGTGTCATTCTGTAAATTCCTACTTCAGTGAAGGTGAACAAAGTTCAAAAGTCACAAGTATAAAAACATGACTCATGTTTCGAGCACACACGCGTCTGTATCAGGAATTTACTTCATTACAAAACTGTGGTTTTCCACCACAATCTGTTTTCAGAAGCATGTTTTTTTTTTAATATATACATATATTTTCAGATTCCTCTCATGATGACAGATTATGCATTAAAAATGTATGAGTAGCTGAAAAGACATCCCGGTTTGTAAACGTGTCTGTAGATTCCATCGTGTTTAATTAAACTTGACGCCTGTGCCAAACCTGTGTAAAAACCACTCAGACCCCAACACCTGGCCGTGTGGCTCTGTATCCCAGCAGTGTTGAGTATTCAGCTCCACATGCGGCTCTGATGGCAGCAGTGAGTTCGGTATTGATCAGTGTGTGTTTACACAGAGAGCTGAGCAGTGTCTTCTCCTGGTTCGCAGTCAGTCATAACACACAGCCATGCTTTCTGTGGCGACCCAGACGAGTGCACTCAGTTTGCACAGCGGTCTACTCCACCTTTCTCTCAGTTTGGTGCTGCTAAGGTAGGAGGTTTATTTGAATTCATGTGACTTTTTTCATTTGCTGGAGGAGTTTAATTTTCATGGATGTTAACTGATATTTGCTCTTCTTGTAATTTTCTTATAAAGTTTCTAAACGAAGATTAAAAGCGACTAATTTCACATTTAAATCAGTTCTTTCATCAGTTAATGATACAGCAATATCCTTTTGAGAAACCATAAATCCGCTGCTTCCAAAGTGTCTCTTACTATGTTTGATTTTCTTCTACTTGTGATAGTAAATTTGCAGTGACAACAGCCAGTAATGATGACCCTGTTGTCCGTGGAGCTCGGTCAGTGGGTGATCAGCTGGTAGTTCACCCAGTGGACTGTGTTTTATCAGAGTGGAGCTCCTGGTCCCGCTGTGACACCTGCCAGAAAAAGAGAGTAAGTATGATTAAAGCAGACAGTTTAGGGAGAAGTGCTGTGAATAATACACTGTTTATAGACATGTTTGTTAGCTCCATCAGTATGGATCAGTGTCTTTGTTTGAAATTCAGTCAGATACTTTAAGGAAGTGGTTATTAATAGCAAATGGATCATGTAGCTTCCTGGAACCAATGAGGGTGCCTTATTAATAAACATCTTCAGGGATATTAGTTAAATCAGCAGGACCATCTATAGCACATAAAGAGAAACTGGTATGCATGTGATTGGACACCATCAGTCAGCTGATAGTCACATAGCTGTGATTAAGCACTGATATTGAGGCATAGATGCAACAGCTGATACTGATTGGATAATAAAAGCACAGCTTCAGTGCTCATTTTGATGCAACATGTCATTTTAACAGAAAATTAAATGTATAGTTGACCCATAATTTGACATGAGAATTCACCTCAGGGCCCATTGTGACGATGTAATCTGTGGTCAACAGCTTAATGTGCTCCTCAGTCTTTACTTTCTCTATTGAGTGACAAGAGAAATATATTCAGGTGAGTGAAGTAGTTATTTTACAATTTCTTTTCACTTTTCAGCTGAAGTAGTTCTTTTACAAATTTTGTTCACTTTTCAGCTGAAGGTTATATAAGTGGAAGGTACTTCTCTCAATTCTGAGCAGTAATGAAGCTGCAGCCAGCTGGAAGCTAACTTGGCTCAACACAAAGATTAGATACAGGGGAAGCAGTGAGTGTTGCTCGGTCCGAATGTAAAATCAACAAAAAAGCCACCAACAAACATCCCGAACGCTGATTTTTTTTTTTTTTTTTCAACCTTTGAACAGAGCCAAGATAGCTATTTCTTTCTGTTAGCAGTCTGTGCTCAGGTAAGTTAGACTGCAGGCTGTCGACCGGAACAATCAAGCAAATAAATAAAAAGAGAGTAATTTCTATGGTCCAAGTATCTTATGTTCTTATGGCCCTATTTTCTCATTGTCGACTTCCGAAGGTCTTATGTCACTATGATCCCATGTACTCAGGTTCCTGTTCCTGGGTTCTTGTTCCCAGTGTCTCATGTTCCCAGGATCTTATGTTACCAGGGTCCTGTTCCCAAAGGCCTATGTTCCCAGAGTGCCATGTACTCAGGGTCCCGTTTCCAGGTTCCTGTTCACTGTGTGCTATGTTCATTAGTTCCTCACGTCAACATATGTGCTCTCCCAGGGTCCTGTTACCAATTTCTACATTCCACATAATGGGAACTTGAAAAACATGTTCTCCAGCTCTGTATTCACTTAATATCACATGGGTTACTGTGGGTTATGGGTTAAGGGTTGAACTGGGGAACACTTCTACCAAAAGTATAAACATACACTGGTTTTAGAGACTGCATTGAACTAAAATTATCATCCTATATCCCCTAAACTATGGCCAGATAAATTGATCTACCAAAATTCACAGGTTATCATAAATGAGATGACATCTAGAAACAGTTAGAGTCTTATATAATAATCATTCCTGTTGCACTCAGATTGAGAGATAATTTTAGGGCATTCGACATATTGCCACTTGTGAGTGTTTATCTGTGAGGTAGAGAGCTCCACTGCTGACAAAGGTCTCTGCTGATGTACTCCAGGGCTCCATCTCATCCACTTTACAAGGAGGGCTTTAATAACCTTGACATGACAAAGTGAAAACAGACCAATAATGTGATTTCAGCTGTAATAGCTCCCTGGAGCGGTTTCCGAGGCCACCTTTACTGGGCAGTGAGAAACCTCCCTCTGTGTCTGTGGCCCTTCATGTGTATGTCTCCCTCATCCATCCAGTATCGCTATGCTAAACTGGACCGGCCGTCCCAGTTTGGAGGGGAGCCATGCAATTTCCATGGCAGGGTGGAGGAGGCCTGTGAGGTTTCAGCCCGCTACAGCTGTGACAATGTTCCTCTGTGTGAGGGGTTCCTCTGCACCCAGACAGGTATCTCCCACAACCATGTAAATACCTTTACTCCCAATTTTACAACCACACAGCTGTGAGACTATTGTGTGTTCAATGGGACAACATTTCAGATTAGAAAACATTTCAATTTAGTATGATGTCCTAAAAGCAATGTTTTAGCATTTTATGAAATGTAAAATAGCAAATGAGAAACATTTATTGGCTGGAGAAGTTAGCAGAGAAAATCTACACTCTCATATGCTAAAATAAGAAACTTCAGCCAACAACTGATTGCTTAGTTTTGTAATAACGGCACGCAATGCCGGGAAACAGCTGACCTGGTTTTGTCCAAAGTACAAAATTATTTACCATCATCCCGAAAGATCACTGTGTCCTGACAAGAGGTAGTCCAGCACAGAATACCACCATAAAACCACAACTTAAACTTAAAATAAAAATGTTCTCCAATTTTTTTTAAACAGTATAAGATAATATAGTTTAAAAATGGAAACATAAGTTATGACTTTATGCTTTACTATTCTTTTTAAATTTTAATAAGTGAAGTTATATGTGTTTATAAGTGAAGTGGCTTTCTGGAGTTTTGAACTGTGGACGGAGCCCAACTAACTGTTTCCTGGAAAACTGGATTTTTTTTTTTTTAAGGCCGATACCAATCGAAACAATATTGTTTCTACTGTACGTACGGTATATGTGACATCCCTGAAATGTGGTTATCAAACACGTTTGACACTAGTGAGAAAGGTACAGTATGTAATGTAAAGGATACTTTACAGTTTATTTTCCACACTGACACCAACAATTTAATCATTATTATGAAAAAAAAAAGTAAAAAAACAAAACACACACACAAAGATAACAATTTCCTAATGTGCCCCAAGTATTTTTTTTTTTACTGCACGGCATTCTGTAAAAAAAAAAAAAAAAAAAAAAAAAAAAAAATTGGTTATTATGTAAGCCATTACTGATACATCTGTGGTAGGATAATATCAGGTAAGAAAATCATCCGGCCAACATATCGGTCGGGCTCTACATGTTGTTTTTGACATCACCTGTGACTAACCCATGTGTTTCTCTTCCCTCCTCTCCTTCAGGTCGCTGTATTCACAGGACTCTGCAGTGTAGTGGGGAGGATGACTGCGGCGACATGTCAGATGAAGCTGGCTGTAAGAAGGTTCCCAAATCCTGCAAGGGGGAGGCTGAGGAGTACTGGGGAATTGAAAACCTTGCCAAAGGGTGAGTCCCAGATTTTATTTTTTATTTATATATATATTTTTTTTTTTGAAGGACTTCGATATGTAAACATGTTGCTCTTCTCGGACCAATCAGCTCACCTTTATTTCTGTTTCTGTTTCTGCTCTTTCAGAATAAACATCTTGAACAGTAACCTGGAAGGAGTGGTGCTCGATAACAGATACTACGCAGGCAACTGTCTGCCGCAGTACATCCAGGACGTCAGATTCAGGAAGCCGTACAACTTACAACAGTACACGCTACAGGTAGAAACAACCACACTTTAAACACACACCTTCTAAATCATACCTAACGACTTTATTCATGGTTAATAAATTACTTACTAATGCTTCATAAACTTGTTATGAACTGTCAACAAGTAAAGGCAAATGGACCAACATTCACAAATTAACAACTTGTTATGCATTTATTAATGGTTTATTACTGCATCATTACTACTAACCAGTTCCTTACATAGATTTTTTTTTAATTAACTTTAACTTTTAATAGTTTACAATAAATTACATTGTTATTGCACCATCTGTGTGTTCAAAAAGTTCTCTCCATTTAATGAATAAGTTTCCGTTGTCCACAGACAAGAGGCTCGTATGATTTCACCCTGCAGTCCTTCGAGTCGTACTCAGACTACATGGACAGCACCATGAGGGAACGCAAGACCCAAACCATTATTTCTATTGGTTTTGCCATTCCAGGCGTAGCTGAGTTTGGCTTTAATTTCAACAATGCCGAATACACCAAGTCTGTTCGGAAGATTCGTCGTGCCTCAGGCAAGGTGAGATGTCGTTTTTTTCTTTTCAGATTTAAAACCCACTAAGCCAAATACAGCAACTTCCTCAAAATAATCTAAAATATCAGACGAGAGAAGTAACACTCACCTGCCCTCTCCGATCCACAGAAAAACAGCTTCGTGAGGGCCAAAGCAGAGCTGGAGTTGGCCCAGTACATGCTGAAGCCGGATGATCTGATGCTTCACCCTGAGTTTCTGCAGCGCCTGCGCTCTCTGCCTCAGGCGTATGTTTATGGGGAGTACAGACAGATCTACAGAGACTACGGTACGCACTACATCACTGAGGCTGCCCTCGGAGGAAACTACGAATACACCATCATCTTGAACAAGGAGACGCTCGAAAGGACAGGTAGGACTGATTACCAAATTTGAGTTGAGGATGTTCAATCAAAGTTTCTTTATTTGCCGGACATGGCAAGAAAGTGTAGGTAATTACTTTGATCAGAAACTCAGAAATCAAATCTTGAGACAGCTCGATAGCCTCGTGCAGTGAAATATTATTTATATCAATGATAACACTCTGAATTTCTTTTTTGTAGATTATTCCTTAGAGGACTACAAGTCCTGTTTGCAGGCAGGCCTCAAGGTGGGGGCCAACATATATGGAGTTTACGTGTCGTTGGGGCTTCAAGGTGGCTCCTGTAGCGGCCTGCTGAATGAGATGGGAGGTGAGGGTCGCTGTTTGATCATTGAATGTCTTTCAGTCTGTTTTACCTCTGATGAACGAACCGAAATAAACTGTGGAGTCATCCTGTCGTTCTCCAGAGGACACAGCGAACGGCAGCATGGTGGAGGACTTTTTTGCTGTCGTGCGAGGTGGAAGCAGTGAATCCATTACAGCTTTGGTGGCGAAGAAGCTTCCCACCCCACAGCTGATGAGGCTGTGGGGCGAGGGCGTGCGTTTCAACCCCGACTTCATTCGCAAAACAGTGAGTTTTTCCTCCTAAATCCCATGTCCTTTTTCTCATGTTCTCTCCTGCTGTATTCCTACTCATATTGCTCTTATCCATTGCACACACCGTGTTTATTTTCCCCCATGATCTCTTGTCATGTCAACACAATTAATCCCTCTTTTTGTTTCTCTTTTTTTAATTTCTCCATCTTGATTTGAAGCCACAATTAAACTGTCCACGAGGACGCTGACCTGATTAATTGATGCACGGCCATCTTTGGCACTATAACACAGAGGCAAAATACAACTGAGCTGATCAATGGCGAATTGGAAAACAAACAGTAAATGATGCCAAATAGCAAATGTGCCAAAGACAAATAAGCTGCCTCGCTGCAACACAATCAGGTTTCAGCACTTGTGGGGTTTTCCAGTTGGCTCTCTTTCGCTCTCTCTCTCTCACTCTGTCTCTCTCTCTATATATATATTTATATATTTTTAAAAGCTGGTTTCAGGATAATTCAATTTGCACAGTAAAAGGTCCGGGTTTTATGTCGTGTCGCTTTAGACGCGCCCGCTGTATGAGCTGGTGACCTCCAGGGACTTCTCTCATGATGCCACCCTGAAAAGAAACCTGAAGCGAGCCCTGTCCGAGTACCTGGCGGAGGCCAGCTCATGTCGCTGTGCTCTCTGTCACAACAATGGAGTGGCTGTTTTGAAGGGTAACTTTGAGGATATTACTGCTTCTCATCCCCCATCCATTACTCTTACTTTCTTTCTTTAGCTGTAGTTTTAATTAAATGTTGTTGATATCACTCCGTTAATGGTAATGTCACCTCACGTTTCTCTGGTGTTTTTGAAGTTTTGGTTTCAAAGAGGAGTTAAAAAGCCTAAATGTGATTTCTGATGATGACTACAATAACTGTAATGAAACATCTTCCTCACGTCTTCCTCAACAGGCACACGGTGTGACTGTGTGTGTCCTCTGGGCTACACTGGGCGGGGCTGTGAGATCACACAGAGGAGAAAAGGTTAACTATGAAACAAAAATGCTTGACAGTGTAACATTTATTTTACTTCTGATCCTACTGAGACACTGACATGAGATCTGGTGCTGTATGACTCTGTATTCTGGCAGAAGTGGCCATTGATGGGAACTGGAGCTGCTGGGGAGCGTGGTCGTCCTGCAGCGGAGGAAAAAGGGCGAGGAGTCGACAGTGTAACAACCCGGCGCCCGGCAATGGAGGCCTGACATGTAGAGGACTGCAGCATGAAGCCACTGACTGCTTTTAATAAAAAATTTAAAAAAACTCATGTCAAAGACTTGATAAAGATTTATAAAATACTTCCTTTGACCCCGGCACGATTCATATTTGAATGAAAACCTAAATGGAACATATTCAGCGAGTGTTTTATCAAGAATAATAAACCATGTGTGTTATATCTTAATATCTTTCCTCTTCTGTGGAGCATTTAACACGATCTGCCGTCGGCACTGACCTACATTCAGCGTCTGTTACCCAGACTTAACCTTCACTTTGGAGGCAGTTTATAAAATGTCACACACACACGCAGTATAAATGACACTCCTGAAAAGAATACAAGAACATTCAAAAAAATCTGCACAAGACATTTATTCTTACTTTTGATTTACAGTTTGACCTGACAAAAACAGATTGAATTTTTAGGGCTGTAATGTTTACAAAAGATATTAAAATTAGACTTTTTGTGCTCTCTTAACACCAAACATCAGTTTTAATCATTAATCAGAGAGGCCTCGCTCTAACAGTGTCGAGTCTGAGAGGAGGAGCCCAGGCAGGTGGCTCCGCCCCCATCAGGCGGAGGATTATTACAGACTCTTGTCCGAGCCTTCCTCCCTGATGTGCAGGATGACCAGCCCCCCCAGCAGGACCATGACCCATCTGTTTTGGTATCTGTCGAGCAAAATTAAATTGGTTACAAGCTGCTTTTAACCAAAGGGGTATGGATTTGCTCAGAGGATATGTCTACACGCTGTCATCACATCCTGTGAGCGAAACAGGAAACGCCTGAAGTATCATTTTGTACTTTTACTGCTCAACATTTAGCCGACAGACAGCTACCCTCAACAGAACGTGGTCTTAGTCAAGTTACAACAACTCCAGCATTTGGACTCATCATACAGGTGACAGTCGGTAACAGGGACTAGTTTCTTTAATGAGAATTTCTGCACCTCAGAACTTGAAAAATAATACATGTTATTTTTCAGCAGCTCAAGCAATGCCAATATCAGTAAGTCTGTTACCACTTTGGTCCAGACTGAAACTCTTTAATGGATTGCTGTTAAATCCTCTGGGGATTCACCCCAATGATTATGACTTTTCCTATTGCTCCTTCATGCACTTCAGATTTTAAAGTAAAAACTATTGGATGGATTGTTGTGGCATTGGCTTCACAGGTATTCAAGGTCCTTGAAGGATAAATTCTTGGGACTTGTCTTAATTTTTCACGTAGCACCATCATCAGCTCAAAATTTAGATTTGTCCAATACAAGCTAAACTAATGACTGTCCCATCAGCCTCAACTGTACTTTGTGTGAACTTTAATTTTAGTGTGCTTACAAGCTAAACTTTGATGGTTTTAATGGCAAACATTACCTGCTGAATATTGGCATGATCATGTTAGTCTTTAGTACTGATGTGTTCTCATAAAAACTTATGACTGCTAGACTTTTTAATAGCAATTTTACCCTTTGTGGTATTAATGCCTACAATGATTGTGAAAGGAATTGATCATAGAGTAATGTTCCAGGACCCTAAGCTCCCAAGCTCCTATGTTCCCCAGTTAAACCTTGACCTGAAGCCGCAATAGACCCTGGAAACATGGGAACTTGAGAACATGAGACTCAGGTTACATAGGAATGACTCTGCTCATATGATGAATTGTCACCACGCTGGGTTCATGCTCTCATGTTGTTTTTGGCTGCAGTAGAAATCCACTGTGTACTACCTGCCATCACCAAACAAAGTTGATCACTAGCTAATGAACAAAGTTGTATTTGAGAGACTAGTGGAGACCAAAACAGAGCCAAAAGCAGAGTGAATACTTGACTTGATGGACACAAACTGGACTGTGAATTATTGTTAATGTTCCTCTGTATCTACTGGATGTAGAAAAAGGCAACTGTTACCTAATGCCTTATTTGATATAGTTGAGTTTAAAGTTATTTCTGATCTGTTTCTGTTTTTGTAATTTTAAGTATTTGAACCTACCTCCGAAGCTACTACCTATGACAACAGTCTCACCTCTCCTGAGTGTCTCCTCACAGGACTCTCCCCGGTAGGCTGATTTGCAGATGCATTTGCAGGAGGTGCCGGAGAGGACGGGGATCCCGCTGTGCCTGCAGGGGGCGCAGCGACAGGAGTCAAACTGCTGCAGATACTCATCCAAGGCCCTCTCCATGTTGGCCACTCTCCCTCCTACGTGGTCAGCGGCCGTGCTGAGGCGCACAAGCTCATAAATCGGCATGCTCTGGGTTCAAAGGGAGGACAGAGGAGAACGAGAATTTTATTCTGTTTTCGTTCTGTATAAGATCACTTTGACCTTCTATGTCAAATCCTACAAAATCACTGTTTTCTTTACTTGCACCCAGTTACCTCATACTCGATGAGTGTTGGGTTGTATTTGAGAGACGCACCCCAGTTCCTGTAGGTGTCAGGGTTCCTGATGGCCAACAGGCCCATGCTGCTGTCTGTGATTCCTCCTTTTACGAGAGTGACAATGTCCTCAATCATAGCTGAAGCTGAGATTTTATCTACATATCAAAAACAAAAACAAAAACAAAAAAAGGGTTTTGTTTAGTTACAAATAAAGCCAATCAACTCAAATTTAAGCTACTCGGTTATTATGGGGACCTAAAGTAGTGTCAGCTTCCAACAGAATTTGGATTTCTTACCTCGAGTTAATCCCCCCTCTTTATTGCATCCATTCGCTTTCAGCTTAAGATCTATTTCTGAAGAGCTGCCTAATGGATAGCTTAGACCCAGAGAGGCACCGATGCATCTACCAGCTTGTTCACCCTCAATATCTTTAGATGTTAGGGAATAAAACAACAGTTACTTTACATCGCATCTCTTATTAAATGATATTGATGAACAAACTGGAGAGCCCACAGTACTTGATTTTGCCATCGATGTTTTGTTGATGACCGCAACGTATTCCAGGGTTCCCCCCATGGTTCCCTCAGTGATGTAGTGGGTGCCGAATGTGTTGAAGAAGTGGGAATACATGCCAAAGTCATATTGCTCTGGCAGCTCCATGAGTGAAAGGTAGAAGTCTTCATGAAGCATCAGCTTATTAGTTCTCATCTTGAAGTGGGCTGTTTGCACTTTGGACCAAAGCCTAATGAACCCCAGGTCCTGGGAACAAAAAGAGGGCGATGTTATACTTTTTTAAAAGAAGAAACAGTATTAATATTAATGAAAAAAGTTAAATTTTAATTTAAGAAAAGGCAATAAAATGTTAATTTACAGCATATATACCCCAAATTATATCTTTTTTTTTTGTGGCTACATCCACTAATTTTGGGTCATGCATGTATTTACTGTCTTGCTGAGAGTTAAATGAGAAGAGTGATACCTCTAACATTAAAGAGCCGTCTACAGTTAATAATGATACATTGAAAGGTAATTACAAAATGAATTGCACTTGCTATCATGTAAAACATGTTGAACTCTCAATCAACAGATTATACCTGACTTCTGTATTGCGTTATGTTCTTGAGAAACTCCGATTCCTGGCTGCCACTCAGTCCAGCCTCCACATAATAGACCCCGACTGTGACCCCGGCGTTGAAGGACGACATAGTTTTCCTTGCTTTCAGCAGGCTCACCATGTCGTTAAAATACTCATGAGACCCCTCTGATGTCGCTTGAGCCTGCAACAAACTTTATGTTCAAACCACCAATCAAAAGAACAAAAATAGTTTCACAAAGCAATAAATCACAGCACTGCAGTACCACAAAACGGTAGGCGTGGTAGTTGTAAGGTTTCCGGTAGTTTTTCTCATCTTCGTTGTAGTGCAGGTTCTCACAGAATGCGTCGTAAGTGAATTTCCTCCATTCACCGTTGTAGACGTATTCACACTGTCCCCCGAAGTACTTTGGGTCAAGTACATGATCCGCAAAGTCTCCCTTCAGGATGTTGTAGCTACAAGAAAGAGGATTGATTCAAAGTCAGTAACTTGTAAGTCAAAATAAAAAAAACTCTATTCTCTATGTCAAAGGTACTTCAGGACCTACTTTTCCAATTATTCAAAACCATTAACTGGAAAAAAGATTTTACAGATTTTTTTGAATGGATTGACCATTTTCTACAATTTGAGTGATGTCATTTATGTATCCCTTTATAAAAAGCATCATACTGTAGCTGAGGAGTTCAACTCTAGTGTGTATCTTTTGTCGATGCCTTGTCATGGTTGTAGTTTATGTGCGAATCGCCTTTGAAGGTGATATATCCTACAGCATGTAAGATGTGTTTATATTTACCCCTGAGTTCCACGTTCAGCACCAGGGATTGGCATGAGGATGGAGCACTTATCGTCTCTCAGGTTCAAATGTTCACATCCGTCTTCATCAGAAAAGTCATCACAGTCTGATTCTCCATTACAGCGGAGGGACTGGCTGATGCAGCGTCCTGGAAAGACACGTAGAAAATGGACCCTCACACACACATGAACTGCATGTCGTGGAGCGTTTTAGAGAATGTGATGTCTGAGTGGTTGTTGGTGGGATTTACCTGTTTCCTTGCAGGTGAAGCTCTCACCGCAGTAATCTGGCACCAGACACTGTGTGGTTGATGTTGGACATGCCAGCCTCTCCCGCAGTAACTCAATACACTGCGTCCCACCGAACTGTGAGGGTCTGTCCAGGTGTCGGAAACGGAACTAAGACAGAGTTTAAAATTAGGTAAAATCACTGAGTACGTCCATCCACTTATACCAATTGTTGCAATGTAAATGGGCCACATATCAATGGAATTAAAATCTTATAAATTCAGTGAATGATATTTTCTAATATCATAAGTCGCTGTGTAACTTTAAGAGCTTCCAAAGATCCTGATCCTCCAGGAACACCCAGGACCATAGTACAACCAAGGCCCACTGTATTGACTCTCCTTGAGCGCTAATTTGATGATCCACTTTGAACCTATTGGAAATGTTCAATAGCTCATCCATATTGTATCAATCTGAGCTACTTTGCAAAAAAAACGTACCAGTTTAAACCTCTGGTGATTTGGAGAGAGTCGTAGTTTATTATTGCCGCGCATTGCACAAGCCACCCGCAACACTAGCTGTGATCGTAATCTTCATTCGACATCTTTAAAAGACTGATTTATGGAATTCAGTAAAAAGAAACACCTTTTTGTCTGTGCAGGAGTTACATGGAGTCCAAGATGACCAGCTCCCCAGCTGACAGTTGATGGGTGTCGGTCTGTTCACAGCTCTGGCCCTCCTAATCGCAGCACCACTGACCCACAAAACATTATTATCATCTCACTTCCACCTCTGATGCCCATGGTGCATGGGATATCACATCCAACATACTATCAAGTGAATTGTAAAGTGAGGAATACAGCACCTGTTATCAGCTGTTGTCCATGGCCTCCTGGATGCATTCACAATTGTGCTACAGTTGATAAACAGAAGCAGTGTGCATATACCCAGGACTAAATGAATAAATATCCCCATATTAATTTTTTTTAATCTAGTCCCAGACTCAAATTCCACATCAAAGAACAGCTGTTGTGATCCTGAGGGGATCTGATGGGACTACCACTGCAGTCTCGACCAACCACAGTAAATGATTGATTAAGAGTAAACACAGGCTCTTCCAACAGTTTGGAAAGTTTTTTTTTAAATGATCTATAACCCCCATTTCTCATAATCAAACATTCCAAAACAACCGGAACATGCTGTCGTCACATAAACAAACACTTTACTGTGACAAAGTACGTCAAACAGCTAAATAAATACAAATTAGACTTTTTCCAGTATTTGCATTTATTAAAAAAAAAAAGTTTATTATCGTGTACCGTTTTAGTTTATTATCATAGCCTGGAACGGTAATAGTTGTGTTAATGGGTATTATAATTATTTTTGTACCTTTTTTCCACATACCTGGGGGCTTTCGACGCTTCTGATTCGAACACACACGAACGCGCACGTAGGTAACGCGCACGTAGGTAACGCGGCGGCGCTCTCAAATTGTTTGTGTCAGCATCGTCAGCTGATTAACATAAACAACACAGTTCGCTGCATTTATCATAGATACGCCATCAAAGTAGTCGACAGCGTCGTGTCATTAAAGTTGAGGCCACTTGATAAATGCGCAATCCTGAGCAAAACGAGCTACAATGGAGGAGGTAACGTTAAAAGAGGTTTCGGAGCAATTTTAATTAGTTTAAGTACTGTTGAATGAAAGCTACATTTAGCCTCATTTAACACGGTGCTTTTTGTGTGTGTGTGTGGCTTAATTATTGCATTTGATAGGCAGTTGACAATTAAAAATAGTTTTCAATAGTAATCGTTATATCTGCCCAGGTGTTCAGATATCTGAGATTTGTGCTACCACCGCAGGCCAATGATGTAAATTTAGTTTTTTTTGTGGCGTTATCCGCTCAACTTTTGAGAAACATTCCTCCTGTTATCTTTCAGCAGTTCATTGGTGTTTTTGTAGATGAACGATTAACAGTTCTTGATTAACTGGGGATTTTTTTTTTTTGGTTTATGAAATATCAGAAAATTGTGGAAAAAAACAACCCTACATTACAATTCCCAAGTTGATGCTATCTGATTTATTTTATACACTAAACAGAAACTCATCTATTTTCATAGTTGATTGTTTTGAGTCGTTTTTTTTTTTTTATTAATTAAAAATTGCTAACATTATCTGATTCCAGATTCTTAAAAGTGAATATTTTCTAGTTCCTTTCATCCTCTTTGGTAATAAAGTGAGTATCTTTTGTTTGTGAACTGTCAATTGGCACAACATTAAAGCATTTTAGGCTGCACCTTGGGCTTTGGGAAACACTGGTCCACATTTCCAAGCATTGTCACATTTTCTAATATTTTAAAATCCAAACAGTGAAGCAATTAATCGAGAAAATAATCAACAGGTTGATTGGTAATGAAAACAATCCTTTTCTGCACCCCTTATTTGCATTTCAGTGGCTGAGAAACAGACATTGCATCTACCTCCGTTGTATTGGTAGAGAGGCACAGATCTTGGATATTATTTCAACATTTTCACTTCTGAAATGAAAATCATCTGCATATCCAGAGATTCCACCAACAAAGAGTGAAGAAAATGTTTTTTGGTTATTTTGGTAAACCAATATTTAAATTATGTCATGTCAGTTGTGGGTTTTGGCTCCCCAAACTAACCATCTTAAGTAAATCATCAGTGTAAGTAATGGCTATTTCTATTACTCTAATGATTAATTATTCTTTTTATCAGGATGGACCAATAAACTTCAAAGCACTAAGGGCCAAATTCCAAGAGGAAGCCTTCCTGACTAAATCTAGAACCGGTCGGCCAGCTGTTGCTGAAAAACCCAGACAACTGCCACCTCCTGGAAGTCACTGCAGCTCTGTGGTCAGCAATGTTAATATTGCTGTGGAAAACAAGACACCAGTGGTTCCCCGTGTTTTCTTCAGAGATGGGCTGAGGACGTCTGGAGAAAAGCGACCGATTTCCTTTCCACCACAACCTCAGCAGACCTCGCCGCCATCCCAGCCTACTAATCGAAACGGCACAATAAGGTATTCCCTCAAAGACCGATACTTGCCTCTGGTGCTTCCTGTCCTGCCTATAAGAGATCAGCAGACAGAAACGCGAGCCAAAACAGAGCACAAAGTGGAACCAGAGCCAGGGAAAGACGGCTTCCTGCAAACTAAAATCAAGAAGAAAGGTTTGCTGCTTCCTTTCAAGTCAGCCAAAGCATCAAAAGTCAGTTCAGAGAATGGGGTGGAGCCCACGTACGCTGATTTGACCACCAGACCTTGCAGCGCTCCCGGTGAGTTGCCCTCCACAGAAAACGGGGTTTCGCTCCAAAGCGACCAATCGACCGCTGAGTGCCCCCTCTCCAGCCCGGATAACCCAGTCACCCCTCCTCCTCCTGAGACTAATGTTGACTCTGATAATAGGATTATGAGCACTTTGGAGAGGGCCAAGAAGAAGTTCTCACGCCAACAGATGTTGATCGCCACGAAAGCCAAGAATTTGCTTTCCCCTGACTACGCCTCCAGAGACAAGGCGTTCCCATCGCCACCAAAGAACACTGACGGTGTCTCGCCTGATCTGCCTGTCCCCCCACCTGTGCGTCTTCCACACCTGGCTTATATTTCAGCCCGGCCTTTCTTCAAAGCTACTACATCTGTACGCAGTAAGTTCTATTCAGATCGATTGTGTTGATTTGAAATATTCACCAGTATTTAGATAAGGATTGTTCATGCATTTGCACTTTATTTCCCCCCCACCCCCGAAGAGCCGGCACTGGAGTTGCAATTCGGCAGAGATAAAAACAAGACTTTTGAACCTCGTGCTCCATGTGTTCGACTAAAAAGGCCTCTACCTGACCTGAGGACACTGAGGCCGCTGCCAGCAAAACCCCCCCGACCTCCATCAGTAGACCTCCGCCGGTACCATGTACACAGAGTCAGCGGTAGGTCAGCTTGCTTTGTATTATTCTTAATTTTTTTTTTAACTTCCTTTTTGTGGCCACAGTTGCTTTGCATTAGCCTCACTGCAGTTTGCGTTATTCTTTTTTGTGGTAAGACTAAACACCTGTTCAAATGCTGTCTTTGCTTTCTTTTTATAGAGGTGTCACCAGCTCTGAGCCAAGCACTAAGTGAAGAGCCACGGTCTGAGCCCCCGTCCTTCTCCCACCCTGAACTGGATGCCCCAGAGTTTCCAGACTTTGAGAATTCAGAGATGGAAGCAGCAGAGGGTGAAGGTGTTGATATCACTGCGCCAGAACTGAAGGCCTTCCACTTCTTTCACACACCAGCCGACTTTGAGGTTGCCGACGGTGAGGGTCCGCAATCTGACTTGTCAGCGTCTGATCCTGCGGAGGCCAGCGGGAGCTCGATCATCCGAGACGCGAACCTCGGCAGTTCAAACATAATACCCCTCAATCCAGCCAGCTTCCCTGAACCAATAAACCTGTCAGAGATCCCAGATCCGTGTGTTCAGGAGCAGTGGTCGCAGGGCGAAGAGGCGGCCGCAGATTCTTTCCCCGACTCTCGCTGTGACGAGAGGCATCTGGGGCCTGCTGAGAGTCGGCGTGTCCCAGGGCAACCAGAGCTCAGTAACCACGCAACATCCAATGATGGCGGTCAAACACATCCAGAGTGAGTTTTGTATTAACTCAAATCAGTTTGTTAATTATTTTACGCAACAATGTACTTTTATATCATTTGAATGCTTTTCTCCCTTCAGTGTATATCAACAAGACAATTACTATGAAACGTATGATAATATTTACGAGGATGTTGAGAACATCAACAAATTCATCTCGGACCAAAACCCAAGTAAACGAAAAGGCAGCCTGAAGAGTGCGTTTATTTAACACACATTTTATTTTAAAGTAAGAGCCCTTGCAGATGTTTATTCTCTCTATTTAAGTTCCTTGTTTACGATTTCTTACAGAGCCATATGCTGACAACCACCGTATGGTAACTCCTTTTTAAATCTAATTGTGTTTACATCTCAGTGAGTAATAGTAGAGTCATTCTGCGCAATGAATAGATAATGTGCTTTAATAATCATCTGTGTTCATGTGCTTATTTCAAGAAGGAGGAGCCGTCTGTTAACAAATGGCATCGAAATCCGTGGTATGTGTTTTGTTTTTGCTTTTTTCAAATCTGCAGCAGCCCTGTTCAATCACTGACATTGATTTTGGCCTGATGGAAGGCAGCCATTGATTTTTCTCTGTGTGGTAATCAAACTGCAGGGGCAGCGTATCAGGGGAACATGCCCATTCGGCCCATAATCACGTCCACAGGTATGTTAGACATCATCGCTGATGTTGTGATCAAAACCAAGCTGCACGTGTGCCTCATCCGCTGTGTTTTGCCATTCACTTGCTCTCAGTAAGGAACACCACAGCCCCAACGCTGCTGACCACAAAGAACACAAGAAGAAGGAGAAGCAGCGGCTGGAGAAGGAGAAGAAGGAGCAAAAAGAAAGGGAGAAGAAGGAGAATGAAATGAAGAAGAAGTTCAACGTAAGGCTGATTATTTCAAACCCCACTGAGCTGCTTTTTTTTGCGTGTCTCTTCTTGAAAGGTTTGTGAAGGTCAGTATTGATCCTTTTGAAACTAATTCAGGCTACTTACTGGTCATTTGAATTTATGGAACATCAGGGATAATTAAAAAAAGTCTATTCCAGACATGAAAAGTCTGAATGTTGTTTCAAGCACCTTTTAAACTTTAGGTGTAATATTTTCCGTAAAGTATTTTTCTATATAATGTTATTTAACCTGTTTTCCAAGTGGTTTTTATCCCCTTCCCGCTCATCAACAATCCTTTAGTCAAGATATGCTTTTTCTTGTTGCTGCTAACAAAGTCAAACATGCCCTGTGGAGGAGAATCTTTTGGCTGATTCACCTCAAGTAAATTCATTTATTTTGTCCCCATTTAAGAAGAAATATTTTGCTCGGTTTTTTGTTTGCGTATACCCGTGAACTAGAAATAAAGCCGGGGATAAAATCATTTGTAATGATTTTGCATTATCAGCACAAAGGTGGACTAAGGAGGTTTTTCTGTTCATTAAAGGTCATGGAAATTCAACTTTTTAGTCAGTGACAGTCAGGGAATTTGACATTTGATTTACAGTGTGAATCCTGTAAATATGTCAATGATGCTCAGTAAGAAGCAACAAGCTCCTCGTCATTTCTATCCTTTGTGCTTTATGCACGATGCACTTCATAGCTGTTCTGAAGACAACGCCTCTCATTGCCGAGGTTTGCCTCTGTAGGTGACGGGAAACGAGGAGCCCATGTACCACGCCAGGGTGACGGTGGCCAGTAAAGTCCGCAAGAACGACCTGCCAGTGAAGAGCGGGGACACGGTCAGCATCATCCGCACCACCAACTGCCCCAAAGGCAAATGGTTGGCCTGGGACCCCAGCCACAAGTGTGAGTTCAGTCGTTGATGCCTTATTTCGGTGCGATTCCTGCCTGCAGAGGAGTTTAAATATTAAGTAGAAATAGGATGCGAGAGACAAAATGATGTATTTGTTGTTATTTTACTATAGTCTAATAATGGACTTGGAAAAACATCTCATTACATGGACGTAACAGGACTTTCTAATGTTTACACCTCGGCGTCATTAACTCTGCAGCGCTCTCTGTCTGCTCTGCCCCGGCTGTTGCAGACGGTTATATTTCAGTCATGAACGTGGAGCTAAATATCAAGGAGATGCTGGAACTCGGCAAGAAGGCTCAAGCAGCTGGACGAGGAGGCAACATGGAGGGAGACACCATCAGCATCGGGAGCAGGTACCGGGAAGCTCACCGGTTTAAGAAATTCTTTGCTTTCCTCAGTTTAAAAAAAAAAAAAAAAAAAAAAGCTGTGTAGCCTCTTCACCCGCCACGATTAGTTATTTGTACTTTTCCTTGCAGATCTTCAAGCCACCCTGTTCTGAGCAGCTGTAAGTGTCACAGAGGCGTTAAACTCTGAGGTCAACTTTTTATTGCACCGTCATCGCTCATCGTCTGAAAAAGCCCGAAGATGAGTGGTTCACATAATGTTTATACGGAGGTTGGAAACCAGCCGGCAAAGCATCGCTTCATAACGTCTGCTCTCAATAACTTACCTCGTTGTCATCTGCGCTGCAGTCATGTGTTATTTTATGATTGCGAAGGAATTCCATGTAAGCTGAGCGTTTTGGCTGCTGCTCTGCCAAACATCCATCATCAGCGCGCGCGCTGCACTTCATCACCACGATTTGTTTTCCCGCAGTCACAGATGACAGTGAGGAGTGGGCCTGCGAAGACGAGACGCTCTCCCCGTCCAGTGAAAGCCAGTAAGATGTCTTTCACTTCACTGTTATTTCTTCGAGACTTTTGACCACGTTAAGAGTACGTGTATGTGAATTCGTGCGGCGTGCTGGAAGTGTAATTATCTTTCTTTCTTTTTCTTTCTGTACAGTAGCTTTCCTCCGCAGACCGCCTCATTGGCCGAGATGAGTGAGTACATTTTGTGTCCGGTTCTTTTGAAGTGAAAATAAGAGAACAATAGGGATCCCCACCCCCACCATCGCCCCACCCCCTCCAGCATCTAGTTTAAAGGGAAACGCGAGCTCTGCCTGTGTTTTATGTTGACATGTGGCAGACCGCAACGTGCCTTTTGATGTGATACTTTTTTTTACCGTACGGTTTGCTCCAGTTTTTAACGTACCTAACCCCGAACCTGTCCACCTTCCTCCGTCCTTCACATGTTCACTCTGACAGCGGGTGTTCATGTCGGTGCCCAGCACACACTGAGCGACGCCAACCTGGAAGACCTGCACACGCAGTAAGTCTCAAACACACCGGTGTCAGAGCAGACAGTTTGGCTCATTTCCCTCGTCCACCCAAATGTACATGAACCTCTTCTATAGGTGGGTTCATATGTTGTGTGGGCATTCTTGTACATTTCTTTGTTTGTACTACTGGTCTGACCCCATGATACATTATTATTATTATTATTATTATTATTATTATTATTATTATTATTGCGATACTCAAGTTACAATATTATATTATTTCAACTTTAAACCTTTTAGATTGCGTTTTATTACCTTTTTTCAACTGTAAATTATGTCTCCAACGGTAACGTCTATTTTATCGAATAGAATAGTTTTCAGTCTATTATTTTTAATGCAGCAAATTAGTATTGTCAAGCAGACAGGCCGACCAACACTGGCATTAAAACCCGTCATGTTACATCCGACAAATGAATTGATTTATATCATGTCAATAATTAGGGTCCTTACAAATTACTGCAATACTATGCTGTATTGATCCTCCCACCCCTAGAAGACAATCGTTAACGCATTGGATTACAAACCAAAAATCAATTGCTTTTACTTGAATAAATGATTAGTCAGCCTCTCTTGGAGGAGACACCAAACAAACAAAGGAAGCAAAAACCTCCATGTCTCCATTTCTTTGTTTGTTTGCAGATAAATTTCTCGACTAATTGCTTCTTGTCCGAATGACAAAATGTCAAAAAATTGTGAAAAACTCAAATTTTAATAACCAATAGTGACGTGTTCAATTCGATTCCTTTGTGCAACCAACGGTCAGAATTCAGTTTACTGTCAAAAATGACAAAAAAGCAGCAACAAATCTGTATTTGAAATACTGAAAACAGCAAATATTTGGCATGTTTGATTGAGACATACGAATAATTTGATGATGTTTGATTGTGTAATTGATTTAATTGCCTCAAGTCTTTTCAAAGTTGGAAATCGGATGCCTCGAAGTCAGCATTAACCTATTTTAGTGGCACCAGTCAGACCTCTGCAGTGTAAATAGTCCAAAAATATTAAAAAGTTTGAAGTCTGAAGTCTGACTAATGATATTCTGTTAAAATAACACAGTTATGCACAACTATGCTGTCACATTTACAATTAATGATATTTGTTTTTTAGAAGTAGAGTAGAAGAAGAAAGGTTTTTTTTGTTTTTTGTTTTTTTTAAAGTCATTTATCACAGAGCTTAATATCATTTCAACAAAACCGTTTCAGTTTACTTGAAGTGAACTGAAGTGTGGTCAATATTTTTGGCACAAAAATGCTTAAATGATGACGAGCTGCCGTCGGTATACTTTGACCCCCTCAATCACAACCTTTGCTTTTTGTCTGCCTGTTGGAGCACATGGAGGGTTGACAGACACAACATGCAATCAGATACCATAAAAAAATGAATTTACACCTGAATCAGCAGCTTTTGGACACAAACCCTCGTCATCATAAGCTTGACAGAAGGCCCCCCTTTTAGGTCATTGAAAAATAGGACTACTATAGTAACGTTGTCTTCACCCTCCAGGACCCGACATGAAGCCCTGCAGAAACTGGCCATCTTCTTCCAACACAGCAAAGAAGAATTTGGTGCCGTCCCTGATAATGGAGGAGCGACGCCTACAAAGTACAATATCTTCTTACCCATAACCTCAAACATCAAAAGCTTGTTGTATTTTAGCCCACTTATCTTCATATTCAACAACACTGTTAATCATGTAGAAATATTCTCTCTTTATATTTCTTTTTGTTCTCTCCTGTTTACAGTCCTGAAACGCCAAGTAAGTTCACAGACCTACATCTTTTCTTTTTTGTGCCTCTGCTGTTATCACGACTTATGTCACTCTCACTGATAACGATGAACTAAAAGGGCACTCGCAGATCACTTTGAGCACTTTACAGTCTCCACGCTGGTTGGAGACTCGCCTGCAATGGAAAATAACTTGAACATTTATCAGTCTGAAGTAACCTGATGTCGGATGTTTGGCAGAAGACGATAGTTCAAAGTTTTGGTGACGTTTGTATCTGCTCGTCTTTATCTAGACTTCTTGCGTGCGGTTGAAGAGCCTCCGTATCCGTAAGTGTTGACAGGTTTTCCTGCTTATCAGAGAGTGAAGCTCAGCTCTGTTTGATCTTTATTTGAATGAGCAGAAAGAAACACGCGCGCTACTTCAGCTTCTTCGGCATCCTCCTCATGAACTGCTGTGGTTTTTTTTTTATACGACAGGGAAGAAGAAGTGGACTTCACAGAGCTGGAACTCCTTCCTCCTCCTCCGCTATACGCTGACACCTTTTGATTACCACATCAGCTGAAGCAGGTGGAGGTGGGGGAATTGGGGGAGGGGAGGGGGGCACTGCAGGGGTTTGATAGCATGTTGTAAAACATTATTTTGGCCCTCTGCTGTGGAGAAAAGAAACCGTCGTGCATGCTGATAGAACTGTACAATAATTGTGATTTCTCTTTTGTTTACGTTCATGTGAATATCGGTTCATTTACATATTGTGTTTTGCACTTCTTTGTTTTTTTTGTTTTAGGTCACTGTAAAAAGATTAGATGGAACACAAATTGAAACATTGCACTTTGTCCAAAGAGCAACGACATAAACTGCGCACCTGTGGTTGATAATGTTCTTTGCATTTTGATTTTCTTTTCTTTCTTTTTGGCTTCCATGTTACTTAAAATAAATATTTGCCCTCAGGACATCGTCCATTTGTCATTCTGTACATCAGACGCAGAAAGTTTGAGTAAGCTTTGGACTTTTTCCCTAAAGATATTTTTCCACAGAGACCAGATTGTTTACCTTCCCTGACTTATTCAAAGTGAAAAAAAAAACAATGACTGGAAAAATCGTGGAAAGTCCAACTCTTAAGCTTGTAAAAGCACACAGCTCCAGAGATGGGGGAGGTGTGTGTGTGTGTGTGTGTGGTGGTGGTGGTGGGGGGGGGGGGGGGGGTTGACTTTGCTTTGTGAAATCCCCCTTGTTGCTGCTGCAGTGTGGATTGGAGCATCCTGCTTGCACCGAGAGGTGTGAGCTGGGAGTCAGCAGCCTGTCTGTGCAGCAACATGTGGCATTAATTGAAAGGGGAGGAGCCGGAGGAGTGTCTGTCCCGGAGGGTTCGTCACGGGACCCTGAACTAACCCAGGAGAAAGGAGGGGAAGGATGGTCAGAAGACGGAGAGCTGCGGCGGTACAAAGTCAGAAGCGAGTGGTCTCAAACAGCGAGTTTTCTTCACAGACTCGTACCGACCTGCGTGACTACTCCTCCTCCGGGATTCATGTAGACACGTGTTGAACACGGGGGGAAAGTAAGACGCTGAACTTCGGCAGCTAGTAACACGCTTGAGTTTGTTCCCTTTTTAATTTTTAATTTTATTTTATTAGAAACACTTTTAAAGGTTTTAAATGCAACGCTGTTTGATTTATGAGAAAACGATGGCAGCCGAGACGAGGAACGGCGGGAGTTCACTGAACAACAACAACAACAACAACAACAACTGCAAAGACCACAGCAGGAGGAAGCTGCTGGTCGGAGTGGATCTGTTCTGCCTGTTCCTGGGTGAGAGTCCCATCACATGTTAACATCACCCTCACCGGCAACATGCGGGACATCAGTACACACACACACACACCGGAGGGGGGGGACGGGACGGGACGGGACGGGGGGGGTGATCACTTTAAGTTACTTTATAGGACTTAAATTGTGTTTAAAGTGGACTTTACTTTTCCATTCATGTCGCATTTACTTGCCTTAGCACACAGTTGAGCTCTTCATGGCTCTAACGTGATATTATTCCCTGTCGTTGAGATATGTGATATTTGAATGTTACGGTTAGATAACATCATACTTGATAGGAAAATCGTTTTTGTTGCTATTGTTCCTTAGGTTAAGCGAAGTAATGAACCTTTTCTTTATAAAAAAAAAAAAAGGAAAATGAAATCAAAAACAAACTTATTATCTTGATATTAACAAGTCATTTTATTTGCTTATTTGTTCCTATATTTTTATTTATAAGTTACATCAACTTCAACAAGCTCATGTAACACGTTAGCACATGTAACCAATTTAACTGTTTTATCGAGGAAGCGACGTGTTTTCCAAATGTGACATTTGCTTAGCTGGTTTTCCTCAGTCCCACAAATGTGCTAGCAAAGAGGAAAGTAATTAATAAAGTGCCCCGGGAGGGATGTATGTCTTTGGTCTCCACCCACACCTGTGCTGTTCGGACCTCTGCTTTGACGGCTCATTATATTTTCCAGAATGGCTCACATGCCGCAGCAGCTGGAATTCCTCTGATCTGAACATCTGGCATAATATACTTGTGTGTGCGGTGTAATTAGGAAACGGTGAAAAGGTCAGACCTGAGGAGGGTGTGCATGTTCATCCGTTCGGGTCCTGGTTTCTTCGACAGCTGCAGACTCTGAGCTTAAAGTTGGAATTGTGGGTGAAACTTTTTATTTTTTTATTTATTTTTTTTATTACACTGACTTGAACTTATCAGTCCTACAAAAAGTGTGCCGGTCTGTGGGGCTCAAACCTTTTGACCATGATCTGATTACCATATGGTTCCAAGGCAGGGCTGAAAATAAGCATTATTATTTTTTATTTTTTTTTATTATTATTGTTAATCGATCTGTAGATTATTTTCTCCACGTATTTATCAGCTGTTTGGAAGTTTCAGAGAATAGTGAAAACATGTCAACCAGTGTTTCTCAAAGTCCGAGGTGCAGCCTAAAATGTTTTGTTTTATCTCGACTAGCACTCCACAACCAAAAGATATTCAGTTTATTTTTTATGAAAGACTAAAGGACTCCTTAAGAAGCTTGAATTGGAGAAATTTGACATTTTTTCATAAAAAGAAAAAAAAAAAGAAGACAGGAACTGATTAATTGATTGTCAAAGTAGTTTGTGATTGATTTTCTGGTGATTGATTAATAAAATAATCATTGCCGCTCTACTCCAGTATGTTGCTCAGTGTAACATTAGTATAAAGCCATGATTACAAACAGCACAGCAGTTTGGGGAAAAGCAACAGTCTGGCTGTTGTTAACAATTTCATGAAGGATCTACTGTACAAACAAGGTTTTTCTGACAAGCTGTACTTAGGTTTAGTCTAGTTTTTGTCTCTGTGGAGGGTAAATCCCCACGATTTGTTTTGTATGTTCCAATGTTCCCACAGAGAAGCTTGTCAACAAACCAGCAGTGTTTATCTGGAGAAAGATGTGGTTTAAAGGGAGATACCACAGAGAGGAAATGGTGGGCCAGCACTGGTAATCAGCCACTTATCCTCCATTCTCACACACTGATTGCAGTTTGATTCTAACTGCATCCATCAGGGATATCGCTCTCATGCACTTTCAGTTCCTCTGCTGCCTGCAGACCATGAGCGCCAGTAAAGATAACATCAGACAGTAGACTGGAGGAGAGTTTCACCCCGACTGAACTGAACCGCCTCAAAAATGCCTCCCGCCTCCAGTGAGGTGATCAGGTTCAGTTTACAATAAGCTGTAGCTTGAAGCTTTTGTGTTTTCCAGTTAATCGTATAATGACGTTGGTTTGTGCTTTTCCCCCACTTCACTAAATCTAAGGGTGATGGATTGCGTGTAGATTTTTTTTAATTTTCTGAATTCAGGCCATGCTGAAAATGTTAAGGGAGTAATTATTTTTTTATTTTTTTATTTTTTAACTTAGAGGCTTCTTTCACCAAAATGACAAATTACATTTTTTTATATATATATATTTAGTGGCTAGATTTAGTTAGCTATGTTGGAATAATGGCAGAAAAGTTTGTGACAAATATGTAAAAAAAAAAAAAACATCTCGGCAAGTACAACTGAAACTGAAAGTATTACATTTTTTAGCAATTTGGTTGATCTGACCCAGTTAAACAAACCAAAACTTGGTTTCAGAATGAAAAATGTGCTTTCCCGATTTACAGCTCTTGATATGTTCCATTTTGCTTCGGAGTGGCGTTTTATGGAAAACCATTTGTCATGAAAAGATTGAGTTCAGAATGGCACCGAGACATCATTAATTTAAATGGTGCTTTAAACAGTGCTGCATTAAATTCAACTTGTGCAACTAATTAAACATAAAAACTAAAACGTGATAATTGTAGGACAAAGACTTGTAAGACAAAGACATAAAAAGTTACTGTATCTGCTCCTGTAAAGAAGAAGTAACAGCTACAGCCATTATCAAGTCAACGTAAATGTTCTTTTCATCTAACCCGAGCAGTTTCCCCTCACATGGTGGAAATATGAACTCGGTTTTGAAGCATGCCAGACTGACTGACAGACGAGGTGTGTGTGTGTGTGTGTGTGTGTGTGTGTGTGTGTGTGTGTGTGTGTGTGTGTGTGTGTGTGTGTGGAGCTGCTGCGAGTAAAAACAACTGCATCTGTGTATACACCAACTACCTCAGATATGTACATACACACGTCTATGCCAGACAGCTGAGAGATCCCTGCGAGTGGAAAAAGTGCGCGTGTTTGTTTTAATAGTCACACTTGGTGTTTTGGCGAATGCCTCCAGGACATGGTGGGGTTTTAATTCAGCGTGAGGCTTATACGTTGATGCTAGTTTCCACGAGCTGCAGCTACAAAGAACTGCCAGATCTTAATACGTTTTTGACCCCGTTTTGACACCAGACAGCTCTCAGTTAAATGCTGAAAAAGTCTTCGTCATACTTTATTTACAGTGTTTTGGACCCCTGCGTTGATTGTTAGGGCAGAAAGTAGAAGACACCTGATACTGATAGAAAAGTCTGAAAAAAAAGAAATCCCTCTCCAACCATTTTGTTTGTTTCCGTTGTCTTTGGTTTGATGTCGAGCTAATGCAAAAGACATACCCCTGCCTGCTGACTGGTGTTGTTGTTGGCAGGGCGAAGACGCCCTCCTCCTCCTCATTCTCCTCCTCCTCGCCCCCTTGCCTGTTAGATGCGGGAAGAGAGGAAGAGGGTAGGAGGGGAAAATCCCAAGTTGCCGCGCTCACTGCTGATGCTGCACTGTTTTAAACGGATGCGAGAGTCGGAGGACAGAGTGGGGAAGAAAAACCCCCGCTGAATGTCTGGAAAACAGGACCTGACTCTGACGGTCTGGTTGTGGATTGTTTTTATTTCTTTCCAATCAGCCGTTTGAAGCACTCGACCCCGTGCAGGTTCCTTAAAGACTTTATTTTATCAAACCGGTTGCCCCCCTGTCCGTCTCTCCGTCGACCTCTGGCCTTGTGGCTCGTCTGTGAATGTGTTCGGGGGCGGTTGCAGGGGTCACGGCTCTGAGGTCAGCGTCTTTCACATCTCGCACTTTCAACCCTGTCTTTTATTGTTTTTTTTTTTCTTCTCCCGACTGCTTTACATCAGCAGTTTGCCTTGTTTTGGGAAAGGCCTGTTGTTGTTCTGTTCATGGCCAGACTAACCAACCTTAAAGGATTAGACACTTTAAAGTGTGGTATATTTTTACAGTTACAGCAGTGTTGAGACGTCCCGCCCTGCGCTCTCTTTTTCACCAGGCTGTCTTCGGCACCGAACGTAGCTCCATCCAGGTATTTGTTTGAAGAGCTGAGAAAGTTAATAACCTGAATCCTGCTGAATGTGGAGGGAAGGCCGGCGCTGTAGAGTTCCCGGAGCAGCACGGCTCTGGTCCAGCTGGACCTTCAAAGACCCAAGTCAGCTGTGTGTGTGTGTGTGTGTGTGTGTGTGCGTGTGTGTGTGTGTGTGTGTGTGTGTGTGTGTGTGTGTGTGTGTGTGTGTGCGCGTGTGTGTGTGTGTGTGTGTGTGTGTGGATGTTGAGGAGCTCAGCAGCAACTGAAGCATGTGTTGACATTTGGTTTGAGAAATCCAACCGGTCCGCTTGTTTTTCTTTGTATCACCGGATCGGTGAATCATTCAAAGACTGACTTGAAAGCTAAATGTCGCTTTGAAGTGATTTGAAAGTGTGTTTTCCCAAATTCTGTCAGATTTGAGGCCTCTCCCGGGTTCCGCGTCCACCCTCAAATATCAAAGTCCTCCACTGAAGCCTTTTGGTAAATGTGGGGAAAATAACTGTCTGTTTTCTTTGCTTGCATCTTAAATACACCCACTCTGTGTTTGTTGTTTGGGAGATAAATAAGATCTTTTTGTCGCTTTAAGTGGAGAAAGACACTAAATTGATCAGACATAAACACCCCCCCCGGGCATCTTGAATAGGGCCTTTTTAAGTGCACTTGAAAGCCTCGGCAGGAAAGGAAGACCGATAGAGTCTGTTTTTTGTTGTCAGTTAGCGGCAATGGTGTCTCCTAAGAACATAACACATCTTAACAATTTAATGGCGAGTTGAGATCAGTTGATGCTATTCTCAGAATAAAAGGTTCATTGAAGTCTAAAGCAGCGATGCAGCTTTGATTTTGGCATGTGTTTCAACTGATTTTATAATGTTTATTTTGGCTCATTTTCTTAATGACACCATCAGTGTCAGTTTGGAAAACATGATCTGATAAATGCTTCCCTTGGGAGTTTTAAATGTGTGCTTGTGCTTTTCTTTTTTGTTTGTTTGTGTTTTGCCTCACCTGCGTTCATGTATCTGTCCAACCATGCAGTGGTGCTTGTTGCCGTGTTTTTGCACAAATCTCCCTTCCCGCCTTACCAGCGAGGATTCTTCTGCAGTGACAACAGCATCGATCTGCCCTATAAGAACAGCACAGTGTCCACCATCGTGCTCACAGCAGTGGGCTTCACTGTGCCCGTGGTCTCAGTAAGTCCTGATGTGGTGGAGCGAGAGAGCGAGAGAACATCTGTCGGGACACTCGGTTCATCAATGGCCGACTCGTGACACCTCGAAAGATATGATTGGTTTAACAGGCTCTGACTCGCACTCAGTGGTTTTGTCTCATTGACTGTAAATTGTGTATGCTGTGCATTACTGCCAACCATTTTCCACAGCATATTGTCATTAACTTTCAGATTTAGTTACTACTCTTCAGGCTGCCATGGTTTTCTTTTATTTTGCCACTGTAAGAAAATTGTTAGTTCATCAAGTTAAAATATGGGAGGCTGCGACCTCTGTATTGTTAGCATTTCTGCTGAAAATAATTCCAAAACATTTCCTAACCATTTCCAAACCCTAGTTGTTGCCACTTAGGTTTATGGTCGTTCACTAACAGGTGTAGTGCTTTTGGTTGAAGTACCGGAGCCCACCTTTGACACGGTTAGATGTGGCTCATTTCTAAGGTTGCGTAACCACTGTTGCTACTGTGACACGTTCAAATATAAAAGTCAATAATATATATTTTTATCGCTTTAACTTAATAAAGTCAACCTTATAATCATGCTATTTTTTTATATTCTTTTGGATCTTTCATTTAAACTGATATTCTCTAATTGCGGTTACAACACATTGCTGCAAATATTTCACACTAAAAGACTTGCTAAGAATTGAATGATTTCAGTAAACTGAAACGCTAGAGGGCTTTTAATTTGAAAAATAGACACAGGAAGTGTTGAGTTTATATTACCACCTAATGCAGTAACTTTAACATGACAAACTGTAGCTGATCAAAACAAGGCTTGGAGTTGACGTCCTGAACCAAACAATCCACCTTAGATGTTATTATGACAACTTTGACTATTCCATTTGTTTTTATTGGTTGACACATTTTAAACACGACTGGATCTTAAAGCACTTAAAAAAAAAAAAAAAACTGGATCAAGAGAGCTGTAAACATTATATTTCCACACAAAAATGGGGGAGAGTTATTCCTTTGTTCACTTATACACACAAAAAAAACATTTGCTTGTGTTCGTCAGCAGATGGAAGTTTCGTGGTTATGTCAGAGCAAAACCGATTACTAATACTTTAAATACCGTTGGACTTTGGGGCTTATTCAACTTTTGGTTTTAATAATAAGCCATTTTTAAGTCTTAAGTTGAGCTCTTGTTATTTGTCAATTTTAGAGCAACTTAAATGGCCACAAGAGAATAAATCAAATTGTAGGCTAAAAATGGAAGCTGCCTGGAGAGATAGAAATCGGTTGAAAAGCAACATAATATGCTTTAGGAAACTGCCAGCAGTTAACGGACTAAAAGATGAATAACCACCAGTGTGATCCTTCACTACATCCACAGATCTGCTCAGAAAGACCCATGAACAGTGATGATTAGTCACAGACAACAGCCACAGGATGAGCCGAGCCGGTCCCAGATGTTCCCTCGTTGCCTCCCGCTTGCACCTACGACCTCTGTAATTTGCGTACCATTAACCTATCACCTCCATTTCTCTCCTTCGCCCATCCCCACCCCCTCCTTCCTCTCCGTGATGCTCACTGCTTCCTCACACTAGCCGGCCTGCCTTTCTTGGTCATTGAGACCAGCGCTGTTCAGCCTTACCGTAGAGGGTTTTACTGCGACGATGAGTCCATCAAGTACCCGGCCAAAAATGGAGACACCATTAGCGACGGTGTGCTTAGCGCTGCTGGCATTCTAATCACCATCCTGTCTGTAAGTCACCTCACTCTGATCACTAATGTCCTCATCACCTCTCACGTCTCAGCAGCTCTCACAATTACTAGCAACACCTTCAACTACTGTAGATGCTGACCACATGATTTCTTGTCTTCATCCTAGTATTTCTCAAGTCGTATTTATCATAACATTTCATAAATATACTGTGTATAATTATGTAATTTGAACTGCTTAAAGATGTTGCATTAATCATTGTTCATGTTTCCCTCCAACTCACACCACACATGTTCATAGTGCTGAGAAATATACCAGGACACACTTCGCCACAGAGCTTTATCTAACAGCTGATGCATTGTGGGTATAAACATGAGATGATCCTTGATGATACATGAAACACCTCCTCTCCACAGCTGTGCTATCAGACCCTGTTGTTGTTTTCAGCACCTTCTCGATAACAACCAGCCAGCAACATTTGTTCAGGGCTTTCTCTCTCGGGGGACTTCAGATGACTCCATTGATTAAGGTGCTTTAAGTAGAGTGAAGCATTGTTGCAATCTTCTGGGAGAAAACGGTGCGGATGTATCCAAAATCTGAACTAAATCGTCTTTTAGACATTCTGTGTTTTCAAATGTATTTTTTTTTATTATACTTCAGTCCACACGGCGTCATAATGAACAACATATCACTGAGACTTATCACAGATAACTGCAACCCAAAGTGCCTTATTATTTTTTTCTTCTTCTTCACTTATGCATCAAAGTACATAATTGAGTATTAGTGTTTGAGTTCCCCTAAAAACTCTCTGAGTTCACAGCAGTGGCTCAAAATATCCGGTGTGTATACTCACAGGCAGCTTCTGTTGTGCTCCACCACGTGTAAATGAGGTGTGATGACAGAATCCTTTGTTCCAAACAAACTTGTTTTATTCAATTAGTATATTTCTATTTTCCAAATATATGATATTATGGATTAATCAGTGAGGCAGCAGCAGAGGGAACATTTTCAAATCTGTTAGTGTCTAGCTCTGTTTCCACCAGTCTTGAATTAGTCACTTTTCGTCATTAAACTGGAGCAACGACTTTGAACAACCTTGCAACCACTAAAGCTGTGAAAATCACCATGAAAGCCATAGGAACCCCGTAGCAACCACTTGTAAACACCCCGGGATGCCCTACCAACAACAACAGCTTAGCAACCAACAAGCTACTGCTTGCAAAACAATCGGACACTTTTGAGGCAACACATTAGTTTGTATGCGGCCACGTACCATCAACAAATTACTGGAACGCGCAGCAAGCAGCAGGCACATTAAAGATCCATCAGAGGTTTTCTAGCTGCAGAAAGCTCAGCACGACTGCAAGCATGTGCTGTTGTCACCTGGCAGACCGACACCGGCCTGCCTCATGGCTTTGGGTTTCATCGTGTCTCCCTGCAGCCAGCAGAGCAGATTACTCCCCAGGCTCCGGGCCACAGGGGTTTTCATGGTGAGAAGGAGTCCTGGCTGTGTAATTATGGTTGACGCAATGGTTGTTTGGTTGAATGCTGTAATTGGTGGGGTGGAATTGTGGCGAAGGCCCCAAACAAGAAGACTTTGCCAAATATCTCATTTTTCCCCCTGGCACAACATGACTTTAGACTCCATATCCACTCCCCGCCGCCCCCCGTGGCCAATCTTTGTGTTTCCTGAACCAGAAAACACCAACACTAGGTAATTAAGTGCTTCATTTCACCCTGAAAAGAGCTGAGAAATGAACAAGAAGCTGTGTCCTGTATAATTTAGGCTGATCTTCACTAGAAGAAAGGGAAACAGCATTTGGAAATGCACAGTTTTTGACATAAGCCACAAATCAACATCTTACCCCCACGATTATCTCTGCGGTTTCAGTGTAACAGCTACATATACTACAATGCCAATTCATTTATTCATTCGCACAGTTAAATCTTTCACAAGCGGGGAAGCAGATGCATTTTTTCCCCCCCCTCTCTCCCTTCCCCTTTTCCAATGAACGCAGCTGGGCTGTATCGAGCTGGCTCCAAAGGCCTGGATGGTGGAAACAACACTATCAGCTCATTAAATCTTCTTAAGGGCTGCCCCTCCCCTCCGCCGAAGCGTGTTTCCCAGAATGAGACTTATGTGAAAGAATGTCTGATGAAACCAAGATACTAACACGAAAACAGCCAGACATCCCCCCCTGTGAAATCGGAGCCTGTTTTCAGCGAGACAGCCGGGCGTGGGGAAAAACAAACGTGCCCCCGACGTGCGCCTGGTGTAGTCCGGCCGCCAAAATCTGACACGTCGCCGAGCTCAGCGTTTCTCCTGATTAGAACCAGCGGTGCCTCCCCCTCCTCCCACTCTGCTCCTCGTTCCTCCTCTCACCTTCGACTCTCTCCTCCGTGTTTATCCTCCTTTCTACTTGTGTTTTTTTGCTTCCCGTCTGAAAACTCCCCCGTTCGCTCTCTCACTCCTCTTGCTGGAAGACAACAGTGCGACGAAGGGGGTGGTTGGGGAGGTGTGGGGTTCTTTTTCAGCTCAAACAGCTGTTTTCAATCATGGCTATCCACTCCACCCCCCCCCCCCCTCTTGAGTCAATCGTAGGCTTCGGACGGTGGTTTATGTACTCAATCGTAGAAAACTATACATGCCGGACAGTTTGAGTTGCCTCCCACGTTGTCTCACTGTTTTCTCTCAGAAGTAGAATAGTGCAGGTAATTACAGCTAGAAGCTAGAAAGTAGCCCCTACCTTTTCAAACCACTTCAGAAGAAATCACTGCTTTTCATTTGAAGCTGTCATAATTACATCTTGATCTTGAAAAGCAGTTATTTCAGTCACATATTTTTTTTTTCCTCAAATAATCACGTTGAATTCTGAGAAACGTGCCTTTTGGGAAGCTCATAAGAGCTTCGTGGGTTCGTTACTGAAATTTTTTTTTGAAAGCAGACTTTGCTTTAGGGAATTCTGCAAAGTCAAAATTTTCTATTTGGAGTGTTTTAATGTTAAAAATGGGAATGACAGAGGAAAGTCTTAAATCATCAAATTATTTAGGCTGTTATTTTATAATGTTAATGAACAACAAAGTTGAATGCTGCATTACATGTAAAATATTAGAATCACACTTTATTGGCCAAAGAAAATCCTCCGTCCAACTAACACGATTCCAACTCTCATTCCTCGTGAAGTATTTTGGCTCTCTTGCACTCACACATTGTCACAGAGAATTCAGATCTTAGGAAACAGGGTGAATATTAGGACATGATCTCTGTCTCTGACTTCCCTTTTGTCCCCTTCAGATCATCATCGGGGAGAGCTATAGGATCTACTTCCTGAACGAGGGCTCCAAGTCTTTTGTGGGGAACCCCTACATCTCCGCTCTCTACAAGCAGGTCGGGGTGTTCATCTTCGGCTGTGCCATCAGCCAGTCCTTCACTGACATTGCTAAAGTGTCAGTGGGCCGCATGCGCCCTCACTTTCTCGACGTGTGCAAACCCGACTTCTCCACCATCAACTGCTCTCTGGGCTACATCACTGACTACCAGTGTCGGGGGCCGGAAAGCAAAGTGCAGGAGGCCAGGTACTAAAACAACAGTCAGACAGGTGTAAATATTACAAGTGGAACGATCTTTAACGCACTTTAAAATCAATACCCTGCTTCCTTATATGGTCAATTTAAATCCATGATCACAAAGATCCATACCCTAGATTGTAAATTTTTACAACTGACTTTATTAGTGCCTTGTCTGTATATTACTATTTTATTGTGCCCACTGGTTTCATTTTTATCTAACTTAATTAAATCTTGTCTATGTTTTATTGTTTTAATTTTTCCCATTTTGTTTTATCGTCAATTTCTAATATGCATCTAACATACTTTATGAATTTAATCTGTTCAATATAATCTCGGCATCATTAAAGATCAGGGTTCAAGTAAAGTTTGAATGAACGCATGAGATAAAATGCCAAGCAATATTTGAAAGTATTTATTTTGATGAACGGTTGTTCTCTGTAAAAGTTGACAGAATAGTGACTGCTCACTGACTTTAAGTTGTGGACACATGCTGACTGGTGTCTTTCGTCCTCAGGAAGTCTTTCTTCTCTGGACACGCATCCTTCTCCATGTACACCATGCTTTATCTGGTGGTGAGTTACTGAACTCTTTTAGCGTGCACTTCCACTCATTCTTTTTCTTCTGTGTATTAACATTAACCCGTAACACTGCCTCCTTTATAGTTTTACCTGCAGTCTCGTTTCACTTGGCATGGAGCCCGCCTGCTGCGCCCTTTGACCCAGTTCACCCTCATCATGATGTCGTTCTACACTGGCTTGTCCCGGGTCTCCGATCACAAGCACCACCCCACTGATGTCCTGGCTGGGTTTGTACAGGGAGCCCTGGTGACCTACTCCATAGTAAGTGGCTCTGGTGTTGTAACATTCAATTATTATTCAACATTTATTTTTGTTAGGAAATCTAAAATCAAAATGGACATTTCCTTTGCTATAAATGAATCTCATTAGTACTCACTTCTAACTTTTCAGAATACATATAACAGAGAAGAGAAGTGAGAGATTAATTGTTTGTAGAAAACAGTTGTAAGTAAATAGGGGATAAACTATTCTGTGCTTTATAGTGAATTAGCAGAATTTTAAAATTCAACAGTCGCCAATGTATGAGTTCATATTTAGAGTCAGGTTTAAGCCAGGAATGAGCTTTACACCTAAGGCATGAAGACAAAAAGCTTTGATAATTACTGTGTGAGACAATAAAACCATGAATAATGTGAAGTTGATAGGAGGGTATTAATCAATGAAAGTAGAGATTGCGTCTACAGGTTAAACTGTAGAAGGTGCTATTAAGTGGAAACAAAAGGGGACCTAATACAGAACCTTGAGGAACCCCACACTAGAGCTCCAAAGAGCAGGAAGTGAAATTACCAGCTAGAAACGTGTCAGAAAGAAGACTTTTAACAACAACAAAAATACTGATAAAATGCATCTTTTTGTTCAGCTAGGAAAGTACAGACTTAAACAAATACTCCTAATAATCATTTCTATATATTAATCAGCGTTGTCTTTTGTTCATAAGGTTTTTTGTAGTTTTAGTATTTGTGTTTAGTCCCCCCCCCCCCCCCAAAAAAAAAAAAAAAAAAAAAAAATGTCCAATCCACATTTCTTTGTTGTGAGAGTTTTGCAATGTTCAAGGTGTTTCCTCTCTTTGCTCTCCTCAGGTGTTCTTTGTGTCAGACTTGTTCAAGCCCAAAGGCCGACGCTCCACTCTGTCTCCAACCCCGGTGAAGAAAGATCTCGTTCCGGCGGTAGACATCAGAGAGCGGAGCAACCATCTCATTATGGCGTAGAGGAGGCTGTGAACTGACTGTATATAACCCTGACCTGTGCCTTTTTTTTATATATATATATATCACTACTACAGCCACTAGTCAATACTGAATCATATAAACGCCAACAACCTGGAAAATGCAGACAAACATGGAATCTTGAATATCTCCGAGGATGAGAAGAGGCGACGGAAAAACAGTCAAGCAGGTTTTGCTTTCTGAGTGGAAATGTTCATGTTTTTCCTTCAGTCTCACCAGACATTTTAATGTGGAAAAGAGAGACGAACTTCTTTTTTTTTTCTTTTTTTTAATGCAAGGGATATTTGTCCCTCTTCTTCTGTCATGAAGATTACCGTAGACTCTCCACCGTCGAGGCCTTTCCACAGACTGAAGTCGAAAATCAAACGCAACAATGGCAGCTCCTCTCTTCCCCTCTGCTGCATCCGGCACGGGAGCATCATCCTCGTCCTGCCGCCCGCTGTGTGACGGAGACTTAACAAATCCTGACAAGAAAACAAATTCCTTAATTTCAGGAAGGATGTGGTTTTAGTTGGTTTTTTTTTGTTTATTACAAACGTTGTATGAGTGATTGTTTTTATAGCACTATTTTAGCTAAACTCAGTACTGTTTGTCACCACTTGAATGATCTGAAGTGAAGCTTTTGAAAAGCTTTGTAAGCTTTTATTATGTTCATAGTGTGGTGCTCCTTAGAAGGCGCACATACTAGGTGGGAAGTACAGTGAAGGGCGTAAGAAGTTTTGGATGTGGGCCTCTTTCTGCTGGCTAGGACGAGCCCCCACTGAGCCATTTAATGAAATGACTGTCTGTTATATGTACCAGACAAATGTTAGGTTAGTGTGTGTTAGTGTGTTTGTCTCCGTGTGTGTGTGTGTGTGTGTGTGTGTGTGTGTGTGTGTGTGTGTGTGTGTGTGTGTGTGTGTGTGTGTGTGTGTGTGTATACCAGTGTGTCTTCATGTCACGTCTATATATTTCAGTGTTTATAGCCTACATGTGTGCCTCTCTGCAGCCAGAATAACAGGCACCTGCTCCAACACACACACGCATGTAACTCAAGACGGGAACACTGTGGAAAACAAGCATCGTGGACAGTGCTTTAAAAATCAGCGATGATTCACATCGCTGAGAAATCCTGTGATATACTGGATGTTATGCAGGCATATACCTAAGAATACAGATATGAACAGTGGTTACACACAATAGCTTATTAATACCAAAGCAAATTTAGAAAGACAAGCTTACAAAGAAACTTATTTTGGCACATTTTTAATGCTTAATAACTCATAAAGTCTCGTGAAGTAACACAATGAGGCTCTGCATTATCATAGACGAGTTATAATGATGCTAATATGTTTGCATGACTTTAACGTAATTAACTTTTTAGCAAAAAAAAAAAGAAACCACTGACTGAAAACATCTTTACTCAGTTTGAAAATAACTGAGACAAACTTTGATCCAAGACGCATAGGTTCTTTGGTCATAATTGAATAAACAGCATCAGATAAAGTACCATTTAGTATCATGTGTATATGACTTTTGGAGAGCGCCCACTATGACTTTGCGTCGAGACCTGTGTAAATGTAAAACATGCTGCTTGAAGAGGCAAAGCTTGGTAAATGTCATCCAGTAAACTTGTGAATATTTAGTTTTATTTAGAAAACAACAACAAAGCTCTCAAAGCAGACAGCTTCAGGATGTTTTTATTAAAAAAAAAAATCCTTTTGAATATTTTTGTATTGTTGTGAAATTGTGTACAATGAAACTGTAAGACGTATCAAAGATAAAAAATGTCTTTAATAAAACCAAAAAGATCAAGAGCCTGTGCTTGTGATGTTTATTTTATGTTATGTGCTGCACGAGCGAATAAGAATTTCAGATTTTTTTTTTTTTTGGTTCTATAATTCAGAAGCTGTTTGACCATGCGTGTGTGTGTGGGGAGGGGGTGGGGGGGTGTGCGTGATGGAGAGATTTGGGCGTGGGGTCAATGGTAGACTTCCACGCTCGGCTTCCTGTGGGGAAATAGTGTACATTCCAGACTTCAACCTTTCTCCCCGACGGCCCTCTGAAATAATATAGACTCCACACACAAACTATGCCAGAGTGGCAGAATTCGTTCGCATGTGTCAATGCTTAGAAGCAGTCGGACTCGCCTGCGCTGAGGCCGCTTTGTCTCCACTGAATGTACATTGAGCGTTTCTTTGTGTGCCACCATGTTATGAGCAGAGCTCGAGGCCGGTGTGTTCACATGGTTCTCTAAGCTTATTGATTTTTCTGTGGATCCGGCACCGTGCCCAGAAGCAGATTAAAGTTGATTAGTTGAATAAAGTGCAAAATATGTTTCGTTTACGTGACCATGCCAGGGGTGATACCATTGTGTCCCAGCTGCCTTGTGTTATGACGACCACTAAATTACGGTTTCCACTGTCCTAATTTGGTCCGGGACTACACTCTACAGCAGGGGCAGGCAAACTTTTTGGCTCAGGGGCCACATTGACTTTTAAAATTTGATAGACGGGCCGGGCCAGCACCAGATGCATACATATCAAACATAAACATAAAAAAAGGCATTACAGTGTTAATACTTCCATTCACTTTTAGTGGGAACAGTGTTGTTGATCACCTTCTTTGCCAGAGCATCGAAGTCTGGTGTTAGTTTTGTTGTGTGTTCTCAGAACAGATCTGAGGTGTTCATCACTCAACTGGGATCTGTGAGGTGCTTTGTTGGTGTTCATCACACTAAAAGTCTGTTCACACATGTACGTAGAGACAAACAACACCAGCATCCTCTGGGACATCTTCTGGATGTTTGGAAATTTGGCTGCGCTTAATGAAGCATAAAACTCATCCAGTTTAAGAGAGTTGAACTTCTCCTTGAAGACGGTGTCACATTGGAGATCAATCGGTTCCAACTGAAACTCCTGTGGTGCCGTTTCAGGGTCTCGTGTGAAGGGACACGAGACCAGCTGAAGGGACAGGACACCAGCTGAAGGGACACGACACCAGCTGAAGGGACGTGAGACCAGCTGAAGGGACATGACACCAGCTGAAGGGACGAGACCAGCTGAAGGGACATGACACCAGCTGAAGGGACATGACACCAGCTGAAGGGACATGACACCAGCTGAAGGGACATGAGACCAGCTGAAGGGACACGACATCAGCTGAAGGGACATGAGACCAGCTGAAGGGACACGAGACCAGCTCCCGACACGCCGTCATACAAGTCCTCTCCCCGCGTTTTTCCCCTTCAGGGATTCCACGGCCAAAAACTCCTGTTATCTCAAAATTGTCATTAATCCCTCTGATAAAAATTAAAAGCTGAGCGGTGTCCTTTATGTCATTACTTACGTCCAGTGCCAAGAAATATAATGTAAATGACTCTGCTTTTTGTTTAGCTTGCTAGCCAAGTCTTCGTCACTGTCCTGCGTGATGAGCTCATTTTTTCTAATTTGTTCTTGCTCTCAGGACACCAGACACCTGCTGTCTCTACCACGCACTCTTTGAGAAACTCCCCTTCGGAGAAAGGCTTGAGCCTGCAAACGATCTGCCGACCTCCGAGCGGTCGCCGTCCGTTCCCCGCGTTGACTGGTTGTTCGCGCAATTATCATGCTTGGTGGAAAAGTGACGGCTGATGTTGTATTCCTTTAAAACCGCAACGGTTTCTTGGCAAATAAGACACACGGCCTTCGACCGGACTTCAGTGAACAAGTATTTAGTCGTCCGTTCCTTATTAAACACTCGGCGCTCGCTGTCGACTTTTCTTTTCTTTGGCCCGTTCATTGTTGCAGATGTGTTCAGAGCAGCAGCAGAGTAACAACAGAGAGCAGCCCAGCCTCCGCAAAATCAAGTCAATGTATCACTGCGCCTAGTGCGCTACCTGGTGGACTGCCAGGTATTACAGGACAAGGTCAAATGAACGCAGTCGTAATTATGATATGGTTTGATTTGGGCAATTCTGTACCAATCTTCGGCGGGCCGGATTAAAAAGACCAACGGGCCGGATGTGGACCGCGGGCCGTAGTTTGCCCACCCCTCCCCACAGAGGAACCTGCCGTCATGGAGGAGCTGTGGCTTCAGGTGGCCGGAGACGCTCCCGTGAACCGTGTTGTTCAAACTGGTATGGGGTGCTGGGGCGGGCCGACATCGCTGCCTGTGGTCAAATCTCGCAGAGAGTCCCGTCGCTCCAGCCTCAACATCGGACCACTGACCTCAAACAATGCATTAATTGATGTGCGGAAGAATCCTGTCTGAAAATTGTATGTATTGGGGAACTCAAGAACATTTTGGTTTCTGAACAATTTTGTGGTTTTATCAGTCTTGCATTTTGTATTTAAAAATTTTTACTTATGTTTTTGTGGTAGAGGTTTTGTGTAGAGTCTACAGAGTGTGTGGGTGTGTTCTGTGGTAGAGTTTTAGTGTTATTTTTAGCAGTGCTATCTTGCTCCAAGAATGCCAGTTTTAATTGGCTGGTCTCCACTTTGGTCCAAAATGTAATGTGATATTAATAATAAACTTTATTTGTACAGTACCTTTTGTAGAACAAATGCAGCTCAAGGTGTTTTACAGCAAGAAAATGACATGCAGGGCTTCACATAAATCAGATATAAAGAAACATAAAAACATGTTAAAAAAGTAATTAAAAAATAAAATAAATATAGTGTGTAAGAACAGATCAAATGAATCACAAGACAGCTCATTTATGAAATGAAAAATAGTTCAAATAAAGAATAAAGCAGAACACATTTTAAAGGCATTGTAAAGTGTAAGAAAGCTTTAGGTCTAGCTAGTTAAAAGATAAAAATGACAATTAGGAGACGAATGACAGTACATGAATGGTAACCAGAGGATGAAGCCTACTAAAACCCCGTTTTCAAAACTTTGGTACGTTGTGTAAAATGTAAATTGAAAACGAAATGCCATGATTTGCAAATCACGTTAACTCATATTGAATTGAAATTAGACCACAGACAGCATATCAACTGTTAAAATAGAAAAAATGTATGCTCATTTTGAATTTGATGAAGGCAACACGTCTCAAATAATTTGGAACTTGTACTTTGGTGATCTCCTGTAGCTCACCGTATGGTGGCCATATTTGTTTTTTAGACAAAGCTCTCTCCAACTAATGCATGGATTGGTACATACATGGTCCAAGATGACCCCTAATGCCTTCGGTGATGTAATGACTTCTGGCATCACCAGAAAACAATTCGAGGTCCCTGGACCTGGATGGTTTAAGCATTAAGCTCAAACCACCGCATGTCTCGTGATAACCATCCCAGCATTATTTAAACTGTTCTCTGTGTCTTAATAATATTACAAGCCTGCACTCTTTAGGGTTTATGTTCAGTTTTTGTACTGGTTAGCCTCCTCTCAGCACATCATTTCCATTTCTCTCTGCCACTTCCTCTCAACAAACACGCTGTATGTTTGATCTGAGGAATCAAATAAAGATGCAGAGTTTCCTCTTCTACCAAACACAGCAGTGCCTTTAATTCCTCCCATGAAGTCGCTTTCTCTGCTACAAATGCCCTCATCCAGCGCCGAGAGCTTGACATAATGTTTATGTTTGTGAACCAGCGCTGACCCACCCCATTAAACCATCAGCAGTGCGAGATTTTCCCAGAGATACCGTCCACTGTAATTGAAAGCGATGTAGAGGCTCTATGCTGAGTATATTTTTAGTATTCACCAGACCAACAAATGGCACCAAGTTTTTCAGCTGGACCCGTTTCCTGGACGTGTTTCAAAGAGGCTTTCTTGATCAACAGCTCTGAGCGTTCAGATGTTGGAATCCTTTTCATGTGGTTTGGAGAAAAGACAAAGTTGTTGTTGTGTTTTCCCACCGCGGTTTAACCCCAATTATTTGTGAAGTAATTACTCTGCGTCATTTACAAATTCTTCTCATGAGCTCTGTAGCACTGTTGTGGTTTCACTGAAGTGATCTCTCTTTCTCGTTTACCTCCTACGCACACAAACACACACACACACACACACACACACACACACACACACACACACACACACACACACACACAAACCCTATTATCTCTTACAAAGATTGTTGTCAATTGCAGTTATTAGCAGTGTTGGTAAGCTTCTTTTTGAAATCTAAATGTTACAGATTACTGGTTACTCTGTTACAAATGTAATAAGTAATGTAACTATTGCAATTACATAATCAAAGTGATGTAACGTATTACAGTTGATTGCTTTTTGAGTACTTTTCAAAAAATATTTTAAACTGGGCAATAAAGCTGAAAAACCCTAGAATATAAATGTATAGAGATTCAAGAGAGAACCTCTCTCTTGAAATGTTTTGATTTTAAAGTCCAACCACCAAAACAAATCACAAATCTGTAGGTCACAACTGACTGCAGTGAAGGACAAATGTTGTCACAACCTCAAACCAAGTCTTCATTCAGGTCAACATGTTGAGTGGTGATAGAACTATCGACCGGGCTGAGTGCTGTTCACTACTTTTTGACAGTGGTTCTTTAATCACTCTTTTTACATATCTCTTCATCTGATCCGACAACATGACCAACTACCTTGGTGTAGTTGCTCTGAGTAATGCACATTGATTTTGATTGGCAGACAAGAGGCTGTACAAATTATAACAAGACAAAACGATAAAAAACACGGCTCATTTTTGACAAATGAATGGAGCCTGTCTGGACTTAGACAGAAGACATTCCTGTGTGGTGAAAACGTACAAAGCAAGAAAATTAATAATTTACTCTAAATATAAGCTATTTACTGAAAATAATATTTTTCAATGTAACCCCGTTGAAATCAACAACACTTGAAAAATAACTGTGATTTAACAACGTATTTCCAGAGTTCAGAGTGCATCCTTTGAGTTGTTCATGTGTCTGTTTTTGAAACTCCTTTGGTAGTTTTATCAAACTTTTAAAAGAAAAAAGCCCTTCAGTACAAAGAGACCTGTATCGTTCTTCCTGTACATCAGAAAGTTTGTCCTGCCCGCTCGCTCAGTCAACTTGAAGCCCGTCATAGACTCTGATGCCACTTGACGTTATTGGCAGTTGTTGCTGAGGTCATTTGTCCTCTCTCTGACAGATGGAGGGATACTGAGAGGAAGCGTGGCACACCCTCCAAATGCCCCGGCTGATAAGTGACCTCATTACAGCTCTACTGGGCATGTTTTTCTTATTCATAGAACGGCATGATGACGGCTGGCTCCCCGGGAGACCTCGGCTTTCTCGAGCAGTGCCAAGTTCTCTGACTTTTTTTCTGAGGAGATTTTTATTTTCTTGGCTCATGGCACGCAATCAGTTTCCAGGACTATCAATACCAGGCTGAAGCACACAGAAACGCTCCACGTCTTCAATGCTTCGAAACAAACTCTGCACAGCAACTTTCAATCCTTGTAAATGTTCAGTTTAAGTTGTCTGGGGGGAAAAAAAGCGCAAGGTAAAGAAAGTAGGTCTTTAAGATGTTATGTAAGTCTCTTTTGTCTACCCCTCACTCATCCACACACAATACATGAACCGCCCCTTCTAAAAACTACTCGGAGCACTAATGTTGTATATGTGTTGTGTCCATGCCCAGAAGCTCTCAGTCTTGGGAGGACATTTGGTTTCAGTGCTGCAGCTGCAAGTAATTCTCTCTCTTTCTCATCCTTCATCCCCCCTCGTGTCTGGAGAATGTAAACACAGAGAATACCAAAATCCTGCAGATATGGAGACGGGGCTGCACCAACCACGAGTCTCCGCCTGAAACACCCCAATGTACATACAGGGAAAGTGGGATTAGGGTTTGGATCGTACTGGCACAACATTGTGTTGACAGTTCAACACTGTCCAGAAGGTTTTCCAGCTCCACGTCAGAATCTCAGCCGACCGTCTCTTGTTGTCCGTGGATATCACATCGTGTATGCAGAGCTAGCAATCAAAAGCATTTCTTTTTGATAATGTCTTTTAATGCTGCTGATGACTGAGGACGGCGATGTTGGCCCGTCTTTTGGTCGGTCAAACACACTCAGTCTCAAAGTACAATATGACAACAACAACAACAACAACTTGAAAACAAGTACGGCCATGAACTTTTCTGGATATTTATGGTCCTCGCAGCCGTCACCATCTTGACCTTTCGTCTACTTCGTCCATCAGGTTTTCTCCGGAATTATTTTATTTCTTGGCAACAGAAGATATAAGAAAAACTAATGGCTGGAAATAAGATAACTGAGATTACAGAAATTCATGAACAAATTATGTATGCTCCTGAGAAGATCAGGATTTTGGTTGTCGCCATCTTAAATATTTAGGAGCCAGAAGTGACCTTATGTGGACAAGCTGGGGAGGAGCGAGCTGACTGCACCCCAGGCCCGTCAATCAAACCAGACACACCCCCAAATATACCTCTCTTTGAGAGCTCATATCTAATTAAGTATGGGATCATTTTCAGAAGGACCACAAGAACACTGATCAGTGTCAAGGTTTTGGTCTGTGTGCCTGTTTTAAGTTGAGCTTTTTCCCAGTACCACTTCCTGTGTCTTTAGCTGTGCTCCAAATGGCCTACTTATGTACACTCAGTAATTTGAGTGCATAAGTGCGCTCACACTGGTAAGTATGGAAACATGCAGTGCACTACAGATACCAGGATGATGCAATCGAAACAGTAAAAATTGAGTGTGAAACGTTGCACACTTTCCACACCTAATGGTCACCATCTTGGCTGCGTAGAGGAAGAGGCGGCACCACCGCCAGAAAGATTTTCAAATTGAGGTGACTGAGGAAGCTGCAGCTGTTGCAGAACACAAATGTTTATTTTTCACTCAGTCCCATTTTAGTGCTCTTGAACAGAAGCCATCAGTATGTTAATTGTGTGCGTTAAACAGAGGGCAATTTCTGTCCTGCAGATATGGGGGCAGGTGATGCATTCAAATGTTATGGTTATTTCCATTAAATGCAGAATGGCAGTATGCAGTACGAGATAACACTACCCTGTTGAAATTCAAGTACAACAAAAGTAAGAGTCCTAAAATGTCAGAGTACTGTATCTTAGTGTACTAAGGGAAGTATGTCATTTGGAACACAGCCTCTCACTTTTCCCTCCAAAGCTCCTGACAATCATCCAGCCAGTTTACACACCCACCTTCATTCTCTCCCAGTTGCCTGATTATCAAGTGAAAGTCATGCCCACATTAGTTAAGATGAGAGTTATGACTGGACTAATCCTCGTCTTTTTCTCCATGACCTGCATTTTGTTGTACCATTTATTAGTAAGTAAGGTTCTTTTGTTTTTGTTATATTCCTTCTGTCTGAATCGTGTGCTTGGGTCTTTCCTCCTGCTCAATTGTGACAATAAGAAGTAGTGAATGTAGTGAATGACACCATATTGACTTCTTATACAGAGGATGGGAGTCTATGGAGCCAGAGGCTTTTTGGTACCAACCCCTAGTGGCCATCAGTGGTATTGTACTCTAAGGTACTTCTGCAATGACCCAGAAGCAACATCCATCTTTATATAGTCTATGGTTTAAACTTTACTTTTTTAATCCCTATATCCTTCCCAGTGACCATTTAAAGTTTACCCAACAACTAGTATATATTTTTAATACAAGGAATGTGGGATAAAATGCAGAAAAAAAGTCATCTCTGGGTACATTTTAACCCCAGAGGATAAAAGAAGACACAAATTTTAGGATTATAGGACATTTTTCTTTTTTTTGGAAAACTGTCAGCCAAATTCATCCTCCCTCTCCATTTGTCCCATCTGTGAGGTTATCATGAATATTCATGGCTCCAAAGGATAATCCTTAAAAAATATTGTGTTTCTGTGGGTTTGGAGAGTTCCCTCTTAAATGCAGGATACTTTGTTGAGCAAAACAAAAAGTTACCTAATTTGCTGAATGCAATCCTACTCCCAAAGGGAAGATCCTTTGTAAATATGGTAATTGCATAACTCTTTTTTTTTTTTCTTTCTTTCTTTTTTTTTTGTCTTTTTTTTTTTTTTTGTCAAATCTGTAGAACAAATTTAACAGTTGGAGTCACTCTAACAACAAAACTAAGTGGTGACAGTGTTATTAGTTTTACATGTGGGACTTTAGACTTTTTGTCTTGCTTACTACCAAGTCACAGCATAGCACCTTCCCCAAAAAAAATCTGTAAACACAGTCTAGCATCTTACTTGTAGCTCTTTTAAAGCCCACAGAAACTCTGATTCCCTGAACCCCCCCAAAGACACCCCCCTCCACCCCCCACTGAGTCCCAACCTCTCAAACTGATTTCTAACCCCGAAATCCCAAGGCCATTTTCTCCCTCTTATTTCTTTCTTGCTGAAGAATTTCAACAAATTACCTCCATATGTGTCTGAAGGAGCCCCATGGGAAAGGGGCCAAGAAGAATATACTGCTGACAGAACACAAACACTGACTTCATCAAACATTGCGAGCATGCTCTGATGCTCACCATATGCTCACCTGGCACTGGCAGCCATTTGCTGACAGCACAGCAACATCTCACCAGCGAGGCTCTTTATCTTCTCGTGCCGCACGTTGGTTTTTTTTCTGTGTCTGAGACGGGGAGGCCAGCGGCGGTCGGTCATGGTAGTCGCTATCACCGATGAGGCAACATACGGAGGAGGTGGTTGTGTTTACCCACACCCTAAAATGATAAGCTAATAGAGAGATAGCAAAGATTTAATGTGTCAATCAAATGGAAATTTTTCTCGTGTGCAGCGTAATGGAGGTGAATCGAATCCCAGAGCCCCTCTACTGGGCCTCGTGTTTTCAGCTTGTAACCAGAGTAACAGCAGTAGGGGGAATCATGGGACAGAAAAGTGGAGGAAAAGAGAGGAAGACGAGGGTATAACTTTCCCCGCGTGATTAACTTTGCATCTCATGTACCACTTATTCTCACACAAACCTGTATTTCCATTGGCACCTGGCCAGAGGCTTTTTGACCTCATTCACTTTCTTTCTCATGTCACCTGGCGGCCGCTTCGCGGTGACCTTTCGCGCAATGAATACAAGTCCCTGGAGAAAGATCACTTACAGAAATCCTTCACTGGCCTTAAAGAGAAAAAATCACCCAATTAAGAGCAGATATAATTCATGCAGTCATCAATGTGTCCAGAGCTGCACACACTCCTCCTTCCATGCTGACCTCCAACATGAAGAATGTGTGATTCAACAGGGGAGCGGAAGGGTGGACGGCTGCTATCTAGTGAGCACCAAGCTGCCCTATAACAGAGCTGCAGGCTGAACCAGAGGAATCCTGTCGGAGGCTTCGGCCTCCTCCCCGGACGTCTCAAACATGCACAGGGAGGGCGAGGGGGAGAGGTCGTCCAGGATTTGGCAATAACAGACTTTCTGAGTTGTAAGTAGCACCACTGCGCAGCAGGGAGGTTTGTTGTGTTGCATTCCATTTAGGTCCTCCACTCAGTTGTTTGACGGGTCGTTTAATGCTGATTAGAGAGCAGAATTCAGAGATCCAACAACCCAGTCAACATACAGTAAAGGGCTTTACACACTGGGGGCATGAAGAATAAATTATAATAAATTTGAAATACTCGCCTCAAAACTATTCATGCCAGCAGCGACAGTGACATCAACCAATGATTAGTGAACTTACATTTTGAAGCTTTGAGAATAGCATCCAGCCGTCGCCATCTTGTTATTTTGGAGCCAGAAGTGGCGGTGGATGTGACTCGATCTCTGAGGACACTACGCCCGCCCACACATTGTGGAAATCACCACTGGCCTGTCAATCAAACAGACCAAACATATCACTTTTTGAGGTCTGATATTTAATTAATGATGGAATTATTTTTTTCAGACCCGAAAGCTACATCCACTTTTTTACCAATGAAAGATTTGCGTAAAGCTCATTCTTTAGAAAAAAAAAAGATGGAATCAACATCATCCAGTGATGAAGAAGTCGTCCTGCTCCTTCTCACTCAACAAAAGAAATAGATTTTGGTACGTTAGCCAAACCTGCTGTGATACTGTGGCCTGCTTACTCCCACCTCTCATTCTTCCCAAAGTAAACTACTCACTATCCTTATCGTCTAGTTGTTCAGTGACGGACATTGATAGTTAAGAATAACATGCAGCATAGATTGATGTACTGGCGACAGCGGTAGTTACATTGATTTAGATCTTAGTCAATAATATGGAGTTGTACTTCTATTAGTGGAGCCTCCTTTATTCTGAGTAAATGTATTGATTATTGCTCATGTAATATAACATGTCTAATGTCATTTCTGTGTGTATTGATTGTGTTTTGGTATTTTTTTGTATAGACAGCGTATTGATGTGTCTGATGTGCTGATATCTATGCAATCAAATAATGAATATTAAGGATGGCTTTAATGTGACTTTAATACATTGAGATGGAAGTTGAGGTGGAAAACGTTGTTTTCATTACATCTTAACAATGGAAACCAAAACCAGCATGCCACTTTACAATACAGCCAGCACTTTAGAGAGTCATTTTATTATATGAATCAGGTACCATCTCTACTGGTAGTTAGAATTGACAGAATCATGTTAATGTTATATTCATAGTATTTCTGATGTTTGTTGTTCAGTCACTGAAATCATTGGGGTGAATTTGGTAACCAAGTAACAGACCTGCAGAGAAGGTCTCTATATCCAAATCATCAATTAGATGACTAAAATGGTTAATTATTTCAAACAAGGTTCAGTATTCCACATTAAATGGCACCAAACTGTGTACAGATTTTTATTTAAAGTGACATCCCTGGGATCAATTACAGTTTTTAAAAACATGCAAAAATGATTTATTTGATGAAACTGGAAGAGAAAAACAATGTGATGAAAGATATGCATTAAATAACTTAAGATGATATTAAATGTAGTGAAGAGAAAACCGTTGGAAATGGTAGTTTGATAAAACTTAAACCTCTTCACCCCCTCCTCGTCCTCCGAAAGTAAATTATTACAAACATATGTTCTGTTGAGAGCAATGTGAAACCCATAATGTGGTCAAGACTGCACCATAAAGAAACATTCACAGCCACTTCCATGAAAATGATATGAAATAGGACTTTTTCACTGCTGGTGAAATGACTCAGGTGTGTTTTATTATGTACATAAAGATGAACAATAATGAAATACATTTTTTTTTTTTTTTTTTAAAACAAGCCTTCACCAGGAAGGACATCAAACCAAAATGACCAGAATGCTTTCATGTGTTGAAACTTGAATTCACAGATTGAAATATTTTCCGGAGGAAGGATTAGAAGAAAAGGGGGTTTTAAAAATCGCTTCTTTTCGCCGCTGGATTCTTCAGCTCCTCCTAACTCGGGGCGATAAAGATGCCGGAGTGATGCCTGGCCTTTCTCCTGAGCTCTGGGAGGAAAATCCTGTTTAACGTCTCCACAATAACATTCCCTGGGGTTATTTATTCAGGAATGTTAATGTGCTTAGAATCTACTTGCCCCTGTGGCCTCTGACACAGGCTCCTCTGGGGTTTTCCTATCAAGCATTCGATCAGGCGCAGCACAAGCTCTTTGGTGCCGCTGCCATCTGTTTCAACAACAAAAATTGATGCAGGAGGAATCCATTGATGACCCTGCACTCAGACAGCGTGGGCTGTCTGTTTGTGCAAGAGCTTGCCTCAGTGCATTCACGCAGGGTGCATCTCGGTTTATGTTTTGCTTCAATTTGACATTGTAGCGTGCACCGTGGAAGCTGGTGTATTTTAATGTCTGCGAGCCCTTCAGCAGGAAATTCGTGGACTTCTCTTCACGCCTCTCATGCACTGTAAATACTGTATTCATGTGTCTTCTCAGGGCCAAGATCTGTGCTTTATGTCCCTGGTTTGAATAAACACAACACAATTACAGGATGTAAATGGGGCCTCTCCATACATATGAGATCCATTACCTTTCCACACTCATTTAATCTCTCTGTAGGTCCCTAAATGGAAACAGATGCACAGAACAGCATGATCACCCAACAAAAAATTTACAAGCGGCAGGAGTTATTACCCAACAGTTTGGGCCTTTTTTCTTTTTTTTTTACACATTTTTTGGATTTACTGTAGATTCTCAGAGGAATGTTTTGACTTTTCCGGAAATATGCTATCTTGACTTGATCGACAAGAAGATCAACACCACTCTCAAAATCTAAAAACTGGTATCTTGTGTTTTCATTTTCTTATTTATCTTAATTCTCTATATTTATACTGTAGGTAGGCTTAGATTTGTTCCTCTCACTCCGGCTTCCTCCCACCGTCCAAAGACATGTTAGGTTAATTGTGAGCGTCAATGGTTATCTATTTTTGTCTGTTTTTCTGTGATCGACTGGCCATCTATCCAGAACGTAGACTCCGGCCTAGCCTCGCTGCGCCGACTGTAGCTCACAGCTTCAGTTTTCTTCGCTGTAAATACAGTCTGGCGGACCAATCAGCGACCAGTGTCGATGGTTACCCCTGTTCGTCCTGCCCCTACTTCACTGTGATTTGACAGCTGGTGATAGTCACGCACACCGATAATATTATTTAACTCTCGCTGACCGAAAAAAAAATCGTCTAACCTTCAGCATTCCACACAGACTAAATGATCAGCACCTCATCGCGCTGCTGGTGTTTATTAAAAGAATTACAAAAAAATATGCTGCACTGAGGAAAAAACACTTTCGTTTGGGCTTTAGGTAGTGCAGCGGTGGCAGTGTGTCAGCCAGTTTTCGGCGCATGCTGATTGGTTGAAATTAACCCGAGGTCTACACCCAGCAGGATGGACAGACTAGGAGCATGTTCAGACCCATATATTCACAAAGTCAAATTCGGGCCTGGTTCGCACCGGGCTAGCTCCAGTCCCCCCCCCCCCCCCCCCCACCCACACACACACACACACACACACACACACACACACACACACACACACACACACACACACACACACACCAACCCCAGGTGATCCCGTTCGGGATAAAGCAGTTATACATAATGGATGGAAGGACAGGATCAATAAAGTGTTTCTGATTCTCAATCTTCTCTAATTCTCAATTAAGAAAGCAAAATGGTTTTCTTTTCCTTTAAAGAAAAGCAGGTGAAAGCAGCTCCACACTGTGATGTTTCTCAGATTTCTTGTATACTGTATGTTTGGCATCTGACGATTTGCACACTTGAGAGCTTATTTTTCTTGGGAAACTTGAACAAATGACCGACTGAGCATTCTCTGACCTAATTGTGCTGTAAAAAAAAAAACAATCCAGAGGTCCCTGCCCTCACTGATTGACCGTGTTTGCATGTGAGTGCTTTGCACAGGACCATGTGGACCTGGAGGATTTCCTGGCCCCGTGGCCTCGTTTGTAATGCTGTTTTTCTGACCCTGGATTCCAACACACACACAGGGCTTACTCCCAGGGGAATTATCCTGCAACACCAGGATGCTGAACTGTATCTGGTCCTTCTTTTATGATTGATGTGTACTCCAGAACTCAGGATGAATGCAGTCCACATCACTGGATTCATTTCTCTTCACATGATTCAGGTGGTTTAACAAAAAAAAAAAGTCAGGGTAACTCTTGTAATAAACCCCACATCTTCTTTATGATTCACAGTAAATCACGTTTAATTGCACTGACAGATGCAGTAAAATCTTATCTGCTCATAATGGTGGCCTTTCAATGACATCCACATTTTGACCATTTTTTTAATGTTTGTGTAAGTTTATGATTTCCCTAAAACGGGAAGTCAGAGGCCCCGACTCGTAAAGAACATAATTCTTTCTGTGTGAAGCATTTTTATGATTGGTCTCCACCTCATGTAATGCTCACTTCAGGGTCTCTCTCAAATTGTCCATAGGTGGGTAATATTTTACACCCCACAGCCTTGTGGGTTTTTCATTCACTCCTCACTCCAACTTCCCATTTGTTTTTTCACTCCAAGAAATGACAAGAACGTTGCGTCACGTCTGACAAATGTACTTTCAGTGTAATGCGTCACTCTGATGAAATCATGGAAATCACTTCCACAGCAGTCCGGCATTATTTGTCAAGAAACTTGGACACTTAATGGCTGAGACTCTCCTATAAAATTACCAAAAACATATTCTTTATGATTCGTCAGGATGTGAGATGACCTCAGAGTATTGACTCAGGCTCAGATTTCCGGATTGCTCACAGTTTGACAGCCTCGTTGGTGAAACTTGATCTGCACTCTTAAGAAAACATACCTAATGAATGTAAATCCCAGAGGTAGGAATCAAGCCTGATTATTCAGCCCAGAATATCAGTTAGAAAGGTTGGATCCTGGCTGCCATCTAGAGGCCCTTTTAGAAAATACAGGCAGCTTGAGTTCAGCTTTATCAAGGTCAAAGAGGGTGCTCAATAACACGTATTATTATTTTCATTGGAAGAAATGGGAAATCAATTTAAAGCACAATATTTTATAAACTATTGTAACAAGCCAGGAACTAACTGGTCTAGAGGGTAACAAACGGGCACCTAAGGTTGAGAGATGAGGGTTTTCTTCCATTATTCAGGCTGAAAATGTTTGCAGACACATTTTAGATAAACCTTTCTTTAGCAGCATTCTCTTTGTGCTCATTTCTGATCTTAGATGTTCATGTTTATATAATAATAAATATAGAATAGCTAAATGTTTAAGCCAACATGGATGAAAAGTACTCCTACTTTCATATCATCTGTGTAAAATCCATCTGCCGATTCTATCAAAAGCTGCAGAACAGCCTCTGAATGGTGGGATTGTTTAATTAGAAATAGAATATGATTCCTGTAAAAATGATGCTGTGGTGCCAGTATTTCTGTAGCACATTCACGACCAATGACGGTGCCTTTTCTCTTTCTGTGAAGGTAATGAAACCATATTTCTGGCTGTTTATTTTGATCACGGTTGCAATTTGCATGAGGGCAATAATCCACAACAGTGAATGCTGAGATTCCTGTAAAAACGTGCATAAAAAATATTTAAATACAAGGCTGGCTCACTTTTATTCAACTCTCTACAGGCTCACTGTGACTACAGTGTTGTCCTGTTGGCCACAGAGCATCTCCAGTAAAATCAACTAAGAGATTCTGTTGCACTGCTGAGATTTAAAAGTGAAGGTGACTGAAATTTGTTTTTGAGTCTGAGCTAGTAAAATGTCATCTTTTAAATTAGTGAGATCATGATTCATCCTTCAAACCACTTCAAAACACAACAATACCAGCTTATAAGTGTGGTATAGTTATTCGTTGCAATAATTTGCCTACATATTTGTTAGTTTTGGTGATTATGCTGCTGTATTGTTTTATTTCTTACACAAACTAAACACTACTTTCTCAAAACTTCCTGTACAGATAAATGTGCAAATATATTTTAACTGCATTTCTTTGTATATGTTTATGTGGCACATACATACACTTACTCATGTTGGTAGTTCTTACATTATGACACGTGTTAGTTGCATCCTGTATGACACAGTTGAAGATGTTGGACCTAACTGATGATAAGCTCCTTGGCAGTAGCTGACAGGTCTGTGATGAGTGTTTGTCTCCCTCTAGCTTTGTGAAGCAGCACTAACTTATTTTAAGTTGTGCATTCTGCAGGTTGCGTTACTTTTAATCAGGACACTACTTTTTCATCTGCTTCACACTTGTTGAACATTGCACTTATTGCATAAAAACTGGTCCTAACCTCAATTGTGAGGACGCAGGAAGCTCCCACAACAGTTGCTCTGATTCTGAAATGCATCAATATGGGGCATGACGACAGACAAATAAAAATAAATCATCTATTTCAGTGGGTGGCAGATGTCCTCAGCCGACTGTGGATTTAAAAGTGGGCCGTGTGCAACTGGACAGACCTGTTTCCTTCTGTCTCTTGAGTTTAAGTTTTAAGCTATTTCATGCTGCAGATTACAAAGGTACTGTATATTATCATAAACAAAAATCTTTCAAAACATTTGTGCAAAGCAGTGAAAATATTTGACTATGCTTTGAACATTAGGTATGTCTCTGTCATGCAATGTGGCCAAATGACAGCTTGTCTTGTTTCATTTAATAAATTTATTAGGAACTAAACTTTAAACACTTTGTACACTTTTGAACATAATAGCTTCATTGCATCTCACACAGTAATGTGGAATGCACACATGCAGTATTTGCTGCATCTTCTAACCAGACTTTTCATAACCAACCAATCACATCAATGACGAACTTGGAGAAATTACTCTGCATGTTTTTTTATGCAGTGAGGGTGTTAGTTATCACCCAAAAGTTGATATATTGTTTAAATGGTACATTGTTTGTGGTATATTTACCAAAGCCTGCATAGTTTTACATAGTTCTAGGCAGCATTGGTCATCTTTCTAGGACATTCTCTAATCTCTGGGTCCTTGGTCACCTCCCTGACCAAACAGCCAATTAAGAGTCCCACTGGCCCTGAAAGTTTATCACAGTAGTTTACAGAAAACTTCTTAGAGTTCATGGCTCAGTTTTTGCACTGACATGCAGTCAGGAATGTGGTGATCGTATACACACAGGTGTGAACTCTGTCCAATCCATGCAGCGCAAGCTACCAATCACAATCAAGACACATATCAAGGATTATTAAAGCAAACAGGATGCATCTGATCACAGTTTGGAGTCATAGCAAAGGGTCTTTGTAATAAGAGGTTTTGTCTTTTTCTAAAAACATGCTTTAATTTTGTTATTATGGGTTATTGAGAGTATTAATAGGGAAAAGGCCAATCTCATCAATCTAAAACCAAATTTACAATGAATTAAAATGTGCAGGAAAAAAGCGGTGTGAAAACTTTTAAAGCCACTGTGATTGACACAAAAAGAGATTACATTTTAAATATTTGATCTCCGAATAAGTTACTCAAGAAGTGATTTACTTAACACTGCAAAGTACAGACTGTGCATATCTTCTGTATTATGGGGGAAACATTGTATATAACTGCAGGACCATGTTTACTCGCTTTAGTTACATTTTGATGAAATGTTTTGATAAACTACAGGACTAAATATAAATCAGAAACAGTTATTAAATAGTAGAAAATGACAATCTCGGCTAAACACTGAATGAACAATCAATGCAGTCAATGCAAACAATGTTTTGCTTGGACTCTAATCATCGACAGCTTGTCATCACGATATTATATATATAGAATATATGTCATGCGTGCTGACGTCACCAGCAGCAGCTCGGTGCGCACAGGTGTCACGGAAGCCTCTCCATGTGACCGCTGAAGTATGAAACTCTCACCTTTGTTTGAGGACGACACAATGGAGCAGTTCCACTTTCCAGCATCATGTTCCGGGACACATACCAGCAATACCTCTGTGGTAGCTGTGAATGGTGACATTAGTCAGCGGCAACTCATGATTTGTTCGTTCACACTTCCAGCGTTTTCACGGCTCGTTCCGCGCTTCTGTGACAAGTTTGTCATCCAGGATCATGCTTAACAGTGGAGCGTTCAGGAATATAAGCTGTAAATCGATAAGAGTGGGGGAAGGAGGAGGGATTTGTGGATGTGTGGTTTTCCCACAGGGGGTCTAATTTCTCACAGCTTGGAAGTTGGACCGAATTTACGCACAAGCTCTCCTTCCATCCAAAGCCAGGATACTTGATTAATGCACGGCGGGATGGCAGAGGAAATCCTCAACGATTCTCTCCCAGATCTAAAAGAGCTGGAGAGTAAGATCGGGATGAAAACACCGGAAAGTCTTCTGATGTGGATGAAGGATGCTGCGAACTGCGAGGATAGTTGGAGTTCTGATGTGGTGGACACAGGAGACCACAGCTCTGCCCTACGGGACAGCTTCTCTGACAAGATTAACAACCTAAAACAAGAGATGGTAAAGATTTCTTTTGTGCGCTCAGCAATTAATTTCTTAAGATATATTTATGCATATTTTTAAATGGGACCAGATAGCTTCACTTCTGTTCTGTTGTGACTTTACACCTGCCTGTGCATCTCTACATGCTCAGCCACCGCCAAAACTTGCACAACTTGTTTTTGTTTATTCTGCTGACAGGTCTGCTGAAATGTCACCACAGAGTTTTACTCTGAGCCACTTCACCTGCTCATTCTCATTTTTAATGACAGGCACTGTCATCATTGTCCTCACCACACCTCACCTATCTCCTCACCTGTCTGCTCTATGCTTTATCTCCATTCACTTTGCACATTCTGACTGGATGCCTCTGCTCACCTTTGTTCCTCTTGCTGATCTTTTCTTCTCTTTGTAGTCAATTGAGCATAGAAGCAGGGGCCTCACTAAGAGGGGGCAGACTGTTCTGTCTTGTGTGGCCCTTTGGTAGAAGTACAGTGAAATTATGCACTCCTCTCCGCCTGTCACTCGCACATACTTGCTCCTTTATTTACAGGTGTGGCTCCGTTCTGCCGATGTGAGGATCCTGCGCCAGCTGGTGGTCGTGCACGAGGGCATCGAGGCCATGCGCTGGCTGATGGAGGAGCGGGGCGCCTTGGCCAGCCGTGGCAGCAGTTTAACAGGAAGCCTGAGCAGCCTGGTGACCTTGGAGGACCATGGGCCTTCGATGTCTCCGTGCAGGTATGAGCGTTGAGCCTGCCAGGTGTCTGAAGGAGCCCAATTTCAGTGAAAATATGCACATGATTATTCAAGTTGTATTAAAGCATTGTCCAGACCAATATCTTTCACAATATACTAGTTCAGAGCAGGTGAGTTTTCACTATCTTTGGAGGCATTTGCATTACACAACCCAAGGAACCCATAACACCTTTGTAGACTTAACTAAAACGCTTTCATATCACTTAGTATATGTGGCATATTTATCAGTGTTCTGAAGAATATGTGAGAAATAAAAATGTGTATTTTTTGTAGAAAATCACAAAATCACTGTTGTAAGAATACACCGACTGCGTGTCAAGTAAAATCCAAGCTGTAATTTCATTATATCTTTGCAAATGTCCACAAAATGAATGTTTCCAGATTTTTGCCAAGTTGCCCTGCAGTGTATTTAAGTACATTCAACACAATTAAATGAAATGGCAACCTTGGGGACTCGAACCAAAAAAGGGGGTTTCCCAAACAGCATCAGTAAACTGAATCTACTACTTGTCTTGTCTTATCTGTAGGAGATAAGACACGGTACCGTAAAGTACAATACGATACCATTAGATAAGATTAGATACAGAACGATATGATAAAATATGATATGATAAGATACCATTAGATAAGATAAGATCAGATACGATAAGATATGATAAGATAAGATAAAATACGATACGATACGATACAATACGATATGATACGATGAAATACGATATGATTTAGTAGTATTTATTATATTGCACAGGATTTTGCACATTCCTGATAATGAGGATTTGCTGGAAGGAAAAATCTGGGCTCCACATGTGGCTGACTGTTTCCACTCCTCTCTCCCTCAGAGAAAGCCCAAGTCCTACCAGCCTTCAGGATTTCACTGAAACCACCGGTGATGAATCAGCAGATCGACAATCACCACACACTGATTGTGGTGATTCAGACCACAAGAGCTTCTCTGACATGCAGAGATCTGAGTCCAGTGAAGAGAGCCCTCCGAGCCCTTCCAGCCCCAAGTTTGTACTCAGTCGTTCCAGACAGGGAAGTCGTGGTCAGGCATCATTTAGCCCTGCCAAACATTTGGTTAGCACCAGTGTAGCAAAGTCACAACCACAGCACTCAGATGCAGTGACGCTCAAAGACATCAAAGGTCGTGCTAACACCATCAGAGCAGCTCTGCTCAGATCCAACAGAGCAAGAGGAGAATTGAAAGTTGGCAGTTTTGCCGTCACTCAACAGTCAGGAGAGACACACACAATGCACCGAACACAGGAGAGCTTCAAATCGAGGATGGAGGAGGAAGAGAGTGAATCCAGTGGAGAGAAGGTTCTGCTGGGATACGATGCTCAGTGGCGCTGGGTGGAGTCACAGGACGACGTGACATTTTTATGACTTTCTATGAGCACAATTTGGATTATGATCTTTGGTTTAAAGCTATTCCTCTCAATGATTAACAGTCAGTGAAACAATGGGGTTCAAAATGCATTTTGACAGTCTGTTCTTGTTAGAATAAGATGATGATTAGCTTAATGATGAATTTGATGAATGCCTGTCTTTGTTGCTACTCACTCTCTCCTTACTTTAGTTTTTTTTTTTTATTTGGCTGTATACTTTAGGAGTTCGGCAAGAAAATCAACAAAGAAATGTATTTTATAAATGATGTAATCAATAAATATTAATGAGTTCTTTAAAAACATAGTAAGAGGCACTGAAATGATAGATGTTTTACACTTGAATTTTTGAGATATTGATTTTGTACATCAGATTTGGAGGTGGTAGTTTGGTGTTTGTGCTTTTTTTTTTATCAGTGGGTCTTTTGTCTGTTTTATTAGATTGCAATTCATTTTATTTAATTGCCTTCATTTTATAAATCACAAATGCTAGTCAGTGATTTCATGTGCTTATTTTCGCATGTGGTCCAATCTCCTTGAAATCTCTCACATGTAATGCAACAAATATTTGTGAAAATGTTAAAGAGACTGATTAAGTTGTCCTGCAATGATGAGCCTGATATATCTAAAAGTTGTCTTAATGATGATCTTGCTTGTCTCCCAGTCTAAAAGTGTGAATTAGTATCTTAGTATCTTGACAGTGAAAGTCCTAATCTTGAAAGATACACACAAGCAGGCTATTTCAGTGCTGTCCCATATTCACCATGGGCCAGTGTGTTGCCTTTAAGTTTGTCTCAAGAATTTCTTTTTTTTTTTTAAAGAACTCATGTTATAATTAACACACGCACACATGGTGGTTCTGCTATTTCCCACGTCCCCCAAAGGCAGCGCCTGGCAACTCTCGTGACGTCACGTATTTACATAGACATCAGGAAGCTGTGTGTACGCAGAGCGATGTCTTCTCAGCGGTAGTTATGTGGGACATTAGAGGTGGATACGGGAAGATGTGACGACTCGGGACAGTCGTAGGGGAAACATGGAAGTTTGTTTTCTACGCGGTCTCCTTGTCGTCGCCCTGACGGCTCGGACTTTAGGAGACGGTGAGTGTTTCCAGCGGCAGGGACGAAAGAGACGGGTGTTAGCGTGGCTGCTAACAGTCGCAGCTGGCACTAAGTTATTTTAAGATGTCAGCTGCAGGTTTGAAGGTGACAACACGTGTCTCCTACGGATGTCTCCACGGTGCATCTCCGGTAGCGATGCTGTTTATTGGTTATTTTAACTTGCTAAAAGTCAGCAGACTCTTTCTACAGGTCTTAAAACCAAGTTTCGCCGTGCAAGTCCTACCAGGGGTGTCAAACATACGGTCCGCGGGCCGGATCCGGCGGGTGACTTTGCCAAGTGTGAAAATTACAGAAAGACGTGCATTGCATTTCTATGAGAATATGGAGGTTTATGAGTACAAACGTTTTGTAATTTTTTTTTTTATTATTTTTTTTGATCGATCCAGTAATTGCTTCAGAAACAGTCAATTGACTATTGACGTCAATAATGTGACGTCAAACGCGTCACAAAGCGAGGGAATCTGCAGAGAGCCCAGGCAGATAAACAGTGGGCTGATGTCTTGAGTTTTTGGTCTTTATGTTTATTGTAGAAAGACCTTTAAAATAGGGTTTATCATCCAAAAACCTTCACCAATGATTTAAACATAGAGAAATGTTGTCGTTATGTCTGCGTTATTATGCTATGATTTTATTGGTCTGGCAGTATGTGGCCCCTTAACTGAAGTGAGTTTGACACGCCTGTCCTACACTATTTTGATAGCATTTATTGTATCTTCTTTATTCCTGAATGCCTTTGGTGAATTGTCCTGCATGCGTTTGCATTTCTTCATCTCGCTGAGAGAATTTATATATTAAATAATACAGGAAATCTCTAACATCCGATTTTCCTTTTTAATTCATTGCATATTACAAGTACAATATGGAAATGAAATACTTAACATTATAATTAATAAGGAAAACGTGTTAACGGTTTCCACACTAACATACGGAGATTTAAAAAACAAACAAACAAAAAACAGCAACCCCCCAAAAAACACAAATTACTTATTGGTTCCAGAATAATGTGTTAAATTTTTCTTCATATTCAGACAACTTTATTGATCCCAAGAAGGTCAGTATATGTGCAGTTTACCCAGTCCATACACAACTTTAAACACTCAGAGGGAGAATAGTTGCCATATATCAGAGTAACACATCAACATGTCAACATACATAGATCGATGCAAGGAAAGAAGCAGCAGTAGATACAAATATGTTATAGTTATATATATAAAAATAAGTTATATTCCATACAAATATCCAAGTTTGTCAGCAGTTCGTAGCCTCCGAGGGTTCTGGGTCACATTATAACAGTCGGCTTGAGGGCATCACAATGAATTCACTGGACAGAACATGCTCAGATTGGCTCATACTTCCTTTTGAGGGAAGCGCAAGTCCCTTGCTGGACTCCAATTATTATGGAGCAGACTTTTACTGTACCGTTTAGGCTGTCTCTCCTTCATACACATCCGACCTGTGTCTACCATTTGAGACCAACTTCACTGCCTTCAGGAGAGAAACTGCGTTCCTACATTAACGAACGTCTGTTTCTCCTACAGATGGACAGTTGACGTTTGTATCGGAGCTTTCGTCCAAACCTGCTCAGAAGTTGTCAAAGTACGGTTGGTATGGCAACGTGAGGCTGCAGAAGTTCCATGTGCCGGAGGACACCGCAATCGCTCGCTGGCTCTTTTCTGTGACGAAGGGCCACAACTTCTACTGTGGACAGCACAACGTCACGATGTAAGATAGGAAATTCCCTATCGTGACAATGTCCACCCAAAATGTACCTGCTGATGTCTGTTTTTGAAATTAAATGTCCCTATCTGTCTCTTCCAAACCTTTTGTGACTCTTTGTTTTCTGTTTTTATATTCTGCTCTTCTCACATCTTCTGCAGCCATATTCAATGGGGTTCTCCTCCTGTTATAAACCCGATCGGTTTGATGTTTCCCAACTCAACCCTTTGGAGCCCCTGTTTGTCTCTGACTCTGCCGGTGACGTCCCAGAGCTCCTCAACGTTTAACCTCTCCGACCCTGCTCCAGGTGATTGGTACGTTGCTGCACACTTGCCTGAAGATGATGGGCGCATAGAGCAGAAGGTTTGTATGGAGCTTTGTATAATACATGCTTGTTACTTTCTCTTGTTGTTGTTGCTGAGGTTGATTTTTTTTTTTTTTAATTTTATGACTTTTCACTCCTGATCCAGTTGTGCTCATTGTGTATTCAAATAGCTGAAATCGTAATGAAGACCATTTAGGAGGATACTTACCTGAATAAAACAAATGTCTTGCATGGGAGCGTCGATATATTTTGTCAGTATTCCAATCGTGCCACTCAAGTCGTAAATGTCCCTTTTCCTCCAACCTGTTCCGCATTGTTTTGTATGTAAAGTCGCTAAACCACATTCTCGTTCTTCATTTTCATTTGGCTCTGTTCAGCTTGCGCAGAATTCCAGCTTGCAGTGGAGTCCTATTGAGCCTCGATTCACATAGATCTTTGTCATTTTATTGTTCTTCTTTCCTCTGATTTATTAGTAACCTCATTAATCTGAGTAACCTTTGCCCTGTGCTAATCTGTATGCAGAGAACTGTGCACCAGAATATCTATAGTTATTTATTTTTGTGTCTCTCTTTGTCTCTTAGGGCTTTCCGTCCTGCTCCTTTTTCTTCCAGCCTCAGCTATCAATCAGGAGAGCGGTGGACACACCCGTTTTACAGCAGGACACATTCCTCACACAGACCGCAGCCCCTGACAGACCTGCACGCCTTAAGTAATAATTGTTTGTGTATTCATGCGTACATGTTTTATTGTTTTATGTCCTGTGCTTCCTCTCTCTGTGCCGTCATGTACTTGTTTATATCACGGGCAGTACACTGAATGTGTTTGTGTTCGTCGTAGGCTGTATGTTCCAGAGTTTGCCTCGTCTCTCTCGGTCTCTGTGGCTGACTGTTCGTCAGGAGAGGAAGAAGACGGTGGAAACTGTTCACTGGTCCTCAGGCTCGGCTCTGCCTCTCTGCAGCAGGGCCCAGTAACAGCGAACTGCTCGGGGATCAGCTGCTCTGCAGCTCTCTCTCGCCCACCTTGGGACACCTGGTTACGAGTTGTCGTGGAGAGCAGCGAAGTCAACCGTACTGTGACCTTTAGTATCGTCTCAAACGTCACAGGTGAACACAAACACGTGTTTTAATCTGACGTTTCACACACGATGTCTCTGTTCTAACCCTCTCTCTCTGTCTGTCTGTCTGTCTGTCTGTCTGTCTGTGTGTGTGTGTGTGTGTGCGTGTGTGTGTGTGTGTGCGTGCGTGTGTGTGCGTGCGTGCGTGCGTGCGTGCGTGCGTGCGTGCGTGCGTGTGTGTGTGTGTGTGTGTGTGCGTGCGTGCGTGCGTGCGTGCGTGTGTGTGTGTGTGTGTGTGTGTGTGTGTGTGTGTGTGTGTGTGTGTGTGTGTTTACCTCAGTGGGATGTAAGCCCGAAAGTGTCGGCCTTGAAGCAGATGATGACATCAACAAGCTCTGCGGCAACAGCAGCTCCACCAACTCAACTTCAACAGGAAACAGCTTGTTTGTTAGTGGCACAGTCCCCTTTAGCAACCAGTCGTCACCGGTAACGGCGCTGTTGGCGTCTGCGTGTGTGTGGAGCTTCCCTGTGCTGTACGAGGAGGTGGACGTTCTGTCACTGCGCTTCACCCCCACCAACGGACCCAATGTCAGCGTCACAAACACACACCCCACGCTGCTCACCTACCCCCTGCACACACAAGCCACCGGTGGTACACTCAACCTGCAGCTCACTCTCAACACCGTGAGTAACACAATACTATTAAACATATGCAGTAAGAGTTAAACCTTCATGTTGTTCTGCTTTGCTTTGATTCACGTGTGTGTGTGTGTGTGTGTGTGTGTGTGTGTGTGTGTGTGCGTGTGTTGTATTTGTAGACTAATGCAACGTTGGGGAACAGCAGCAGTGTGATCGCCTGTCTTTCTCCTTGGGCTCCAGTCCTTGAACTCAACCACTCTCAACCCTGTCGCACAGGTGCAGCAGCAGCACTCACTCACATACACACACCTGGAAATAACTGCTGTAATTAATCAGGAAACATCAAGATAAAATCGCAGACATTCTGGTTAAATGATACGTACAGACGGATCAGCTATCCAGGTGATATTTCTGTTTACATCATATTGATGTACTGCAAAAAAACCCAGTTCAGATGCAGGTGAACTTCCCCAGTCCAGGTTCAGATTCACTTTTTTTTTTTAATGGCAGTTGACTTGAAAAGTAGAATACTGGTATTTGATTTGAATTATAGATTTATCATTCCAGCCACAGGCTGCTCTGTAGGTCTCGATTTGGATTATAATGCACAATACTGACATAACACAAATGACATATAAATCATTGATTCTCCGACAGCTTTTTTTGGAGGATATGGCATTGGTGTGAACGCCAGTGTTCCTAAAGCTGTGGTCAGGCTGCCTTTTCCTCAGTCGACAACATGGTACCTCACCCTGCAGCTCATATGCAACAGGTAACACACACATGCATTTTGCAGTAATATATTTATATATATATATATACACACACACACACACACACACACACACACACACACACACACACACACACACAAATAAGGTCTTTTATTTCTGCACATTTCTGGGCCAATATATTTTTTATTGTGCTTGTATATAATTATATATATCTTGACTATACACATTTGAGTCTGTGTGTTAAAATTTCTGAATGCCGGCTACTTACAGTGCAGGAACGTGACTGCACAGAGGTTGTTCTCGCGGTTGGTGCCGATTTTAACAAACATGGACGCGATTGTGTTTGGGGATAAAATCGGGGACGTTTTCTACATTATGTTGGTTTACATTCAGAGGTCTCCGACTGACTGGTGTGTTAAATAATGCGCCCAACTTGTGTGTGTGTGTGTGTGTGTGTGTGTGTGTGTGTGTGTGTGTGTGTGTGTGTGTGTGTGTGTGTGTGTGTGCGCGTGTGTTTTTCTTCCAGCAGTAACTGTGGTAATACATCAGTGGTGTCTGTGGTCCCCGAGGTGTTCATCAGTGCCTGCATAGAGGACTGTGGGACGTACGGTGAATGTAGACTACTCAGATCCTACAGCTACCTGTACGCTTCCTGCGTCTGCAAGGCTGGTACGACACACATACACGGATACTCGTCCTCTCTCTGTCGCTCTCTCTCTCGTCCTCTTTGTTGTCATTTCTTCAGCAATCACGGCGTCGCCCTCATTTGGTCTCTCTGTGTGTTTCCAGGCTGGAATGGTTGGGGCTGCACGGACGACTCGACGGCTCAGTCGTACAGACGCCAGTTGACGGCAACTCTGCTGCTCACGTTCAGCAACCTGTTCTTCCTGCCCGCCATCGTGGTGGCAATCAAACGCGGCTACATCACTGAGGCCTCCGTCTACCTCTTCACCATGTTGTTCTCCACGGTAACGCACTAAAGTTCAGGCGTTGTTGTGTAAGAGGGAAGTTACAGGAAATTGAAGCATAGATATTTCCCACGTTGATATTGTTTGAAGACAAACTCGAGTCAATCAAGTGTTTGATTTCGTCGTTACACTTTCAAACTTTATTAGCAAGCTGACGGTCTAGAGATGTGTTTCTAGTAATGAACCAAGTACTGTGGAGATGTATTTTTGTTGTTAGGTATGGCCCTTTGTGGTTGACAACAAAGAAAATCAAAGATGAATCTAGACTTTATTGCACACAAATTTCAAGCCTTTTTTTTTTACCAACTGTGAGTTTTATTTTGTGAACCGTTGAAACAGAGAAGCAGATCTGTGTGTATATGTAACCCCGGGGGAAGGAGAGCTTCCAGACGGTGAACATTAATTCCTGCTTGCACCGCTAAAAGGTGGAACAGTCAGTGATTCCTCATCTTCGATGCCGTGCTTTGTTTTCCTTGTATTTATAGTTCTACCACGCATGTGACCAGCCAGGTGTAGCAGTCCTGTGTATAATGGACTATGACACCCTCCAATACTGTGACTTCCTGGGGTCAGTCTGTTCCATCTGGGTCACCATCCTGTGCATGGCTCGCGTCAGAGACACGTTCAAATATGTAAGACACTGACTGCTGTCTCTTCTTCTGTTACACTGTTTTCATAGTTTGCACAGATTTGTTCAGTATTGTTGTCTGTTCCTTGTTACTGTGTGTGTGTGTGCGTGCGTGCGCGTGCGTGCGTGTGTGTGCGTGTGTGTGTGTGTGTGTGTGTGTGTGTGTGTGTGTGTGTGTTCAGACCCTGTTTATGCTCGGGGCTCTGCTGATAGCCATGTCGATGCAACTGGACCGCAAAGGCTTGTGGAACCTGCTGGGCCCCGTCCTCTGTGCCATACTGTTCATGGTCACCACCTGGGTAAGAGATACACCAGGATCTTGACAGCAGTTCTGTAAAACACTCTCTGACAATGAATCTGTTGTAGAGTTGAGATAAAACTACCAACTTCCTGTTGCTGTTCTTCTCCTCTGTTTGCAGGTGTACCGAGGGGTCCGTCGACGACATTGCTATCCTCCTTCTTGGCAGCGCTGGGTCTTTTACCTGATTCCCGGGGCCATCTGCGCCTTAATCGGGGTGTGTCTGTACATTTTTGCCGAGACGGAGGACAACTACTACTACACCCACTCGCTGTGGCACATCCTGGTGGCCAGCTGCGTGGTGTTCCTGCTGCCACCGAAGGAGATGGACAGGGAGGTGTTGGGCTGGAGCAGAGGCTGGAGCTGGAGCTGGAGCTGGAGCTGGAGCTGGAGACCTCGGGTTTGTGGATACACACTCTGTCAGAGCGGCAAGGACGAACTCTACACTGTCACATAGTAGAGCTGGAGGTGCTGTAAAGAAGCAAAAGTGTCCAGGAGGCGATTGTTAGACGGCACTATGAGACAGTCACATACTTCAGACAGACACAAGACATCCAGTTACTGCTGGTGACGACAACATTTTATAATGTCTGTAGGACTCTGACTCTTCAAAGTTTCTTAGTATCTTGAATAACACATTTTGAAATCAAAGTAACACCTATATTCTCATAGGTCCACACTTCTCATCATCACAACCAGTGAGAAACTTTATATATTTACACACACAAACAAACACACGCACGCGCACAAACACACACACACACAAACACAAACACTCCATTTAACCTAGCTGAACCTGCTGAAACCTCCATGGTGGTCTTATTTATACCATCTTAGGCTTCAACATCAAAACCTTCAGGCAGCAGACCACCTGACCTTTGACCTCATGACCAGGAGTTCGTGCACATTGCGTATGTACATATTTTACTAGAGTAGGAAATGAATGTTTGAAAAATTTATATAAGGAATAGCACTTTGTGGAAGTCTTTTCAATCTTTAAATTCAATCTATCATCGAGTCTACCGATACAATATGCTATAGTGACAGCTAATGTAAACACTACTCAGTCTTGTAACCTAAATATGAAAGTAGTTTAAATCTTTTGGTTTGTATGAAATGTGCTGGACTTTAAACTGTCAGTTAGTTTTAACTTTTTTTTCAAGTAGTTTGATATAAAAGCTATTTTCAGAGCTTTTGCACGCTATCATGTGGTCTTCCTTGTAGAATGCTGATAATGAAAATCAAGATAGAGACTATTTAAAGGTCCCATATTTTACACTTTTCAGATGTTTTATTTTCAGTTCTTATATCCATAAGAAGACATTGTTGTTGTTTTTAAGCACCAAAAACCATGTCAATATGGTTTTAAACCTACTGTCTTAAGCTGCCCTGGAGCTCTATTTATATAGCAACTAAACCTGCTTTATAATCCAAACAGAACTACAAATTTAAATTTATACAATATGGGACCTTTAAAACTGGTAAATTGCTCCTTTGCTAAGGAGTGATTATCACATTTATCCTGCCTTCACTCAGCATTTGCAGCCTTTTAAAGAGTCCCTCTGTGATTTCAGCATTGCACTTTAGTGACATTGTTGGACTCACAATGAACAGTTCTTAGTCGAACCACAGATGACATTTTTTTATTCACACATTCTTTATCCTGTCGCCTACATTACCCACGATGCAACATCGGCTGTTTGGTCAGAGATTTAGGTGTGTTTTACAAGTGATGATGAAGAGCAGACTTTAGCAGTCTGGTAAAGTCAACTCTTTATTACTCCACGCACCCACCAAGTTTTATTTATTTATTTTTTTTAAACCCATCTGATGCTGACTCAAGTGATGTCACTTGAGGTAGTTAACCATGTTTTGCAGCCACAAAAGACTTTTCACAGCACTTTTTCACGTATGTGGTCATTCTCTCAAAGATCTGTAATTGATGGTGGAACTGGTGGAATTCCCCTTTAACGTTCTCCTATGTTTGTGTGCAACACACTGTCTTGGCCACCATTAAACAGGAATTCAGGGGCTTTTAGTCCAGTGTGGATGTGACCAGGTGGGGAAATATAAGTGTCGTAGTCTCTGATTCCGACTTACCTCTATTCTGTTTTGAACTCACCTTCATGTTTGTTTTCTCACTCCAACACCTTACCAACCTTACTTTTCACCGACATTCATTCTGAAGCACTTTTATGATCAAGAAGCTGATTCCACAGTTTAATGTACAGAGTGAGTATGTGTCTGAATCTGCACTAAGTGAATGTATTTTCACATTTCTGTCCAGTGCCTCCTCTAATCTATCTTTTTGTGTGCGAGAGAGTGCACTGTATGTCACGTATGTGAATGTGTGTGTTTTGTCTGCAGCACCAGTGAAGCCACTGAACACTTTATTTTGTTTAAAGACACGTAGTGTAGTTTATGTGTTGTCCCACATGGTGAGGATTTTTCATTGTGATTTTATTGAAATTGAAAGTGTCTTACTTTCAAAGCCTTCCTTTCGTTGTTGAAATATTGTTTTTCTCTCGTGTATGACTGTGCATCACTTTATTTTTGTTCTCACAATTAAGTACAACTGCAACATGTTGGTGTTGGTCTCACTTTGTGTAAGGATGAAAAAATGCAATGTTCCACGTAAAACGTGATTTTGTTTGCTGTTTAAAAACAGAATTTAGCCCACCAAAAATAAATCTGTTGTATAAGGAGAAACCTTTCATGTTTTTTATTGCTTGTAATGTGAAAGTACTTTTTCTTCCCTAACACACAAACTCATACTTACACACCGGAGAGCAGATGGGGAACCGACGGAAGCAGATTATCGTAATCCTCAGAAATGTAGAAAGTGCTTGTGTTGAAATATCCCTCTGAGTGTGTGTGAGAGTGTATTTGCCTGTCCTGCTCCCATATATATATATATATATATCTTACCTCCCATTAGTCAATTTGATGGTCCCACAAAGCTTCCAGATCCCACAACATCAGGCTTAACTGCTTTGGTGTGGTTGGCATGTGAGTTGACTAAAACAAGTGTAAGGCATTTAAATCCTGACTGTTGTTTTGTTTTAACGGATGTATCAATGTTTCATAAAGTAGGAGACATTTTAAGCAGACTCGAAAAGGAATTATTAACATTCTTTTCAGACTTTTAGAGTCTTGTACGAGTCAAAAACACTGGATTTTACTATTCCCGTAATGTGTAAACTTATAACTCACTAAACCCGATAGCGTCCTCATTGTCTTTTTTTCCTGTAGGTTAATTCAGCAGGTTTCATTCAGATGCACAGAAGACAATACAACTGTTTTCACAGGTGAAGTAGTGCTTTTCTTAACAAGTACACCAACATTTGTGTGTTAAATTGGTGGCGTGCTCCTTTAATCTTAGTGATTATTATTAGTGTGGCCCTTGCGTTTATGTGCTGTACTGATGTGCTCAAATCTCAGGTTCACTCTCAGACCATAAACTGTGATAAAGAGTCCCAAATTGTGATTTTTTCCAGGAGTACAAACGCTTGTGTTACTTTGACCACACGCAGCCAGTAGAGGGAGCCATACCTGGAGAAGAAACTGCAGCTCTCAGGACCGATGATGGACAGAAGGGAGGTAGTTTACACAAAAGATTTAAAATTAGATCAAGAAGTAATAGGAAAGGAGAACTTTTGTCCAAACAGAGATCAGAAGGGATAAAAAAAAAAAAAAACATTAAAAAAAACTGCATGCATAGACAAATGGCTTCATCATAAACAGACCAGAGCTGATATTTTTTGTAAACAATTTTCATTATAGCATCTTGTGGAAGTAACTTTGTCATGGTTGAATTACGGCATCATGGGTAGGCACACAAGTTTAATTTTTTTTTTTTCAGTATAAATTGTATTTGATAAGCTTCTTATTTGTTGGATGCTTAAATTCCTTTGTACTTTTTGAGTTAGTCTTCACATATGGGATTTAATAAATCCTAACACAAACCATGTAATAAGTTTGAAATGAACAGTAACGCCTACGAACAAATAGATGTACGTATGAAAGACAGAGAAGATAGAGAAGAGAGAAAGTCAAAGGAAAGTAGATCGAAAGCTGCATCACAGATCCACACCCACTCACCGATGTTCACAGCAAGCAGAGCTGAGGGCACAGTACAACACCGACTGCTGTTGTGACATTTTATTGGGATGGAAACGTGCTTGAGCCAAACAGCAACAACATATACAGCATGATGCTTCAGCGTGGAATGAACCAGACATGCAAAACTGTACGAGAATCACAGACATGCTGAGGCAGACTTCTGACTACACACACCTCTACTCTCCATGAACTACCCCTTTACCTAAACCTGCTAGTAAGAAACAGAATCTTCTATGTTAAAGGTATCTGATGGTTTCGAGGGGGAAAGGAACATTTGACATAAGGGATAATAATTAAATAATTCCACACACTTTTTGGGCTGAGATGGGATGCTGGATGAATAAAGGCTGCACTAAAAAGCTCTTTCCTCTCCTCAGATGTGATGCTGCTGAGGTATGCAGTAACTGACACCTGCTCTCCAACAGGAAGCTGAAATCCTAACTCTTAATATAGCAGCGGTGAAAGTAAAGCTCTGGTTTGACTTGACAAGAAAACAAAAAAAGCAGAAGAGAAATCCTCAGATGGTTGCTGTGGTGACCGACCGAGACAATGAAGTGATTTCTGAGTCTGACACGTTTTTGTTTTTTTTGGGCCCGCCATCAGGCCTGGGCCCGCCATCAGGCCTGGGCCCCAGCTACAGAGTTGGTACCTGCTTGCCCCGCCCCCTTGGCAAGCCCGTCTTCCTCCGTTGCCTGGGTGACAGCCTGAGCAGGGGAGGGGCTAGCATGCCGCTGGCGTCTCATGAAGGGGAACACACTGAGAGGAAAGAGAGGAAGAAGAAGAAACGGTAAAGAGGGATGTGCCGAATAAATACATGGCAATGACAGGGTAGCTAATATAAAATGTCACCTTTTCTTCGTTTCCTGGGGGACGATAGCTTTAGCCAGCATGTTTTTGTACAGGTCAGATTTCAGATACCTTGGGTAAGAGTCCTAAATACACACACACACACACACACACACACACACACACACACGCATGTGAGAGTTTAGTTCATAGAAAGGAAAAGAAAAACTTGCACGAGCCCCTGAAGATGACAAAAAGTATGTCTTTGTAATTATGTTTGTCCAAAGGATTTCCATAAGAGCACCTTACAAATTTCCATTAGATGCTCCATGTGTTACTGAGCCCGAAGCTGTGAGTGGAACCACTCAACTTAAACTTAATTAAGTTGCCTTTTCGAGCCATATAAAAGGTAAATGGCCTGCACATGTAAAGTGCTTTTTCACCAGAGCGGTTTTACAATTTCCCTCCCATTCACACAGGAATGGTGCGACGCAAGGCGCTCGCCTGGAAACAGGAGCACCTTGGGGTTCAGTGTCTTGCCCAAGCATGTGGATAGAAGGACCTCGGGATTGAACTGGCAATCTTTAGGATCAGTGCCCTTTACTAGTTTTAGTTAGATAGTGATTTACATTTATTTGATGTAATTAAGGATTCATCACAAACATCAACAACACAAGAGGGATGATGAGAGTAAACACCAAGAACACAGTCACAAAAAACAATGATCCTGACATAACACACAAATATGGGGGGGGGGGGATAATGTCAGATTTAGTCTGTGACGAAGCATAAGATTGATGTGGAATCAATATTCAAGTTTAATTGAGTGCCATTAAACTGCAATGAATGAGTCAGGGGTCAGACCTTCTTCATGAGGAAGTAGATGTGCATCTGCGCATCATCCATGACAAAGCGATGTGGGTGTTTGATCCCGTGTAAAGTTTTATCCATTGTTTTGCTGTCGATGTTGACCCAGCGGGCGGCTCCAGGAGCCAGGAAGTTCCTGGAGACACACAAAGGAGTGAGAGCATCGTCATCGGATGAAGTCATATACGAGCGACTTGTTCGGCTCGTTTGTGCACTTACTTGTAGATCTCCTCCACTTTTTCTACAATCTTGGAACTTTCTCCGTGTCTGATGTCCTCACATGCCTGCCAGAAACACAGGTTCTCCGCTGAGAACACACACACACACACGCGCACACACACACACACGCGCGCACGCACACAAATGACACGCATTGGGAGACTTTTTATAGCGTGGATGGCCTCTGTGGAAAACTTTGGCTCCTGGCAATATCTCATCGGTACGCCTGCACAGATGAGGAAACCCCTCTCCTACCTTTTTGTTCTCTGCCTTCCTCTGCTGTATCTCTTAAATCTGTCATGGACTTTCCTCACTCCTCTCTATTTTTTCTTATCTACTCGTTGCAATCTTCTCAGTTAACCATGTCATGAAATTCTTCTTCTTTTGTCTTGTCTTTCCCATCTCTCTCTCTTAGGATTGGAAAATGTCATGAGGGAAGATAATGAAATTCTGACTAAAAATGAGAATCATATGAATAACATTTAAATTGATTTTTTTTTTTGGTATTGTAAATCACTCACACACTGTGGGAAACTATTTCATTACAGTCCAACATTTTCATTACTCTTCCTCACCACTAAACTCTTTCTCCAGGTAGGTCATGAACTCCCTCTTGCCCATGTCGTCCTTGAGAAGCTCCATGAAGCTGAAGCTCCAACACTCAACTCGAAGACGTGTTGGTGTGGGCACCCTGCTCAACGAAACGCACAAAGAACACATGAAAAAAAAGACACTCAGAGGTACATCCAGACACAACTGTAAAATTTAAACAAAGTGAGATGCAACAAAAGCTAAATAAGGTTTTTTTTTGAGTGTGTGAACTGCTATAGTTGACTGTTGAGTTTGTATGTTTCTATTGTCTCACATTTCTGAGTTCATCGTCCAGTGTGCAGTGTCATCAGAGATCCAGGGGTTACTGGGAAGGCAGCCCTGCATAATGGGATCGTGGTTCTGGTACTGCTCGCTGTATTTCAGAAACCTGCACACGCACGTGCACACACACACACACACACACACACACACACACACACACACACACACACACACACACAGTATTATTGTATTAGAGCTGCAGATCATAAGAGTTAATGGCCACTAATTCCAACTTGCCTCAGGAAGCATCCATTAGTGGCTCCTATAGTGGGAGCACTAAGCTGTGTGTCTGTGTGTGCACGTCTGTGTGTGCACGTCAGTGTGCGTGTCATCAAACAGACACATACCCTTCCAGGCAGATAGATGACTTCACACGGTTCCTTCCAAGGGCCCTTCTACTCGTGTCAATCTGTCAACAAAGGCAGAAGTCCCACATACAAGTGTACACACTGTAATATATACACTTAATGCACTTAAAGTGATTGCACCTAAATGATGATATTTACCTCTCTTTTGTAGTAGTCACTGTTCTAGTTCTGTAAAGAGGAACACAGTGTCATCACATGAGGTCACACACTGACTGCATTGTACATTTATATACAGTGTGTATATCTCATGTTCATTTTATACAGCCCTATCAATAGTTGAAGACTGCTTCCCTGTGTTCAAACACACACAATGGCTTTAAATATTAATATATGACATAGTCTGATGAGGAATGTACTGTATACTGGTCTTAGAATAATATATTTATCATTGCAGTTGGATATTTTTGTGAACTGCTGCTAATTGAGATTTGTTCAATCAGACATAATTTCCATGTGGACCTTAATAATTTTTTTTTAACCTCAATGTATAATTTTAAAAATATTATAATGTCATTGTTCAGCTCACTTGTACACTTACTTTCAAAAATCCCAGTAGCAAGAAAGAGGGAAAACAATAAAATATGGAGAGCAGAGACAGAGAGTATATAGATGTGTTATCACATCAGGTCAGAGAGGTAACATAAAAAAGGAGCTGAAGAATTGTGAAGTCACTGACCAGCGTAACTCGTGAGCTGAAGCTATTCGGTCGCTCGAGACCGACGTCCAACACATTATGCACCCCAGGCTGAAATAAAAAAAAAAAAAAAAAAATACACAATAAGAAAATGTGTGTGAGCACTTATCCCTCCTCCAGCTTTCCGTTCCACTAGCTCTGACTTATATTTCTCGGTTTCTTTCTTTTTCTCCAAGCACTCATACCTAATTCATAAGGTCAAGACAAGATGGAGTACCTGCTCCAAACCCCCGTCTTCTGCTTCGCCCTCTCTACACTTCCCATCATCCCTTTCCCTACTACTCCCCACTTTTTGCTTCCCCTTCGATCTTTTCTCTCCGTCTGTTTGTCTCGTTGTTCAGGTAACACATAAAGGATGTGGAGTAGAAGGTTTTTCATTCTCTCCCAGCTTCTCCTCCACCTCCTCCTCCTCTCTCCCTCTCTCTCTCCCAGTTTCTCCTCCTCCTCCCCTCTCCCTCCCTCCCAGTTTCTCCTCCTCCTCCTCTCTCCCTCTCTCTCCCAGTTTCTCCTCCTCCCCTCTCTCTCCCTCTCTCCCAGTTTCTCCTCCTCCTCCCCTCTCCCTCTCTCTCTCCCAATTTCTCCTCCTCCCCTCTCCCTCCCTCTCTCACAGTTTATCCTCCTCCTCCTCTCTCCATCCCTCTCTCCCAGTTTATCCTCCTCCTCCTCTCTCTCTCGCTCTCTCACAGTTTCTCCTCCTCCTCCTCGCTCCCTCCCTCTCTCCCAGTTTCTCTTCCTCCTCTCTCTGTTTCTCCGTTTGCCAGCTGAGGCTTTTACCGGATAAGTTGAATATTTCATGCAGGAGGCAGAAGGGACTGTGGATGAACATTAGTGGGACCTCAGACTGTTTTATATGCTGTGATATAGCCTTTAAATAGCAGTATAGTATTATATGGCTATGGATGGATCAAATTACATTGTGGAGTGTATATAAAATGCAGTATGGTACAGTATAGCATACTATAGTATAGCATTGTGTAGATATTGCAGGATAATGCAATAAAGTCTGGTATAAAGTGCAGTACAAAAGTATATTGTAGTGTATGGTACAGTATAGTGAAGTATTGTGCAGTTCAGTATAGTGCATTATGATGCAGCATATAACAGTATAGTATCGGGTATATTATATAGTGCAGTATAGTATACGTTGCAGTGTATTATAGTGTACAATATACAGAGCAGTAAATGTAGTGTAGTATAGTGTGTCGTGCAGTATAGTATAGTGTACCGTATATAGTGCAGAAGAGTCTAGCAAAGTCCTGTACAATATAATATAGTATAGTGCAGTACAGTGTATATAGTATAGTGTACAATATATAGTCCAGTAGAGTATAGCGTAGTTCAGTACAGTGTATATAGTATAGTGTACAATATATAGTCCAGTAGAGTATAGCGTAGTTCAGTACAGTGTATATAGTATAGTGTACAATATATAGTTCAGTAGAGTATAACATAGTCCAGTATAGTATAGTGTACACTATATAGTGGAGTACAGTAAATATTGCGGTATAGTACAGTGCAGTATAGTGTGTATATATAGTATAGAACACTACAGTATTATATCGTATAATTCAGTACAGTATAGTGCAGTACAGTATTTAGTATGGTACAGTATAATATAGTATAGTACAGTACAGTACAGTATAGTGCAGTACAGTATATAGTATAGTACAATAAGTATAGTATAGCGCAGTAGCAGTGGACCTACCGGGGGTCTGTTGATGAGCCAGTACGACTGCTCCTGACATTCTAGAACAATGCGATCAGCCTTCCGCCTCTGTTTGGACGCTCTGAACATAAATCAGAGTTAGTTTGTGTACGTGTGTAATTGTGTGTTGGTGCATGTGTGAATGTACCTGAGTTGCTCTCTGGCTTGCATCACCACAAAGTCCCATGTGTGGTTGATCCTCTTGTGCAACACACTGTACCTCTCCTAAAAAAAAAAAAATTAAAAAAAATTAAAAAAAAACAAAGAGGAGAAAAAGGAAGGAAGGAAGGGCAAATAGGACTTGGGCCTCTTGCCCCAATCTTGCTACTGTATAATTCATATCACACACACACACACACACACACACACACACACACACACACACAGTCTCTGCCTCTTAGACACTTATACACACACTCTTTCCTCACCTTTTCATATTCCATCAGTTCTCCTTGCTTTCTTATGTTCTTTTTAGCCAAATAGATTGCTGATGGGAGGAAAACAACAGCAAAGAAAGATGTGAAAACAGAGGTTAAGATCATCTGTTTCACTTAAGGTACCTGTAAGTGCTTAGCATGACTCTTTTAAAACATTCTTAAATAGAGTAGTATGTTTGGTTTATACAATATATGCAGTATAACAAGTGGAAAATGGTTGTTTTACCTCACAATCAAATATATAAAGAGGTATTGCATCTGTGCCCACCCTCCTCACGCCTTGTCCAACCCCTTCCTACCCTCTTCTCTTTTCTTACCATAGTCCAGCTCTGAGGCAGGCCACCGCGTGCTAGTCCAGAAGTAAGGGGTCTGAGAAAAACAAGTGATATAAATATATATATATATTTTTGGTTTGAGACTGATGTTGAAGCAGGTGATGAAAAAGTGGCAGCAGAGAGTGGCAGATGGATGAGGGATTATAAAGTGGGCTAATGGAGTGAGAGTGAAAAAAGCGAGACAGACACTGATGGAGAGAAAGTGACAGTTTAGTCAAAGATAGATGGAGGTAGAATGAAACACACTGTGGGAGGGATGATTGTCTGACCTGGAAGCGGTAGGGCGACTCATCAGGCCGTAAAACGAGGGATCTTGGCTCTTTGAGAGGATAAATATATCCGTATCTCACCAGCATGTCACCGAGGTGCAGAGCCTCTGTTAAACACCACAGAAGAAGTCCCAAACTTATCACTGGATTGTGTTTTAGATTAGTCTTCTTCAGAGTAGAAAAATCATAACTTTTTAATGGTGCTCACATAACATTTTGTTTGTAACAGTAATTACATTTTTTATTTTTTTTATATCGCACATCACAAGTCATATTAAGGCACCGAACTGGAAGTTGGCTAACTCGGCCGGTGGAAGTGTCTGGTGTGCATTGCTCTTCCTACAGAGCAGTAAACATTTATACAGCTGACACAAGACAGATTTATCTGATGGTGATAGGCTTAATTGGTACTGTGTGAACTCGTTTCATTTTTAGTCCAAAAACTCGTTCATTTATATGTAAAAGTTCCTCACTATCGCTTTAAGAATTAACAAAGATTTTTATCATCTCTAAATCACGTTTGATGACGCACGAGAGGCATGCTGACGTCATCGGCACTGAAGCTTTCAACTGAACTAACTAATTGTGGAAAAAACAAATGATCATAATTGGCAAAATGCTGTTGGCCCTGTTTGTCATGCACATTTGGTTTTTGATCAAACACATGCACACCGTCAGCAATCTCTCAAATCAAGGCTTTGTTCCAGTGATGAAATGCCTCATCAGTCTTCAGTCTCCTCATTTGTTAAAGAGCCCTACTTTTATAACTGACAGCTACCAAAAAAAGCTGTGCAGTGCAATTTAATCAACTCTTCTCTCTCTCTCTCTCGCTCTCTCTCTCTCTCTCTCTCTCTCTCTCTCTCTCTCTCTCTCTCTCTCCCCCCCCCCTTTGCTGACTGACTCCACTTTCTCCTTTAGTCTACTCTGAGGCAAAAGGGACCAGCAGGCTATTTTTTTCCAACTCCTAATTTGGTTCAAAATCCCCAAGGCGCAGACCTCCACAGGGACACTAATCAAACCCAGATCATCAGGTGAGTTAATCAAACTTGGACCCACTGGGGCTCACCCCATTCCTGTTTACAGGTAATAGCAACCTCCCCCAATACACACATAAATCACTACTACGTCAGCTGGAGAGAAAACACCATATCCTGGCAACACACTAGCAACACCACAACAAGCCAGGCACACTGAGACCGAAAATTACAGCAGGTCCTTCAAAGTCCTTTATCTCACACACACAATGTACAGTACACTGTATCAAGACATGTACTCACCCTCCTCACAGATACAGTATTTCTGGATCAGCCAGGTAATTATATCATGACCTACAAAACAATAGAAAGAGACAGAAATAAATATGGGGGGGAGAGCAGGGGGGGGTTAGTTCCTCCAACCACTCTGCAAAGCACACAGTATTCTCCAAAATTTACTGCTGCATTATGTATGACCACTGGGACAAAAGCAAGCTGCAATGTGCCAGTTCACACATGCACATAGATTTAAATGAACACTGACATAAAGGGACACACACGCACACATACATATAAATATATAATATAAATATAAGAATACACACACCTGTCATGGCGTGTGGGATGACAGTGATGAGGAGCCTTTGGTTTCTCATCTTCATGCCCATGTCAGGGTCCTGCATGGCCACAATCATTTTCTCCATCTGCCAGGGAAACACACACATACACACACACACACACACACACACACACGTGAACATTCAGATACACACAATACAGAAGACTTCAGTCAACACGCACATAAATAAGTCAAAAATAAAGAATAACAATGATCATATCATATGTTCTACCCTGTTTTACACTCATTTGTTGTCATTTTGGAGCTCGTTCAGATATGTTCTCGGACTTATGAAGGATTGCGTTGTATTTGCACCCAGGCTTACAGTATAAAATGTCACATAATAAAAAGAAAATCAGAGAACACAGAGTCGTACGACCCTACCTTTCGAAAGCATGTAATTTGTTCCCGGTGCCACCCTCCTTTATCCAGGGTGTTGATGGTCATCCCGCGGGCTGCTTGGGATCTCTCGACGGGACGGGGAAAAGTGCAAGACCGAAGTGCTGCCGGGAGCGCGCAGCAGAGTGTGCACCGCTGTTTTTCCCCATCAGGCGGTCCTGTGCCTGGCGAGCGCGCCCCTGTGTAGATTATAAAGGATTACGCTACATAGAAGTGTTTTTCAATATGTTTTATAGCCGAGTTTCTGCACAGCCTGATAACAACAGTTTGCCTGGATGTGTTTGTATTCCTGTATATTTAGTGGGTTTCACTAAATAGAAAACAAAAGTATATAGAGATTCTCAACAATATGAGAATGATATGCTGTGTAGGAAATATTTTGGTCCGCAATCACCCCACTATTTTTAAAGTCAGGTTTCTTGTAGCGAGTCAGCCCTTATTTAACATGACACAACGAACATATCCAGCATCCCTACACCCAAACATGCGTCTCCCCAGTTCACGGAGGGTTTATTTACTCCGACCATTAACTCTGAAGAAGCCTAAACGGGTATTGCATCAAAAGCTGCAACGTAAATGTATGGATCCAAGAAAATATGCAATTCTGCATGACAGAAAAATAATAAAAATGTAACTTAAAAAAAATAATGTTGACAAACTTAGTCTAACATAAATAAACAAACAACTCGTTGTTGTTGTTTTTTTAATCTTCTTTAATTTTAACCCTCCTGTCAAAATGACCCGCAGCTGTGTTCAACCAAGTTCTATTTTATTTCTATATTTTTTATATTTTTGGGGGGATCATTGGTCATCATTCTTTAAAGAAACCCTCACAGCCTCCTTTGTCACCAATGATCCCCCAAAAAAATATGAAAATAAAAATAGATCTTGGTTGAACACAGCTGCGGGTCGTTTTGTTGATTGTTGTAGGCTAAATAATGCTAAATGTTCTGCTTATATAGGAAATAAAAGATAAATGTAAAATGTAAAATAATTTAATGTTGATGTGGCTCGTGCATGAATACTTGCGATGACTGACAGTTGTTGATCAAATTTCACGCGGACCTGCAGAAGCAGCGGTTTTGATCCCACGCAGGCCACCGTAGCGACAGGAAGCAGCTCCGCCGTCGTCGTGAGACGTTTCGCTAGTCTCGTCTTCGGGTCATTTATTAGGTGAATTAACAGCTCCTTCTTTTTTTTCTTTTTTTTTTTTACAGAGGTAAGAGCTTTACACGTGTTTTCTAAAATGCCCCCAAAGATAACTGACGCTGATGAGCTTCATCACGGGACCGTAAACAGCCGCTTCGGCTAACCTTGGCTGCTACTAGCTGCAGCGTGGCTGCAGGATGGAGGAGACCGACGGACCTGATGTGGATGTGGAGCCTGTTTGGTGCATAAACAAGCAAGAACTAAAGCAAGAACGAGTGCATCGTTGTGGCACAGCTCCGTCGTATTTAGCTTGCTTGTCTTCGCGACATCATGTATAACCCCCGGGTGCAAAACGTGACGGTTGCAAACTTATTAATTACACCGATTTCAGCACCTTCTCTCCCCGCGTCACTCCGGACTTGTCAATAATGCACTTTGTTTGAACTGAAGACGAAAGATTGTCTTGCTCTGTGTCTCTTCCAGGTTGTGATGGGCGACATCCGTCAGTCGCTGCTGCCGCGGGATGTCCTGAGTGCAGCTAAGGAGCTGCTGTACCACCTGGACATTTACATTTCTAACATGGTGCAGTCCGGCCGGCAGCCTCCTCAGGTCGACTCGAAGACCCTGGAGCTGGTGGAGGAGTTCATTCTGCATGCACCCAAGGACAGAAACGCGCCAGCCAGGGTCAGACGTGACCCCAACATGCTTGGGCATGATTCAACTAAATTAATACACACACACACGTGGACAGCCAGTAACACGTGTCTTGTGTTTGTTTGTTTTTTTCTTTCAGAGGATGAGTGCCCTGCAGGAGCTCCAGCTGCTGGAGATCATGTGCAGCTGTTTTCAGGAGCAGAGTCGTGACACCGTCCGCCAGCTCATGTTCTCTGCCCTCTTTAATCTCCAAGGCAACCAGGCGGACGAAAGTCGCATGTCATTGCTGGGCAAGCTGGTCTCCATGGCAATCGCCGTGGGCAGGGTTCCCATCTTGGAGTGTGCCGCCACGTGGTCACAGGTGAGGAATCAAACACGCGTATTTAAATGTCCTTTTAAATGTGTGTGTGAAGACGCGTGTCCAGTTTGTGTTGACATTTGGACTCCTGAGTGTTTCTGTGGATCTGTGAGTGAGTGATGTGCTGGTAATAAGCCTCTGCGTGTGTTTGTGATGTGCAGAGAACCCATCGTGTGTACTGCGTACGCCTGGCTCAGGTGTTGGTAGATGATTACTGCAGTCTGGTACCGGGCTCTGTGTCGACCCTGCAGAACATCCACAGCGCGAGTCCACGTTTCTGCTGCCAGTTTATCACTGCTGTCACCACCCTCTATGACCTCACCTCAGGTACTTCAGGATGACGCGGAAGTAAAAAAAAAAAAAACATTTCAAAAACCTCCATGAAACGAGACGTGACCTTTTTAGATAAAAGGTTTTATTTTTGGCTTTGGGAATGTGACGTGTCATTTTATGTGCGTGTGTTTTCAGAGGAGCTCACGCCTCCGCTAGAACTCCTCCAGATGATCGTGTCGTGGATCCAAGATGACCCTCGCCTAGTCCTGATCACCTTCCTGAACACCCCCATCTCTAGCAGCCAACCAATGAGCTCACTCGATGTCACGCCGTTAGGAGGGTTGGTTCGCTGGTGCATCAAAGCACCGCTGGCCTACAGGGGAGACAAGAAGCCGGCGCTGACCAATGGAAGCCCCGAGAGTGAGCCGGAGGCGGGGCCTCTCTTCTCTGCACTGCATTTAAGTGTCCTACAGGTGTGTGTTTAGATACATTATTGTCTTATACAAGTTATGATATATATATACACACAGTGCACAAAATCCCTACATCATGCACAGGTAAGGTTATCAAACTGTTTTCCCAAATCATCGTCCATCTTCTGCCTCGTTTAGGTCTTCATGCTTTTGCCCACCATACTCAATGAGAAGGGGCTTTACGGTCTCCTGGCGCTGCTTCAAATGGACTCTTTGGCTGCGCTGACCTCTGACCTTTCCCGCCTATTGGACCAGGCCGACAAACACACACACAAGTCATTAACAGACACGCACGCATTGTCCCAGCTGGCCCTTGACCGGCTGGCGCAGGCCCTGCAGGTGGCCATGGCCAGCGGAGCCCTGCTCTGCTCCAGAGGTAAGAGTGTGGAGATGGATGATGGGGAAATACAAGTGTTACAAAAGTAGAGGCAAGAAAAATGGGTAGAGGAGAGGCATTAGATATCTACTTGCGTCAAAGGGAACAGTAGTTATGTTTTAAGGCTTAAAATTAGTTAGTCTGCACTGTGATGTCTACGAAAGACAACAAAATAATAATAATGTACAAAGCTCCCTTTTACCCTCAAAAACAGAACCTACAGTTGTAGGTACAAGTACGTGGGTGCTTAGTCTTTTACACAAACTACAATTAGTTAAAAAAAAATAAAAAAATAAAAAATTAACTTTAAGAAGTAAAAACTATCACTGTATTGACATTTGAAGACAGGTGCATTTTTTTTTTTTTTAGATATTTTAAATACCTGTAGATAACATATTGTCACCTCATAAAACAGCAAAATGTCATTAGTCCAGAGGGGCCCACATTTTTGCATCAACTATGCAAGTACCAGATCAAGTAGTGTGACAGCTTCTTAGCTAATTTGTATAGGGACTGGAACTCAAATGAACTTCAGGCTTCTACAAAAACCTTTTCCAACCACTCCTCCTTCTTTGCTGTACACCTGTTGAGGGAAACAACGTGTGATCAGCTACAGATTTCAGCTCTAAGTGAATAATAGAAGTATTAATTGGTTATAAATTGTCTTATTGCACTGTGGTGTTTGAGTGCTTATAACACATGGTATTGTCTTAACAGAGGACCTGAGAGCCATCTGTTCCCGTCTCCCTCACAACAAGTAAGAACCAATAAGTGCATCGCCTTGAGAACATCATCACTGGAATTTCTTTTTTTTTTCTTCCTTTTTTTTTTAATCCAGAATTGTACACTGCACTTTAGGATTTCATTTGTAAAATGACATAAATTTACCATCTAATAATCAATAGCCTCATTTGAACAGCAAACCCCACTGTGGCTCATTCTACGCTGTACAGTTGTACACTCCTTGTACCGGTTAAAGACAGCGCGTGGTGCTGAGCTGAAGTCTGAAACTTCCCCACCGAATGAAGCCTAAAAAATATAGCCATTTTATTTAAACAATACTTTACAACTTTGTAACTTTAACAAAAAAAAAAATACAGTTTAAATTCCTGTAAAGTTTAAGACAAATCCGTGTAATTTCTAATGAAGAGATAAGAAGTTATTTTAGTCTACTTTGTCTTTTGAAAATGAGGGTCTTTTCATCCTCTTGCGGCTCAGGAGCGCTGACAACACAAATGGATCAGTTTTAGAACCATCAACATATTTATAGCAAGCACCCTGACAGAAAGTACGACAATCAGATTTGTTCCTCGCACACATACTTTTATAGTCTAGTAATCTACTGTATACAAACATCGTTTCAAATTCTGACTGATCCATCTTTCATACAGTAAATCATCATGTTTATAGAAGTCAGAGCTTTGTGTCCCTCAATGACAAAACAGTCTCCAATTAACTTTAAGTCTAGTTTTGATAGGAGCCTCTTGTTTTACGTCCCCCTCAGCTTTTTGCTGTGATGTACAACATGTGACGAAACATAACGCCAATGTTTTTTGCTCCAGTTTAACATTTCTTCTTTTCTCTCTTTTTTTTGTTGTTGCTGTTTTTGTGTGTTTGAATTTGCAGTTTGCTCCAACTGGTGTTGTCGGGCCCAGTGATGTACTACAACAACATTCACACCCCTCCGCTGGCCTTCAGCCCACACGCAGCTCACTCACCTATCGCCTCGCACCCTACACACCCGACACACCCGACACACACACCCCACACAGCCCACACACCCCTGGCCACCCACCCCTCCTCTCACCCTCAGTACCCCGCTCAGCCCTTCATGACGGGGATGCCGTTCCCCTTCCGACCCAGCCACTGAAAACGAAAAACTCCCAACTCCCAACTCGTTTGCAGATGTGAAGATGTGTGTGGATGTCGGGTAATGAGTGTTGCTGTGTGTGAATCAATGTGTGTGTTTGTGAGTCATTTATTATGTATTATGGTGTTATTAGCACACTTGCTTCTGAGAACATGAGGCAAACATTTTTGTCCAATAAATATTTTTTTACTTGTCTAGGTGTTGTTCTTCGTGCCAACCACTTGGGGTCACTGTTTTTGCTGTTTCCAGCTGCCAGCACGGCAGACTTTAAATGTGAGGACAGGTCTGTTTCAGGGTATCAACGTTTTTTGGAAGTACAAGATGGCGTTAAGAAATCCCTCCATTCAAGGTGTAATTATTCTCATTGAACATGTGCTGGAGTCTAATTTTACAGTATACAATCAGAGTGAAACATTTTAATGTGGACTGAAGATAGTTTGCAAAGTCAAGCTTGATAATCATTGCTGGAATACACCAAACAAATCAACATGAAGCAAAACTCTTAAATTTAAGTTAGAAAATTAGAGTGGTAAAGACAGAAAAAGCTCCATGACGTGACCTATGTAAGTGAGCTTGACTCATTCTGACTTAAAAATAAAAAAGGACAAACATCTAAAGGCGCACTGTTCACCTCTGTCTGAAACTATGTGCAGAATTACGTAACGAGGAGATGTCACAGCCGAGCCCTGCGTGAATGAGCTTAGCCCTGTTCAGAGTCAGATAGCATATCGATCAACTGCAGCAGCACCTAAAAAAAAAAGAAAGAGAGTTCAACCCTGCCTGAGACCGCAGATGCCCTAATGAGGATTGCATCATCTGCAGTTATCTGCCTTTTACGTCCTCACAGTACACAAATGTTTTGGACAAGTTTAAATGAAATGGGTTGTTAGGTTTTGGGGATCCAAATAGGTATGCATGATATTTCTATATCCCCCACCTTTTTTAAAAAAAAATTTTTTTTTACTTTACTTCCTCATAAGCCCTTTCATGGATGCCAGTATGCTATTGTTATCAAGATGAGCAGTTGCTACTTCCTTTTATTTTTTTACTGGAAACCTTTTACAATGGTGCGGTTGTCATTTCTTTGATACATCCTGGAACAATTCCAGGGCAGCGTCCACATGAAGAAGCATTGTGGATGTTAGCGTTCACGTCACATTGTTTCCTACAAGCACAGAGGCTTTGCTGCTGAAGTCTGATTGTAATTTACCCACAAAATGATAGATTGTGGGCCCCCCACACACACACACACCTCCTTGCAGAGCTCCTGGGTGGGACGGCGATAACGATATCTTTTCTGAGAAAGTGAAGCATTTCTGTTGGGTCGTCGAAGGTGATGCATTAAGATACCATTCAAGTGAAAAGGGCGGGATGGAAGAGAGCGAGAGAGTGTGTGTGTGTGTGTGTGTGTGTGTGTGTGTGTGTGTGTGTGTGACTGTGAGGTTTGTTTATATACAGTGGTGTGAAAAAGTGTTTGCCCCCTTCCTGATTTCTTTTTTTTTTGCATGTCTGTCACACTTAAATGTTTCAGATCATCAAACAAATTTAAATATTAGTCAAAGATAACACAAGTAAACACAAAATGTAGTTTTTAAATGAAGGTTTTTATTATTAAGGGAGAAAAAAAAATCCAAACCCACATGGCCCTGTGTGAAAAAGTGTTTATCTTTGACTAATATTTGTTTATTAATTGATTAAATTTGTTTGATGATCTGAAACATTGAAGTGTGACAGACATGCAAAAAAATTGGAAATCAGGAAGGGGGCAAACACTTTTTCACACCACTGTAAATCATACACGGCCAGATTCTATTCACCAGTGTCAAAAGAAAAATTAATTTTCAAGAAGCGAATTTTTAGGTCATCTTTTCCTTTTAACCTAATATTTCTTAAAGTTTTATGATCAGGCGTTGTTTTGACAGTTAGAACAAAGCTCGTAGTCTCTTTAATCTTGTTTTCCATCGCATCTTGTAATTTATATACTGTATAATTGCATACTGACACCACCAAACCTTATTTTCCCTAATGTGGAAAACAAAGACCATGTTTTGCAAGCACATCATGTCACTAACACGCTGTCCATAGCTGACTCTGTATGTACACATTTGCATGGAGCAGATTTTCCATGGGCTTCAGGGGAAATCTTGGTTTGGGTTGGTCGGTTTCGCCACTGCAGGTATGTGTTTGTGAAGGGCTGTGTGTGTGTGTTAGCAGCTGCAGACTCATGGTTTCCTGTTGGAAAAATAAAACCTGTCCAAACCTCACTCAGGCCTCAGTCTAAGCTAACCATGAACCAGTGGGTAAACTTTAATTATGAGTTATCCTGAATTCAACTATGTCAGTCATTAACTAATGAACATCTGCACTCCTGGGCCTTTTTATCAGGTGAAAGTCCCCAAAGCTGATTTGTGCTTGAAATAACAAGAGAAGATCACAGAACAGATTTTCACTTCTTCCCCCCTGCATAGCGTTTTTGCATAACGAGAATGCAGGTGTTCAGTTCATCTATTTACACTTCCTCTAGTCATAAATACAGTAACAGCCTGAAAGTCACCTGCAGTTTCAGAGTTAACTGAGCACCTGGAAAAATGATCAAAACGACTTCTTTTGCCAAGTAAGAAGACATCAAACCATCACTGGAGGAAGACAAAGAACAAAACCAAATCTCTTTAGTAATTGACAGCATCCTGTGAGTGAATCTGTGTGCGGCATAAGGTATCATTATCAGGATTGTTTTGTTATATCCTACAACACAAGACTTTATTTCCACTTTCATTTCCTTTTCTCACAGAGAGGATCACCGCTACTGAGTTTACATCCTGCAACACTTGATCTCATAATTGACTTTACCTCAGAAACAGACTGAGCTGCTGATTAGTTCAAAGAGGACTGAAAACAGTTTTTAAAGGGATTTGGTGGCATTATGGAAACTCAAGATAATTCTTTCTCATACAAGCCTGAGTCCCTCCAAGAAAAAGTTTTTAAGATAAGCGTGGTATAATTGTTTGAAATTAGAGCTACGTTAATTTTGTATTATCTTGTGTAAACGTTACAAATAGAAAGGACAGCATGCATCCTGATTCAAAGTTCTGTGTATTACTTATATTATTTTGGGCTTCCTGATTTGTGTTTGAGAAGGAACAAAGTGTACAACCCTGCTTGCGGCACAAGTGAAGGAGGTAATAATTACCAGGTTCACCTTAACACCGTAGCATGCTTACATTTCCTTAACAGCCTTTATAATACAAATGTCATTCATTTTGCAGGTATTTTGGTGATAAAGCAAAAGTATTGGACAAATACTCAATGAAACGGTTACCAAAGCCATCAGATTGTATGCTTCTCTACCATTATGACAATCCATCCAGGTAGTTGTCCTGGTATTTCATTCAAACCTAAAAATGTCAATGTCCTGGTGGGACTACAAAAATAGTGAGATGTATTAGGATGCATCTTCTGTTAATCATGAATGTCTGTGCAAAATTAATGTTTTTATCAAGCTATTAATAGGGGAAAAAAGTCTCATGGGGCAAAAGAAAAGTCAGTAGAATTTATCCTCTTATGCTCGTAAAAAAAATAGGCAATCCACTGAGTCAAGACTCTTCAAGTCCACTCTAGGGACATCTACAACCTAACAAGAGAAAAAAAAAAAAAAAAAAAAAAATCAACTTTTATGAGCCTATAATGGTCAGTTCTGTTTTCCCCTGATGTTGCGATTGAGATGTAAATTAAATGACACATCATAGCATTTAGGTCATAGTTAAGATTTCGTACATGCTGCACTGGACTGCATTGCATTCAGAGGTGTTTCTAATATTCTGTCCACTGCACATGAGCAGCCCAGAAAATCATAACCACCGCAGTAAAACGCAGTCAGTACAACATCACTTTTAACTATGAATTCAATAACAGGCACATGAATTTACACATTTCTGATGATGTCACCAAAAACTGAGCTTCAGAAAGAGAGATGATAGGTCACTCTCTTGTAGCAGATTGGATTACATAATATAGATGTACCTAAAAAAAAAAAGTGGACAATGGATGTGTTTCACTCTGAACCACAAATGTCAACCTTGTGTGCCAACAGGAAAAGTCAAATAATCACTGAAGTCAGTAGTGTGCAAAATGTCGTGGCAATACACCTGGCAGTTGTTGAGATATTTCAGCCTATTATTATATTTCTTCCCTGGAGCCACACAACTAAAGTAAAAACAAATCTTCTCTGGAGTCTGATTTGCAGACATGATACAACTCAGCAGGAAGTCAGAAATTCATTGTTAACTTTTAAAATGAGAAAAACAAGTGCATCTGATGTGCTTCAGCATTGGACTATATTCAACAATTGAATAATGTTAGAAATGAATAGGTTTTCACAAAAGAGGATGTTTTCATGAGTAGGACGAGAAGTAAGTTGTTGCATGAGGTGTTTCTCAATGATTTCATAAAAGTGGTTTATTCTTGCAGCCTCCTGAGTCTCTGTGTTCTTCTTAGTTCATTTTTTTTTATCCAGACATTTCCAGTGAAGGTCCAGAACCAACTCCACTTTGCAATGGGTTTTTTTGTTCTAAGAAAACATTTCCTCCTACTTTTGCACAGTTGGAGTTTTGTTATGGTGCCAAGAGTGGTAGCTACAGTTACCACACCTTCTTACATGTTTCTCGACACCTGCCAGAACACATTAGAGCGTGAATTAATGGTAACGCAGATAAAACACAATTAAATCTGACTACAGTCTCCTTGGTGACTTTGCATTCTTGGCCCTAAACTACATGAAACTACAACAACAACATGCTATAAAAAATGCAGCTGAACTTTCAGAGCTCTAAATCCTTTAAAGTGAGACCCCCTTCTGTCCAGAAGTGAACTGAATAAAGTCCCATCATGTCCACTGCTTTGTTTTGCAGAAGTTATATAGTGGAGTGATTTTGGGCACTAACACGCATGTTCTGAAAACAACCGCACTTTAAGGTGGTTGTCGTGGACACCTGGAAAATATTCGTACTCAGTCACATCAGCTCCTCTTTCACGTCTCTTGATTTAATGAAACAAAATGTGGGAAAATTGTGTCGTGGGAACATTAATAAAATCTGAGTTCACGTCACCTGACTACTTTGCCCAAAATACTTGTTAGCAGCCTCAGACCGTGCATAAACATACAATTACTGAAGCCAACCCAAAAGAGCAATTAGAGGGACAGCAACCCAATCTTACTAAGGCTGTTTTGGTTCAATAATCAATAATTAAAAGTGATGGTAAATAAACGAGATTGCAAAACCAGGTATCAAAAAAATAAAAAGAACTGCATGTTTACAAAGATTTACTAATAATTTACCTTCAGTGGCGACAGCTTTGCTCCTGCCCACCACAAATGCCCAATCACAGGAGTTGTTGATTTGTCAACCCTGTCACACAGCAGTGAGTAATATAATAACTAAATTATCAATATTTACCCCTTTTCAGCTGCTGGCATAGAATTTGTGGGTGTTAAGTAAAGGCCAATCAAACTGCCTCTGTCTTCGCACTAATTCATGTCCCATTTTGGCTTTTCAAACTGAGGGTTGATGGTCTCCGAACCTTGCCCTGCAAGCATGAATTGTATAATATCGGACCATATTACTTCTGGATATCAACGGTGTCAAGTACAAAAAAGGAATAGAAATGGTCCCAGACAAGTAACTGGAAAAAAAAATCTGTGTCTGACTTAGTCAGCAGACTGACCACACTAGGCCTGTGCTCCTTTTCCACAGGGCTAACATTTTCACAGCTGCAGTAGGAAAAAAAACACTGTTTTGTGGACTTTGGGGGTCTAACAAGGTAAAAGTCATGGGCAGACTGGTGTTATGTTTGTTCTCATTTCAAGGTGAGCTGTGGATGGAAGTCGCCCATTTGTCTGCAACACACTGGGGGTTATTCAAGGTGATCCGTGGTTTAAACAAACCCTCTGCTTCCTCTCAAATCAAAATACATGGTTATAATATTTATATATTAAACTAAAAAGAGTGTCCAGTGACATGAATTGGACTCTCTCATTGTATGGCTATTATTAACTTTGTAGATTATAATTGCCATGTGCACATTTCGTGTCTGTGGTAGGTCATATCGCAGTCACCAACAGTGGAAAAAGGAAAAAGCACATTGTAAAAATAGGATTCTTTAAATACCTTAATTCAAGATTACACTTCATTAAAAATGAGTATTGTCAACAAACTATACTTAAAGCATTAAAAGAACGTCAAAGTGCTCATTGCTATGCATCGTTGTTTTCATGGATTATATCATAGGATCTTGCATTAATGTGTAAATGGAAATTTTACTGTTGCTGACTGAAATGGAGCTGATTTTCAATAGGCTACTTTATACATAAATGTCAGGCTAATTAAATCTTAATCTGCAAAGCCATTAAATGAATGCAGTGACTATTTTCCTGTAATGAAGCGAGGAACCTTAGTAGCCTAATAGACATATAACAACGATAATTTCCTCCACTGACAGTGACCTGAATTGTTTCAACGTTATGTCTTTCTGTTTGATCTCATACAGAGCAGTGTAGTTTTTGCTTTGCAGCTGTAATATATTATCTTCTCGAATCTATAATATTTTCTAATATATCTTTTGTATATAATATATCGTTGTTGGTTGTTTGTATATAATAAATATAGATATATACTGTACTGTATATACTGTGCATTTTATATATTTTTTTACTGCTATTTTATTGCTTTTCTGTTATTCTATTATTATCTTATTGCTTCCTGTATGCTGCTGTAGCGAAACAATTTCCCCTCGGGCATTAATAAAGTAACTAACCTAACCTAACCTACAACAGCAGTTCAGTCATCGTTACAATTAGTTTAAACGTATGCGGTGAGGAACATTTAGTCCTCCACGCACATTTAAACGTCACACTACCAGTGGCGAGGAGCCACAGAAACATGCGCGGGACAAGACCCGACAGTGCCGACATCGATCTCGCGATGATTCATTTTTTGGCGCTGACGTGAGATCACGCTCATTGGCTCCGGGCAACCGGAGAGATAAAACTGGAAGCAGCGTGGCGGCTGGAAGAGACGCGATAGCGGCAGAGAGAGGAGCCTCGAGTCGAAGGGCTGTCCCAGAAGAAGTCGATCGGTTTGAGCTGTGTTGAAGCGAGGTGAGATTTATTTTAATTTATTTTCATAAACAGTTAGGGTGCAGTAGTTCAATTCAACCCGAGCTGCCGGGGTGCTAAAAGCTCGTCGTTATGAAAGGAGTTAACTCCCCACATCTGCAGACGGCTATAATCCCTCGTTTTTCCTTTGGAGAGCGCGGCTTTAAATTAAATTAAATTAAATTTAAAAACTCCTTCTATAATACATCTTCGGTGAAGGCTAAGCTATGAATGAGATGCTAACCTCATGCTCAGACGGTTGCCCCACCTGTCACTTTCATCGTGACGCTCGTTTCCTGTATTTCACCACAACCGGGACTCGTTTTAAACCACGTTGTTGATGCGACGGACGCCATCATGGTGGAAGCCGGTAGTCACGTTTCAACTAGGACGGGTGCTAAGATGCGGCTAGCGCCTCTTGAGTGTCTCTTCCTGCACTGACCCGTGTCAGCAGGTGGACATTGTCCCCGTCCCTGTTTTAATGACCTTGACGGAGATGACATATCCTGATGGCAACCTCGCCCCCAGACGCGTTTCACCGTGATCCGATTTGGAGCTGAAAATGGCTCACAGACATCTTGAATATGGTTGGACAAGAACTGGATGTGGTCATGGATGAGCTGCCTCCCAGCAGGTCCAACTCCTGGTTTTGACCTTTCTTTGTCCTGAAAAGAACCATTATTGTCTCTCCCATTTCATTTGAGGTCAGATAATGTCAAAGTGGTGCACGTTTTGTGGTATTTTGGATGAGTATCCATTAGTTCATGTGTTTTTTTAAATTTTTATAGCCTGCCACCAAAGGTTTAGTGTGTGCCTCTTCATCATGCACTGTGTTTACCACCTCGTCGGGGCTGCTGTGTTTTAAAACGGCACAAGTGACCACTATTACCCGTATTGTAGAGAAAAGCCAGTTCAGCTCATTGTCGACCTCCACAGAACGGGAACAAGAGCGTCCCGTGTTGCTGCTAATGTCTGTAATTCAGACTGTGCTGCTGTTTTACTTGTGCAGGCCTAATAAATGGGATTTGCTTGCCTAAGTGCTCAGCTTCCTGCTCTCTTTCCCATGAGCTACTTGAAGCTTTTCCACAGTATGACCGTCACATGATTTGCCCCACTGCATAATGATTCCTGCGCCCCCCGACCCTTCTTCTGCTGCCCCTATCGTTGTTCTCTTTTTCTCACCACCTCTTTGAATCCACACACCCCCATCGGTGTCTATCTACCAGGCACGGGGAGATAGACACCGATGGACTCTGTTGCCTCTCCAACGAGGCGAAGTTGCATTAAAAGACTTATTTTGCAAGACATCTTTTTTTTTAGTATTGGACAAAATTCAGATTTGGTCCTCATAGTTGTGGCTTTTTGGTTAGAGATAAAGAAGAGGGGAAACAAATACGAGTGTTTCTCCATGTCCATATTTAACGGTTATATGTTGCTGTATAATTGTCTGTTTACAGACGGTTACATAATTAAGTGTTGGAAATGCAAAGCACCACACTGGAGTGTTAACGACAAAGTTTAATAAAGGTGTTATACTGATCATGTATTGGTTTTGTTGATTAATGCTCAGTAGAAGTAATAATTATCTTCAATAGCTGTATTTTAATGAAATAAATATCTAGCTTATATACATGTCCAGATAATGTTATACAAGATATTTAACACTGGTTTGTCTCGGCACCTATGATTTACTTGAATCTACAAATGGCTGTAGACTTGGATTTAAGACAGCGTCATTGCCATAGTCATGTTTTCATATCCTGGTGTCATTTGCATTGTTTGTGGTTAGAGTTCAACTACTGGTTTAACAAGCATTTGGCCCGGACGGTGTTTGGCTTTAGGGAATGCACACGGGTGTAGTTTCTCCTCAGAGCAATTAGTGTTACAGGAAGAAAACTGTTATCAGTAAGTAGAAAATGTGAGAAAGTCATGTCATGCAATGCTACAAATGATGGTTCTTGAAAGAGTGCTGCTTCAATGCCGTAACATTGCAAAACATGCACATAAACAAACCTTAACCCTAACCTTTACACGGACAGGTGAGGTTTTAAGCACCATCATTATTGCTTCATCTACCATGTTGTTATTATGAATATGGTGGATGTATTTACAGTTGCACTGGCCAGTAATTATGCAGCCTCATAGTGCAGTGATAACTGATAATTTATCAAGTCAGCAGTTTAAACTGTATAACTAACAGTGGAATAACAATGCATGTTCACACTTGTCCCGGTGGTTGTTATTTTGGGATTAAGTTATTGTGTGAGAGAAGTGTGCTTTCACCTCTTACCTTTTTGCCACAGCTTCTTTAACCTTCTATTCATGAAGCAATGATTTCTTCATTTCTCAAAGGGGATTTGTTCTAAGAACAGTATGAGGAAGCCGTTTTTTGCAACATGTTTGACCAGAGAGGAAATCAGCTTTCAAACAGTCAGTGATATTTAATCTGTCTGCAGGGATCTGCAGTCCTTCAGGGTGAGTTTCAGTTATGCTGAATTAGACACTATTTCCTGGCTCTTTACAAAAAAAAACATCACAATCTCTCTGGATTATTTTGAGAAGAATAATCTCTAATGGGTGAGAATGGCTGGCTGTCCCACGTATTTTGTTTTAATAACCTTGAGCACAAGTGCACAGTATGCAAACTTCATCCGCCATTACAGCGCACCACAATGTCTGGCATGCCCTTGGCAGAAGGGTGTGACCTGACTTTGCACTTACTATCTCTTGCACACACACACGTGTCTTAAAATTCTACAATGGAGATACAGCATAAATAGGCCTCTTCGTTGCACTCGCGGTTCACGGACTGCTGTAGGGATATGGACCTTTTTTCAGTGACATAAAGCACCAGCTATCTCTTTTCTAGTGAGGTTGTTAGCGTAGTGCGTTTGTTGGTTGTCGTCCGTGAACCCATGAGTTCTTGGTTTGTGTTCTGTTTTATGGTGTTAATATCCATAGGTTTCTACATGTGAAAGAGTAGCTAATCTGATTAAAGTATTAACTCTGCCAAGGTCCGGTATGTTTGGTATGTAAGATTATGGACGTGGCTTTGCCCACCTTAGAGCGCAATTAGCTTTACACAGCAACTAATCCTTGCCTGATACCACTTTCCAAAGCCCACATCAGTCAGACTTAAAGTTACGTTACCAAGCAGGCTGTGAACAAGAAAAATGTGAGGCTGCTCATTTGTTGTACTTTGTGACCTTTAGAGCTAACATACTGCTCTTTTTAGTGGGGTTGATTCAGGCCACAAGGTTGTACAAGTCACGACAGTCCTGAGGCAGTCTAAGGCCAAGCATGTTCTAAAGTTAGCTCTACATCATAATGCCAAGAATAGTCAGAGCGTTTTCCGACCAAAGTTATGGTATGGCCAGCATCCAACACGTCTGCACCCTCTTTTACTTCGTTGAAATACAAGGTGAAGCTTTTTATGTATGCTACGATGGAAGCATGCTGCTGGGAGTTTATCAAGGACATTTGTTGGTCCTGCAAATTACGGCAGGCCCGCCTGCTGCCTGAGTGTTTTGTGTCCTGTTGGCATTCGCCCACACGAGCCCTCCTCACGCAATGTCCAGGCAGGGATCTCCAACCAGTGGTTGCAAATTGGCCCGAGGTTGGTTTCACAGTTTGTCTCTGCTATTTGTTTGCACAGCACCCATCCTAATAACTACCAGGCAAGCTCCACGTCCTTTAGTCTCCTTTCTTCATGTCTGTTGTAATACTTGGTTTAAACTGCAGCGGCAGTTACAAGATGGTCTGCAAATATAGTTGAGCCAAACTGGGCGCGTGTACTTGAGCATAATGTATACCAAGTGCTGTTACAAGTTTTTTTTTTTTTTTTGAATTTTGAATTTAGTCCAAAGTTCATTGTTGTAATGGTTAACCACCTTTGGCCATATCTTTCTCAGATAGGTTGATAGTTAAAAACTGGATTAACCTGCTTCAGGGTTTGATAAGACGAGGGTTGTTTCAGAGATTCTGGTGTGTTTTGTTCTTTTCTGAAGGTCAGACATGATGGAGGTTGTGAGAGTCATCAGTCAAATCATGCTGTCTGCGCCCTCGAACTGGGATTAGAGTTGGTTGAGCCATTTATGATAGTTTTGCATCGAAACACGAGTCTTTCATGTGGTCATCTATGGTAGAAATGCACAAATGCTTGGGATGCATAAATCTCAGTTGGATTCCTTTAATTTGGGTGAGCGAGAGTGTTGCAGGCAAGAGATGGTAAATATCATGATGTTGTGCAGCAACTACTCCAATGCAGCTCATAGACATGGTGGTGTGTTTCTTACCCTATTTTTTATTTATTTATTTTTTTGTAGGAAAGAAGGCTCGTAAAAAATGGTGCCCTTTTGAAAGCATTTTTAAAGGGCAATTTTCTTCTTGTCAATACAGGCCTCTGTAATCAAAATGGAGGGGGAAGCACTGTAAAAATGTGGCTTGTTCAAAACTGATGTTAACAAGAGAAGCAAAGATCCACCACCCTTTTCTGTAGTAATGTGATCAGTTGGGTAATATCTCCAAAGGACGCAAGAATCACTGCAGAAATATTGCAGCTTGCTTTTGCAATCTTTTATCACTGAACAACTGTGTGCACGTGTTTCCAGTGAAGAGCTCTTATTGAAGTTGAATGTGTGTACGTGTCGCCATTTCAAATCATTTTGCTTTTTTTTCTCTACAGTCTTTGTTTTATTGTGAAAATTACTACAACAAAAGTGTTTATATTGGTCAATCTGTAGACGTCTGACCATTGCATTCACATGCTGTGTCTGACTTCCATCAATCCACAGGTAAATTTTGTCTTTCATACTTGGATTACTAACCTGAGTCACCTGTCGGGTTTGAATAAGTGCTTCCTCAAAGGCAGTCATCAGCTGACATTGGAAAACGGCAGTGGAAGGCCAGGAAGCGATGATGCAGTGTCAAATATCAATGAATCATTAGACAATTCACTGTGGTCAGAAATTATATATTGTAACATTGCCTCTTATGTCCATGTTTAATAGGAAAAAAAAAAAAGAAAAAAAGTTATTCTGATGTATGCATGATGGTGAATATATAAGAGCTGCGCAAACATGATTGAGTTGTGATAAATATAGAGGTTTCAGCTCATCTCACTACATGTTTGAAGCACCTGACAGAACAGGCCTCTCTCCTGGGGACGATCACATGCCTAGCTCTTATTCCACTTGTCGTGGTTTACAATATTTAAGAATATATACAGTAGACTTGTGTTTCACGTTTCGTTGCTTTTGTTAAACTGACACTTGCTTTGTTTGGTAGATGATTTGAACTGAAGCTAGCGGGAGGCTAGTTATTCTGTTATTGTATTCTGCTGGCGATGGAGTTCACATGGAGGCAGGGAGTGTGAGTTGAACTGTGTAGGACACTGGTCTTTTGTGCCTGGAAACAGTGCTGCCTTTCTAATTTGCAGCATAGGAAACCCCATTGATGTTTAGACAAGAGGTGGGACGTGTTCTTTGGACACAGTGTTGTTCTCACAAGTGAATGAATAAGAGACTTCACGCGCTGTTAAGAAATATAAGTAAAAACCAAACTGTTATACTCCACCTAAAGTTGATCTTTTGAGTATTAAATGCACAAGTCTGACTTTTTTTTTTCTTTCCTTTTCAGAAACCTGTGAAGCAGCAATGGACCAGGCAAGGTCAACGATATCCAAAATTGTAAGTAGTGCAAGTCGCATTACAACCGAAATCCTAAAATAACAGGCTTTTCTTTGTGGTTTTATTCCTCCCTTAACAGGATGTTATCAAATACAAAGCAAGTTAGGGAAATAATTGTATCGCAGATTTAAAAATGCTCGGAGATACAAAGTATTACACTTTTAGAAATAACTGCTTTTAAAAGTTGATTAATCTCCTGAAAAAAAAAAAAACTACCTTAAATACATTCCAATGAGTGAATTACTGCTTTTATAGATCAGAAAACTATCAAACTAAATTCAGAAGTGTTATTTTATTGGGCATCTCCTTGACCATGGAGTTATCATTGACAAATATTTGTTACAAAATTCTAGAGAGGCAAATTAATTTCTGTTAGTGGAATAAAATACTGTTCTGCAGTATACTCAAGTATAAATGCAGTAAATCTCCTTCATTGTAAAATTCATAAATCTAAATGAACATTTTCATTGCAACTAATCATGCATCCACTCAGAAGATGGCCTACTAGTATATAAACACCAAAATGTCCCTTCAATAACTACAATGCATCAAGACAGCAAGTCAAACAAATGTACAAAAAAAATAGAACCTGCAGTTATTGCAGAAAGTTGAAAAAGATGGAAAATAACATCACACAGATCTTTTCCACCAATGGTGAACTACTTCCTGTTAGACTACTGCAAATGGCAAAATGACAAAATAAATTAAGCCGTGAAGATGAAAGGAAAGAGATGTTGTTCTCTTTTTCTTTTTAAATCAGTTACTGCTTAGTTTTCAGTTTCAGTCATCAACCATCATTTATTTGTTATCTTTCAGAAAGCATCAGCCGTAAGTTCATTTTTATTGTTCTGTTTGCTTTACTTTCAAATTTCATGCATATTATTTTTTGTGTTTTTTTTCCATATGAGCATATAATAAGATTGTACTTTTCTAGACTGTCTGCAATGTGCCCAGACTTAAAAGGTACCAAAGTCCGTTAAATGCTATGATCATATCAGATGAGTAAGAACTCATTAGAAAATAAATTAAATGGGCTGTTTTGGTAAAACAATGATTGAGACCAGAAAAATTGAGCAACAGTATGTGGCGCAAAGGTAAAATTAGACATAACATTTTTAATTGGTACTCTATCAAGTTTCAAAATTACAAATAAATTGTTGTTTATATACTCATTAGTTTAGACAATTGAAATTTCATCTATATTCAAATTGACGGCATCTTGCTGCTTCCTAAAAGAAAAAGGAAAGGGGATGTTGCACAGATTACAAATCAAATAAACTTCAATTAAGGACTTATTTACATGAGGTAATGACTTTACCAATTCAGGAAAGCCATTAGCTTAAATTTGCAAACTCTCTCATTTACAGAATGGCTTATGTATTCCTGATAATATAACATTTATGGGTGATGTCTGTTATACCTTTTCATCCATAACCCGTTAGTCATCGTCACAACTTAACAAAAACCTAAAAAAAAAAAACATTCACGCTGGTGAAAGATTTCTGCTTGAGTCTTTAAATCTTGGGGCCCCTATCAACAAAAACATGTTTTCTTTGGTAAATAATAAAACCATATATTCTCCTTATCCCTGCATTGTTTTGTTTTTGATAGTTTAACGGGGAGCCGCATTCCTACACACGATTCAACTTGACCCAGAACATGGAGGGTGACAACAGCCACGTGGAGCTGAAGCTGTCGTCTGACATGGATGAGGAGGTTGAGGGGAACGGTGTGGGAGACCACCTCAATCACAACTCCAACCGCAAACCCCACGTGGCTCAAAAGTTTGGATGTACACTCAAGAACCTCTGCTTCCTGGCAGCTGCCACCTTCCTCATCTTTATCATCGGTGAGAGGGACGGCCATTGAATGAAGAAACTGTTTTATTATATGTTTGTATCACTCTTGAATAATGTTCGGAGTCCCTCAGGGATCAATCTTGGGGCCAGTGGTTTTCTGTACTGTGTAAGCTTTTGTATCTCGCAGTCAGGATTTTGAATTGTAGTACCGGTAGTTATTCCAGTAAAATGTAATGTAATACTCAGAAATTGTTTGTCAGGAGCTGTGAGGTACATTCTGTGCAGGTACCTTTGGTCTGTACTCTGTCCCCTCTTCCTTCATGCAATTTCGATTGTTCCTGTTGGTCTCTTTCTGTTTCTCATTTGAAATCACTGATCCTTTCAGGATACTTGATCGGCTACTTGGTTCATCGGGGTAAGGACTCGTCCCCCATCTGTGCAGCCTCGGTTCTTCCTGCTGAATCTAAAGTTGTTGCCCACGAGACCGGTGCTGCCCCCCTCATGGACTGGGATGATGTCAAAATGCTCCTTGCTAAAAAACTCACTGCAGCTAAACTAGATTCTGTCCTCAGGTGAATAGAAACCCCACACCGTGCTTGTAAAACATGGTGGAAGATTCAATATTTGCATTGCAATTTTAAAGGGAGAAATTGTGTCCCATCTAATTGTCATCATTTTCTTTTCCCCATTTTCTATCTCAGTGAGTTTTCCAAAGACCACCACCGGGCTGGCTCCTCTGGTGATGAATTGCTGGCAAACATGGTGCTCAAGAGGTTTAAGGAGAATGGGATGAGCACCTGGACTGATGAGCACTTTGTCAAGGTTCACGACCCCCCAACGTCAGGCTTCAACAGAGTTGTTTTCAAGAACGGGTTAGAGGAGAGGCCAAGCGGATTCCTGTCCTACAGTGCCACTCGAACAGTCACGGTAATAAACAAGCGAAATGAAGACGAGCAAAATGTCCAAATTCAGAAGAGAAAAATGGAGTTAAATTTATTCCTCTTTTGGGTCCAGGGTGCTGTGCTGTTTGCTTATTATGGGCGAGAAAATGACTTCCGGATGCTGCGGAACCAGAACATCAACCTGAGTGGCAGGGTCATGCTGGTCAGAACTGGGAAGATCAGCTTTGCTGAGAAGGTGGGTGACTTCAGAGAGGTTACAGAAATCTTATGAATCACTCCACAGGATGGGACTTGGTATACATTATTTTGCTGTTAGTGAAAATAATAATTGATTAATTACAGTGAATAGATCTGTATTTTTTTCCCCCGCTACATGTCTTTACATTGTCGCCTTTGTTTTTGCTTCTAGGTAGCCAATGCTGCCAAAATGAACGCCTCTGCTGTGTTGATCTACCAAGACCCCACTGACTACTCTGTTGGAGAGAACGCTCAGCTGTATGGACATGTGAGTGAGGGATTTAAAGCTTAATTTTGGAAGATAAAACCCTCTGAATTCATTTAATGTCTCTAAAGTCTTCAGTACACTAAACATATGCATCTTTCCAATGGCACCATTTGGCATTTTGGACAACTGAGGATGTTCTAGAGTGATTGACATCTGCCTGTCATGAGTGATTTCACTCACATTAATGATGGCAGTTAGGTGCCAAGAAATGTAGGAAAAAAGGCAGGAAAGATGAAGACTGGTTGCCATTGTGAGAAATAAAAAGAATGCCAGTTTGAAAAAAAAAAAAGCAATAACATTCTTATGAACAAATAACATTGTTCATAGGAAGAAACAGTTGCACTTATAAGGTGGATTTCATTTGGGTGTTTTAGCAGTAAAGGGAAGAAAAAACTTTTTTCTGTAAAAGTAGAGCAGCCTGCCATTAATGGTATGGGGGAATAAACTTCCAGTTTTAACAAGAATAATCAGTCATGTAAGAGTGTAAAAATCATTGTGTAAATTGTCTGCAAGGTTTCTTCATATCATTTTCTGAAATACCAGTTTAGAAGACTTTGTGCTGTTCTGAAGATTCATCTGGAAGACAAATGTATTTCAAATGTAGTTGTCATACCACAGCTCATATTTCCATCTAAGTTTCTTGTGTCTGTGTCCCTCAGGTCCACTTGGGCTCTGGGGATCCCTACACACCAGGCTTCCCCTCCTTCAACCACACCCAGTTTGCTCCGGTAGAATCTTCAGGCCTGCCTAAAATTGTGGCTCAGACCATCACGTCAGACTTCGCAGCCAAGATCCTGAGGTAACGTACTCCGTGATGCAGTGTGGTTAGGATTATTAAATCTTGTAATATCAACTTCGAATATTTGTCACGCACTGTGTTCGTCTGCTGAAGTTTCCTCTGTAGTAGCTTACATTGTGTTTTAATATTGTCTGTCTCCAATCCACAGGCAGCTCGGGGGGCACAGTCTGCCAGATGGGTGGGAAGGCTTCAACAGACTCGGAAACGAGAGCGACACCGTCACCGTGGAGGTCAACAACGTTCTCACTGAGAAAAAAATCAACAATGTGTTCGGGGTCATCAAAGGCTTTGTGGATGCAGGTACAGTAAGGTGCTAAATTAAGATGAGAGGAAGTCGACCTATTAAAAAGAATATGAATGATGAATGTACTCTCACTGTCTTCAGATCGTTATGTGGTCATCGGGGCCCAGAGGGATGCATGGGGTCCAGGTTTTGCCGCGTCAACCGTTGGCACCAGTATCCTTGTGGAACTGGCACGTTCCATCTCAGACATGAAGAACAACGGTGAGTGTCAGGTGTTTTGTTTTAACAGTGCAAGATTTTGACTGAAACTATATATCATGGAGGAGCTAGAGAAAGTTCTCACTGGATGTGCTCTTTGAAAATCGGTTGCACTGCTCTTCAGTTAATTTACACCCGTTATTCACTTTGACAGATGGATTCAAGCCGAGGAGGAGCATCGTGTTTGCTAGCTGGAGTGCTGGAGAATATGGGAGCATTGGCGCCACCGAGTGGTTGGAGGTGAGACATGCATGACAAATTTAGTTTGGAGTAATCATCATGTGCACATTTGTACACGTGTTTGCCTGATGTTACCCACGATGCCAGTATGGCTATGAAACAGTCTTATGCACTCGACTTACAATTTCATCCTCACTGTTACTGCAACCTGGAAATCCACAACCTGATCCAATGGAGGCTTTGTGCAGTCTGAAAGAAAAATAAGAACACTATTATATTGTTTTTAACTTTTCTCTTTGATCATTTTATATTTAAATGTAGCTGAAATCACAGCACAGCCGTTGTCTTTAAATTCTGTCTGTACTACTGCAGGTTGGAAGTGACCACTGATTCGCTTGTTGTTTTAACAGGGCAAATTTCAGTCCCTATTTCACACTCGTCTTGCTGTTTGACAACAAAAACAGAAAATAATGTTAATGAGAACAGCTTTATTGGGAATTAGGCTTTATTGAAATATAGTATGCGTGAGCACAGCATAGGAGACAAACAACCAGACAATAAGAGCTGATATCATCTGACAATAGGCATAATGCAAGTACGTTGCATTGACATCACAAATCTGACAATTAGTGCTTAGCCTTTATATAGCAACTTTTATTGTTTGTTGAAAAGCTCCCGCCAAAAAAAGGATTTTAAAATTTGACATGTATCAATAGCGTTTATATAGTAGTAATAATACATGTACTTAGTTGTTTTTTTCTGTATTTGTTTTTATCCAGGGTTATCTGTCTTCTCTGAGCATGAAAGCCTTCTCCTACATCAACCTGGATGGTGTTGTAACAGGTATTTACTGTGCAACACCTTGTCTTTGTTCAACTCTTGAATATTTAACATTCTTTTTATACAATATGCTAGATGTGCGTTTTCAGTATAACTGAATAAAAGTCTTCTCTGTCAGGTCGAAATGGATTCAAGGTGGCAGCCAGCTCCCTGATGTACAGCCTGATTGAAAGCACTCTGAAAGAGGTAAATCCATAGTAGATCTGCCAATACCATTCCTTCATTCATCAGTTTGTTTCTAAATTTTTCAGAATATTACAGCACATGTACAATTGTTTTGTTCTTAGGTGAAGTCAAGCGACGGCAAGTCCCTGTCTGATCAATATGTAAAGCAAAGCTGGGAGTCAGATGTGTAAGTCAGTGACTGTACATCAGCGACATCACCGCTTTTCTCACCAGGATCACGTCCACCACAGCAATGTGTTGGCTGTCATTCTCACTCTCTCTTCTTTGTCATGTGTTTCTTTTTAAGGTCGGAGCCTCTGAGGATGGATAGTGCTGCATATCCTTTCCTTGCCTTCTCTGGCATTCCCTCCATGTCATTTAGATTCACCGCTGGGAATTCAGTGAGTCATTCGTCTGTGCTACAAGTTAAATCTTTTTGACCCTTTTTTTTTTTTTTTTTTAATTTTTTAAAAATTTTAAACCATAACTGATGATAAATAGTCTGTAATTCTCAAACCATCTTTGTTTTCCTTCTCAGGACTACCAGTACCTTGGCACAATGCTGGACACCCGGGACAAACTGAACGCGGGCACGTCCAGCACGGTTCCTCAGCTGGCCGAAATGGCGGGACGATTCGCAGGTCATATCGTACTGAGGCTGGTCCACGACCATCTGCTGCGGCTGGACCTGAAGAAGTACGACGAAGTTATACGTGGTCACGTGCGGCAGATAAATGGGAAAGTCAAGAACGTTCTCAGGGTGAGTTTGTAGTTGCAGCATAGCGTTGTGGCTAAAAGCAGCTTTGCCAGTTTCGGTCTGGTCCTGGGAAGAGTGGTCTGCAGGGTTCATACTGGATTAGTGGATCGGATAAGTATTTTGGACCCCGGCCATTCAATGATTTATGGACCAGTTAAGGTATTTTAAAGTCGATCCTTTCAGAAAGTGGTAGCCAACGAAGCGGTCTGAGGACTGGAGTTATGTGCTGAGCTTTTTTTGGTTCTTGTTGCAGCCCTGGCAGCAGTATTCAGAATCAGCTGAAGCCGTTGAATTGATGTCTTGGGCAGAGCTGTGAACTGTGCAACTTTCTCTGTATCATGTTTTGACAACAGGTCTCCGATCCTACTTATATTTTTGAGCTGGTAGAAGGTTGGTTTTGTTTTTGACTTTTAGTACTGAATTGAGGATAATCCTGAGATTTCTAGTTTTTTTTAATTCTATTTTTTTCAGTGACATTGTTGAGTTAAATACGGACTTTATCTCTTTCTTCTGTTGCCCAAAAACATGAACTTCAGTGTTATTCTCATTGAACCGGAGGAACTTTTGGAGAATTCAGCAAGTCCACTTGTAATTGCACAGTTCCAGGAGTTAATTGTACTATAATTGTTTGGCGACATAGCTATATACATATATATATTTGTGTATAATCGGCATACATGTGGTATAAAGTTGTAATGGAAGCATGAAAAGATGAAATAACGGCGGTCATAGAGTCGATCCTTGTGGGACTCCACATTGTTTTAGCCAGTTTAACTTTTTTTAGGTGCCATTTCATGCATTTTATCTTATTACTGCTTTGATCGTAGAACTAAAATGTGCCCAGAAGATGCAAATCTACTTCAACTCGTTTTTATTCAGAACACTGAACTCTCCCTCTGGATGTTGTGTGTGCTTACAGATGCAGCCCCAGCTGTTGCCCAAGTCCCTGACAGTGAAGTGGTTGATGTCCGCCTCCGGCTCCTACAGCCGTGCCTCTCGCGACCTGGAAGCCTACATCAATAACAGTGACATGGAAGACGTCGAGATGTGTCGCCTCATTAATGACCGCATCATGGCGGTAAGACCTCTAAAACTCGGGGATTATTATCATTATTATTATTGTTATTGTCATTATTGAGATCCCTAACGCACTAACTTTGGTCCAGATTGAGTCAAGACATGAATCTTTAATCTTGACATCAGTTTTGAGTTTAAAAAGAATTATTCCTTTTTAGTAATTTGCAATTTCCGTGAAAAATGTGATTTTGTTGAACACTTTTTGAATGTGCAGTAACCACAAATCACAGCTAAAAACCAAACCAACCCTCTCTTCGACTGCTTTCATTGTGTTGTGGTTTGTGCTGCTGCAGTCGCCTGTGAGCCGTTTTGTATTCCTCAATGTCACCGCTAACTAAGAAAAACGAATTGGACATGAACGCTAAAGAAAGCAAGCAGCTCAAACTAAAGCTACTTTTTATCGTTTGTTTTTGACTCTCGTGTAACTTGTGAGTGTGGTGTTGTTAAGCTACCTTTGGGTCATATATTTAAATGTATAAAATTGTGTGTTCTGTATACAGTAACGTGTATTGGTAGTTTGGACACGCTCGCTTCACTGCTTCTGCAGTAACCAGTCTCGGCCATTAGAGGGCAGAGGCTTCCTGTGACTTTAATGAAAGCGTTGTAAAGTTCCTTTTTTGCGTTTCTTGTCTTGATTTTGTAGGTGGAAAGAAACTTGCTGTCCCCCTACGTTTCTCCCAGAGAGACTCCTTACCGTCACATCCTGGTGGGCTCCGGCTCTCACACCCTCAAAGCTCTGTCCAACCACCTAGAGGCTCTCGGTACCAGCAACCCCGAGGCCGACGCCAACCTGTTCCACAGCCAGTTTGCCCTGGCGACCTGGACCATTCAGGGTTGCTCTAACTCACTAGCAGGGGACATCTGGTCTTTGGATAATGAAATTTAAAACCCATCCCGTCCGTTGTTCATGGTTTGGCCTTCTTGTCACAACCGGCAGTGTGAAAACTAGTATGCTGTCGTAATTACACAACACTTACACAACTTTTAAGATCAAATCAGGTTTAGAAAATGATGCAAAGAGATATTTCTAAATGGACACCTAAATCTGTCATCATCTCAGTTCCATAACTTTGATGCTTGGCGTTATGTAAAATTCAATCCATGATAAAATGTGCAGAAGCCTTAAAAAAAAAATTGGAAAACTAACTTCTTTCATTTGAACATGTGGTACCTAAATATCACAATCTTGAATACTTTGGTGCTTGTAACAACTACCTTCACATGCCCATGTTATGTGGCAGTACTACTTACCTTGGTGTGACCCTCTGAATGAGTTGAATGTAAATGAAAGTGATGTTTTTTTGGTTTTCTTCTCCAGCACAGTATCGGATCACAATCACAGTAAAGTCCGTTTTTACCAGCTCTGAAACACAATGGGTCGGCATGATAAATAAGCTGTCAACTTTCCATTTGTTACGATAATAATTACTGGTATTTCCACTGTTGCTGGAACCTAGTGATCAAACCTGAGCTGGGGTTTGCTGTCTATACTTTCATACTGTGCTGGATTCTGCTCTACAACTTGACATCAGAGATTCAGAAGTTGCTGAAAGGACTGAAGATCAATTTACAATAATACAGGCGTTGTGCCGCACCGGGCACAGATGTAGATTTGGGACAATCCGCTGCGCAGTTTACGATTTCAGTCGTATCAAAAAAAAGTCTGAATTACATGCAACAATGGGAAAAAAAAAGAATATATCTGAATCCTCCACCTGGTGGCATTAGAGCTCATCTGTGAAGGCCTGTCCAAAAGCAAGGGAGAAGATCTCCAACCTTGTGGCACTGAAACAGAAACCGTATGTCTATTTATTGTTATTTATTTATCAGTGGCAGGGTTCACTATAAATATTTTTTTTATTGCCTTTTATAAAAAATAAAAAAAAAAAACCTATAATTATCGGGAGCAGTGCCTTCCATAATTATGACAGTTATACTGTTGAAATGACAAAAGCAGCATCTGCTAAATGAAGCGTACATGTCGACCGACAGCCGGTACTCGACGCACAACTCTGAGGGCATGTTTTCCAAAACTGACACTGGACTGGTCTCTTAGCAACGCCAGCTCTCGTATCCCTCCCGAACGGCTCCGGATGCCTCGGCAGTACCGACTCTCGTCTACATGTACGCTTCTCCTCCTGACAACATTATCGGGAGCAGTGTCTTCCATAATGTGGAAAACAAGAAGGTAGTTTTTGCCTACCAGTGTGTGTCCGTATCGGAGGCAGTGCCCTCCATATTTCACTGTAGGGGTGGATGTTTTTATTATCGGGGACAGTGTTTCCCATAATGTGTATATACAGTTCATAGCTTCACAATGTTTGCATCTTCACGGCGCTTCCCTATTTCCACGCTCGTGTCTTTTTAAATGCGTCTCTCTGGCTGTTTGAGGTTGATCTCACTCTGTTGTCTTTTCTTTGCTGCATATTGAAGGCGTTTTCTCTTTTGAAGAAAAGCATGTTTGGGACCGCTGCGGTGATGGCGGCGTGGTCCGGGATTTCCATGAAAGATCACCACTCTATATTATGGATTTAGATTTCAAGGATTCAGTTAGTGTGAAAATACATTCTACCTTCTGTTTTGATGTGTTCCCTCTTCAGATTTCCTCGTGCCTTTCTTGTTTCTACATCCAGTACTTAGAGGTTTTGGAGGATGAATATTTGGATTAGTTTTGTTTAGTTATTAATGTTTTTTGTTTTTTTTCTCCCTGTTGTCAGCTAGAATCAGAAGTTACTGGGGTTAAAAGCTACAACACCTTTAGGTTAAAGAGGAATTAAATATATATATATATTACAAAAAAAAAAAAAAAAATCTGTAAATGTTTTAAAATTCCACAGAGTGTAAAAGTAGTCAATATGGCCTTCCTTTGTTTAGCTAATCTGCTAAACCAGTTCACAACGTCGCAGTTATTTATTCAAAATTGTAACGCCTGAGCAGAAACACGTGAATGAAATTTTTCGGTATGGAGGTCTTTTTCAAACGATCTATTAACCATTCATACATTGGTCTGTGGTGTTGTACTGAGGCACCACTGGATGTTGCACCTCTAACATCGGCAACTTGCTGCCCAACCAGAAAAAAAAAAATGAAGATGTAGAGTTGGGAATTGGTCATTTAAAAAAATGTCTATTTATTTGGAGGGTATATAAAAAAATTCTGACATTCCCGATGATGTTTGAAAATTGTCAAAATAATAATGTACTTTTTTTTTTTTTTGTCAAACTGTAGAAGTGTTCTTCGCTTTACATTTTTTGTTGCTGCAATAAACAATCGCATCTGCTTAAAACCTCGGCTTAATAATTCTCATTTATACATAATTGCTATTTTAGCATCTATAAATACGGCTTTATTAAATGTTACATCTTGGCTTTTTTAAAATTTTTATTTTGACAAGAATCTGAATTAAATGTGTATTTCCAAATCTGAACTTTGAACTGCATTAACACCATTACACCATTCCTAATTTTAAACAAACATTTGACATTATAAAGCCTTATTATTGTGCAAGTAATTTATTTATGAGCCAACAGTATTCCCTAAAATCAATAATCGATTTGCTCTTTCTATTCTGTTAATTTATGGCTGCTGTCTGCCCTTTCAGAAGAATCTGAAGCTGTAGTGACTGTATTTGACCAGATGATGGAGACAAAGTACAGGATAAAAGTGTTGTAAAGCTCAGAATTCTTTCAAAAGAGGGCTATCAGAGGCTCCCAAATCTTTTCCTCACAAACAACAACAACAAAAAAACACATTTAGAAAATTTGAAATGGATTTTGTGAGATGGATGATCGACCTTCAAATTTCATCACTTTTTGTGCTGCAGGTAGGCTGAGTACCACAATTTTGTCTTCAGTAACTATTTTGGGGTCGTGTTTTAACTGCATGAGGTGGACAGTAACTAAGTACATTTACTCAAGTACTGTACTTGACTACAATTTTGAGGTGCTTATATTTATTTGGAAGCTTAGTTACTTTTCAGGTGAAGAGTTGACGCAATAAATAATAGAACAAGTTATCTAAATACAGCACACAGTTAAAGTGGTTAAACCAGTGGTTTCTTTCATCTCCCAGTAATCATCTGACCACCCCTTAGATTTATCTGCTGTCACCGGATATAAAACTGTATGTAGAGTAATACATGATGATTTCACTAATTTTCTAATTGCCACATGCATACAGAAACTATTAGTTTGCCAATTTTGCTGTCGTCTAAATGGCAGGTCAGGACGGAATTCCACCAAAAAAAAATACAGCTGTGAATTGTGAGTTTGACTGATCAGTTTCCATCAATAAATGCTTGTCCGAGCCCGGTCTGAAATTAATCTGTTAGCTGCGGGATGTTGAAGCTTTTCAGACTTCACTTAAACTGCATGTGCAAAATATGTCCCTCAACATTCCCTCTGTTATACATGATGATCTACATATTGTTGGTGTTTTTTTTTTTTTTTTTTTTTTTAACAGGGACTGAAAATGAAGGCTTATAGTTTACACCCGTGTGTTTAACACCAGCGCCTCTTCACCACGGGAAGGACACCGCCGCCAGAGGATCTTTGTGAGAACCAAATTTAGTAAGTGTGTCTATGTAGCATAAATATCTTTCACAAAACAGCTTACAATCGTTATTATCTACTTTGCTTTTTTTTTTTTTTTTTTTTCATTCCCATAAGATTATTTGGGAATATTTGTTGGGGATAAGAGGCAAGGTCACCCACCCAAGCAAAAAACAAATGTGACAATTTAAAAGCTAAATACGAAGTGGGAGAAACAGTGTTGACAGGATTATTGTGTAGTCACATACCAATATACACACTTTTCAGTAAGCCTTGATGTTAAATATTATTCTGAAACATAAATATTGTGTTTCATAAGTTAGTTCTCGACCACAGAAGCCGCAGGACGTGACACACACAAAAAAAAGGGAAATCAACTTGAAAATCAAATCAAGCCAAATCGACTTGGCAGTGGTTTGTCTTCACGAATGAGCCATTAAAGCAGTTGATGGCCGTTTTAGCTTTTAATTGCATCAAATACAAAGCACAAAATATCATGCAGCGGCGTTGAAATGAACTGGGCAAAGCTGAGGAAGACGTTAGTGTTATGTTGAAAAGGTTTCCCAGATAAAGACTCAACTTTGATCTCTACGATATGTTTTGCATGTTTACACCCCTTGAAAAGAGAGAAAATCGGAACAGAGGAAATTTATACTCGGCACCGGTTCGAGTGAAAAAGATTCGCAGACAGGATTAGAATTTTAGAAGCAAAACACCATCCTTCTAAAAATCGATCCTTAAATATCTGAAAAGGGCACCCAGGGACCTTCTGCTTGGCCTTTTCCCCTCTAAGGTTCAGACTACATTACCTGGTCTCCAGGTTGGTGGTGCAGTGAGGACATGGATCCTGATGGTCTGACTGTCTTCACATTGAACACTTTGCGAGCCCAAACCTTTGAAAGGAACTTCCTGCTGGGCTACAGGCAATGAAGTACCTCACCACTGTCCATGTTTTTGTAGTTTGATTAAGTCTTTGCCCTGTGCCAAATACAAAGGCAGTCACATGAAATACATGATGCTATGTTCCTTTAAGAGTGGGTTGACAGCCTGAAAGTGTTTCAGAGATACAATAAAAACACAGAGCTCTCACTTCGCTATTGATTCCTGCTGTAATAAGACATCTTTAACATTATCCAGTGTGGTGATAGAAATGCAAAACATTGTCTTAGACTGGAGGAAATTCGAAGGAGCATAGAACCATTCAAGAACAATAAGACAGGGATAAATGTATGAATGTTAACAGCTCGCTGGTCCAACAATCACCAGCACAAAACATGTACAGCATTATTTTTCTTTAGTGCCTAAACATTATTGCAAAGTGCTGTATGTTATAACACCGTAGCCGCATTAGGTTGATTTAAATGAGTTCTTTTTACTTATACAGTATGTTGATTAATGAATAAATAGGCACACTCTTCTTTTTAAACCAGAAGGACACTCTAGTTCAGTTCAGACCTTTACCGAGGCCAACCGTGCACTGATATGCAGCTGCAACCATTATTACATGTCTAGATATACTCCCAAAACTATTACAATGATGTCAAAATACACTTGAGCCCATTGAAGTCTCACCTACCAGCTGTTGCACCAGTTCTTTCCTCTGAAACCAGTGTCCCCGAGTGCTCCATGACAACTGCTTGCTGTAATAAGTTTGAGAAAGGACATGTGTATCCCAGAGGATTCCTAGTACCGATGAATGTAGATTGTGATATGGAGTCATCACATTTCTAAATTAGCCTATTTCTTTTTTAAAAAAATTTACTGACATCTTTTAGATGTACTGCATTTAGTAGGCCAAATGTCCTCGCAGCAATGACAATGAAAAATAATTTGTGGATTCACTTGGATCTACACCAAAATGTAATGATTTATCACTGGTCCTTGTTACAACCTCTAACTAAGTTTCATAAAAATGGGGCTCGTAGTGTTCCCGTAAACAAACAAATAAATAAACAGAAAAAAAAAAAAAAAATCACACCAATTAGGCTCCATAATCTTTTGGATGGAGATAATAAATTAAACAATTGTACCTTATTTTTTGGTAATACCTTACCATAGTTGGCATGGTTTTAATATAAATTTAGCATTTGATGATTTGATTATTTTCATGCCCCCAACCTCTTACATTATGAAAATGATGTAAGAATGCAAAAAACAACAACAACAACAACCCGATTCCCTCTAAGCCTCTGGAAATGTGACGTTATTCTTGTAATGCTATTGTTGCAACATATCGTATTGTTGTATGAAACGTATTGTGAAAAACAAAGTCAAATATGTTCATTCAAACAAACAAAAACAACAACAACAACAACAACCGAGGAATCAAGCTAACGGGGAAGAGAGCTCAAACAAGAGTCGGTGTGTTTTCCCTCGACGGAGTGATCCATCTTCAGGAACACAGACGATCTTTGCGCTGTGCGCAGACAGTAGAGAAGTGACGGCAGCAGCCCGAGCAGCACTTCAGCCCCGGCCGCGTTACCGGACAGTGTGCAAAGTGAACCGTTCAGCCAGCGCGGAGTGGCGCAAACTCCCCTCACCTTCATTCACGCCGCGGCCGCCGAGGAACTTTAAACCTTTGGAGATACCAATGTTGTCATAGTTTATAGACGGTTTGTTGGAACAAAACAAAACAAACAAACACCGGAACAGAAGGTGACAGCAAGTGACTGGAGCTGAGATTGACAGGTAGGAGCACTAATTGAAAACACAACGAGGACTCCTTTTTTTTTTTTTTTTTCCAGATACAAATGTTAATTCCGCTATTAGAAGGTAATGTTAACTTGTGAGAATGACTTGTGTGAGTCCAAAAGCCGGTTTGCGTGACGGGAAGGAGGCAGCAGGTGAGAGCTGCTGTCACTGTCTCTATTGTGAAACACTGCAGCACCTTGTTGCACAACGGTGGTCACTGATGGAGACAACTTTAACTGCACGAGCTTGAGACGGTCCTGCATGTAGCTGTGAAGTAGTTAAACAGCACAGGTGTCTCAGTGTCAAGTGACAAGGTCAGTAAATATAAAACCAATATAGCAGTAAATATACTCGGTAAATGTAATAAATATTATAGTAAATATACTGTGAATACAGTTGTTATACTCAGTAAATATAGTAAATATACTCAGGAAATATAGTAAATATAGTAGTAAATATACTCAGGAAATATAGTAAATATAGCAGTAAATATAATCGGCAAATATAGTTGTAGTTATACTCAGTAAAAATAGTAAATATAGTAGTAATTCACTTAGTTACTATAATAAGTATAATAGTAAATATACTCAGTAAATATAATGAATATAGCAGTACATATACTCAGGCAATATATCTGCGAATAGACGGGGAACCCCATGCAGCAAAATACTGTCCTTAACCAGTAATGGGAGACATTTTGATGTGTCACATTAAGAAATCTTGAAATAATCAAATAAATGATGTGTAAATTCCTGGTAGCTGCTTTTTCTTCTGAAAGTCAAAATGCGTGCCGATAAAATAATAAGTCAAAGTTTCACTCAGACTACAACACCTGACTGCAGGAGCTCGACCTGTTTCTCCCTCTGCAAGTAAACATGACTATTTTAACTCGCTCACGACGCCTCCACCCAGGCTGCGACTTATTATTTGGGCAAATAAAGCATATACCTGATGAGCGAAGGAATAAAGCAACACTTTCAGCTGGTAAGAAGGCAGAGAGGGAATACATTTGAACTACAGATATACATTTCACAGTTAGTCCATATAATCCTCATCACTTGTGATGGGATGTAACTAAGTGCGTTTACTCAAGTACCGAACCAATACCAATTTGATTTACTTTATTTGTGTTTCCATATGGTGCTATTTTATACTACTAATACTTCTCTACTCTTACTCCGCTACAATTCAGACGGAAATGTTGTACTTTTCACTCCCCTTCATTTGTCTGACAGCTTTCGTCAGTTACTTTCATTTTCTAGTGAAAACCATATATTCTCAAATTTGGTGATTTGAATTTGATATTTGTATGCTAAACTGAAGGATTAAATGTTTCTTTGTGGGTCAAAACAATTCTCCCACTTCTTCAAGCTAAATACTGTGAAAAACAACTTGAAATAGATGGAAAACGTCACAAAGCTTTTTGAGACACCTGGTTCTCACAGGACAGCGACGCTACAAACATCTGGCCTTCTGATCGTCTACATCACTGGAGATCACACCACCCAACAGTATATAAAGTAGTTAAATTAGCATAACCTTAAATACACTTTCATGCAGCAGTAATATGAATCCATAAACATCATAAATAATAATAAAACACAAACAGTGTGTGGTATTCGTACTTTTACTTAAGTAAAGGACCTGAATACTTCTTCCACTCTACTCATCACGAGGAGTCTTTTCGAAATTTCCTTCAGTAAATCCAATTGGTTTAATAAGATCAGCAAACATCATCAGACTCTTGAGTTTGAACTTCATTGTAGTTGTGTGTTTGACTTGTTTACTCTTGCAGTTATGTGTAGTTACTGGATATTAAAGATGTGAATAAAACACCTGCAAGTCAAGAAAATATGTGCTGGACTCCAGCAAGACAAAATATGCAGCTCAGCTTCATAGGGGCTGTTCTTGTTCCCACTTGCTGTGTGTTATCTCCCTCTCTTCCTGTTCTCACACACACACACACACACACACACACACACACACACACACACACACACACACACACACACACACACACACACACACACCTGACAAAACCTGGTGTCAAATGGGAGACCTGAGGGCAGCAGAACAAAACTCTCTACCTCCTGCTTTGTAAGTGCAACTTCAGCTGGCCCAGCCTACCTACATCACATACACACACACACACACACACACACACACACACACACACACACACACACACACACACCCACACCCACACCCACCCACACCCACACACACCCACAGCCAGCTTGCCATAATAGTTGTCCTTATCTATAGATCTGAGTCATGTTTACAGTTTTATTCTTGCCATAATGGATGCTATTTGCTTTTTTAGTGAGACAATTAATTTTAATGCACGCTGGTGTTTGAGAGTAAAATCTGACTGACCCAGTGTCTTCTAACAGGACAAAGTCCAGGTTACTATCGTACAGTAGATAAATCACACAGTCACCACTGAAAGCTGCATGTACCTGTGTGATCGGTTTTCATTTATATTAATGTGTAAAAATCACCTTCTGTCTTCTGAATGCAGCTTGGAATCAACATTTGGTAAACACCTGACTAGAAAAACCCTTCAAGTGTGATGAGTATTAGTGGCCTTCTGTTAAAAATAAAATTTCATGACACTCAAGGTTGAAAAAAAAAATCTGGAACTTAGGTGGAATCTGTGTCAACCTAACTTTCAATTTAATGCAGGAAATATATTACTCTATGCTAATGTCTCTGTATTTGTATTTCCTAATGAAATATTATAGGATAAGTTGATGTGACACCAAGTTAACCAGCTTCAAGATCAACAGCAGGTTTTCAGCTGCTTAATGCATTCATCTTTGTATTAATTAGTTACATGACAGTAGATGATACGAGATGATGTTTGTTCTTCCACCATGTTGAATTGTGATGTGGGTGACTCGTCACTCTTGCGATTTCAGTCAGACAGTTGTTTCCTGATCTGCATGATGGAGATCATTACACAAGCGGAAGTTGTCTCCGCACCAGAGGCTTTACCTCACACCGAAACTCTGTTACTGCGGCGGGCAGATGTGTGATTGGCTTAGATATGAACGGCGAGATGTTTGAGTGAAATGCAACAACTGTTTTGAAGTGTAAAAAATGACAGCAATGGGAGTACTTTGTAAAATATAACGTGATTTATGCGACATGAATTTAACAGTGTGGTGTGCAAATTTCCTACACTAGTGCTGAAAGAATACTTGAGTTTGGGCACAAAATAGACTTTGTGCAATTGATTATGATATATATATTTGATTTGATATTATTTTGGTACATGAGGATTCATCAAATTATCTTTATCGTCTAACAGAGTAGGAAAATGAAAGTGGTGTTCGTCCTTCTGGAGTTTTGGCTCTGAACTAGTCCAGTAGATCCATGGTGTTAAATCTGCGGATCAACCGGGATGACTGGTCTTGGTTTCTAATATTAGGGGTTGCAGGCTGTAGTTTTTTTCATGACAGTAGAATATGATTCCTTGTGTCTCCTGCCCGACCACTCACCCCACAGACTTCCACTTATCACGTGCTCTAACTCGTAAATGTCTCACCAGGATCACACTGTGTTTGAAATGGATACGATCCAGCTCTGAAACTCCGGATTCATACTGAATATTTGACCTGCTTGTTGGTCTGTGTTGATAGTGAGATAAACAACTGTGACAGTGACTGTAGAGAGCTCATGCAGATTCTTCAGAAAAAAAAACAAATCCTGGTTGACAAACTATCTACCACCGTTCTGTGTGTTGAGGTTGTGATCTTGTCTACTGACGAGGACGGCTTTGCTGCTGTATAAAAGTGTCAGATGGCCTCCATCTTGTAGAAAAATATTTGTTTGTATTAAATCTGTCTGTTTGTATTTCTGTACTAAAGTCAAAATCCAGCTCTAATCTCATTACTTGCAGGATGTTCTGTTGAACTAGTGGGATGCGGCTGACAGTCATATGACAGAAATGCAGTTAAACACATTTACTGACACAAAGTCAGTCACGCACTCCTCACTGAGGACTCATTTAGTGAGACAGGAATCGGTTGTATGGCTGCTGCTGATTCTGGAGCTGCGAGGATCAGTCAGTCAGTCAGTCAGTCAGTCAGTCAGTCAGTGAAAAGAAAAATCTTCAGCAACTAATTTAATAATTGATCAGTCTCTTTATTATTCAAATATAAATACAAAACATTTGCTGGTTCCAGCCTCTTAAATGTGACGATTTGGGTCCTTTTGTTTACATATGACACAATGGGGAAATCTTTGAAGTATGTTTGGGTTTAGGACGGTTGGTGTGACTAAAGAAGACATGTACAAATATTCTTGTGCTCTTGGACATTTCATTTTTTGTACTATTTTCAAACCTTTTAGCGACTAAATGATTAGTCAGAAAAAAATGGGAGATTATTTGATCATGAAAAAAACACAGGCTTTCAGGTCTAGTTTCTTCTCTTGCCATTAGTGGTGTCAGGCTTTGCAGATATTTCATGGTACATTTTCAGGTTTTCAGGTTTAGTTTTCTCTCCCACTGCTTTTTACTGAAGAAAAAGAGTTGAGAGTGTGTATATCTACCTTCCCCTTATTTCCAAGCTGACATTCAATTCAGAATAAGCTGCAGTCTATTTAGTTCATATTTAATTGTAGAAATGATGGAGCTGTAACTGATCTCTGCAGCCACATCTCCTATGCTCTTTCTTTAATGTGTGTCCAAGAAATGTCAAATAGCGGCTTCTTAATGACAGTGTGCTGATGACTAAAAGTGTTTTTGAAAATGGAAGAAACAGACTCTTCTTTGTGACATGTTTAAACACAGCATTTGAACTGTTATTGCTGCTCTGACACATTGTGATTGCAGGTGATTCCACATGTAAAGGATGGATTGAGAGGAAACTGTCAATACTGGCTCGATGCCCAGTGAGCAGTTATCAGTCAAGGACTCGTGCCAGGTTTGTTGTGTGCCAACTCTCCAACAGGATGTTGTATAGTCTACGGGTGTGTAGGAACTTCCTGTCCTACATGAGTAAAAAAACAAACAAACTGTGAAAACACTTGATGACTCAGAGCAATTAAAAATGTACTTTACACTGACAGTCAGAGTCGGTAATTAAGAATGACAGTGAGGGAGAAGATGTGCCAGAGCTTTTCTGGAGGGAGGAGTTTCAGATCAGCTTGATTATTCAGCAGGTTCTTTGGCAGATCACGAATGAAGGACTTGAAGCTGGTTGACTCATTTTCTCCACCCCACCACCGTTAACAGTAACTTCTGCGAAAGAAAGCCTGTTGATGTAGAAATGTTTTTCTTGCTTCATAAAAAGTAGAAAAACGACTTGGTGTTTGTCCATAGCCTGTCGTAGTTTAGTGTCAGTTATAATAAAAAGCACATAAAAGCAGCACAAAGTTACACTGAAATATTCCTTGGTCATAATAATCACACAATTTATTTTGTGTCCGTCTCTCATTCACCATCCTGGTGCTGTAAATGCATTATAAGACCAAAGGTGTATGAATCTCCTGCTGAAAATCTTCGCATACAAATGCACTATTTCCTCCTCTTTCAGTTATGTTTGATGGAAATGACCCTACAGGAAAAAAAAACACATGAATTTGACACATGATTGTGCACATGTAAAACATATTTTGCCCAGGGGAAGCATGTGGTTTTGGGACATTTCCACAGTGTAATGTGTGAAGCACATGTAGATTCTGATGTAAAAAAACCTTTTCTCATGTGTGGCAACAATGTGGTAAACGTGTCATTCATGTGTCCCATGTGGAAAACATGGGAAACTTGTTACCTTTTTTTTACAATTACAAAATACATTTATGACACATTTACAAAATAGGACGTCTGTTAATCAAGCCTGAAGTTTGTAATGTGCTGCTTTTCTAAAAGCAGCATTATGACATGTAGCTACACATACCATGTGTGATTGTCATGCCAACACGGCAGGTGATGACGGAATTCAGCTTATTTCTGATTTGTTCTCTATTTATGTTCTAAACTCCTACTAAAGGTGCGTGTATGTGTGTGGCATAGCAATAGAAAGTACTGGATTTCCTGTACTGTCTCCTCTAGCAAACAGAGGATAGTATTTCACTCCTCCTAACTCTTCATAGTATCTCCTCTTTCTCACTGCCTGGCAGAGAAAGTGTAGATCTCCCATGTTGTATCATATGACCCCCCCCCCCCCCATCTCTCTCTCTCTGCAGCTTTGTTTTGTCCACTGTAGAGCTTATAGTTGGCCTGTCCTCTTTCCACTCATCTCTTATTACCATAGTAGCCCGAATGGTGGAGTATTATCATCAGACAAGTTCTGTTAATATTGATTGATGTTAATTTACATTCATGTTAAACTTGTGTCATGAGTACGTTATACAGTTGTTCTTCTGTATGTTATCACATGAGTCAAACAGTAGTTTTAGACAAAGGCCATTGTCTGTGTTTGAGAGGTCCTGGAAAGATGATGCAATTGAAAACAGTTTTTTTTGGTGAGTGGTGCCATGTTGACATCATCAGTGGGGGGATCCAGCCTGGGAGAGAGGCTTTTCTGTTGACCGTGCAGTGCATGAATCAGCAGTGACTCTGCAATGGAAAAGAGAGGAGAGGCAGCCTTTCTATTCAGCCTGCTTAATAATTAGCTTATTTAAAAAAAGACAAAGAGCTTTGAGACCGGATGAAGAGCTGTCTGCACTAATATCGTTTTAATAATGCTGTAACATTTATGATCTTGTTTGGCCATTTCTGCAGCCACTTTTTTGGGCCTATTTCCACCTGATTTCATATTCCTCTATTTAGTGCTGAATAACTTAGCATGGTTAACAGCTCAAATTGAAGAGAGTAGGAAGCATAAACTATTCAAATTATAATTTATTACCGTGAAAATGTAGGCCATTTAATACCCTTTTAATGCTTATTGTTTTTTACTTAAGTTCTTTGTTTTACAGTGAGCCTAATAATGTATGAGGTTATTTACAAAACTCTTGACACATCAACAGTAACCAAGTTATCTCCTTTTGTCCATATGTGTGTAGCGGCGGCTGAGCTCCGCCCTTTGTGAAACACACAGAGAGCAGAGGACATAAACCAACGGGGACATAGTGAAAACCTGACTCCACCACAGGCCTGTCAATCAAATAGACACGCCTACAAACATAATTCTTTTTGATGTCTAATATCGAACTAGTGACAGAATTATTTTCAAATAGACCTCCAGAAAACGAATAAGAAGGAGTGACTTTAGCTAACAACGCCAAAATGAGAAGAGGAAAATATTTATCCACATTGTATTTCATGAGCAAAGTTGAATGGGACTCTATGGAGCTGGAGGCTTTTTGGAGCCAACCTCTAGTGGCCATCAGTGGTATTGCAGCTTAAGGCACTTCCTCTTTGACCTCATTGACCTAATTTTTCAGACACGAAAGCTATGTCCATTTTTATATAAAGTCTAAGATTTCACATAAAACCATAAATGTGAACCTTGTGGTGGAGCAAGAGGAAGTTGTGATGTTGCAGTACAGTAAATCATTGTTGGGATAAATCTAAAGATACCAATCTCATTCACCATTTGAATACCCACAAATGTTTCCGTTTTGTGCTTAAAATCAGATGAAATTGTCTGTCTGCAGTAAATAGTAGTAAACATACTGGCAGTAGTTGATCCTCTCACCTCAGTTAAGCCGGAGCTGCTGCGCCTGTACATTTTAAGTGTTTTAAGTGGCCTATGTGCCACATTTATGTGTGGTTTACTTTTGGCCTTTCTCACACTCTCTAGGGACTGGGTGGTGTTTGTGTGTCTTTATGTGCCAGGGTTGGGGCTGCAGCCATAAACCACCTTCTCCCGGTTACGTAACAAAAATGTAAAATCCGCTGGGATCGTGTGATGCCGCCCCTCTGGCATGTTACAGATTTTTGCCAATAAAAAAATAGACTTACTGTGTCAGCATCCGCCACTAATGCGTGAATCGTGCATGTCGATAAATAATTGACATCACAGTGGCTATTTGTCACTTAAAAGCTGACCGGGCTGATGAGTGCTTGTGTATTTGTTTACAATTCACGCCTATGAATGTGATGAGTGTGTGTTGCTGTCCTGTTGCAGTGCTCACAGTGAGACGGACAAAGGAGTCCTTCTGTCCAGCGTGTGCAGGGAAAAAGAATAGCTTGGTGTGTCTCCTTGTTGTGGGCTTCTCCTGTGACACTGTGGGCTCCAGTCAGCTACTTTACAAGGTGGTGGGTGGACTGTGTCCTCGTGTGTCCGTGTGAATCGCATTTTATTCATTCATACTGCCCCTCTCCTGCAAAGGGCCCCTCAGGCATTCCTACCCCAGCCCCCAGACCTGGCTCGGAATAATGTCACGCCAATTCACATCCAGCGCTGGAAGTTGCTTCCGGTTGTGGCCCACTGTAGGTTATTGATTCGGCAGGGCAGAGTGTTATATGCTTTTAAATTGTGTTTTTGTATTAAATCCTCTGTGTTCGATTTGGAATTGTGCTCCTAAGTGATTTTATTGTAGATTCAATAAAAAAAAAAAAATCAAACTTATTCAACTGCAATGTTTTCAGGTATTATGACGTGAGTTACTCATCTCTGTGGTTAAGTGGCTTCAGGTGTTTCCAGCACTCTGTTGGGTCATGTGTGAGTGGGTGGATAGTTGTTTCTAAGCGCTCAGCCTCGGCTTCACCTCAAAAGATGTAAAGTTTCATTTGTCTTGAAATAGACTCGTGAACTTTAAGCCAAACTGTTTGATTTGCATGAAAATAGTTAGATAATGTACTGTATATATGCAGTATGTATCAGGTACGTCTTCAATTTATCTCGATTGTTTGGCCTACCATTTCTTAAACAATGAATGGACACACTTTCAATTTTAAAAGAAGTTGTTTCTTGTCGCATACAGAGACATTTTTCCAGGCAATTTTCAAGAATGGTTGTTTTTGATCGATTTTCCGTAATCTTTTTTCTTCAGTGGTAGGAAGTGTTGTGCTTGCTATCATGCTCTGTGAGTGTGTGTCTGCAGGGGGCCCTCCGGGGCAGTGAAGGTCTTCTCTGTTGCAACCCTGTAAGCCCCTCCAAGGTCCTGGCTCGGTTAATTCTTTCATCACTGAGGGTGCAGAAAGATCCACGGTGCTGCCTCTCTCAGGGCGTTGAGACGGCAATGAGGAAAGCTCATAACAGTCAGACTTGTTTTCCTGACTCTACATAATGCTTCATGAGAAGAAACAGAACTTAAACGGGATCATTTTTTCCTTCATGTTTTTGTTGGTTTTTCAGCTAGCTCCAGCTACAAACTCCTGGGTTCGTGTTCATCAATGGATGGAGATGAAATCATGTGAGCGTCCGTCCACCTTGCAGTGCCGTGGACTCGTAGCTCGGCGAATTCTCACCTCGATGGACTGGGGCCCTCGTCTGTGTGAGGTTGACCTTCTGTCATCAACCTGAGAGGAGAAGACGTTGGACAGAGAAGCAGCTTTCTGTGGTGTGAATAAGACAGGTAAGAAGTTTAGTTGTTAGTGTACATATGTAGGACTGTATGAATGTCTTTTCTGGGTGTGACTGTGGGCTGTGTAAAATGTCATCATAGTGTACACTGCTTAAACACACGCAAGTTTGAGTTGTGTATTTGAATGTCTATCTGCCACACTTTCTGTTTGCTGTTCTGCCTGTGTGTGTGTGTGTGTGTGTGTGTGTGTGTGTGTGTGTGTGTGTGTGTGTGTGTGTGTGTGTGTGCCGGCTATACAGACATGAGATCATGCCAAACAGTAACTGTGCTTTGGTCCACAGACCGACTCAGTGTAGGCCTGAAAGAGAACTATTCACCTTTTGAATTGCGGAGGATCAAACTCCGGGGATGATGTCATCTGCGGACACACTGTTGGTTTTTCTTGTGTATGTGTGCAGAAATTATGGCAGAAAGAAAACAGGATTTTTGTATTTTTTTGAAAACCCTGTGTGTGTGTTTTTTTCCTTACAAAAGCAAAAGATGGATGTGGTTGACCGTTTCCTGTTCTGGGCTCATGTTTGTGTTTCTAAACATTCTCTACTTTTGGGCCACAGTCACTGAATAACAATTCTTTGCAGATGAGGTAGAGCAGGAGGAAGTGAGAGTCACACTGGCGGCTTTAATAGAAACCTCTCTGTTCATCAGGCACAAACAGACCCACACACAGGATGCCGGCCAGCCAGACACTCCCAAACAGGTGTCTGAAGAGAGAAATGATAATGGAGTGTGCGTTGGACGGCTGATGTGTGGTGGAGGGAAAGTGAGAGGAGATGTGTTCAGTATTTGTTGCCTGTGACTTTAGGAATGGTGCCAACATGCCTTTGTGTGAGTGGGCGCACTCGCAGACGCTTTACATCTTCTTTTGTTTCGTGAATACCACACAAATGAGCGAATGTTGCTATCAGGCTGCTTGTTTACATATCAGAGGCAGATCATCAGTGTTTAGGTCTGTGAATGACTCTGTAATTGGAGCAGTGTTGAGCTGCAGCCTTGATAAAGATGCTTATCTCACAGAACTGTTAAAATCAGGCCTCCTCCAAGAAAAACTTTACTTTACATACAGCAGTAAATAAAATAGGCTCCCTCTGTCTGGCTACAACATCAAAACCAAATGCAGTAATGCAATATATCAGTATGTGCTGCCTAATGAGCACTTTTACTTTTGTTACGCTCATTGGGGATTGATGCCAACATACATTTGCTTAAAGGAGCAGTGTGTAGGATTTAGTGGCATCTGGTGATGAGGTTGCAGATTTCATCCAACTGAACACCACCTACCTCTCTTCTTCAAGCGTGTAGCTGAATCTACAGGGGCTAAGAAACTTGTCAAAACGCAAAAGTCTCTCTGTGGGCTACCGTAGAAACATGGCGGTGCAACATGGCATACTCTGTGGAGGAGGTCCTGCTCCCTATGTAGATATGAAGGGCTGATTCTAAGAGAATTAAAACAATGAATCTCAGTTTCAGGTGATTATAATGAAAACACAATTATGAATGTTATATTCCATTTCTGCCACTACATCCCCCTGACTCCTACACACTGAACCTTTAATATTAAATAACTAGAACAGATGATAAGAGACAACCTGGTATTCTTTCTTAACATCTAAGTCTTGAATATTTGGACAGTTTGGATACATTTTTTCCCCCTCTGTGCTTCAGCATATTCAGTTGGAAATAAAATAATGCACACAATCTTGGTCTGCATCAGAGATACAGGACAGCCATTTGAACACACTTTTAGATCTAAATTGTGGTGGGTGCCCTATTAACACAATTAGCCACAAATCACAGCAGACCAGTTCCTGTATCTACTTGGAACCAAAGTACTGTTCTCATGACATCCCTACAGAAAAGCACTGGTCCAAGAATGACCCCATGTTTCCTAGAAAGGTAGTGATTGAGTTACTAAAACGCAGGATTTGACAGATCCTGACAGACAGAAAAAAGGATGGACATAGTGTGTGTGGCTAGACAGAACGGGCCAAAACTGGAGTTGGAAAGCAAAGAGGAAGCTCCCAGAATAGCAGCAGCGATCAGCAGCGTGCTTTTTGTGGACGGTGTCTCTGAATGCTTGGGGGGCTTTGGGGGCCCAAACTGACAGAGGAGAACTTGGAGGAGTCGGAGTGTATGTGTGTGGGTGTGAGAGAGCGCATAGTGTTATTTTAACCATGAACCTGCATCCGGCTGTCACACCATACCCCTCCCCTCCCCTCCCCTCCCCTCCCCTCCCCTCCCCTCCCCTCCTCTCCTCCCCCTCCCCCCTCTGTCTCAGTTAATCTACCTGCGGACCAGTTGTCACACGCCTCGCTGTCTTCTCCAGTTTTCCTGTACTTTCACCGTTGGCTGTTTGCATCAGGTTTTCTGATGAAGTGACCCTGCAATAAATCACCTTGTGAGACTGTTGACTCAGCCACAGAAGACTGCAGCTTCTCTTAGCTTTAAATTCAAGCTCTGCTTTCACACCTGGAGGATAAACCTCAGAGTACTGACTAGTATCTGCTAGTAAGTAGTTTTATAAGAACAGTCTGACATGCAGGATGTCCACACATTGTCTCTACTAGTGCTATGGACAATATCATGATATCTTTCACGAAACACCGCCATATCAATATTGTGATAATATTGTAGGGACAACTACAACTATTTGTGCTTTATCAAATATGAATCAATAAATATTCATGAAGAAGAGCAGTCTGGTAAGTTCATAAGATTACATCCTTTCCTGTAAGGCAGCCTTTAAAACCAGGAAAAAAGCACACTAAGGCCATATTACGATATCAAGTCTCATATTGTAATATCGATGTAATATTATTATATTTCCCAGCTTTCGTCTCTCCACCTCTGACATGATTAATTACTGCTTTTAGATAAGTTGTCTCTTTAAAGGGAAATTTCAGGGCATCCTGTGGCCTTGTAGAAGAGTGCTATAGAGCCACAGGAGAGAAATATACAATATACTGTAACTGTAAAGACTAGTGGGGACTATTGTTGCATGTCATATCCCCATTCACTCCTTGTGCATTTATTGTGTGCGTATCTGTCTCTACCAGTTTCAGACTAGAATTACTATGCCGCGGTTGTATCTCCTCGCCAACCAGTCAAGTTGTAGTTTACACCCACGTCCGTCCAGACTCATATCATACATATAGTGGAGTATGGGGGTGTGTGACTGCCACAAATCAAGAGCATGCTCTTTGAATTTGACAGCGTGATTTATTACAATATTTAACTGTGAAAACAGGAAATCATGCTCTCAAATTGAAAACGCATGCTCTTTGAAGGCATTCGGCCAATAAAGCTAATTCTGAAAGAACACAAAGTTGTAGCCGTGATAGTAGACAATGCTCCAAATATGGATGTCGATGCAGAAAAGCTACACATTTTAAAATGTGGAAACTTCACACATCTTCAACCTGACAGCACAAAAGATCTAAAGAATCAGCGCAGTTTCAAGATGGACTGCCCAGATTATTGTCACCAATTCAGTATCAGACTAAATGTTAAATATGGTCACTGTTTGCCCTTCTGTTCCTGAGTTCTGGTGTTGAATAATGTTCGGAGAAGTGTTTCTGGAGAACATTATAACTTCACTGTGAAGTTGACTTTTGACTTTTTGGATCTTAAATGAATCATTTCCTTTTCTCCTGAAAAAAAACATTTGTTTGAACTTTTGTCATAATTAGTGTGTGAATTCTTGAGTTGGGGCCACAAACATGTTTTGTGAAGTCAGTGAAACTTTGACCTTTGGTCACTAAAAACAAATCAGCTCATCTTTGAGTCCAAGTGGAAATTTTAGCCAGATTTGAAGAAAGTTCCTTAAGGTGTTCCTGAGTTATCGGATGCCTGACAATGGGACGGTCAACCCCAAAGCATAATGTCTCCAGATGTATAAAAAGAAAAGTTCTGTTATTTCTCAGTCGAGGTGCTAGTCTTATATTTGGTCCATTGATCACGATTTTACACACCACCTTTGAAGAGCGTTCCAACAAACCTCAGGGTAACGGAGTTAATCTCGAACATTCATCTTTGATTGTACCCCAAAATAAACAAAGAGTACGGCCCTCAAGAAATCACTGCAATTGTTGTAGCGGACTGCATAGTGGATCCACTTCATGGCAAAATATCAGCCGACTGAAGAATGTATGTCGTCACATACAAACACAGAGTTGAGGCCAGAGGGTACAGTGTATATTGTTGTCTCTTATCTGTTGTTACTCTGCTCAGTTACACACTCCCGAGTGGAGGGGACCGGAAGAGCAGCTTACATATTGACAAGGCGCATGCACGCGCGCACGCGCACACACACACACACACACACACACACACACACACACACACACACACACACACACACACACACAAGCACACATGCAGACGCAGACACAGACACAGTCACACAGTATTGTAGAGAGTGATGATGCAATTCTTCTGGCAAGTCCTTGACAGAGCTCACAGCACCGCCCACACACACTTGCACACCAACATGCACTGTGCCCTGCTTTACACACAAAGAGAAAACTTTTCTCTCGTCCAGGCAGCAGCAGTGAACAGAGAATAAGAAAAAGACCTTCAGCCTCCAAAAAAGTCATCGATAATCCATTTTTAAAGAGTTAAAAGTTTGAAAGTTTACAGGTTTTTCATGAATTTGACGAGTGTATGTTGGCTACTCTACGTGTTATTGTCATGTTGCAGTTGTTGCGGGCTGCGGTGATGGTGTCAGTTTGAAATCATTAAGCTGGCAGTTCACATTTTACCATTGCCAATCTGAAGGATAAGCGTGCCACTATCATCCTGGGGGAGGGGGGGGGGGTTGTGGGCTTTCTCTAAAAATAGAAGAGATTACATCCCTGGAAGCTGCAGACAGACATTACAGAGAATTATTAACATGTAACCTGGCATCAGTTTGTACTGTAGTCGGGAGACTTTCCCACTTGCTGAATCACTTGACTCACGTACTATCTATTGTCCTACCTAGCCTTAAAACACTCTGAAAATGATGAAAATTCCTTTGAATGTCCAACAGGGATTTTAGACACAAAATTTGAACTGAAGCAACATTTCAAATAACTCTGTGTCACCAGACATGAATCAGTACAATCCACAATTTAAGAGGTGTTTTTAAAGTAGCAAATTCCAGGTACACACCAGATTAAAAAAAAGAAATTAAAAAAAAAATCAGGCTTGGGCTTCTTACACCTGCCTGAAACATGAATACAAAATGCTGTAAGTGCTGCTTTTCCTTCTCACGCCCTCAGACTGCCCCCGTGTGGCCAGATGGAGTAATGATAAAACACATCAAAGATTATTCAGATATGTTACAATAGAGTGAATGGAACTGCTTTTCTCCCTGCACCTTAAATTACAAGTGAGAATTAGCACAGAGTCAGTGAGGTGTCTGACAACATGCTGTGCTTAAAAAGATATTATCATTACATTTAGTTCAGAAGAAATTCTATTTTACGAGCTTCAGGTGCTTAATGAAAAGGTTGAAGGGAATTATTTTGAGCAGCAATTAGTTGAATAAACAATTCGTTGATCTGAAAATATATTGATAATTTATCATTTTAATCAGCATTTGCTAGTTTGACCATCTCAAATGTTAAACTTTGTAACTCATACCTCTGGGTTTAGACGGTTGGCCAATAAAATTAGTAATTTGGATACCATGAATTCCTATACGTTTCCAATATGATGGGAAAATCTGAGCATAAATTTATTGCTATTTTTTTTTCATGTTTTAAAGGCAAAGTGGTTATGGAATAATTATTGCTGGCCCTTAACATTTGTCAAAGCATGAAAGTTTTTTTTTGTTCTTAACATCCACCATTCAGCTCTTTGCACATCCAAAATCCACAATATTTTGTACATTTGTACTTGTACTGTTTATTCGACCTGTATATATATATATATATATATATATATATATATATATATATATATATATATACATATATATATACACACTACTATGAATTTTTAACTTTTAATTTTATTGTATTTTTACATTGTATTTTAATGTATCTGGCTCCTATGACACTTTAATTTCCGTCCAGGAATTGATAAAATGTATTAAATCTTTTTTAATACAAATTTAATAAAAAAGATAAATGATAGATATAAGATAATACAATAAACTTGCATTAAACTGTTCAGTGCTATCTGTAATGTTCATTACATCAGACAAAACTTTTCACTTAAGTAAAACTTCAACCAAATTACTTTAAAATTAAAGTAACAAAACAAGATTATGTCAGAACTATCGTGTAAACATTGGTAAATGATAATATTGATTGATATTATATTATTGATCATAGTGCAGTTTAAACCGAGAAGCCACAGTATGTGGGGGATCTGCCTTTATTCCCAGATAGCAGGGTTGGCATGTGAGCTGAGAGTGTGAATGAGTCAGTATGTTTGGTGTCACTTCAATGTCACCACAATGTCACACACACACACACACACACACACACACACACACACACACACACACACACACACACACACACACACACACACACACACACACACACACACACACACAGCCCCTGGCATGATGTATGGGCTGGCATCCAGATGGCAGTGAAACACAGAGAGCTTTAGCTGCTGCTGATTTGCATACCTCATCACCTGTGACCTTGGACCAAACGCACACTAAGTGAGACACCGGGACCCTCGTCCCGCTCTCTTCTCCCCTAATCCAGCCCTCCGCTGCTCTGACCGGCCTGGTGTTGCCCCGCAGGCTTTAGATCACCCTCTTAAATCCCACCTGTTTAGCCAGCAGGAACAGGGGAAAGCCTACACCACGAACACTCACGTGTCCCCTTCAACACTTCCTAGAAAGTCGACATGAGAGCTGAGGGTTATAAAGCGGGGAGGGCTAGCTGTCTCTCAGTCTCTGTCACATTCACACTCACCTATATTCTGTCTTTGTCTCCTCATCTCTGTCAAACACACCTCTGTCCACAGTGGATTTGTAGTGCGTGCCTGTTCCCCTCTGTTTCAACTGAAGTGTAAATCTTTCTACGAAAGGGGTGATGAGAGAGGATTTGTTGGGGATAATATTTCTCCTGACGACTCAGTATGAAATATTGCGAGTGAATGGAGGTCGTTATGAGGTTTGAATCTGTGCTTGAACCTGATTGATTCCAACCGAGCCTGCTGGGTTCAGGCCAGGGGACAGGCCATCTTTCAAGAACACCTTTTTCATTGAGGTTACGGTTTTGGACTGACTGCCTTCAAGCTGCAAAGTTTCTTTGTTTATCTACACATATACAGTCAGTTTGTATTTAAGCTCACTGCCTTGTCAGATTAGTTAGAATCAAATACACTTACTCAGAAATATATAGATACAAAAATAATATAAATAATTAAATCTTCATGTGCCGAGTTGAGATCTATTTCTTCGTTGCCCGAAGGAGGAACAAAATCTGCCATCTCAATCATATAGAAAATATAAAAAAAAAAAAAATGTTGTTTTCTGTTCTCCTACTTACCAGGAACCATGCAATTTTTATTTGTATTCTTTATTGATACTTTTAAACTCGACCTTATTTATGGCTACAATAATGACACTTCTAGTGTCAATTATTTTGGTTTGTCCTTTTTCAATGAATCTAATTCCTGCACGATGAAATTAGAGCCTCATTGATTCTGGTTTTTTTTGGGGCCAGTGACATTAAAAGAAAAAAAAAGACACATGATAAATACAATGAAAAATGCATTGTCTAATTTTACAGAGCCTTTATGACATCTTTGAATTGCATTGTTTTGTCCGACCAACTTTAAAATATTTTTTACGATGAAACAAAAAAAGCAGCAAATTCTCCTATTTGAGATGCCGGACTGTTTTGTGGCAGTTCAGTCTCGATAAAGGATTAATAAAATAATATGATACGACTGACTGGTTGTTCCAATGTTGAAACTAGTTGCAGCTCCAGTTTATATGTTCACCTTAAAGTTTTGGGAGCTCGAAGCATCATAGACATAGAAAAACTCTTTTTGTGTTTAACAGCTGCATGACCTTTTTCTAAAAGACACTGAGAATTTTCTGCTGCTTTTTCCAGAAATGAGGTGGCGGCAACATCACATTTGCACTTGAAAATCGTTCTGAGCTTTCTCAGCTGCTGGGTTGGTGGTGAGGATTTAAGGAGAGGAAAGAGGTTTAGTTTTGACTGATGCACACACATCAGCGGGCAGGTTTTCAGCCCACTGCTGCTCTGTTGATGGTAAAGGTAAAAATATAACTGAACAGAAATGCTGAGGGAGCCGCTGCACCACACCCAGACCACAGCGACCGATGACACTTTTACTGTGTCAGCGTTTTCCCAGGAGCCCTGACCTCAGCACAGCCGCAAAGTCATTGGTCAATCTTAACGTGTTCTTTTGTTTCGCGGAGTCGTGAACCATGTGGTAGTTCTCACTCTGTCGGTTTTCACATACACTAAGTTGAAGTCATCGGCTAAGTCAACAAGATTTGATCTCTGACCACAAGTTGTGGGTGGGTGTTGCTACTATCACCTAGAAGAAGAAATATTTATTTTTACATGTGTGCTTTGTAATATCGGGGGATCAAAGTAGTTGTGCAAAGAATTCATGTGGAGTCTGAGCAGAAACAGGTCTGTAAACGCATCTCAAGTTTAACTATCGCTCAAGAAACCCACTTTTGATGCATAAATTATTGACTGTGAAGCAATGTTAAAGTGTTATTATCAAAATAGCTACTTTTTCTTTACCTGTAAAAACATTATTTGCCAACATTTCCAGGTACAAGTGGAGGGTCTTTGTAGGTCACAAGTTCTCGCAGAGTCGAGAGAAAATCGTTGAAATGCAGGTCAGACTAGCCAGGTTTTTTCTCAGTTAATTAATTAACTGTCAAGCCTATAAATTGTCATAAAAAAGTAAAAAATTCCACCTTAGTTCCCTGAAGTTTAAAGTCTTGTTTTGTCTGACACCAAAACATATTCAGTTAGAAATGATAAGAAAATCCTCATGTTGTAGAGACTGCAACCAGAAAATGTTAAATATAAAAAAATAAAAAATTTGATTGATCAATTATCAAAACAATTGCTAATTAATTACTGTATCAGTCAGTTGGCTAATTGATCAAATGATTCTTGTGAGTTCACCAATTTTATAGAGAAGCAATAATAAATAGTTGTGGATATACAGAAACTACAAATATTGTATTTAAATTAAAATCGTTGCAATTTTACCAAAACATATAATGCATAAAATGAAATAAAAAATAATGGCAACAAGTTTTTTTTGTTTTTGTTTTTGTTTGGTTTGGATACATGGATAAAAAAAAAAATGTTTATGTTATTAATCGTTTTAAAAAAAGAAAAGCTGAAGCCTTGAATTTAGGCTTTGGTAACGGACGAGCATTAGTTATTTGCTCTGGTCTCAAAAATGTATTTAAAATGTAAAAACTATTCAATGGATTAAAAGTATCATATCGTATCGTATGATACGAACGTATAAGTTTATGTCTGTAGTCCTTCAATCATCTAATGATTTCAGATGCGGAACCTTTTTTTTTACACTTTTTGTACAGTCTATCAAAGCCAATAATATATATGATAAGAAAAAGACAAAGAAAGTGTAATACTTTCCACAGAATCACACACATACAGAACACCATACCCAGCAGTGCTGCACTGTACAGTTACTACCCTGATTATATTTCCACCCTCCGAGCCGTGCATCAGTAGTAGACATCAGGGATTTGATCCAGCTCCTGTTGAAAAGCTTACTGCTGCCCCCAGAGCCTGCGCTCTACCCACCAACGGTCGTAAAGAGACAGGAGGGACCCCGCAGTCGCAGCGCTTTCAGTCTGTCAGGGCTTTAAACGGCCTCTTAGAGGCAGGTTTGAAAGAGGCTGCGATGTTTGTGCTGGGAGCGCTGCATCGTTCCACCCACACGGCCTGTCTGCTGTGCTTCTCCTTGCTCTCTATCATGGGGACGGAGAAGGCGTTTACATGTTTTAACAGGCTCAGCTTTAACTTCCCCTGACACACAAGACGGCTGACAAATGAAGCTACTCGGGTCAAAGGTGGAGGCCTCAGACTTTGTCTATTAAAAGGGGTTTTCCAGGTTTCTGGAGCAGAGTTTTTGAAATGTGGTCGGTAATGGTCTCGGGGAGATTCAAGATTTGTGTGTGTGTACTGTATTTAAATATGTATACATAGAGAGATTTTATGGGAGTTTATTCTTGCAACTCTCTGGCAAATAAAAAACATACCTATACTAAGTCACTAAGAGGCATCCTGGCTGAGCATTGTGTGATTATTATCCACATATTCAAAGAAAAGCATTTTGTTCTACCGCTATTTTTTCTTTTAACAGTTTTTTAATGACATGCTGTTCAGCTTTAACCTCACATCTAACCTTGCCACACAGTCTATAATGGAGTGTGTTAAGTTCTTGTACATTTCACATTTGATACAATAGACTGATTTAGACTATGTGCTGGAATTTCCAAAAAACACCTTCACCAAGGTAGTATCTCTAACAGAACAATGCTGTGTTGTTTAACACTGTGTTGTAGTGTTGTTGTCCATGTCTCTACATGTCTCTACATGTCTCATGAACTGAGGGAGTGTAAAATGTTTAGCAGCAGTGTTTGTGGAAATATATTAGGGCTGCACGATTCTGAATCAAATGAGATGTATGATTTTTTTTGTTTGTTAGAATTGAGATCACTATTCTCTCACGTTTTTCACGATAAATGTTTTTTTCATTAATTAATCTGATACAGAAGACAGTTAAAAGTACGGTGCCTAATATAGGACATTAGATGTTCTAGTCAAATATTGACAGTAATATAAATTTTGAGATTAATCAAGGAAGCCTTGGAAATTGTAGTATCAATAAAATGCTACGGAGTCTAATAACACACTGGTGACTTCAATAACTACAGACTTCAGATCATTTATCATTACAGATGAACCCCTTACAGAACACATTTGATGACATGGGTTTTTGCACGTTTCTGTAAGGGACCTGACAGAGAAGATTGCATCGTATTTAAACAACAGGCAAATAATAACAAAAACTACAATGTCTGGTAGTTTTCCCTGCAGCTGCGAGCAGTCCTGCGAGGTGCATGTAATTGTCAGCGGGCGGGCAGAACTCAGCATGATATCTGTCATAATACCTACATATCAACCTTGGACAACAGAAAGGGAACGCTCTGTTTTAGGCTTAATCAATCACTGAACTTAAAAACAATCAGCTCCAGTCTCTTGTCTCTTATTTAAATTTTGGACCACTATTTTTCTGACCGTTGTCTTTTTGTCGGTGTCTCTCACGTTGGATTTTCTTTGCTGCCGGTATCGTTGTAACTTAATAATGAGATCACATAGAGGCAGGTTTTGAGATTTTATTATGATTGTAATGTATATTGGTCAAATGCATTTATAATACGTTGAATTTCTGTTCTCATTGGCAGTGGGGTGCATCATGAACATGGTGGGCTGAGACAGCGCGAGTCAGTATTATATCATTTACAATGGAGATGGTGTTAAAGCGGTGCAATGGAGATATTTCCTGAGAAACTGCTGCTGCCTGACTGTCCATTCAGTTTCTATACATGAATACATGAATGGAAGAAAAGGAGATGATGGTGATTTGGGATTCAGCTGTAAGACAGGGCGGGTAACAATAAAACAGCACACCCCACAGAGAAGAAAACAAAGCCCTATCCATAAAGAGGGAGGAAAGAGGAGGGGTCAGCCTGTAACAGCTCGTTGGTACATGAATGACTTGTTTATGGCAGTGAGAATTTGATGGCCGTTGTTTGCAGTCCCCTTAAAACCTGCAGAAAATATGTGCTTAAAGATATACTAATATTATATCCATTGGTAAATGTGGACATGCTGGGCTCTGTGTAGCTGTGTATTATATTTGCATTCATGCAAAATGTATCTGGTGCATGTGTGAGACTACAAGCTCTCTCAATAGCGCCGGCCGGCCTCCAGAGGAGCAGATTCAGCGACAGAGCAGTGGAGAGGTGAAGGAAAGAGAGCTCAACACGAATGTTGTTCAGTGGGCTGCGAATAACTGGCCTGAGGACATCGACGGGGCTGGAACGAGCTCGGAGAGAGAGGGAGGGGAAAGAGGGAGCAGGAGGCAGAAATGAGATGAGAGGAGGGAAAAACAAATGAGGGCAAGTGTTGCGGATCGGGGAGAGGAAAGGATTAGGAGTGACATGCACTGTGTGTGTGTGTGTGTGTGTGTGTGGGGGGGGGGGGGGGGGGTGCATGACTCAACACACTGTCATTTATATCTGATAAAGATTTGCTCAGTGGCATCAGTGGTGCCAGTCACACTTTAACTTGGGAAAGACCAGGAGGGAGACACACACACACACACACACACACACACACACACACACACACACACACACACACACACACACACACACACTGTTCTTTTATTCTATTTTCCTCTCCATCCAGATGTCCACTCAGCAAGGATCCAGATGGCCTGGATACCCTCCCTATAGTGGAGAGGTGCTTTTGACACACACACACACACACACACACACACACACACACACACACACACACACACACACACACACACACACACACACACACACACACACACACACACATAAAGCAGCATGGCCATGTTTTTCTGCCTCTGAGGGAAGATTAACTCTCCTCATTAGGCTCACCCGCCTCTCGCTCTCGTTCCTCCTCTCCCTCCCTCCCCTTTGTCGGTCTGCCTCGTCCTCATTGGCTGTTTCTATCAGGACCGCTGCTGACTGGATCGCTGTGGCTACAGGACACGGGAGCGGGGAAGAGGTGGAATGGGGTTGATGTTGCCACGGTAATAGAGGAGGCGACTATTCACCAAATCGCCAAGCTGGGGCTGAAATGGAAAAAAAAAAAAACAAGCGGAGGGTTGCAGAAAGCGGGTTACAGGGTGAGAGGAGGGGGAAAAACAATAACAACAACAGCAAGGGATTAGGCATCGACCGAGCAACTGGCAAGTCCATTTAGGACAAAGCAGTATCAAAAATCCTCCTAGACTTCAGCCGTCAGCATCAGAGCTGAGCTGCTAGTCCGATTGGATGGCTGATCCAGGGGAAAAAAAAAAAAAATATATATATATATATATAGAAGCACACAAAGGAGGAATGAAATGAAACAGGTAAAAAAATGAAGAGCAGCTCCTGGATGTTAGCTGCTGTGATATTTCCCTCCTGTCGATGAGCGAGAAGAGGTAAACTGGCCGGGGTGATGCCTGGGGCAGAGGAATAGAAACAGAGAGAGAGAGAGGGAGAGGAGCATCGCTGGATGTGAAGAGCATGCGTCAGCAGTAAGGCAGGGTGAACAAGAGAGAGAGAGAGAGAGAGAGGGAGAGTGTGTGAGCGCGCAGGAGGGAGATTGAAGGTAGAGGTTGATGGGACGACACAAATAGAGCCTGCCGGATTTGTCACCTTCTGTGCCACACCTCGGCCACATCACCCTCCCTGATTGCAGCAGCTCAGAGGCAGGACTTCCCTCATCTCAGGGACAACAGCGATCATCAGTTTGGAATGATCAGCTTCACACCCCATCTTGGAAGCTACTGAGACACTAAAAGGGACAAACTGGATATTTCTCCTGAAGAGCAACAACCCCTGCCTGCACACAACAATGCAAGAACTGAGCCTGTGTTCATCCTGCGTGGAGAATTATTGTCTGCAGCTTCAGAGACCATAAAGACAATCATCTGTGTTTGGACAGACAGCTCTGTCACTGAACGCTGTTGCAACTGTTTAAAAAATGAGGAACTCATTGTCCGGCCATTTTCAACGAATGCTGACTCAACCTAAATGACGAAGACAATGAAGGTGATGCTGCCGGATGCGAAGGAGCGACAGCGTAGTTAGCTGAATGAAGACATATTGTGCCGAGATCATGCGAAACAATGCAACCCTGCTGTGTGAATGACATACTGTACTCGTCTTCCTTGATGACAGCGTGGACCTCGAAGCGAGCTGGCTGACTGACTGACTTCGTGCGTGGGTTGCTCACCGACTGGAGCGGCGGCTGTTCGAGGAATTTGAGGACACGTAGCCCTGGGCAGGCAACGGCCGGGCGTTGCATCCCTACGATGGGGGAGACGGCGGACTACCAGAGACTGCAGGAGACGGCAGAGTCCGACTACCAACGCCTGCCCAGCGATGACGAAGAGGTTAGACCTTGACAGCTCCCTCAATTATACAATAGTGGTGTTCCTCCTGCGAAGCTTTAGACAGATGACAGATAAACAGCGAGCAGCCATTTCAGCAGGTACTATGAATCCCGTCAAGGGAAAATTAAACAATGTGAGCTGATCTATGGCTTTGTTGTTGTGGCGTACAAGGTGGGTGTATCTCTCACTGTCCAGAAATTCATCCATGGAAATATGCATCAACTGTGGCAACAGCTTGAGCAGGTGTCGATGAATTAAGTGATGCACTTTTATTCTGAAGGAACATTTTCTTTATTCCTGTGAAAGGACGTTTTACTCCTCAGCCTGTGTCAGGGGTTTTCAAGATTTTTTTGGTGAGTTATTTCTGGTCAGTTTGCGTATTAATAGCGTGTGATGGATTCACGGCAACTCACCAATAGTATGGTAATTAACAGTAATATTTTCAGGATAAATGTAAACTTATCTGTATGTGTTGCTATGGTAATGACACACACGTAACTACGCTGGTCACGGGGCTTTCCAACAAACAAACAAAGTGCCAGCAAACAGATTATTTCGGTGTTGGTCCATTTACTGTTGTTGTCGTTGTCCTCCGTAGTGCCAAAATCTACTCTCTCTAGTACAGTAGCACTGCTAGTGGTAGCATAGTTTCCACTCACTTTGTCACTCTGAAAATGATGTCGTCATTGTTTGTTGCTAGTTACGTAAAATATCCACCAGAGCATCCAGACTGAAAAACATCCTTAGAAATCCGATTGGAATTGCACCTCCGAATGTGGTTTAGATCTATTTGCAAAAAAAAAAATATCGCACTCCATGGTTTTTTTTGTTTTTTTGCTCTCCAGACTTTAAAAAAAAAATCTATCCTGATATGACAAAAAACTGATTTGTTCTGGGACTCTGAACAAGGCCTTTGTCTTTTTTTTTCACAACAGTGTGAAAGTACATGGGTAAAATGACAGCTGGCTGAAGATCATTTAGCTGCTTTAGTTTTAGTCATATTGTGCGTTTTCGCTCATTGTCACACTGTCGTGGTTCACTGGAACATTTTGAACATAACATGATCATTGTTAATAGTATCACCCGGGCTTTTCCTACCAGGACAAGTCGGCTGCGGAAAACGCCTGTCGGATCGTCTAAACAGAACTCCACTTCACAGATTTCCCCGAGTGCTCGTTCATCTGTCACACAGCACGAGCTCTTTTACACTTGCATATCACCGGCACCCTGCTCAGCTACCACATACCCATACACACCACACACACACACCACACACACACACACACACACACACACACACACACACACACACACACACACACACACACACACACACACCACACACACAGCGATTCTCACCCACACACAAGGCCAGCGCCTGTGTGTGCTGAGTTATTGAATACAGAAGCATGAGGTCATTGATGAAGTGCTGCCGAATGAGCTTGGTGACAGGTGAAGTATGACATTTTATACCCTCCCACCTCTTCCGCAACCCCCTCCCCCCCTCCCACACACACACACACACACACCCTCCCCAAGCCATTTCACAATTATACATCAGTATTAATGTGTTGGCCACTTGGTTGCTGAATAAGATTTTATATTTCTGCAAGTGGTTTGAGGTCATTTAAAAACATTATCACAGACATTACATAGTTTGCCCATGAAGGGATCCGTATGAAGATTGTAAGTGCCTGATAGGTATTTATTTGTAAAAAATAAACTGGATCAAATCAAACTTTTAAAGCTCGAAAGGACGTGTTGGCCTTAAAATTTTAAAATATTGTTAAAAAACTATTAACCTGTGCGGAATAGGATTATTTGGAATTGTAAATTGTGGCCTCTGCACTGCGACTCACTCATTTTTGTTTGGACTGTTTCTGATTTAATTTGGACTAGTCCTCTAAATTGTAGTGTATTTTCTCTTTTCTAAAGCTGGTGAAATTATTCTGTGGTTGCTAGTTGTTAACATTTGACCACTTTAAATAATACCCAGCCCCACACTTCCCTCAGCCTGTACTGGGTCAGACAGCAGTTCTCGACTACCCTACAAAGGATAAGCGACTATAGAAAAACGATGATTAAATAAATGTGTACATCTGTGCAACTGTTTAAATGTCATGAGTGTTCTCTGTGTGTGTTGCGGGTCTGTGTGCTAGTTCGTCGGAGTTAAGCTGGGGGACACTGCAGCTGTCCTGGCTGCTGCAAGGGAGCTAAATCAGATCAGTCTCCTTCTACAGCTGCAGCTCTGTGCTGAACACAGCGGTTTGCTAGACTTTAACACACACACACACACACACACACACACACACACACACACACACACACACACACACACACACACACGACGACGACCCAGGCGCACTGCACATACACCCACCTCATCTTCATCAGGCTCAGAGCGAAAGAGACATAAGGATAGATGGACCAAGGCAGAAAGACAGAGAAAACTAAAATTCAAAGAAGTAAAACAGAGAGAGGTTAGACAGTAAATGAAGAGGATAAAGTCCCTTTAAATACTGTTTAAACCCTGCTTTATGTTGAGAGAAGCCATTTTATCCTTAAAACAGGTCTATTCTAGATATGCTTCCCTCCTATGGAGCTTGAGGGGATTAGCGGGTTAGCCTCGCGACTGTAGATCAGTCTCTGCCACTGTCTGAAAACGCTCAACTGGTATTGTCCAGCTGTATTACTGAGCATCTGTTGTGTATTTTACAAACTGTCGATGTGGGGATATGGAATATATTTTCCATTTATGCCATTTTAGTACAACTACATGCTGCTCTGTTGCTTCTCTGCACATCAATCACGATGCCTGACTGATATTTTTACTGGCACCCTCCTGTACCCTCTTAACCAGCTTTAAGGGATCAGAGAAGGGATTGCTGGGGGCGGCTGCATTTCCAGGGAAGAAGCGACGTTAGCAAGTGTTGTTTTGTGGGGGTTGTTTTGGTCTGCTGGCATTATGCATACTAGGCCAAGCTACCAAAACAGCCTTTGTTGACAAAAGGCCCGACGCATATGTTCCGTGTTGGCCTGGTTTGTATCCAGAGCTCTTTTTTTTTTTTTTATTCCCACAGTCGCTTCTCCTCCACGTCACGACGCCTCGCCTCACCTCATCTCACCTCCCCTGACTGTGAGTGATGAGGTGCTGTGGACGGTGAAGGGGATTTAAGGAAAAGCCAGACTTTGGCATATGGTTGCTATCTGTGAGATCAGGAGTGACACATCTCTCTGTCTGTGCATGCAGGCCTCCGTCACAGTCTGTGTGTGTGTCTTTGGAGTTATTCTACTTGCACAGTTGTAAGAGAGATTAATTATGCTTGTTCTACTACTCCTTCACTCTGCTCTGCCAGGTTTTTGGCACCCGGCACTAAACCCGCATCCAAAAGGTTGTCACCAAAAGGTTGCAACTTATTTTAGAAAATACGACTGGCGGCCACTAAGCTCGCTTAATTCCCAATGCCGTACATCAGTGTGAATCCAGCCGATGTGAGAGCTTGCCTCTGCATGCCTGCGTCTGTGTACAGTGAGCATCATATTACAGAATCAATTTTAATGTGTGTGGGCAGCATGCAGACATAATGTAGACCTCACATACAGCACTTTGTTCTTTATAATAATCTCATTAGCCAGCAAGCCACTAATTTGATGTCAATTCACGATAATACAATCCACACTGTCAGACATTTAACTCAGGCTTTACGGTATTCACATCCATTCATATTACAGTTGTACAACCAGGGAGTCACACTACGTCGCATGTGTGTGCACGAGAAGAAGACTACATTTATATTTGGATCTTTGTTTTTAGTCTCATATCTGGTTTTGATCACATATGCAATATGACACATGGATGGAAAAAAACCCAGTTTGATTTCTGGCTGTTTGAACGGTTTCTTCAGCAGATTTTACAGCTCACAGTGTGACAAAAGATTAATGTCAATACATTTTAGAATTTGTATTACCGAAGTCCAGCTTTCCCTTCATTTGAGTATGGAGTTAAATAATGTCATTTTTTTGTTTTAATTTGATTGACTAATTGCAGTCTAACTTTAGTTGATGATACACCTGCAGTCACTGCAGTGAATATATTGGAAAACTGCAGCCAGCATGTCCAAGTTTCTCAAGTTAGAATGACCCTTAGAGCCACAACTCCCACAATAATGGGAAATAAAGCAGGTTGAAAAAAAGCAGAATTAGTGTTGAGCTTCTCTGTGAATTCGGATAATAATAAGGCACAGAGACTAAGCGAGAAGATCTCAACTCATAAGTCATTATAAATGTAGTCAGGAAGACAAATTCAGCTGTGTTTGACTTGTAAAACTGACAAAGGGTCAGTAATAAATTGGTTATTGCCTGATACCTAAATATATAACCATTATGAATATGAATCAGTGATAATAGATGTTTCATTGGTCATCTGACAGCAATAGTCCATGAAGGATTTTAGGTTGAAAAATTAAGTAGCTACACTATAAATTGTGAGTTAATAAAAACTCACTCACTGGCCCCCATGGTAGTAAGATTTGGTGCCACCTAGTGGTACTACAGTATCACTGCATGTTAACGCTGACCATTAATCCTATTGCTGTACAGTCAGCAGTCTTAGTGACACATTCCTTCCACTGATTTACAGTAAACCTACCAAGCATCAGCTCAACTCACAGATTTGATGCTGTATAGTATGTATATAGGTCAACACTGAGTATACAATATACATGAAACACAGTACTGTCACACACCCAGCCTCTCATGTTCCTCGTCTCGTGTTCCTAAGCAAGCATTATTTTCCTGTTGGACATAATAGAAATAACTTTACTGTGACTGGGAATTATGCACATGATGGCAACTCATGAAACTTAGTGAATATGGTTGTCAGCAACATACTATAGATAGATCGATTTTCTGTGTTGCTTTTCCTCTTACATGTTAATCATTTAGATACACTATAGTTTTTTTTTTCTTTTTTCCCGACTGTTGACTTCCTGGAATCTGTTAAATCTGGTCTGTCTGACAGAGAAAGGGATTTGTTTACTTACCAACTGTATTTTCCTTATTGGTTCTGGATGAACATGTAGTGTCCATGGATTGCTCCAGCTGATGCAGTGATCAATTTTGTCACCTTACAGGGAGCACTTGACCAATTTCGATTCTTGGTTGTACTTCTTTTCCAACCAAAATGTGTCTGGGCCGCCTTAAATGAGGGTAAAAGAGATCATTAATTCAAGTTCATGTTCAAAACGACATTTGTATGAATAGATAAAAGAGATCAAATGTATGCGTGCTTATTTTCACTAATATTTGGAAATCCTAAGACCTTAGGACACATCTAAACGTTTTTAAATAACTGCTGCTTTATTTCTTAATGACTCAAATAAGTCAATAACTTATTGTGAATGGAGGCTCGCAGACAGAAACCAACACACCAACATGACTCGCAATCAAAGCCCACAGTACACAGCACCGCCTGCTCTTCGGAAACGTCTGCTGCCCTGGCTTTGATCAAAGTCAGACACTTTATGACAACAATTCCCATTTAGTTGTTTCTTCTCTCTTCCTTTCCCCCGTCTGCTCAGCTCCCTTCCTTCCTCTAGTAAACACAAAACTTCCTAATTAAAACTAGAGGAGTGGCAATGAATGAAAGAGAGAGAAAAAAAGAAGCAGTAAAAAAACTAAAAAGACAACAGGCAAATCAAATATTGGAGAGGTTGATGGATTAACCTGCACAGAACAACACGATGAAAGCGCAAAAACCTGTGAAATTGGAAAGCAGAACGCTCAATAGTGTCTGCCTGCAGAGTGAGACGGGGCTTGCTGCTACTGATGGTTTGAAAAGCAGCTGGTAAGGGTTTGTTTATAGTCAGCAGAGTGGAAGAGAGATAACATTTTTGGGGGATTACAGGCAGGAAATAAAAGGCAGCACCAAATAAAGAAGAAAATGCAACGGTTTGGCTGGACCCTCGGTGGGGGGGGGGGAGGGGGGGGGGGGTGAGAGAAGGAGGGAGGGAGGGAGGGCAGCAGAGTGAAAGAAAAGATTAATGAAGGAGTGAAGGGTAGGGAGGAGAAGGGTGATGGCAGGAGTTTATGCCACAGTGGTAAAAGGCAGAACAGACACAGAGAAGGAGTGAGGAGTGACTGCAGTCTGGTGGCCTGGGCAGGTTCAAGATAATTATTTTTAATTATTTTTAGCTGTAACTATTAGTCAACCACTGACAGACATCTGCTACCTTGTTTTGTACAATTGGCAGTCCATACGCTGTTTCCCATAGGCTGTGTGGATGGGTGGAGCGGTGTATAACAAATGTGCAGAGATTCATGCAGTTTAGAGACGGCGAGTGTCACCCAGGTTATTTCAATTTACAGATTTCCCTGGAAATGCATCACGTGCAGACTATCAGTAGACACTACACTTTACTATGTTTCCTATATATCTCACATGCAGGCGTATCTGTAGATGCTAGCTAGCCGGCTGCACACAGAAAAGTCCGGTCTCCACTCGGTTACTGCAGTGCACACAACTCGTACGTGGCCAAAACTAATTTGAAATTGTATTTATGTTTTTCACCTAATTTCTGTGCACTTCATTTCAGCTCAGTGTGAAAGTCTCTGCTGCGTTTCACTGTCGTTGAGGGTCGTGCCAGTGTCTTCTCTGCTCACCGCGTGTGTTGCATTATGGGCGGGGCTCTGCTCCCGTGACACACATGGAGCGGAACATAGGAGAGACAGGTGAAGTGAAGATAACGTTACTTCTGACAAATAGACGCGTTGTGTTAATTTACGTGCAATAAAAGACAACAAAATTCGGTTTTTAACTGACAGCTATCGACTCCAAATGTCCAACTTCTTGCAACTGCAGAACAGTCAGATACAGGAGGGGCAGAGAAAGGGGAGCTTGTCCAGTAGTATATCATGGATGGTATCATTATCTCAGACAGGTCAAAAAAGAAAGAAAAATACTTCAACAGCTGTTAATAAACAAATCAATCAGTCTACTGGTTCTAAATGAGTAGATTGTGCTTGAATTTGGCTTCTGGGGTTGTTAAGCAGATACTCTTTCAGAGTGCACTGGTTGTGAGTGATTTTAGCTCATGACAAAGCAAAGCATACCTAAAACCTAAAATGATTTTCTTCTTCAGGGAGAAAGGATCTTTTTGATAGGCGGAATATCTACACATAAATATTTCCATACATAATGAATTGATCAGTCTGTTGTCTTATGATTATACAAACTACTTGTTACAGTGTTTGCCAAACCAAAAAAAAAAACTTGAAAGTGAAATTTCTCAACCGCGCTGAGTGTTACAATAAGCTGGCTGAGAAATTAGGAAGAACTGAGGACAAGGGGAAGGAGTGCTAGTGTGGTGGTGGTGGTTGTGTGTGTGTGTGTGTGTGTGTGTGTGTGTGTGTGTGTGTGTGTGTGTGTGTGTGTGTGTGTGTATTTGAGGGGTTGCATCACAGGAAACAAGCTCCCCATCCTGCAGTTGAATGTGACCCTTTGGCCCTGGATCAAATGCTCCTCCGGGCTGAATACCATGAAGCCTCTGTCCTCTGCACCACGCACTGCTCTGCACTGCATGGACCATCTCAAGGCTCACTGGAGGGGAAGGGGCTATGGTGAGGAGTAGAGCTGCAGGAGGAGGTAGGAAAAAGGGGGTACATAGGAAAGACATTTTGGGGAAAATGTAAAGTAGGAAACAGTCAGGACCACGTCAGAGGAATCAACATACAAGCACAGGCTCTACCTGTATTATTGTCCCGAAACCACCCAAACACGCATCTCGTTGCACCCTGAAATGTGAAACCAGAGACAGACACCCTGGCTCTACTGCTGCCTGCCCAACTGCAGAGCCATTGAATCGGGGAGAAGTCGCTCCTATTTTTAGTCCCATGCTTGATGGAGGGATGGAAAAGCAAACAGACAGTAGCTGCATGGGCAAAGCTGTGAGGCAGACAGAGACAGACAGAGAGAGGAAGAGAGAGAGCGAGAGTGTGTGAGAGAGAGGAAGGGAGGAAGGAGGAGTGACTTATTTGTGAAGTTCTGCAAGTTTGGATGACTGGCTTGCTGCTGTCTGAGGAGGATACATGGCTGGACTGGGCAGAGGGCAGAGCTGGGAGGCTTTCTCTGCTCTAAACAGCAGCTCCTGATCACTCTACAGCCTTTTCCACATATTATGTGACAGCTTCAGTTCTCATGAGCACACTGAAGTGCTACATGAATGCCTCTTTGACTTACTGAAGGAGCTGAAGCTGGTAGAAGGGGCTTACAGGAGGGTTGCCCCGCCATGGAATGTTGTAGATTTGCGTGCAGGGTTGCAGGAAGTCTTTCTTCCCCCTCTCGGGTTCGGGGCTTCGGGTCTGGATCCAAAAAGTGTTTAGAGTTTCCTCCGAGACTTGGGACGTCAGAGCGGGAGTACCGAGGCTCTGGTAACGGTATAAAGGACGAGCGGCCACCTCCGGCCATTTAAGACGTTCACGCACATTATTTTGCACCTAAACTCATCCAGACGAAGGAATTCAGGATGCGACGCTTTGACAAGCTGAGAAAGACATTCCCTTTCCTGGCACACTTCCACGTATACCGAGTAAGTCTGTCTACTCTCTACGGTCCACTGAGGGATTTCATTTTTCTGTGAAAGAACACAGATAGTTGTAGTCAGGAGCATGTGGTTTAATCAGATGGTAGAATACATGAATCATGAATAATGGTATAGTGGAAGTCTGTCAGTGTGTGTGTGTGTGTGTGTGTGTGTGTGTGTGTGTGTGTGTGTGTGTGTGTGTGTGTGTGTGTGTGTGTACTCTCCAGCTGGACTGAGGCTGTCCTCTGGGAGGGTTGTTGTTATTACAGCAGGATGTTAGAACAGATCTAATACAGGACATGGTTTTGGCCAGGAGATGTGTGTGTGTGTGTGTCTGTGTGTGTGTGTGTGTGTGTGTGTGCGCGCGCGCGTGCGTGCGTGCGAGTCTCCACCACCATGAGGAATGAGTTCAGGCCAGAAGTATTTCTCAGTGGGGACATAATGTTGTTTCTCTGCATCTGAATTCCTACATCCCTCATTCTCTTCGCTGCGTCACACTTGTTTCTCTCACTTTGTTTTCACTTTCTGGCAGTAAATCTAAACTTTAAAAGTTCCGGGGAAAAATGGACGATACTTGTTCATTTTTTACTTTTACTTGCTTTTTAGAAATGTGGAGAAATAAAGCTATTTAGAGCCCTAATATCAGACATCTGACCTCAGTTGGATTCCTCAGAGTCCTGCCAGAAGTCACGCCTAATAGTCGAACCATAGCATTCCTCCTGTCAACCTCACATCTACACAATATGGATCTTTCTTTTCATCACATTGTAGGAGAAGCCAGGTGATACAAAAGTTTTACATATAAAAGAAGCATTTCCTAAAGATTTATAGGTGTTGCTTGGCTCTTTAACCACCTCCATAAATGGATGTATGATGACTTATTGTTATGCAGCACCTGTCTCAAATACTGCAACATGTTCTATATACCCTGTATTTAATTGGTTTATACATTAATTTTCAAGTTGACAGATAAATATAAATGTTTCATCACCTTAGTTTTGACCTTTCGTGCCTCAGATATGACACTGTCGTGGAAAGAGGACCAAGAGGAAGCTAACTTGCGTCTCTGGCACCGTCCAGAAAAATAACACTCATGTGTTGAGTGCCAGGGGAGGATCAGACCTGGAGCTGCATTGGATGGTGTATGTTCCATATAACTTATACAAAAAGGCTTTCTTTCATGGAAGCAAATGAAAAACACAGTTTATTTAAATGTTGTTGGGGAAAACTTTTTTTTGTAAAGTTGTAATAGTATGAACTGCAGCTCAGCCTATACATGCCACATGGTAGGAGAGCCTTTGGCACAGCTCAGCCTGTAGAGGAGCAGCCAGACAGACCGTTGGATCATCTTTCTCAGGGTAAGAGTCAGCCATGATGCAGCAAAATGCAAAATATTGAGATGGATTCAAATGACTGCAGCTGTAGTTCATCCTAAAGCCACAGGCACTCGCTTTAACCTCGATCAGTGCATCCAGGTTTTTACATCATATTACCTTACAGGTTATTTGGTTATTTATTTGGCTAGTAGTACTTTTTTACTTTTGCTTCCAACAAAACATCAAAGAATGCTCTCACTGCGTGAAGTTTGGCAAAAACAATTGGACAAAACCTCATGCTGACTCAGAGAACCAAAGCCGCACATTTGGACATCGCAAAAAAAAGAAGACGTCGGCTGACTCAGTTTTACAGCCATTGGAATGAATTTGTATCACGATTAAACATCTGGTGTAACCGTCGGCGAGCGAACCCTCCCAGTAGATTGACCTCACGTCTAGAACTCATGGAAAATAAGGTGCAGTGTTTTAAGACTTTAATTTTAGGTGTGTATTGTGTGTGAGAAAGCATTCTCATTCATTAGGCAATAGGATGTGACCTCTAACCAAGCACATTCTGAAGTTTAAATGACAGAGAGGAAGCTGTGACCCCTGTGACACTTTCCTCTGGACCTTTGTAACCTTGCCTCAGCCAGCACAGGAAGTTCCTCATTCACAGTCTAATTACGACTCAGCGGAGTGACCTTTATGGCCCCCAAGCGTCCACCCTGAAGGTTTCCCTGTCAATCTCTGCTGATGAGGAATGTTTGTCATGCTCTGTGTCGATTAGGTTGATTTACAGGTTCACTGGGAATAATGCTCGGAGCAGGTGTAGATGGATCTTCTTCACGGTTCTTTACTCTAAATTTAACCGAAGTAACCGCCCCATGAAGAAGCCCATCGGGGTTTTAATCGGTTTTCAGTGGTAGTTTCAGGAGGTTACATTAAGTGGACAGTGATGGATGACGTTTTAAGCCGAGGTTTGTGTTTTGACATTGAAGATTGATGGTCGGACTCTGGATTATATGGAGGCATGTAGTATATAAATTGTGGTCAGATTGTTTTGGAGCCTCGTCTCTGTCTTCACTGACACTTATGGACACCAGATGTACATATTGCATCTCATGTACATCTTTTTATGTTGCAGCACCGTGATATCTATAAACTGTCTACAGTAAGGCTACCAAAAATACAACTTTATATTTGTAGAAAGTATTTATTTGAGCTCTTATGATCTCATTTAAAAATTAAATTGTACCCTAAGTGGTTCGTTAACAACATAGTGCAATCAATGACTCTGGTTGATTTAAAGTAAAATCAATCTACTTCCCGAGCCATTTGACAAACAGCTCAAGCTATATTTGGCCTCTTGTCCTCCATGACATTGCTTTTTTGCTCATTTGGACTACCCAGTCTTCTGTGTGTGTGTGTTTTAAAGTTGGGTACATGGCTGTTTATGACTGCATGGATTCTGATGTGAATTTCAGTGTGCCGAAGCAGGTATTTCAGTGTGCTATAAACAATTAGTGGGCAGGAAACAATGGCTCTGAGCTCAGCTTCCTCTCTTTATGGTACAGAAAACAATGACTGTGACTTTTTCGTTGGCTGTATTTAGCAGATTTTGGAGCAAGCACTGAGAAAAGGAGAATGAATACTGAATGTTGAATGATTTAAACTTAGTTTCCTTTATTCTTTTTGTTTCCCAGAAACTGGGCAGTAGCATGCAGTGTGAGGAGGGAACAGAATGGTTGCTGGAGCTGCTGATGGAGGTGCAGCTGCAGCAGTACTTCCTGCGGATCAGAGATGACCTTAACGTCACGCGGCTGTCACACTTCGATTACGTCAAGAATGAAGACCTGGAGAAGATCGGCATGGGTCGACCTGGTGAGACTGAATGTTCGTGTGTGTGTATGAGAGTCCAGGTTTTGTTGTACTAAAGAAAAAACATTAGTTGGCGAAGTAGGTTTTTTGTATAATTGTGTGTGTAGTCAACCCAAAGGCGGAATTCTAGTTCAGTACTGCTGGGATCCTTAAAAGAATCTGGGTTACGACAACATCACATCAGACTGAACATAATAAATGTCAGTGAGTCCGACCCAGCGTGAACCCTCCCACGCAGGCTGAAGAAATCCAAATATTTTGTAATATTTGGCTGAATCCAGGGGAGATGCCTCACAGTTCAAATGTCTTTAATGATCCTCTAACATTTCCTCTTGTGCGTCCACCAGCACTTTATCTAATACTTTGGTTTGTGACCAAATACCTGCAAAACTAATGACAATCCCATCAGCCTCATTGCTTTGTGTTCAGTGCTAATTAGCAAACGTTCAGTAATCAGGCTAAGCTCAGGAGCTGAACCCAACAGCGACAGCTCTTAAGAGTACCAAGCCTACATGACATAGAACACGGTTTACATTATGGGATTTATTTTTAATAATCTAAGCACATGGTCTGAAGCGCAATGTTCAAGTGCATTTAGGATGTGTCCAAATCCACGTTTACTGGTTTAAAGGTGGATAATCTGAGCACAAACTAAGGTGCGTGGGTCACAAGGGTTGTGCTTGGTGTCTCATTTAATCACAGGTGTGTTTTCCCGTAAAAATCCAGGTTAGCCCTCAATTTGGCAGATTGCTGTCGTAACCGCAGATTTACAAAGTGGTAAGAAAGACTGTCTCTCTGCAGAGGAAACAGATCAACAGACCAGGTTCACAATAATAATCTTTCACGTTGCAATCTTTATGTCCTGCATGTTTGAGTCTGGCTGCGTGTCTCTGTGTGTAACAAGAAGAGTGTATGCGCATTGTGCATCCACCTGTGTAAGCGCATCTTTCCGTCGTAATAATGTGTGCATAAAATGACAGTAAAATACTGCGCCAGGACTCAGGACAGGTTTTTTTGTTTTGTTGGTCAGTCACCACCCGCTGCCTCACAACAGCAGCACAGCAACGATTCGCCTGGCCAGTCCAAAATGTCCGTGATGAGCTGTTTAGCTGCTTGCATTAGAATGATAACCATAGACTGTCGATATTAGCTTTAAGCTCAAGCAGTACTTCAGTTCAACATTATGGATCTGATAGCTTGGCTGCGCACTCTTTAATTTGGTTTGGTTGTTTCTTTCAATAATCAGTTTGACAGAGTATCATTTAGCATCCTCTCATCTCCCATCTTCTCTAATTAGCATACATGTCATCAAGTTAGAGTTACTTCATCTTCCCCAGTGCAGGGATACTGTCCTCCTCTCACACTGAAAACTGTAATTTCAGATCAATAATTAAAGCTTGATTAAAACTACTTTCCTGCAGCATGACTTTAGTGTTCATTAATGGCAGCGTGCCATTCGGCTCCCCCTCTGTGTAGCTGGAGCAAATCCTCCATCACTAAAACCCCTAATATCATTTTAAAGTTACAACTAGTAATTAGGTACAAAAGGAGGGGACACTGAAGTGCCAAATTTATGGTCTGTGGTGTGTGTGTGTGTGTGTGTGTGTGTGTGTGTGTGTGTGTGTGTGTGTGTGTGTGTGTGTGTGTGTGTGTGTGTGTGTGTGTAGCGGATCAGAGCATGTTCTAAATCCAGTTACTGAAGCCCTCAGGGCCTCGGCTACACAGCCGCTTAACACTAATTACATTCATTTCTCCTGCTCATATATTCATTCACATCTCAGCTCACTGCTCTCCTGGCTTTTAATATCTTCTTCTTTTTCTTTCTGGTCTTTGCTGGTCTTTTTTATTCATGTTTCATCTCCCATCCACTCTTTCTGTTTGCTTTTTGTCTTCTTCCAAATCAAAGCTGGGTGTTTTGATTTTCTCTGGCTCTTATGTTTTCTGCCAATTATGGGCGATAAATCAATATTTAGTAGACATCTTGATGGACTAACAGGAGAAGAAGCAGCAGCAGACTTTATTCTTTTGAGGATTTTACCTTTAACCGTGATCCCATTTGTCTCTTTCTCCTGATAAAGGGCAGAGACGCCTGTGGGAAGCTGTGAAAAGGAGGAAAGCCATGTGCAAGCGCAAGTCCTGGATGAGCAAGGTGACGGACACACACACACACACACACACACACACACACACACACACACACACACACATGCAGTAACAATTTATTATGGTACATGGTATGTTTGACAGTGTGTGGGTACCACTTTGGCATCTGTCTGTATGTAACTGTAGATAAAGTAATGTAATTTATGGACAATACATAGGAGCAATCAAAGATTTTGACCACTTGTTTTGCAACACGTTCTGGAAGAATTTTGTCTTCATCAATTTTTTATTATGAAAGGATATTAACACAGACAAATATGCTAGAATGCAGCCTACCCTGCAATGATGTCTGTTAATTTGATGCCAGTTTGCTGCAAACAGGAAGCAGTAGTGCTGTGGTTTTAAATCATGACATACAATACTTCACACTGGCAGCTTGTCAATGGTCACATGGTGTTTAAATAATGTCAAGGTGTTGCACGTCAATGTGACTGTCTATCTGGCTTCACTGAATCAGTCGTGAAGGTGATTCTGAACTGATTGTCTTCTTTTGTTTGGAAAAACTCAGATGCAAACAAATCTGTAGGAAACATTCCTCCAGGGAACACATAAGGAAGATGAGCACGTCCATATTCACATACAAACACACACACAAGTGAAGTCACAGCAGCTGGTGACACACAGACTCAGAGCATGCTCCATTCACAGAAATGATTCCCAAGTTTCTCGGTTCACAGATCACTGTGTGACGGTTTCTTTAGATGACGTCTGTAAGACAAATTTAAGTATTTTCTACACAAGCTGACAAATACTCAAAGGAATGATTTGTGGCGAAGGAGAACTAAGGAGAAGCTGTCAGTGCTCTGTGTGTGTGCGTGTGTGTGTGTGTGTGTGTGTGTGTGTGTGTGTGTGTGTGTGTGTGTGTGTGTATCTGTTAGCTGTGTGTAGTCGTGGTGCCATCTATAATTACACCTGTCTGTTTCCGCCTCTGGCACCATCCTCAGATATAGTAGTCTGCTTCCTCAGCCAGCTGCGTGTGTGTGTGTATTTGCGTGTGTGTGCGCTGCTCTGCCATAGTCCGAATGGTTTGAATGTCCAGCCTCCTATTTGAAACCGACGGACCACAGCGTGCCCACAGAGAGGTGGTGTTTTTAAAAAGCTCTGCAGCATTATGTCATGTCTGGTCCAGCGTGAATGTGAAACCACATGCCGTTCGCTACTGTTTATATCCAGCCAGTCAAATATATTTGGCGGTGGGGATTCGTTGGCACCTCTTTTTCACTAATGACACTTAATCTCACTTAAAACTACATCAGCGATTCTTCGAGAAAGGCGGAAAATATATTGACTTTTATGTTAACTGCTAAGTCATGTTATTTTTTTACCTGACATGTCATTGGCGTGACATCATCCTCGGCAGCTGATGTCACCACCGCTTTCTGTGCATTCCTATTTTGGTAAACAATCTAATTCAGGGCCTCCAAACAAAGGTTTCCCTGAATGGCTCAAACACAGCACACACATTGTATGGGTTCAGATTTAAGGAAATGGAAAGGAACTCTCTCTCTCTCGCACACACACACACACACACACACACACACACACACACACACACACACACACACACACACACACACACACTATGTGCACAGACATATTCAGGCCACTTAATCTAATAGTACTTCCTAATGAGTACTTCCTAACAGCGAAGTCATTCCTGCTGTGTTGTCAGTACTTAAGCCAAGAGGCAGGACATTTCTCCTTCCCCCTGATGATAAGTGTTTGTGTTCACTTGTGTGCTCCAGAGTTTTTTTTACTGACTGCGTGACCTTTGGCTCGTGTGCGGCGCATTCATTTTTCAACACATTTAAAGATATGACCTAAGTGTGCACAGGAGTGGATGTTTGTGTGTGTGGATGTTGAGGGCGGAGAGGCTGCTCCGTGTGTCCTCAATCCCAGATAAGAGCCGATGGATCACTGTTTGGTGTTTTCTCTGTGAAAATAGGCCACACATGTCCGACCACACGGTCCTCACAGGCAGCACATACACGAAACGCATAGGTGCACGTTTATGTCCCTAACCCAGCAGAGGAGGAAGCAGGATGAAGAAGCCTTCCTGTTTATGCAGAAAGATAAATTAAGCTTCTACTTTGAAGTTTCAGTACCTAAAGCAGAGTTTGCCTTGTGGCTCTGTAGGTATGTAGAGGCCCCGCCAACGCTGACACCCCCATAAAAACCATAACTACACTGCGTGAGCCTGAGATGGCAACAGTAGCAGCTGCTATAGGTGTGAATGCGCCCGTATTTATTTTTTTATTAGTGTGTGTGTGCCAGTAGTGATGGTTACTAAGTCATCTCCTAACTGCCATTGTTGCTAATGTCACAAAGTGAGAGAGAGAGTGTAAAAACTGTCTGATAGAGACGAACACTTGTATTCAGTGAGGTAGAAAGAAGAGAAGGGCAGATGAGAGAAAGAGACCAGGTCACTGAGCAGTAAAAGTGTTGGATAAAACACCAAAATTCCGCCTCATGAGCGCTTTTTCAACCCCCTAAGCAGCACATGGTTTATCCCATATTAACGGGTTATGGCCTTAGGTGCCCTCTAAGACATTCTAAGAACCTCAGCCTTTGTTTGAAAGAAACATCCTGAAACCTAAGTTTTTTTTTTTTTTTAAACTTCACAGTTGTCAACGTTCAATTAAACCTTTAGCCTCTGAAAAAAAAACCTTTGACAGCTTAAATTTTTTCCTAGAACTAGAGATTATTGCCTTTCCCCAATGTTCATTACCATGTATAAAAAAAAATCTGTAAACAACAATGACAAATAAATTAAAAAAAATTGTGGGACTGAACGAACAACAATAGATTAAACCTCTTATGGCTGGACTGTGTATGAAAGATTCAACCTATATGAGCATTAAAAGCATAGCGGAAGATGAACCAGTAATAATACAAATATTAGTTCCACTAGTTTTAATAATACTGAGGTTTTATAATACATTGAGGGCTTATAATTTGAAATGAAGGGTTTTTATTTGAAAGGGCTACAGGAAGTCACGGCATTCGGCCAACCAATAGTGTAACTTTTAGCATTTACTTTTTCAGGGACAGACATTCCCATCGAAAGGGTGTTTGCAGTCCAGCCTAAAAGTGGCCCCCACTGAAAAATATAATGGAACTGCAATAAAAAAAAAATCATTATAAAGTCATCATCTACTGTAACTGAAGATGTAGATCAATGTTCTGGTGCAGCCTCATTGCATCTTCAGCCATAGAAGAAAGCATCATGCTTTTTGCCTTCCTGGCATTTCATTGGTCAGTTGTCTTGAAATGAATGGTTTTATCTATAACTCGCTCATGCCGTGTCCGGTTCTAAAGGGTGAGACGTGCAAATGTCACACCTGGTCTTGAAGGGATATACACGTAAATGTTGCATCAATCTAAATGCGTTATGGTCCACACACTTGTTCATAAGCAGGTCACTACAGCATTTCTCCAAAACATAAACACACGTTTCCATTTTTCTTACCTCGCAGTCGGCTTCACTCTTGCTTTCCGTTCCTTTCTTTCTCTCCAGGTGTTTAGTGGGAAGCGTCCAGACGGAGGAGATTTCCCTCAGCAGAGCCAACCAGCCTCCTCGTTTCGTAAGCTGTCTCCAACGCCTCCCCTGGGCATGGGGGAAGGAGTCCTGACCACCCAGCCCATCGGCGGCGCTCCACTTGACGGGCAGCAGCAGGCTCTGACGTGCCTCATCCCGGAAAAGGACCTGACGCTGTTCGAGAAGCTCGGCGACGGCTCCTTCGGCGTCGTGAAGAGAGGAGAGTGGCTGACACCTGGAGGGAAGGTGGTGAGGAGATATATGCTTGTGACATTTATTCACAATTTAAAAACACTTTTATGTCGGAGAATTTTTCAAAAATAAAAAACAGTGCCATTAAAACATGTGGCTTGTTTGCATCTAGTGCTGATTTCATAATAAATAAGAGCAGGCACATAGATGTGTTAATGAGTTTCTGGTAATTTGATTAGAATTTCTGTGAATGAAGTCTGTGTCTGGTTTTCCAGCTGAATGTAGCTGTGAAGTGTCTGAAGACAGACGTGCTCAGCCAGCCTGACGCTCTGGAGGATTTCATCTGCGAGGTCAACGCTATGCACTCCCTGGACCACCAGAACCTCATTCGCCTCTACGGTGTGGTGCTCACACACCCAATGAAGATGGTAGTGGACACGCATAAATGCGCACACACACAGGGAGGAATACACACTTAAAGACACGTAAAATAAATCACACAGACAGAACGCAGTTGTATGGTTGCTTTCTCTTAATGAGTTTACTTATTTCCTCTGCTGTATTTTTTATTGATACTTCCACACAATTTATGTACCATGTTATGATTACAACATTATATTTTCCTTTGTCTTTCACATATTCCTTCTCCTCCTCCTCTTCCTCCTCCTTTTTCTTCTTCTTTTTCTTTTTCTTCTTCTTCTTCTCCTCCTCCTCCTCCTCCTTCTTCTTTTCTGTGTCATCTCCTCTTCTTTCCTTTTGATTTTTACTCCTGTGTCCCTGCTTCCTCTTTTCACCCACTCTCTCTTTTTGTCTCTGATTTTATCCTGTAGGTGACAGAGTTGGCTCCTCTGGGTTCCCTGCTGGAGCGTTTGCGCTGCGTTCGCCCTCAGGGCCCCGTGTTGATCCACACTCTGTGCCAGTATGCCGTGCAGGTGGCGTGCGGCATGGCCTATCTGGAGCAGAGGAGGTTCATCCACAGGGACCTGGCAGCCAGGTAAAGGAAGGAGAGCTCCAGCAGCTCTAAGAAGGACAAAGAGGTTGGATTGTTCACATTTAGGGATCCTTTCACTGGTGTGGTGGATTATTTATATTACCTCTCCTTCTCCTCCACCCAGACATTTACAGGCCATTACAGGGAGACTTGGCCCGTGAGTTAAATGAGTCACTGGTTGACTGGCTGTAGTAGGTGGTCCAAGGTTTTGGTCCTGCCCAAATTAGTCACTTTTACTTAAGTGTTGACACCATGTGGATGTTTGAGAAAAACCTTTATGGTTGGTAGAAATGAGTCACTTTCCCCCATTAAAGCTGTGATAAAAATCGTAATGATTACACACAGCTGTTATAACACACCAAACATTAAGAAGATGAAGTCTGCTGAAGTCTTCTCACCTACCAGAAAGTTCATTTTACTACCAGGTTTATTTGATGTATCTCATACTTGATGTAAATGAAAATATGCATGGTATAAATGATGAAGGGCTGCATTCAGAGTGTGAACCTCCTCTCACTATTGACTAAGTATGAAACAGTTGGATCACACTCTAAATCAGAGGTGGCCGAATTTTTCCTATAATGAATCTGGATTGATGGCTGCTCGCCAAAAATATATGCTTATGTTATGTGAAATTCCATTTCATTCAAATTAAATATATTTTGCAGAAAATTGACAATTTAATAAAAAATAAAATGTTTGAATAATTCATATTTTACTCTTTAATAATAGAAATGTAATTATTTTGCATGAATTTTTGCCAAAACCCATCATCTTGCCAATTTTTTCTCCAGATTCTCTTGTCAGTGTGTCACTGCTTCGGTCTCTCATCTTGATCAGCAGAAGTCAGTGATGTAGACACACTATTAGACTATCAGAATTCTTCATAGATAAGACGTACGCCAATGTAATTTAATAGGGAAGTTTAACGGCATTCTATTGCTTCACTCTGCTGAAACTCATATTATGAACTTTTTAGCTGCACAAAATGTACGATACAGAGTCATTATGGATTTGACAGCACTTAAGAATAAGGAGGATAAGTACAAGCTTGTCAAATGCCGTGGTGGACCAAAACAAAGAAGGTGCAGACCAAACTTGGACCAAGGGCCATAAATCGGGCTGCTCAAAATTGACCATTATCATATGAAACAATTTAAAAAAAAAAATCACTAAAAATAGAAAGCAATTTCACTTTAATTTTTTAAGGTCAAGGTCCAGCAGTTCTGTTCAGTTCAATTTGTATGTCTATATTAAAATGTACAGATAGTCGTTAAACACATCACCCTCTCTCTGCAGGAACATCCTGCTGGCCTCGGCTCACAGAGTGAAGATCGGTGACTTCGGCCTGATGAGGGCGCTGCCAAATAACCATGAGCACTACGTCATGCAGGAGCACCGAAAGGTCCCCTTTGCATGGTGGGTGGACTGATCGAGCAGCACAGTAACTAGAGCTTTCCTTGGACACATTACAGGGATGGATTGTAGTGGGTTTAGAGGTTAGGATGTGAACCTTGTTTATTTTACAGCCTGATAGTTTACAGAAACTTTCAATAGAGAAATCTGATTGGTTAAAGCTGCAAATTCTGTGTTGTTTTTAACTCTTAAGCATGTACGATTTTAGTTTAGTTTCCAAATAATTCACTTTCCTTAATTATTATCTGTCAAAATTGCCCCCTTTAAAGACTCAATGAATCCAATCTTCCAGCCTGACATGTACTTTTAACTAATTTAAAAACTAATTTATATAATTTGATGTCATGTTGCAGGTGCGCCCCGGAGAGTCTGAAGACGAGAACATTCTCTCATGCCACAGACACGTGGATGTTTGGAGTCAGTCTCTGGGAGATGTTCACGCATGGCCAGGAGCCTTGGCTGGGTCTTAATGGTAGCCAGGTAAACAAACAAAGAAAAACAAACTCTAATGTATTCAGTGAATTCACTCAAAATTACACTAATTTAGTCTTAATTTTTTTCTTTCTTTCTTTTCTCTTTGATGGACCTCAGATTCTCCATAAGATTGATAAAGAAGGAGAACGCCTCCCTAAGCCGGAGGACTGTCCGCAAGATATCTATAATGTCATGCTGCAGTGTTGGGCTCAGAAATCAGACGACAGGCCAACTTTTGTCGCCCTGCGTGAGTTCCTGCTTGAGGTACGGCCATCAGGTGTCTATACATAGGGTTTAAATATGAGGGTTTTATTTGTGAACTGTAATATTTGACAAAGCAAAAGACTTGATGGTAATCTTAACACCTGTGTGAATCTATAAATGGACCTTTAGCTCCATCTAGTGGAGCTACTATGACAACAAACAACTTCCAACAACGGGACTCATAAAGATTTGTTGTGTTAAAGTGTCTTTGTGTCTTTGTCTTTTCAGACCATGCCGACAGACATGTGCGCTCTGCAGGACTTTGATGAGCCAGACAAACTGCTGATTCAGGTCAATGATGTCATCACCATCATAGAGGGGAGGTGCGTGATTAAAGTTTTAGACTGACTTTACCGAATACAAACATGGGGCAGTGGTTAACACTGGTGCTTCACAGCAATGAGGTCCTGCTTCCAGTTTCCTCTTACAGTCCAGCATGTTAATTGGGGACTCTAAATAGCTCCTAGGTGTGAATGTGTGTATTTCTGTCTCTGAGGTTGTGTTCCAGATGACATACTTCCCTTAGTACACTAACAGATGTTAGGACTCTTACTTGTGTGGTACTTGAATTTCGACAGTGTAGTGTTGTCTCAATCCGCACACTGCTGTTCTTCACTTACCGAAAATAACCATAGCATTTAAATGCATCACCCACCAATGTATCAGCTGTCTGTAATTACTTTACCCAGAATGAACGTGTTCGCATAAGACACATAACAAACACACTGATGGCTTCTGTCCAACAGCAGTATGGTTGCACTTCTTGAAAAATAAACACGTTTCTACGCCGGTCCAAAATAGCTGCAGCTTCCTCAGACGCCGTCATTTAAAATTTGTTTACGATGATGGTACCTCCCTTTCCACTATGTTGCCAAGATGCTGATCACTGAGTGTGGAAAGTGTCCAGCACTAAATTTGTGGGTGCATCATGGAGACTTTAAATATACTGTAGCTCATCTGACAAAACAATCAGCCTCCAGGTGTTGAACATAACGATATTTTGACTAACATAGCTCATTTCTGCTTACTATTAAAATGTGTTAGATTTACTTCTTAAATTAACGCTCTTTATTTCTAAATTTTTTCTTTCTTTTTAACTTGTTAGATGTGCAGTGGACTTATGTATAATCCCCTGCAGAAGTAAAAATGTAGCCCTTAACTTTCAGTGCCTGAAAAAGCTGGTCGTCCTGTCTCATACTAAATACTCAACATGTTTCAGGGCAGAGAACTACTGGTGGCGAGGTCAAAACAAGCGCACCCAGAAGATGGGACAATTCCCCAGGAATGTGGTGACGTCAGTGGCGGGACTGTCAGCACACGACATCAGCAGGCCGCTCAAGAACAGCTTCATCCACACGGGGCACGGAGACAGCAACCCTCACCACTGCTGGGGCTTTGCTGACAGGATCGACGAGTAAGGAACTGCTTTGTATTTGGATGTAAAATAATCAATAACACAATGCACCCAGAGAGGTTTCTACATGGCCCACTAAATGTATCTTTATCACGTTATAAATATAAATCATAATTCTGCCCCATGTCAGAAGTTCTTGGTAAAAGTCTGATTACTTTTTGTACTAATAAACACTCACCAATAGATGGCACTAGCATGCTTTTTTAAATGTCCACCAGCTTATTGCAAAGCTTTAACACAGAGGTCAGTTACATACAGTATGCTGACATTTACAGTGAGTACATCTGTCCCTCTCCTCCTTCCAGTTTGTACCTCGGGAATCCCATGGATCCTCCTGATGTTCTGGGTTTGGACCTCAGTGCTGCCCGGCCCACACAGCTACCGGGACGATCCAAGAGTGAGTGAAGGAGAATAAACTTAGACCGCTCTACAGTCAGGACCACTTTAACTGACAAACACTACATACACTGGATGTGTATTGTTTGAATTGTAGTTGGACGAGCCACTGACTGACCGGCTGCATGTTCAATGCAGCACAAAAGATTACTTTATCGTAACTTTAAATGCAAGTGTGTAAACACATCTTACACAACACGAGGAAATATAATGTTAGATTTAACTATTCAGTGTTTCCCAAGGATTTTTGTCAGCAGTGATGCTGTTGTGTGCGTGCAGAGCCTTTTTATACCCGGAACTGTATTTTCTCACACTGACAGTGGACTAATTTAAACCTTTTAACACCAGAAGGGCCTCAACACAACAAACCAAGAAAATGTGATGTTTTTTTTTTTACTAAAAACACAATTTTGTACCATTATCATTAAATTTGTATAAAAAAACAACAGTTTTTCACAGTACACTCACATAATTGCGAGTAGAAAAGTGAAACAAAAAGGCTCACTGATGAATTAAGCACTATGCCTTGAAGTAATCCCAGTTTTGAACAAGATTAGAAATTATTTATATTTTAAATAGAACAACAGCATTAATGTTTACAACAGCAAATTTACTATTTAAACTCAGGAATTCGCAGTGGTAACAAGTCAATACATAAATACATAATATATTTATGAAAATACTGAGTGAAGTTTAAACAGAATGAAGGACATATAAATCTGACAGCAGCTAAATTTATAATAATTTACCAGATTTAGGAATTCATGGCAAACTAAAAGAAATAGACTACATTCAAACAGCTTTTCTTTTAGATTATTCATAATTATTAGCTATTAGTTTAACCAGTGCGCTGTGGCTGTCCAGGCAAACCTGATGAGAATATCACGTTTCTACATTTTGATGCTCTTTGGATCAGATTCTTTGACAAAGTATTGATCAGCTTTCCCTCACGAAAGTTTTATTGCACTTTAAGTAAAGAGTGGAGCGGTCTCTGATTCGAGTAAAACACTTTCCCTTCAGCTGGTTCGCTGTCTCCACCGCGGCCTCTCTGCTGTCTGTGGTCCAACAGAGACACAGAGAGCAGAGAGCACAGAGAGGAGAGGCTGCAGTCAGCTGTGATCATCTACAATGTGAAATTTCTGCTGTGGTGTTCATCGTTTTAGCTGCCGTTGAAAGCATTGAGGGGAAAACGCTGCTGTTTCTTCTAGTTCGTCTGTATAATGATACTGGACACCTGCTATTAAATTACAAAGTGATCAGACTCAATATTGGATTATGGATTTACATTGTAAGGTTATGATGTTGCAAAGACCACCAACTGTACCAGCTGTTTCTTTTATCCTAACAAAGCTTTTTATGCAATCTGATATTTGCTTGTTTGTTTTCTTTCTCTAATCTTACTATGTTTGCTGCTGTTATTTTTTTCCTTCCTCTTTGTTTCTCTTTTGGCTGCTGGTATTTTAATTTTTCCAGAGGAGCCTCCTCCCCGTCCTCCTCAGCCAGCAGTGTTCATCAAGAGTAAGTCTGGTTTCTCTCAGCAGCTCCTCACCCATTGCTCCTGCCCTCTCTGTTCCCTCCTAGCTCCGCTTCTCAAAGGTAGAGCCCCATGTTTTTGTTTTTTTATATCTCCTTTGCCTGTCTTTGCGGTGGTTCTGTCATCTACTTGTTTCCTTTCCTGACATCGTTGTGCCTCCATCTTTCCACCTCTGTGTCCCTCTAGCAGGTGTGCAGTGTCCTTGCTGTGCACTGTAGGACTAACCTCACACTTGGAGGCTGTTTTTTGGAGCAGTGTGTGTCTTGCAATTTGCGGTGACAAGTGATTTTTAAGAGCTTTGGTGTCATTGCTCTCCAACGTCATTCAGTGATGTAATGAACGTCGTGTGTTTTTATCTCCAGAACCTTGCTATGATCCAGTAAACGAGGACGAGGACCTGACCTCCGTGGGACAAAAGAGGTTATCGCTTCGGAAAACCGGTTCCGTCAAAGGCCTCAAACTGAAACCGGCTGCGTGGGTCTCTGCTTCCAAACAGGGGAGTGGCAGGACTTCGGGCCACAACCCCAACAGCGAGGTGTCCCTTATCGACTTTGGGGAGGAGTTCCCCCCATCCGCACCCTCCCCCTCCCCCGTGGTCGAAATTCAGATGATCCCTTTGTTGGCCAGGCTGGCGTTGCAAGCAGAGAACATTCTGGATAAGACTCCACCTCAAAGCCCGTCTCGAATGCTGCCCCGCCCCCTTCACCCCACGCCGGTAGTGGACTGGGATGCGCGGCCGTTACCACCGCCTCCAGCCTACGATGATGTAGCCCAAGATGAAGACGACATGGAGGTATGGTGGCACAATTAACTAACATTTAATGGAAGTGGGGTTATTTCCGTTTATCGTCCTTTTATGTTAGATCCAAAGAAGGATGAACTTAAGTTGTAAATTGTTGAAGGTGAAATATGTTAAATTGTCTCTCTCCTCACAGGTGAGCTCCATCAACAGCTTGGAGCTGCTGCATGAAGAGGAGCAGAGTGACGTCTATCATCCCGATGAAGCTCCCTCCTCTGGTCACAAGGTGGAGGCTGAGGCTCTCGTCTCCAGAGGTCCAGACAGACCGGGCCTGGAGGACAACCTCTTCCTTCCCAGCAGGCAGAGCCAGAGTCTGTCCACCTCCTTCTCCCAGTCTGCAGAGATCTTCCAAGAACTGCAGCAGGAGTGCATGAGGAGGCTCAACGTACCGACGGGCAGCGCCCATCGCTCGTGCTCGCCGTCCTCAGCCTCGTGTCCCCAGACTCCCCTGAACCCCCAGACCCTGGAGGGACATCTGCAGAGTGGGCTCTCTTCCAGTGAGGAAAAACCCCAGATCCCCCCACGTGTACCCATCCCCCCGCGCCCCGTAAAGAGGGGCGACTACACCTCTGCTCGCTGGTCAAGGGACCTTTCCCTCTCTCCAATGCCGGCAGACACCACAGAGGACGTTTCAGGTACGGGCCCGGACCAGCCGCCTCAGATCCCGCCCAGAGACCCTTTGTCTCCGCCGGGCTCCAGAACTCCCAGCCCCATGGGTCTGGTAGTGGGCTCCCCCCAGCAGAGACTCTACTCTGTCAGCCCCGCCTCCATGCAGGCTCCCCTCACAACCTGCCCCTCCACTCACACCTACAGCTCCTACCTCTCCACCTCTCCAGGTAAACTCATGCCTACTACGCACAGCTTTGCCTCAGATCCTAAATATGCTGCACCCAAAGTGATCCAGGCCCAAGCGCAGGGGAAGGACCCCGCCAGCAAGGGCCCCTGTATCCTCCCCATCGTCCGCGATGGGCGCAAAGTCAGTAACACCCACTATTACCTTCTGCCAGAGAGGCCGCCGTACCTCGATCGATTTGACCGCTTCTTCCGGGAGGCGGAGAGCCTTCCTGCCGGCGACGTGGAGGACAGACATGTGCGGCAGGCGAACACGGCCACCGTCAGACCCATGGTGGTCAACAGTCAGACAGCCGGGGGACACGCCCAGGGACAGGGGCTGGTCCAGCCGGGCGAGCTGAAGGCAAACTTCTCCTCCAATAATAACAGCAGTCTGGGAGGGCCGCGGTCAGGGATGAAGACATCAGTTAGTCTCCCTCGCGTCTGCTCAGACGGGCTGACGGCACCAGTGGTCACCGCCTCCTGTGCCAGGACAGACGCAGGAGGGAGCTCGGCTGACAGGGTCAAACTGGTAAGGTCGGACGTATTCGGACAGCATAAACACTGTAATTAAAGTGTGCAGAATATCATTTATTGCATGTGTAATTAAAGTTCTTATGATGGATGTGAAACCATTGCAGCGGGATAGTTTACCTGTTACATGCATTTGACCTCACGTTCTCCTTAATGTCACTCTGATACTTTAAATGAGGTAAAAAGAGCTGACCTTAACTCGACAGTCATCTGTTCTCAGTGCTTCATTATCAGTGTTCAGAAGTAGTAGTTTAAGACAGTTGATAAGCAGACTTTACATGTGATGTAACCGTGTACAGCTTATATTTAATGAATGGTTTGTGCGACTCCTCTCAGCTGAAATTGCCATTCAGTGAAGTGACACAGTTAATGTGGCTTTTGAATGCAACGGCTTTGTTGTCTGTAAGGAAGCGTGTGCGTGTGTGTGTGTGTGTGTGTGTGTGTGTGTGTGTGTGTGTGTGTGTGTGTTTGTGTGTGTGTGTTTGTGTGTGCGTACAAATTTGTGTGTTTCCCTTTCTGTTACACTGAGAAAGAGTGAGAAATTTGCAGACTTTGGCCCATAAAGCAGGAGCTTCTAACTGCTCTTATCTGTTGAATTGAGTAGATTACCTCTCCATTCAACTTTAGATCATTATTAGAATCAAATTATGATTGATGCGTAACAGCATTATTTTCAAACTGGAGCTGAAAACTCATTAGATCAGACTAATCAGACAAACAGAAAATTCCTTCTGACTATTCTCTCAGTACAAAATTTCTAAAATCACGTTCATAACTTATTTGAAATATACCAATGTTCCTTGGGAGACAAAGGCCAATATTAACTTTGGCTGAGAATCGAATCTGAAAGATGAAGAAACCAAAGTTCGATTGGTTTCCTGATGCCGGCCGATTGATTGTGAAACCGACTGAACTGGAGTCAGACTCACTGGCAAACCCTGAAGGCTCCACATTGATCTGGCACTTGACATTTAGTAGAACATACTGCAATCTTTGGCCGCACACGAGGAGCAGTGCAGCGAGACTGTGGGAGCGTATATAAAATGCACTGCAGAGGAGGACAATGCGAGACAGAGACAGAGACAGAGACGTGCACTCGACATTTAGCAGCTGTAGTGTTTGAAATATCATAAGCAGCAGGAGCTGGCGATGGATGATATTGTTAATATGGGTATCAATCAAATTTGTGCCAATTAAAAAGAAATGATGATGCCGCCATGAAGTCCCACCACACAGTGTGTTATCTCGGCAAAATTCGAGTTAGTTTAAGGTAGAGGTGAAGCTAAAAGTCGGCTGTGAGTCTTTAAAGTTTATACAAAGTATTAATCTCGGCTAATACAGATGATTTCATCCCAAAGGGAAAGAGGTGCTCCTGATGTTTATGATGAAAGTCATGCTGGGAATCAGAGCCAGGAATTCAAAGCGCGTCTGGATGTTGCAGAGACGTAACGGGATCGTTGTGTGATGCAGGTGCAGGAGGCGGTTCACGGCGTGACGATAGAGGAGTGCCAAGCCGCCCTCCAGAACCACAACTGGAACGTCCAGAAAGCTGTGCATTATTTAAAGGTGAGAGCCGTTATATTTACGCGATGGGAAATCTTACGCTCCGTGGACACTCAGTGAAAGCCCTAAATCTGCTGTTCTCACTATAAGCGTTCACTAATAACAACAATAGATTGTTTTCATAAGGGTTTTGTACTGTGAGGTAGTAAAATGTTGTCAGACAACATTGTTAAATAATAGAAATAAAGTTAAGTTTATATTTTTTACTCAGCTGGTAAAATAGAAAATATATTTATTTATCTCAAATTGATTAAAGAACTAAATCAATTTTATTTTACAATCTATCTGTCTATCTTTTACCAGCTTTTAAAACTTTTTTTTTTATATATAATCTATGAGCTTCCTGGTTTTCCTTTTTTGTCTTGTTACACATTTAATCATTTATTTCTTATTTCAATATTTCCAAGTTTTCTTCATGCTTATAATAAGATAGGCGTGTCCATGGTAACAATTGGTTCAGGCTGTGCGTGTGTGCTTAAATTAGGGATATACAGTATCCTGTTTGTGTGTGTGTATCACAAGTAAAGAAATCCTGTAGCTAACTGCACAGAAAGTACCGGTAGATGAAGAAAGTCTGTTCAGCAAACTGTCATCATGCAGCTGCTCCAGTGAGCAGGTAACATTAGTCATGTATATACTGCACTGCATGCTGCTGGAGTCACAGCACAATAGAAACTCTTTAGCTGGCACATTAACACTAACAATGTTGGCCTGATAATGTTTCTTGGAAGTTCACAGACTCTTTATCTGTCTTCATCACGCTTTATATCGGTCTGCCTTTTGGACTGCAACTGTCTTGCACATTTTAGAGATCATAATATCAAAGGAATCTAACACTACAATAATAACACTAAGGTGCAGCACCCAACTGCTTTTTCACAGCATCTACGCCACTATAGCAGAGATGCCCAAATTCTTTCTTGTGAGGGGCCGACAATTTATCTGGATGGAGGGCAGCGGGCCAGAAATACATGTTTATGTTATGTGAAAAATACATTTCATCATAAGGTAAAATACTTTACAGAAAATGTACATTCTAAATCTAAAATAAAATTTCAGAATACGACCAAGTCAAATGCCATGATGTGCCCAAACAAAGGTGTGGCTCAAACTGCGCTGCTCTGCTCTAAAGCTTCACTGCAAGCTTTGTTAAATGTTTGGTGATTATAATTTTTATGGCAAACAGAGCATTTTTTTTAATATATATATTCTGTAATGATTAGATTACAGAATTACATGAAAATGTAAGAGTTTTTACCTCAGGACCTAAACCCTCCAAAAACATAGGAAAACACTAACGCATCTAATAAATAAAGTTTGTAAAAGCAGTGAATCAACTGATAAAAAGACAGGAAGCTATCAAAATGGGAACCTTCTTTTTTTTTCTAACTGATTGAGAGTAAAAAAAAAAATTGCTTTACTTGTTTTTACACGTTATTTCAATGATTTAATTACCTATTCAAATTGTTTTATACCAGGGGTCTCCTACCTTTTTCCCTCTGAGAGCTACTTTGACAAAATGAAAGTGTTCCTCGGACACTGTACCATTTATTCACATAGCTGAGCTCCACCAAACCAACAGAATAAACCTTTTTTATGTGAACAATAACAAACTGATAGTCAACACACACATGGGACTGGTTGAATACCCCTGTACACTCTCAAAGTGCAACACACACTTTTTTTTTTTTTTACTAAAAGAGAAGCGAGACCTCGGTGGTAAACACTGCTGTGTTGCAGAGGGATCCGCTGAGATCCAGTTCACTGCCTCCCAGGTCACACCTTGACTCATTCTCTGTAATAACCCTTTTTTTTGTGCAGGTTATAACTGCAAACAAATAGTCAGGGAAACTTTGTGAATGTAATTTTCCCTTTATAAGTTCATATGAGGATAACATAAGAGAACTGGGTTCGTCCTTAAGGGAGAATCAGGACATCGTTGCTTCAGTGAGCAGACTATAAATAACAAAAAGCATATAGACACTGCTGTGTCTACAGCCATTTCAACGCCCTCTTAACTAGCTGTGCTCAGACCCGCTGTGGCAGGATGGAAGATGTGTTTGGACGATAGTGGGCACGAGGGAACACTTGAGTGTTCCTTGATAGTGGCGGCAAAGCCTATAAGATAAAGAAAAATACAATTCAATTCAATTCAATTCAACTTTATTTCTATAGCGCCAAATCACAACATAGGTTGTTTGAACAGGGATCTGTGCTTGTAACACAGACGGGGATCATTTTATACTCACTGCCGCTCCAGTCAGGCTTACATTAAGGAGCACAAAAAGATAGAAATCGGTTTCCTATTGAGACCTGACAGTGTGACCCTTTGTTATTGTTGCACATCATCTCTAACTCCTCTTCTGTGTGTGCTGTCCGTTATCTGTCTGTGTGCAGGTGGAGCAGTTGTTCTGTTTGGGTCTGAGGAGCAGGTCAGAGTGTCTCAAGCTGCTGGAGACGTGTGAGTGGAACCTGGAGGCGGCCAGCACTCAGATGTTAGATAGCTACGGATCCACGACGAGACAGAGGTACAGCTTTGTGTCATCACAAAGAATCTATTCATTTAAATGGCCTGTAATGACTACTCACCTGTTCTGACTTTACACAGCAGCCAGAGCCTTTAATCTACATTTAAAACACGCTCCAGACATGTAATCTCACGTCTGTGACAGTAAAGCCCGCTGAACACTGATTGGGACATTGTTTCCGGAAATTGAATCCAGTCACCTTTGACCTTGTCCGTCACGCTGCACGAGGCCAGTTCTGTCATATCTGTCGTTGAAGAGCACACCATTAAAATCTGCTTCCTGGTTCGGCTGCTGCAGATTCTCCAAATATATTGTGACTGTAGGTTCACCTCCTGCATACACAGAAAGTAGACACCCAGCAGTATGATGCAATGAGAAGGCTGGTGTGCTCTGTTAATGAGGCTCATTTTTAGCTGCTACACTGGGAAAGTTTTCTGTTTTGTTCAACTCCTCTATAGGATATAGTTTGGAAATTGTTTTTTTTAATGTTTGAACAACTGGAAATATTCTTCTCTGAACGGGGCCAAACAGCATTTAGATGGTGTGAGTTTATATTTAACTTCTGATGGCAGAAATTTAAAAAAAAAACAAAAAAAAACATTGATGAAGCCCTCTATATGGCTGCATCAATCAGAGATATGAGTTTCGTATCTTATTTCGTAAATGGTCACATCATACTGAAAGTTGGAAAGAAAAGACACACAAGTTTGTTGATTCTCAGTAATCAGACATCACATGAACAGCAGAACACTGAATCTCCTTTAAACTCAGATGTCTACTGTCATCTTAAAGTCTAAAGATGTTCAAAATGGTGTACTTACGTACGAAAACTATTTTGATTGCATAGGTGCGTTCACGCTAACAAGTATGGAAACATGCAGTGCACAACAAGTACCCGGATGGTGAACTCACACAGTCCAAAAATGTTGCGTAAAAGCTGGACACTTTCCACACTTAACAGTCGCAATCTTGGCTACGTAGCGGTAATGGAGGGACCGCCGACGTAAAGATTTTCAAATGAAGGCGTTTGAGGAAGCTGCAGCTGTTGTAGAACACCTCCCAAAGTGTATTTTTACAAGTACCACCATACAGCTGTTGGACAAAAGCCATCCGTGTGGTTATCGAGTGTGTTAAACAGAGGACACAAAAACACGTTCATTTCTGTGTAAAACAATTAAAGCTGCAGTTGGCAGGTGACGCATTCAAATGTTACCGTTATTTCTGGCGAGTGCAGAACAGCAGGGTTTGGTTTGAGACAATACTACCCTGTTGACGTTCAAGTACTACACAGGTAAAAGTACTATATGTGAGTCCACTAAGGGAAGTAAATCACGCGTTGTCCCCTTAATGTGAATCTCACTTAAGAAGTCTCAAAAGTTGAAGTCTCTTGCAAGACAATATAAAAGACCATTGAAGTTAATGCAGCAGGGTTTAGCATTTCATCTCATGATTTCATCTCATGATTTCATCTCATGATTTCCTCAATCTAACCTGAAGCGTCTTTATATTTGCAGATGGTGACAGAAATCTCCAGCTGCTGAGCTCTGATTGGAACTTCATCCTCAGTAAAACATCATCAGAGGAGGTGAATCTTCTTCCTGACCCTTTCTGTTTGACGCCTCAGCTGCACCTCCGATCAGATCACTGTAATGTGAGGAAGGAAGATTCGAGCACAAACTTCATTACGGCTCCGATCGTACTCACCGTGGATACTAAGGAGAAAAAAACAAGAACTGGGACATATTTTGACTTTGGTCTGAAAGTTCTGTGATTGTTGCACTTAAGGAATCAAATACAGGCATCCACCATTCAAATGACCCACCGGTCCTGAACCTCGTCACCCTGACAGATCCTCACGGTGTCACAGACTCTGGGTGCTGCCACACTCTGATGTCAGATCCTCTCACTGTAATCGTCACTGCCGCAGTTACACTGTTGATCAGTGAGACACTTTAAGCGTTTCTTCTGTAATGGCATTAAAAAGACAGTTTGGAAGTGAATATGAAGAAGACAAAATGAGACGACGAGCACAATCAATATACACAATAGCACTTTCTCAATAAAAAAAATAAAGGTCCACAAGTCAGAACAAGAACACATACAGTTTACTGAGAAACTCTCCATGAACCTGACTACCGTCTAGTAACGACCAAAAAAAGTCACATCCAAGCACAATAAAATTGAATTGACTGTCGATGGAAATAACTTTGCCCAAAGAGGGGTGGAGATATGAAGATTGTCTGCTGCTGAAACCTTGTGGAGGAAAGGGAAGCTGTGCAGAAAGAAAACAGCTGCAGAAGAAACATCCGCAGTGGAAAAAAAAAGCACCGATAAATGTAGAGTTTGGAGAAGAGAGTCCATCACAACGCCGTGCAAAGAACTGAAAGGTCGAAGCAGTACAGTGTTGACCTGAATCAAGACAAAAAGACTGGAGAAGCAGTTTGTTCACTTCTTTTGAACACGTACAAAAAAGTAATTTATATTAAGGGTTTAAACAATATACTCTTTACAAAGGAGGCATGTATGTATTTGTGACAACTGTATTAATATATTATTTTAATATATTTTCAACATAATCCTCAGAGACAACAGAAGACTGTTATGTCCATTACTGGTCACAGCATTTTTGAATTTGAATTTTCTCCTTCTTAACTACTAAGAAAAAGGAAAAAAAAGAAAATTAAAAAAAGGGGGTGGGGGCACATCCTGTCAGTTGAAAATTCGTCTAGCCCAAACACGGTATAGTCTTTCCTCATTTCCTCCCTCTAAGCACTTTGCCCACTCAGACCTCCTGTGCATCATCAGCTGAAAGCTCCTGCCAGCGCGCTGCTTTCTGTGTGCACCCAGACTACGTTGGCAGCTAATAACAGCAGCGGAGTGAAATTTACCCAAAGGCACACATCCTTTCCCATAATCATCACTTAAAACCACAACTACAATAATTTGGTCAGCAGCTTTAGGGGGACTATAATTTAAAACTGGGAGGATGCGTCAGCTCAAGGTGAGCTCGGCACCGCATGTGACAATACATCTTCTGACTGTCCTGTCACAGCAGAGCCAGTCAACACGGAGAACATTTGGGGCTGTTTGTTTTTTTGTTGTTGTTTTTTTATTATTCCAGTGTTTGAGCACTCTACTGACAGGAAGAGGACGTAAAAGGCATTCCACAAACTTTGACTTCTAAAATTCACTTTTAGCGAGTCAAATAATACTTTACAGACCCCTGATCTCTCTGGTGCTCCTTTTTGTAGAAAAAAACCCCTCTCTTTACTAAGTAGTACCCGTTTTTAGAATTCAAATATAAACGTGTGTGTGGCCACATGTCAGCCCTGCCGCCTCCATATGTCCAACAAACCCCCCAGTATGTGACACGATCTGTTTGAGCACAAACTTCAAATGGCCTCTGAAAAAGTGATTATAAAGCCACAGCAAATCAAGAGAGAGTTTGGAATATATTTCTAAAGGACGTCCAGGACTGATTTGGGAAGACTACTCCCAGTAAAAAGTTTCCTCCTGTGTGCAATAGGGCTGTAGAATCTGTAACCTCCCAGCCTGTCCGTCCATCCCGTCGTGAAATTCTCCTAATTAAATGCCATGGAAAGACTGTTTTCAGTATAAAATGTGTGTTGTTTCAGTTTCCCTCACCAGAGTAAGTTAAAGTTGTCCTTAAGCACTGATTCAGGGTCAGTTTTTCCATTGATCCCTGTGATGTAATGTGTTGAAACTGATAGAAAAACCAGTGTGTGAGGACAACTGGATGTGCAGGCTGCCTCCACAGTCTCTTCATGTGTTGTTTGTCTTCATACCAAGCTGCTGTAGATGTATTAGAAGGACTGAAGTGAACCTCGTGGTGTTTTTGATCGATCCAAAGCGACGTTCTCCTGTTGTGGTGTTGAAACATGTTGAGTTCCGTTTCCAGTTGTTTGTCGGATCTGTTTCTTCAGAAACGAGTCTGCTATTTTAAACTCATTTATTTCATTTTTTTGCTGTTTCTCCTGAAGTTTCTTCCTCATTTCTTTGTATCTGCTCCCCTGAATGTGTTTAGCTATAAATGCCTACTGTACAGTTGGTTTTCATTCTTTCCCTCCTTCTGGGTTGATGGAAATGAAGTTCATGCTGCCGAATTTATAAATGTATTTTTTATTAAAGAATTATTTTTTACTTCTTTTCTTCTTTGTATTTACTGACCTCCACACACTGCACTCAGATTGATTACTATAACGGACACTTCAGTGTTTCTGTACTGTTTAAAGGAGCAGCGTGTAGGATTTAGTGGCATCTAGTGGTCAACTAGACACCCCTGGCCTCACCTTTTCCTTTCAAGTGTGTAGGAGAATCTAAGGTCGCTAAGAAAACCGCAAAAAAAAACCAACCTCTCTGGACCCAGCACTGTCTGGGCTACTGTAGAAACATAGCGGTGCAAAAAGGCACTTCATAAAAGAGGACCTGTGGCCTGGTGTATAATTAGTCCGCACATAAAACGTTGCATTCGCTGGTTTCCACGCACCCAGTCAGATGTATAAAAATGAACATGACGTGAGAATGTGCATGCCGTGCCGCAAACTCTTGTCTTGTACTGTAACTTGCCGATTTAAACCTGCAAAGTGCTGAAACTTACCAAATGTTTCAAAATGAAGTTTCCACTCCAGTTTCTGTGATATGTCGTTTATGAAAAACCATAATTATGTCCACTGATCCACCATTATAATTTAAACATGGATGTGGATAATAACATCGGAAAGACCAAAATCAAAACAGATTTGTGAATAAACACTAGTCCCACCCTCTATAACTAAAATAAGATATGATGGCATTAAATGAACGAAAACAGCTGCTTAGGAACTAGATAAAGGCACCATCTTTATATGTCTCACAGATGAAATGCCTGACTCTGGCAGCAACAAGATTTCCAGGGAAAACAGTCGTTTTTTTCTGTTTAGGCTACGTGACTTGGAGATATTAACACACTTCAGGGTCTGTATTCAACAATGTTTAGTTTTAGGTGATTCCACACTAATGAAAACATAATTATGAATATTATATCGCTCTTCCCTTAAACCTTTAATATTAATTACAACAGCCAAGTAAAGGAAACCTGTGTTTTTAGGACGCTCATATGGTTTTGTTACTTAACATCTTAAGCTAGAATGTTTTGGCAGTTTCGTTCTTCTGTGTTTCAGCATATGATCAGTTTAAAATAAAAAATATGGAGACAATCTTAAAGGAACTACGTCACAGCCACACTGCAGACGTTTGAGCAACCCTTTTGAATCCAAATTGCAGAGGGTGCCTCCAAGTATTTCTATGTTTGCATGATTCACAGGCAAAAATACAGTCATCTGACTGAGTTTGCAGCCGTTAACCTTTTTTAAAATGTCAACAGTAAACAGCAGTGTGGAATCCGGCGTGTACTTCTTATAAACAGCAGAATCAAGGCCAGTCTTTTTCACAAGAAGCGTTCAGCCAGTAAAAAGGGAAATGATTGAGCAGACGAGGTGCAACCACATCTGAAGCCTGGTATTCAATTTCTAGGGAGAGACGTCAGTTGGCCCAGAGGAGGGTTTCAAATGCAGAACAACATCCGGTAGTTTTCCATCAGAGATTGGAGTGAAATTGTTCAAGTGTTTGACTGGAACATGTTTATGAAGGAGACACGAGGAGGAACTTGGTAGACATGCCTTTCGTTTTGTCAATGAAACAGGCTGAAAACTTCACTAAATGAGTTACACACACCAACGTTAAAGGGAAACATGTCATTGTTTAGCAGGACAACAATCATAAACATACAACCAAAGCAACCAAAGAGGTTGTCAGGATGACAAGATGAAATATCTTATACTGGTCAAATCAATCAGTTGATCTAAATCCAACCTGACTAAAGGCAGAAAGCACACAACAAACAAGAGCTGAAGCTGTCTGCAGTGAAGGCAGCGGCAGAGAGCATCACATTCAGATACAAAGCCTCTGCCCAGGACTCTGACCTCAGACAGTCACTGACTGCAAAAGATTTTCCACAACATATTAAATATGATAATTTTGTCTGACTTCATCTGGATCTGTCCAATTACTTTTGAACCTGTAAACTTTGGGCTCTATGTGTTAAAAAGGCAATATCTCCCAGACATTTCTTTCTGTATTGACGTAAACCAGCTCAAAATAAAGCTGAGACTTGTCGCTTTCATGCAGTATCCATCATCGTGTTTCAACACTGTGCTGAAATCAGAGCCTGCAGAGCAAAAATGTGCAACTATCCAAATATTAATAATTACAGCCTGGACTGTATGCTTCTAAAGTGCTGAGGTTCACAGTTGCTCTGAGCTAAATGCTAACGCAATAATAATAATAATGATATCCTGCTGATCTGTAGTGGGTACATAACGTGTGGAAACACAAAGTACAGCTGAGACTCACGAGGGTGTCATTTTGTATTAAAGAGGCAATATGTGGTTTTAGGGTTTTAGTGGCATCTAGAGGTAGCAGATTGCAACCAATTTACACAACCGTTTATAAGACATGGATGTAGCCTTGGTGACATCACACATAGGCTCAGTTGTGGATGTTTCTGGCCGTCGCCATCTTGGCTGTGCCTGACTCAGCTCCTGGCTAATCCAAAAATGGGCAAAGAGGTGGTGTGTGGGTGGAGCAAAGGCATGCCAAATGAAAATGAATGAAAAAATATAAAACAAAATATGAAAAATTGTCTAATCAACCAAAAATTTCACAACCCCCTGTTGAAGACCTCTGATCTAGAGACCAAAACCAAGCTATAAACATATTTCTGGTGTAAAGTTGGGCATTTTAAAACAGGGGTCTTTGGGGATTGACTCAATATTGGAGCCAGCCCCAAGTGGCCATTTGAGGAACTGCAGTTTATTGGCCCTTCAACTTCATTTTTAAACCACTGAAAGTTTCCGCTTTAATAGCCATCGATACTTCAAGCAACATTAGAACATGAAAGTCCCTCTCTTTGGTGTTTGGTTTGTCCCTGCTGGGCTACTGTAGAAACATGGTGATGCAACATGGTGTGCTCCTTGGAAGAGAACCTATGGGAGCCTATGTGGATATGAAGGGCTCATTCTACGATGATGAAAACACAATGGCTCTTAGTGTCAGGTGATTATACACTAATGAAAACATAATTACAAATATTATATTCAATTTCTGCCAATAGATTATCCTAAATTGTACACACTGAACCTTTAAGTCCTGGGAAGTTAAGTTTGACCTGATAGCGCCTGATGAAAAGTAAAGGGAACCAAAGTGAGTACAGTCATTCTTGTCGGTACCAAATTTAAAGGCAATGGCAAAAAGTTAATAAAACATTTCATTTCAAAATATCAACCTGCTAGCTACAGCAAAAGTCAGAAGATCACTGCAGTCAAAAGCTTCCAGAGCAGCAGATGTGACTGTCATCCCTTGAGATATTGTGAGTGAAAAATGCCGAACAGCTGTTGGTTTCAGGTGCTTTTCTATGTTAATATTTATAACTGTCAATTGAATAGTTTGTGGGTTTTAACATCTCCTCAGACACAATAGAATTTGTATGTTACCTCCGGGAACATGTGATTAGTATTTCTTACTGTTTTCGGACTAAACAATGAATCATTTAGACCAGGGGTGTCAAACTCACTTTAGTTAAGGGGCCACGTACTGCCAGACCAATAAAATCATAGCATAATAACGCATACATAACGACAACATTTCTTTATGTTTAAATCATTGGTGAAGGTTTTTGGATGATAAACCCTATTTTAAAGGTCTTTCTACAATAAACTGGAAACATAAAGACCAAAAACTCAAGACATCAGCCCACTGTTTATCTGCCTGGGCTCTCTGCAGATTCCCTCGCTTTGTGACGCGTTTGACGTCACACTATTGGTGTCAATAGTCAATTGACTGTTTCTGAAGCAATTACTGGATCGATTAAAAAAAAAAAAAAAAATTACAAAACATTTGTACTCATAAACCTCCATATTCTCATAGAAATGCAATGCATGTCTTTCTGTAATTTTCACACTTGGCAAAGTCATCCGGCGGGCCGAGCTGGACCCCCTGGCGGGCCGGATCCGGCCCGCGGGCCGTATGTTTGACACCCCTGATTTAGACAAACGTATTAATCAATGGATTAAAGAGGGATAAAAATCACTGTTAAATGTGTACATATAACACGTGGTACAGAGCTGTGCAGTGGATTATGTGACACGTGTAACTTACAAAGTAAGCTGTTGACACTCTCCCTCTGCAGCCCCTCGTGGCCTCGGGGTGTGTGACGGGACAGATCGATCCGGATCAGTTTGGCCGTGTTTATGTTTGTGATCATCGATGTTCCAACAATGCGAGGCCCTGAGAAAATAAACCCCAGATGCAGCATGTGTCGACCGCATTGATCCTCGCCGCGCACCTATCAGTTGACCTTCCTATTGTATATTCATGGCGTCCAGGACAAAAGCCATATGATTCACCGTTCATGAATTGTTTCCAATGTGCCGGGATATAAAAGTGCATATCTCAGGCTCATTTGTTTATCGATGATTCGACTGAAATCCCGATGATGAAAAATGGCCCGTAGTCAATAAAACAAAACACTTGATTACAAAATAAAATTGAACAATGTGGCCGAGTGGAGACCGCTGAACACTTCGGACACACGAATGCTAATTATCTTTGATCCCTGTTCCTCCCTCATCACTCACCATCCTTCTCCTCTCCACACACACATCTTGTCTTACTGAGGGATGCCACGAACTCCTGCATAATAATGAGAGACCCAGTAGGCCCTCCATTCATCTTTGTGTGTGTTTGTGTACAGTATCATTACTCAGTCCCTGGTCAAATTATTAATGCTGTGTTCCAGTTGTTTTGGACAGTAAAGCAGAGGGCTCACAGGGATCCCCAGAGAAATTATCACAAACAGAAGAGGGTAAATAAAGAAGGAGGAGAGACAAATCAAGAGCAGAAGGGAAGCTGCCAAAAAAATACCAAGGAGCAGATAAGAGTGTAACTTGTGTCGTCTGGAAAAAAAAAAAAAAAAAAAAAAAAAATCCTCTGGCATATATATATATATATATACATATATATATATATATATATGCGAGTGTGTGTGTGTGTCCACAGTAGAGAATATTATTTCAATATCTCTCCGTCCTTTTTCCCAGTTTTTCTTTCTTTTTTTAAATTTCTCAAGAAAAGTACGTTTTTCTTTCCTCTCAAAGCAGTCTTTTTTCCTTCCTCACCCTCTGCTTTGTTGTTGGGAGGTGAGACTTTACGTGGCACCACAGCACAGGCACAAACCTTCTGTGCACGATGGATCGGCTGCCTGTGGAGCAGAGAAAGACAGAGTGTTGACAGGATGACGGGGAAAAAGGAAAATGCACAGGAGAGACGTTTGAGATACCGGAGTACAAATAAACAAATCTGAAAAGAGAGGAAGGGACCGGTGACTGGACTGAGAGGGAAGTGAGGGTGTGAAACACTACATGGATCCCCACTAATCTTTCCTTCACTTCCTATTTCTGTCTCAGTTTTTAGCCTCATTTGTTTTCCTCTCTGCTTCTGTGAGTAAAGCTACTCACTGTAGTAAACATTATGTCTATATCATTTCTCTGCACGCAGTAGAGGCTGGGCTGACACATTTTTCTAACAGCGCTATGCAGTATATCACAATATATGATTACTTACAAAACTGAAATCTGATATTAAACACAAGGAGCTTTTAAAAGATTTCTGGACAATTTTGAACTTCTCTGTTTGGGCACCATTGATGGAAACCGTGTCCAAATCAACAAACTTCCCAAGTTCAGCTACTACTTCAGTTACAAACAGACCTTCTCCATTGGTGTCATGGTTGCATATGGTACACACTGTCACTTCACAATGGTGAATGAGGGGGCCTAACAGTCATGAAAGAAATAGTGTCATATTTAAGGAGAGTGGTTTCGCCAAGAGTTTAACGCCATCTGTGTGTCCTCTCCTCAAAATAAACATTTGTTTTGCTTACTTGGTGCATCAGCAGTCAGCACGCTGAGAGTGCCCACAATCTGTCATGAATTTTGGGCTGCGTGCAGATAAATGCAGAAGAATCCGTGCAAGACTCTCAGACCTGGGAAGAAAACCAAATTTATGCCACATTGACGCTTGCTAACACAGACAATGCATGTATAAACTGGCCTTTACAAGTGATGTATTAATAGGTTTTTGTTAGCAGTGATAACAAGCTGTAAACACAACACTGACAGATTACTTCAAGCTGATAAGGCTACTTTGTTAGCAAATAGTTGCCTATCCACAAACAAAACTTCAACACTTTATGTTATAACTTACTGACTACATCGTCAACGACATCACTAAATGAATCCGTTGCTTGTAGCAGTGGAGCTCCCCTCACTGGTGACTGCAAGCATTACAGCCCTTCGTCACAGCGGACATTCAGAAGTGCATTGCACTGATAAAGGCAAACTACTTACTGACTATCTGTTAAATACAAGAAAATATCTCATAACTATGAGAGCTGTACTTCGCAGTTGGGAAGGTGGATAGCAATGATTGCAACTTAGGAGGACAGGGAGAGTGAGGTTACCTGAACATAATGTAACGTAATGAACATGATCTTGAATATTACCCTATCATGTGTTTCTTTTTCCAACATTGTAATTTTGGAAAACATCAAATTAAAAGTCCTCATTTGTGTTAACAGACAGGAAGTAAGTTACACTAGGTATTGCAACATCTGCAAAGTATAATTAGCCTATATTTGTTTACATTTTGGGAAATGAAGTCCGCCAAATTAGCTACTAACAGTTCCTTTTTGCTAAATACCATCAGGTGTACTGACACTGATTCACTTGATACTGAAGAAATCCCCAAAATCGGATGACTCCGCTGCCATTTCTGAAGCATTCCAGTTCCTGCCACATTATCCCTCCCCATATAGCAGCCTACATTTTCTTAATCATGAGATTTATTTTTTATTCTGGTTAATGTTTATATGTGTCAAAACGTCTGCTGTGAAAAAGGTCTACAGTCAGTTTGGCCTTGACATAAAGTCTGTGACAAATACTCATTATAAGACAAAGAAAGCTGCAGAGAAAATAGCGACGAATTATTTATATTGTAAAATAGTTGGCAGATGATCATTTGGCCGTGTACTGTACTAAACAGTTTGAAACGGCCACAGATAAAAGCAGTGCTAAATTTCTCAGCCGTATAAATGTTGATGAGACTGCTTAGGTACATATGCAAGCAGACTACATGAAGTCCTTAATTTGAAGTAAAGAAATTAACTGGGGAAGTGATTTGTATTTTACACTTTTAAATGTACAGTGGATTTATTAGAGATAATAAATCATTGAGCCTGCTGGAAATTTTGTTGATGAGAACCAGTAAGGTCTGTACAACCAAAACAGTGGGCTGAAAGAGGCTAAAAGGACCACTAGAGCTGAGTTCACAACTACAATTGATACCTTTAACATTGTTGTTTTCATTGTTAGACAAAGCAAATAAAACGTATTTCAGAAATTCTAAATTCCTCCAAGTGTTATATACAGTGCTGTGAAAAAGAATTCAACCTCCTCCTGATTTCTTTTATTTTTGTGTGTATCTCAAACTAAACAGTGCCTGATAATCAGAGAAACTTTAACATAAAACAAAGGCAAGTTAAGTAAACACAAAATATAAGTTTCAAAAGTAGGGCAAATTATCATGGAAGTAAAAGATTATATGTTCCCAACTAAGCCTAAAGGAAAAGGTTTTTGTGCTTTTAGTTTCAGAAGCCTTTAGTTGCCTGAAAGGTCTTACCAGGTAGCACACTATGCTAAAACCCAAAGAGATTCCAGAAGGAGGAAGGTGATTGAACTACATATGACTGAGGAATTCAAAAATATTTTTAAGGCTTTAGGACTCTACAGATCCCCGTTATCTACAAATAGAGACTTGGACCAAAGGTAAATACTCCCTGAAGTGTCCCACCTTCCAAAATTGCTCCACGAGCACGCCAAAAACTCATCCAGAAAGTCAGAAGAGATCCAAGGACAAGATCCAAGGAACTGCAGACTACACCACTATCCGAAAGGACACGGGTAAAAGTTGGCATCCATGGGGAAGTGGTGAGGTAAAAACAATTGCCACAACACACCTTGATGACCATCAAACCTTTTTGGGAGAGTTTTCTCTGGGTTAATGAGTTTGAAGGACAGGGGTCCTGTTACAGCTGGCGTAAACCAAACACAGAAATCCACCAGAAGAACATAAAACCTACAGTCAAGCATGGAAGTGGCAGCATCATGTTGAGGATGCTTTGCTGCTTCAGGGAAACTTGCCATAACTGAGGGAAATGTGACAGCGTCTGGTCATCAGTCTGTGTTTTCACATTAGTGATTTAAGTATTGATAACCTTTTTGCTTCAATACATACAATTACCATGAAAACTTTTTATTATAGCATTTTATGTTTACTCAGGTTGCCTTTGTTTAATGAGATTTTGTTTGAAGATTTGACAAAGTTTAGTTTGAGATACACACAAAAATAGAAGGAATCTGGAGTAGTTCAAATACTTTTTCACGGCACTGTACTTCTCTTTCCAAATTTCCTCCTCATCTCTCCCTCTAACTTCGGTCACTTGTTCCCTTATTTGCTTCTTCAACAATACAGTAAAGACACAGTACACTGTGTGCAGACCTTAGACGGAGAGATCAATGAGGTGCAGGGACAGAATATGCGGTTTCCCACTTACATAGAGTAGAGTAGCGGATAAGAACTCAGAGAGGTGGAGTGTGTTTTGTCATTGAGAGTGTGGACACAATAATGAACCTCCACACAGAAAACATCAATTAATCATTGTGCCCATGGCTCGAAGTAGCCTTTTGTTCAATGTTCCCCAGTGCTTGTAGGTTATTATAGAATTATCTAACCTTTAGCAACTAATGAACTCCCATTTGATTGCTAAACTTAACTATATTGTATTTTTTTTTTTTTTAACCTTGGTTCAATACGTGACGCTCAAACCTCCATTTTGTAACCCATTGTGGTGGCGGGGCGTGGTTTGGCTCAGCTGCTGATTGGGGGAGTGATTCAGGGAACGGTGCTTGGAAGAGGTTTAATTGGCACAGCTGCAGGCAATTACCGATCTGTCTCTCTCCCTATAAAAGCACTAGCAGGTCACCAGACGCTCTCTCACTCCGGAGGACACAGAGCAGCAGGCTGGCTGTGGACAGAGCGTGGGGCAAGTGCAATCAAATAAGCCGGACGTCTGTGGAGCATGTCCTTTCATTTGACATAATGAGACATGAACGTGTGAACGTTGGCTCTGAAATGTTTACAGAGCCCGGCTGTTATTGGGCTTATGAATGACTGTTATGTTGGGGAATTATGTGCATGTTCTCTCCGCCGACCTCCACTCATGGATGTAATTGGATTTCTGGGAAGTCCCGATAAACGTGCATACCTTGAAATATTGTATAGAGCAGGTGCACGTCTGAAATGTGCAGGAGTGGTAGCTTCAAGGAAAGAGGATGTAGGACTGTGATGTTATTACTGTACGACAGCTGCAGGATAAAAAAAAAAAAAACCCAATACATTATTCGATTTTTCTGCTGCAGTAACCGATGTCTGTTAATATAAATTCAACTATTTGGACGTGTTCTTCAAAAGGCAATTGTGCATTAATATAAGGAGACTGCGATGTTCAAGCCGCTTCGATTTTCCTGTATAATTGCTTTAATCACATTTCTATGGCAATAAAATCCTCTACAAGGCTCCTTTCATATATGATTACAGGTTCTATCAGGTGTTTTTGACAGACAAATAGGAGGAACTCACTCACTTCAGAGGAAATGGTTTCATGCTGCTGTGGTGTCAGTCACTTTTTAGGACATGAAAAAGTCATTTTGTGATGTTTAAAACCTGATTTAAAGACAAAAGTCTCTCCTAATGGCAAATCCTGGGCTGTAATTAGTTAACCCTCGTGTTGTCCTCGGGTCAAAATGACCCGCAGCTGTGTTCAACCAAGTTCTATTTTATTTCTATATTTTTTTAATATTTTTTTGGGATCATTGGTCATCATTCTTTAAAGAAGCCCTCACAGCCTCCTTGTCACCAATGATCCCAAAAAATATGAAAATAAAATAGAACTTGGTTGAACACAGCTGCGGGTCATTTTGATCCAAGGACAACACGAGGGTTAAGATGTGTATCAATGGTAAGTTTAAAAGACCCCCGTGGAAACATTTTTGAGATGACAGAGGGAAAAATTATTCAGACGTATCGTTTGTCCAGTGATGACATTTCTGAGTTTTTGAATGAACTGAATGATGATTGACAGCTAACAACAAGGAGGAGCCATGAAATATCAGCAATTAAAAAAACTTCTTACGACTCATTTTCCTGCCTCTGGGTTGGATCAGATTTCCTTTTCCTTTTGCGGTCACTTTGTTTTCCATTGCTTGACTCACTTTAACACACGCAAACCCCTCATTTAAATACAGAGATTTGCACCTGATATCAGTGACGCAAATACTCCAGAAAATGATGGGAGGAAGAACAAGAAAGATGTGGGGAGTAAAGATATGCTGTTAGATGGGTGGTGAAGGATGGGAGAAAGAAATACAAGCCTTTTTCATTCGAAAACTGGGGGAATGATTAGTAGAGATGATGGGGGATATGAGTAGTAGGAAAGGAAATGGAAATATGTTTTAGTATTAGAGGGAAAACAAGCAGTGGAGGTCAACAGCTGCAAAACTGTTCCTAACCAGACTTTCAGTGTTGTACAAATGTGATATAATCCAAGCAACAATAGCTCAAGGAAAATCCTTCAAGAAGGAGTCACAAGGCTGCATGTGCCTGGGGTAGCACAAAAGTGCAAAGAAGATGGTATTTAATTGACAGAGAGCTGGGGTGGTCTCAGAGGAGCGATTTCTCAAAACAAAAAGCGATACTGCAGATCGAATAGAGTCCAGTATTCTGTTCCAGCAGTGCGGGATAACACAAAATTAGATTTGAAATCTCCATCCTAAAAGTGATGGTGCGACTGTTAGTTGTTCGTGGTCAGATTGTTGTGAACGAGCTGGCTCTTAAACCTGAATGATTTAAGGTAGGTGGGTGCCGAGAGAGTGGTCAATTTGCAGGCGAGCATTAGTGATGTAAATTGAAGACCAAGTAGGCTGCCACATTTCAGACCATTGCAGGGGTTAATGAACAGTTGTCAGGCCAAGAGATGACCAGCGACTGTATGAGGAGTTGAGTGGCACACATCTTCAGAAAGGGCCTGATCTTTCTGGTATGTTACATGATGCGAAGCCACATGAAGGAGGGACATATGCGACAAGCACAGGGAAAGTTAGTCATCAATCACAAGGCCTGGATTTCTTTCAGACTTTGTTGGAGACAGGAAGGCCAACTGGAGATATCTAATGTCTAATCGTCTATTTTAAGATGGCCGGAGATCCGCACTGAGACAGTCTGAGGGACAGATAGAGACGGTTATCATCAGCATAGCGTAAGAGAAATCTTGTTAGAGGACAATCAGACCAGTAGGTTGAGAAGAAAATAGGACCAAATATCGATGCAATGGAAATGTTGTGATGTTTGGACTCCATCTTCTCTCCCTGTGAGGTAGAACTCAAATCAGTGTACTGAGACGGGGTGGAGAGGAGAATAGAGCAGTTCAAATGCTATAACTCTTTTTAAAACTTCAGAGAAAAAAGGTGACAAAAACTTTCAACAAGAAAGATGATGTAAGAAATAATCGATTTAAGAAGTTACTGCTCCTATCGGGTAATAAGAAAAAAGAGCATCAAATAATGACTTTAAACCCTGAGATGAGTTGGGAGGTGACACGTACAGGCAGAGGGAGCTACTGTAATGACTGCAACAGAAACACAAAAACTAATAATTTTGAGGTTTGGGAAGACACTAGGGGGAAAACTTAAAGCTTCTATGTGTGTGTGAGCGTCTCTGGTAGGAGAAGTGTCACTCATCTCTGCCTCTGGCTATCTCCCTCTGGGTTGCTCCACTTGCAAGAGGTAGTGTTTGGCTTCTGCTCTCTTGGTGTTCACCCAGTGTGAGGACATCCAGGGAGCCCCCGTCATAGTTTATTTCCCAACAGCTGGCTTGTGATCTCACTCGGATAAATAACAGCAATCTGACAGCAAAGTCAATTGTTCAATATTTTGAGTTCGCAATAAGCGGCAACTATAGTGACGGCACCCATTGGTTTGTGAATGGCTGTTATGAAGCCTTGAGTTTGGATATTGGCCATCCCAATCTTGCCAGTTCAGAGGGGTTTGGAGCCAGAAGTGGCCATATTAGGACAAACTGGGGAAGAGCAAGCGGTGGATCTGACTCGATTTTGAAACCAACCAATATCGGCACTCACTCATATTGCGGCTTGAGGCACTTTCACATCGGACTCATTTTTCAGACCGAGAAGCTACATCCACTTTTATATACATTCTATAATTTGTATTCGTGGTTGGTAGCGGACCGGCTTCTTCACTGGCTTTTGCTGGCTCGTTTCTTGAAATGTTACTGCAACCAACTGGAAGTGAAGCAATATGAAATCATTGTAAGAAACGTGTGTTATGTCACCTGCAAACAGACTCAACCTGACGTGCATCCTTGTGTGCATTCTAGTAGAGCATGTGATACAAACAAAATGAGACCCACTTATCCCAACAGAGATCCAATGCTGGGATACCATTAGATTTTATACTTGCAAAAGACATGGGGGAAAAATCACATCCAGCTAGCAAAGAAACCCACTGACTAAAGAACTGCTTTGTAACAGTAACCAAAGGGCCTTTTGGGAAAAGTGTTTTTAATCATCTTAAACAGTAGCACTTATAACATTTCCACAGTCTAGTCATACAGTATTTCCTATATGTTTGAAGATTTTGGCTGCGACCATGTTAATTATCATATTTACTAGAACAGTAATTATTCTGTACCAGTAAAAGCTAGCAATGACAGACTACTGCTTATTTAAAAAAAAAATTATACAAAAAAGGTCTTTAAATATATATGACTCTTCATGCACTGAATAATGAGGCAATTAAACAGCAATGTGTCTTATGAACTCTCTCTACACTGTTCACTCATGTATCTTGTATATTTTTGTAGAATTTTAAAACCTCTACTAACAGTGTATCTGCTCTTTTAATAAAATAAGATCTGAAAGCAAAAGAGTAATGGTCACACACCTGAGTTATAAATCACGTTGAATCACTGATGTTAAAAGATTTAAACATTATTTGTATTCCAGTGTTTGCTGGCTGCATTCAGCAATGTCTGCCAACAGAAGCAGGTGAGCAAACTGATTTGTTTGGAGACTAAGTGTGTGTGTGTGTGTGTGTGTGTGTGTCTGTAGAGAAAGTAACAAATGCTGTGAGAGACTCCCTCATCCCTTCTTTCCTCTGCCTCTTTCATCTTTAAACTTTCATTGGTTCAGTTCTTTCTCCCTTTCATCACTCCTCCCTACACCACACACACACACACACACACACACACACACACACACACACACACACACACACACACACACACACACACACACACACACACACCGAGAACATGAGAATCAGCTGGCTGTCCAAATGTTACAAAAACAGACTAGCAGCACATCTAAAGCTTCGTAACTCATCATTTCTAACAAACTAGCCAAAGGCCCCCGATTCTTCCTAAACAGAAGCAAGTCGCCCAGTGTACTGTATATATGTGGCTGTTATGAGTCTCTTTGTGGTTGTTTTAAGTCTCTTTCAAACTGTTTTAAATCTCTGTGGTTGTTTTCAGTTTCTTTGTGGCTGTTTTGAGTCTCTTTGTGGTTGTTTTAAGTCTCTTTCAAACTGTTTTAAATCTCTGTGGTTGTTTTCAGCTTCTTTGTGGCTGTTTTGAGTCTCTTTGAACTGCACCAAACTGTATAAAAAGTACTACATAAATAAAGTTTGATTGATTGATTGACTTATTTGTGGCTGTTTTGAGTCTGTGGTTGTTTTAGAGTCTCCGAGGTTGTTTTGAATCCCTTAATGGTCATTTTGAGTCTCCAACTGTTTTGATTAAGTTAGAAAATTGTCATTTGATTAATTTTTTAAACAAGAAATGTTAACTGGCACTTCAGAGAGTTTCTTGACAAGTGGTGTATCTCCTTATTAGTAAATCAATATTTCTCAAAACGTCAAAGTATTTCTTTAAGTATTCACTAATATATCAAAGCTGTTTTTTTTTTCTTACCTGTTCAATAGATTTAAAGTGTGTGTCTTTAAAATAAGTTTGGGCATTACACTTCATCTTCCAGTGAAATGTACCTTACACACACACAGTAGTTGAAGTAGTTCTGAAAATGCACTTTATCTGACATATACTGGATTACGTTTTCTTTAGGGAACACTAGTCATTGGCTTGCGACATGGTGTCCTCTCTCAGACAATTTCCCTGCTTAATTTCAGCTGGCATCTACATCTCACCCCCCGGCAAGAAATGATGAAATGGGATGCTTATCAGAGGGACACATTGCAAAACTGGACACCAGACATCCCAAGTCTGCAATCTTCATTCTCGCTGATTTGAGCTGGAACTGGTTACCTTTCCAACCCGTGAGGACAAAATATTCAATTTTTTTTTTCAGTATTTTGCTATATTAAGGGTACATCTTGCCCGAAGCATTTCTGACCAGGCATTTATTCAGGTTGTGCCATCTGAATTTCAATCATGCCAAACCAATGTTGCCCCCTGAGGATAGTGAAAAGCTCGGAGACTGCAAAGTAGGTAGTTTTTACATTCCCGCACAGACACGCTCTGGGCTTTCTGTCCTCCAAGGAAAAACCCATTCTAATGTGCACCGAGCGTTTTATGCAATCGTCTTCTATTGACAACTGCCATCACTTCATCCTCATTATCAATGTGGAAGAAAAAAAAAACAAGGCACAAACTCTTTCAACGACTTGACCACTGGATGCCTCCGACACAACAAGAACCAGAATGTCCAGCTTCTCCTGTCCTCAAGTTTCTACTCAGTTTAACTTAAATGGCCAGAGGCCAGTTCAGCTGACCTCAGTTAAAATATAGACCTTATGCCCAGCATTCTCCTCTTGGAAAGGTGAAACACATCTGCCCCTCAACTTCTACAGTTTGCCTGCACTGCAAAAATGTCAGTGAGAATACCTGTCAAATATTGTCCTGGAGTTCCAAGACACTCCTGTTTTCTACTGTGTGTCTGCATCGTTCTTGTGGACTTTATTGTTCTGCTTCCAGCAGAAAATATTCGGCACTTTAACAGAGGAGGCAATTCGTTCACTCGGACCTCTTCTGGCCCAGAAAGTTTGGGGATTGTCATCACTTCCTTCACACACAATACCCACACACTGCAGGACTTGACAATGCTTCCTGAGTTAAAGGTGACGGTATGGACACACCTGTCTATGAAGATGAGCTTGGAGGACACATCAAACATTATATGACGAATTGATATTATTCATACAAGTACAATAGGCCCAATAAATTAATTACGAGAAGTGGTCACACAATATGTTCATGAATGTTACTTAAGTATGAGACGTCACTAAGAGTAATTTGTCATCCTTTTGTGAAGATAATTGATTCTTCGCTATGCTAACAACACTCAATTCAGTTTATAAAATCAACATCAGAGATGAATGTTGCTAGCTATAACTAGCTCGCTAATTAACAATAACTTTGCAAAATGGCTTAAAATTCTGTCTTTCATCAATTTTGTCTTGTTTCCAACCGAACTGTTTTATAACAAGAACCCAGTAGGAGTCCTGAAAGTGTTAAATGATTACATATTCTACACTGTGCTAACAATTTGAGGCTAAAATTACATGACCCAGGCAAAAGTTCAGCAAGCTAACCAGCTGAAAACATGGTTAAATAAGCAATATTTTGGGGGTATTTTAACTACATCAGCCGTATTATTGTAGTGCAGTCTTATAATATTGGGGATGAGAAATAACTGATGAGTTCGGAAAACATAATACTGTCTCTGGTAATGAGTTTAGCTGGAGCTGTTTGGGACTATAAACTTCCCCAAATCAAATACAGAGCAGGGCGACGTCGAGTCCTAAATTTCTAACACTTTCTTTACACTTATTTTTCTTATATTTCAGGTTTTCTGAAGTAAATACTATCTCCCAAAAGGTTGGGATATAAGAGAGTTTCTGTTAGCACTGAAATCGAAAACACTCAATAGTGCTGCCCAGTTATGGTTACTGGGGAATATTGATAGTAGCAGTTTAAGAAAAGGGCTTTAGCCCAAACAAATAAACAGCCATTTCCTCAACAATTTATAATCCATCTTGATGGTTTTTGTGTTTTAAAGCTGGCAGTCTAAGGAGGTGGTTTACTGTCAGACACACCCCCTTTTAGCCAGATTCTTTTTTTTCATTCTCCTCTGCTGCAGGAATCAAATACATCCTCGTCTTCTCAATCATAATCTGTCTTTTTATTGTTCCTCCTTATGATTTCTATCAGCTGCCACTTATTATTATCATCATGGAAGAAGGAGTGGCAAAGACCCTAACTGTTCTGATTCTGCAAACTCCCCAGCCAAAGAACTGTCCCACAAACCTCCCAAAAATCGGACAAAAACTGTAACAAAAAAAAGCCGCAGTTTCTGATCAATAGATTCAGGTCAGTCAGCTTATTGCACACGGTTGTTTTTAATTGATATCTGAGACATCATTGTAATGCTGTACTCTGTACTCATCAGAAACACAGATCAATAATCAGACACTTGGAAGAGGCATAAAAAATATCAAACCAGATAATAAGAAATAACAACGCACTGACATATAACAAATTAAAACAGCACTGTAGAGACAAGGGTGTATATGTGTGTGCATGCATCTATATTAGTCCCTTCAAAATAAAAGCAGCATTTTAAAATGCAGTTCTGGACAAGGTGATAACTATGGAAATGTCACTGTTTTTTTTTTTTGTATTTGCACCGTGGAGTTGATCGTGTGAGTTTAGGCCTGCTATAAAAACATGATTAGGATGCACTGTGCTGCTGAAATAGTTGCAGTTGAGAAAGAAGTCTGTGATGGTATTTGAAGCGTAAAGAGTGGTCTTATTACGCAAAGATGTGAAGGAGACGGTGATAGAAGTGACTGAAGTGTTGCTTTGAATGTTTTTCAAGTGTGGGAAGCCAGACTGAAGAGCTCTGTGGAGTTACACATTTCCCCTTTTGCATTGTATTAGTTATCATGACGGTAAGGTCCAAATTAATTCTGATAGTTGGATTTGGGTTGTTCAAATACATAAACCATGACATTTTATTATGTTTTGGAAAACACATTGCACACACAATGACACACATGCACACCTACACACGAGTGATACGTGATGCTTACACAGTTGTGGCTTGTTATGGGAAGAACACTGTTAAAACAGACTGGAACTTTCTCTCGGTTACCTACTAATGGCCCATGTTGTCCTCATTAAACTGCGCCTTCCTTCTCTCTTAATGTGATATGTAAATTCTTAATAACTCCACATGACTCTTTTGGCCGTTCTAACACAGGGAATAAAACCCCAAAATGAGAACAAAGCCAATGAAACATCTCGCCTCTGCTGTGGCCTCTTTCTGCCTCCGCCATCTGTCCATTTATTTTTGTCTAGAACAGTAGGGGTACAGAACAAAGCTGAACTGTGCAGTCAGACCCAGGCTGACCAGCACCCAGTTTCTGATGTTTAAGCACTAAGATCATCAAAGTTCCTTTAGAAAACACCAGACTAAGCAGATTTGAGCTCGCAGGGACAACAGAGGAGAGTAACAGGACAGTTAGTAGTCTGTTCATGGACTGCTGCATGCTTCACAATCAAAAAGGGATGGTTATTGAGAAGGACCCATATATGTATAGATGACAAATGGATGTTTGGGCACCTGAGTATTTGAAATAACTTGTATTAGGGTTATTTGAGGTGACAGTATAAAGGAGGATAAGTATAAGATAACACACTTCGCACTTTTCATTACAATAGTACTCATAACGGAGGTCCTCCGCTTGTACTCCACCAAAAATATATGATTTGATTGAGGACCACAGGGGACAGTTGCTTCATAACTTCACAGCAATGTGAAAACTTTGCTGTTCGTTTCTTCACAGAGAAGAAAGGTTGTGATCAACTTGAGTTCACAGCAGTTAAAACAGATTCCAAAAATGTTTCATAATCTAAACATCCACTTTTAAAATCCACTAATGCAGCACAATCCATGTTTTCACTGTTTATCCATGTGTGTCCTCCAAAATAGGTCTTTTGTCCTGGAAACGGGCACATTGGTTTGTGTAACCCGAAGCTGTTACATTGTTTAGAACAACTCTATACTATTGTGTGATTTAGTATCCGTGGATACTGCAGTAATAGTATGGGGAGTCTAGCATTTCCTTAGTTGGTGTATAGCTCTGCCCAGATTGTGATTGCTGATTCAGTTTGTGATTTCCTTGGAACAAATCTTGAGACACAGTCAGTGTATGTCTGCTGTGACCTTTGGATGCCATCTCTGCTTTTTGCAGATGACACTGTCAAGTGGCTGAGATGAGGATGACCACCTTTCAGTCTGGAGCAGTGGTGCTTTACTGGGGAAGGGTGGTTTGCTCTCTTCATGTTAGGAGCAAGTCATGGCTTTAAGTCAAGGCTTAGAGCTATCTTGCTTAGCTTACTGCCAATACGACCCTCACCTGGATAAGTGACACAAAATGTCTGGCTGGCTGGCCTCCAGTTTCATGGTTTTAAACAGGCAGCAAGACTCACCTATGCCACAGCGATGTATCCTGTTCTGGTTTCTTGGTGTGATTTGAAAATGTTATCCTCCTCTTCCTGTTATCTTAATAGGTCAGGCAGTCCGGATCAATCACAGAAAACATCTCCTGCTACTCTAATGACAGCAAAATACAATAAGCAATAAATACATTTCAATAATTGAAACCAGCCAGGATTTCATAGTGAAATTTTAAACTTGCAAACTGCAGGAAGTTTTTTCAACTTGAGTATATTTTCTGCTGAATGTCAGGGAGTGTACAGAATGAGGCAGATGGCAGTTGTTAAGTATATTGCTTTGTCAAATCCAGTAGATTGCACACGAGTTTTTAGTTACAACAGCTTAAATCTCATGAACCAAGAGACTCCCTATCCAACTCGGTTAAACAGAGCACAACAGATAGAATATGACACACTGTAAAACTCATATCTGCAATTACTAGTCGCCACACTATCCCTTTCTCATCTTAAAAGAGAACACAATTCAACTTTCTCAAACAATTACACTTTGGCAAACTTCTACAATGGCGAAGAGTGAGGAATGGACCGCGGGGACTGATGCAGCAGTTTTATGTTTGTTTATCTACGCTTTACTTTATCACAGTTTACATCACATTGTTGCAGTGGTATTTCACTTTGGTTGCCTGCAGCATACATACAGTCGGCAACAAATATTGGCCATCTGCGGCGATGTCATCGCTTTTAAATTGAAATCCCTCTGTGGAAGTCATATTACATTCCTCACACGCGCATAAATGTACGAAGGTGTGGAGCCCAAGTTTGATTGTTTTCTGTATTTATGGCTGTTATTTTGTTCATTTTCTAGAACTGATAACACACACACACACACACAAACACAAACACAAACACACAAACAAACACTGTAAAATAAGCAGTGGCTATGGATCACCAAGACGGCCTAACTGCTTTTGGAAACATGTACAATAGAACATAAAAATCCACCATAAAACTGGAATAAAAGCTCAGAATTAATGTGTTGAATTAATAATTGAGTGATTGAATTCACTTCTTATAAACATGGCTTTGATGACAGGGTCAAGCGGGTACTTGACACACTCGCAGAAAAATCCACAGCTAACAGATATAAGCTGCTATGTGCCCGGCTGCCTTGCCCATGGGGCTCCACTATCGAGCAGTCTCTCTCTTTTTATTTTTTTTTTTAACCACACCTCAGTCGTCTGTCTCTTTCCTCTACGTGTGCCTCGCTCTCTCTCAGTGCCCCATTAGTGCTGTGAACAGCCTCCAGGATCGCCCGGGGCTTCTGGGTAAAACACTGAACAGTGCTGACAGGAGAGGAGGAGGAGAGGCCAAGAGAGGAGCGAGGTAAACTGGATGGAAGTGTCCTCCTGCCACAAGGAAGTGGAGGAGAAATACATCGGCACAAACACACCGTACATTATGTTTCTATAGGCAGAGATAGCGAGTTGGAGTTCTCTCGGAAATTCTAGAGATCTGAATGTGCTCTCTCTCCAACTTTTTCACCTAGAACCACTTTTTACTTTTGTTGTTTTCCTAAATCTTTCTCAGAAAACTCACTTACGCTTCTTGGAAGTGATGCAGTGTGTCTGGTTCTTGTAAGATAAATTTGACTTGGTTTTACTCTGTCACTCTTTTATCTACTTTACTCTCCCTCTGATTTGTTCTTTGGTGCTTCTTTCCAAACATCAGTATTGTTTCTGACATCCTCTTCCTCCCACTAAACAATGCAACCCTGTAGCTCTTCCCAAATAAAAACAAAAAACAGGGCTACAGCTAAAGAGAGTTTATGTTTTTTTTTTTTAGGTGCAGGCAACTAAAAACACTTATAGTTTAATTAAAGAAAAATTTAGGCGTGTATTTAATGTTAGAGTAACTAAACGCATTGCTGATAAGCTGGTTTTAAGTATAAATGTTCTTATTTTTTAAGTTTCAAGTGTACAAACAAACCCTAGACTATGGAGCAATAGGAGTGCCATAATGACAATTAAATCACAGTAAGGAAATGAATGTGGAAATATATAGAGGAACAATAAATGAATAAGCAAAAGCAATACAGGAAAAGCAAAGATGATACACTAAAAGAAAAGACAATACGGGAAAAGTAAAGACAATATGGTAAAAGCAAATAAACTTTGTTATTTGTCTTTATATTTCCACAGTTTTGTTATTTATTCATTTAATTACTCCCATTTATATTTCCACAGTTTTGTTATTCATTCACATAATTACTCCCCTTTTTATTTCCATATTCATTTCCTTTTTTTTTTTAACAGATGTATTCTTCATTATGGCACTCCTATCGCTCCATACTGGAGAACACTTTTCCACCACTGCACCAAGCTACACTTTTGAGTTTTTTACCACTAGTAGCGTTATGAAGCAATGCTTTTACAAGTGGGCCCACTTTTACTTGCTTTGGTGCATGTGCACAAGAAGGTTGATGATACGATTCACATTCCAGATGATGGCTTTACACTGTTCCACGGGTAGTGATTATGTGCCAACAAAGGCAACAAAAAAAGACAAAGGCCAGTAAGTTAAACATGGATGTAAGCAATGAAGAATAGAGATTTTTGTGAATATTTTATAAAGAGGGAAAACACTCTCTTTAATTTCCTTCTTCCACTTCCTTACATAGAAAACAAATATTGCTATTTTCTAGCAGTAATCAATTTCCCACCAATCCTTATTTGGCAGAGCAATAGCATAATATAAACTTTTTTGCATGAAAAAGAACTGCAAATAAACACCACTAATATCATTGTTTTGTCCATGTCCGTGTGTCTTTGAAGACATGCTGGTGTGTGTGTGTGTGTGTGTGTGTGTGTGTGTGTGTGTGTGTGTGTGTTTCTGGTTGTTACAGTTATTTTTTCTGTCATGCCGACATACAGTTTCCCATCTTTTACAGAACAAGCCAAATGCCTTAAGTTGGTCTTCAATGCAATTCAATGTATTCAAATTAACTTGCGTATGAATGAGCTTGTTTTCACAGCTGAAAAATAAGCTTGCTGATATTGTAGATGCTGTAAACACAGCTATCCCCTTGAATATTATAAAAATGTATAAAAACTAACCGTGACTCTTAATAATGCCATCTTCTGCTTTAGACGGCAGCTGGGTGTGTATTTCTGCGTTTGTACGGTGTCTTCATACTATATACTGTAGGGCCTGGTAGTATCCAGCTCCCAGCTTTTAAGGGAATACCTCTCCTCTCCTCTCCTCTCCTCTCCTCTCCTCTCCTCTCCTCTCCTCTCCTCAATCTTGTCTTTCCTGTCTAATTCATTTACATCTCTTTTTTAAATTCCTCTATCTAAAATCTATTGGTGATTCGGCTGCACTCTCAGGTCTTAGTTGTGATGTTACATGCGCTGCCACATGCTTATTCATCTTCCATGTGTTTTAGCAAGGCTCTCAGCAACGAAGTCCTGTGTCATGACTCGCATGAAAAAACAGGGATAAAGGAGAAGAACAGATACCTGACCGAGACAGCTGAGATCGGCGGCAGAAACTCAAAAGGACTGAGGTAATAGAGTTGTTCATTAAAAAGGGGTTAGGCAACCTGCAGATCAGGCTTACACTGAAGGCCTGCTAAGAGGAATGACTGTTAGCACAGACTGAATTAATAGGATCAGAAGGTCTTGTTGTCTCTCGGTCCCATGAGTCAATCATGTAATTAGATGTGGAGTTTGTAGCAGGCTTTGAAAGGTAGCTTGTGTCTTTAAAGTTAAATCAATGCGAGCTTGCAGGATATCTAAAGGACCATGACTTTCAAACTTAAAAGAAGGAAATACTTATGATGAAAAGAAAAAGTATTTTTTCATTGTTTAGCTTCATTGTAAATTCAGCTAATTGGTTCATGACTAACTGGCGAGCCAGAGGCAACATACCATGATGCCGCCCATTGGTTTTTGAACCATTATTTTGAAGCCTCAAGTTCGGCATTTTGACCATTGCCATCTTGTTTTTTTGGAGCCAGAAGTGACCGTATTTGGAGGAGCTGGGGAGGAGTGAGTGGTGTATATGACTCTGTCTGACTGAGGAAATGAGAGAAGTTGAATGGAAGTCTATTGGAGCGAGAGGCTTTTTTTTGAGCCTGCCACCAGTGACCCTCAGTGGTATGGCACTTCTGCACTGGCCTTATTTTCAGATAACCATCGACTACGTCATGCTTTGTTTACAGCCTATGCTGGCAAACTAACCACTAACACACTAGCATATTCCTGACAAGTTAGCCAGTCACAATCGATTTCTTAGCTTCTCTATTTATTCTCTGTGCTGAGCTGTTTTACCCACTGGTCATGTGACTCCATTGAAATGAAATTGTTTTGCCGCAGTTTGTTTTTCTTTTAAAGAACTGGTGCCGGCCCTTTACTGCACTGTTTCTTAACAGGTGACACAACAACAACAACAGATAAATATTTTGTTAATTTATGAACCTTCGGACACTTTCTAGGAGAGAAGGGAGAAAATGACACCTCAGCACTATTTGCAACTTTGTATTAATAATACCAGAGTTTGTCCATGTGCATGTATTTGCATGCTAATACGCAATGCTTATATATACATTTGATGTGTAATCAACTGATCCAACTTTTTCACCTTTGAACATTAATCTTTTCTACTGATATCGCTTTGAATGCAAATGTCATTTTTGCTGCTCGCTGACTTTTATGTTTGAAAAAAAAAAAAAAAAAAAAAAAAAAAAAAAAGACCAAGATGAAAAATAATTAAATAAGCGTGACTGAAATTTTAGTCTGACAGGTTTCTTCTCCCTGTTTGGCCTTTTGCGTCCGACCAACATGAAAGACTTCCATTTCACCAATGAAAGATCAACAGTTTGAAAGAGATAACTTACTCATTTTCCACTATGTAGTTCAACATTCAGAGCAGAAAGCTCACCTTTCCAATCAAAGGGGAAGAGGAGGGGTCAAAGCACAGTCACCTTTGACAAAAATCTGAACAGTAATGAGTTCACACACTGTCAGAGACTGAACTCACTAACATGCTGCAGCAGTAAAGATGTTGCTGCTCCTTGTGTCTTCAGGAAGAGACTGTATATGTACGTCTATTGTGCCCACCAAAACTATGTAGCCTAAAGCAAAAAAGCATTTGTATGAGGTGTGAGTGTTATGACCCTCTGCACTCTGATTCTGTGTCAGCAGGGTGAAAAACAAGTTTCATTTGCCAAGTTGGCAGGTAGACAGTCGTAGCATTAGCAATACATCAGCAACATATCAGGTCTTTCTTCAGCTGCTATCATACTTTACCTTTACCGGTCTGATCCGGAGAGACGGCATCCATCCTACTTTGGATGGTGCAGCTCTTTTTTCTAGAAATACGGCCATGTCTCTTAACAGCCCTAAAACCTGACATCCCAGGGTTGAGGCCAGGACCCAGAGTTGCAGTCTTACACGCTCCTCTGCAGCTTCTTTAGAGCTGTCACTCACCCAAAACATTCAACATCCTATAGAGGTTGTGTCTGTATCCAGACCACCTATATTTAAAAAACTCAAGAAAAGATGCATCAATAAAAATGTAATAAAAATTGATCCTACCAAATTAATGGATCAAAAAAAAAAAATCTGACAATTAAAAGCGGACTATTAAATATCAGATCTCTCTGGTCTAAATCTCTGTTAGTAAATGACTTGATAACTGATCATCAGATTGATTTACTCTGTCTCACAGAGACCTGGCTGCAACAGGAAGAATATGTTAATATTAATGAAGCATTAATTAATTCATTAATCCAAAGCCGAAACTTAGTTATAATTCATTTGAGAGTCTGACTCTTTGTCTCTCACGGCCAAACTGGAAAGCACAGAAACCGATTCTATTTGTTGTTTATCGCCCACCTGGTCCTTATTCAGAGTTTCTAACTGAATTCTCTGACTTTTTATCAGATTTAGTGCTGAGTTCAGATAAAGTGATGACAGTGGGAGACTTTAACATTCATGTTGACGTGGACAACGACAGCCTCAGTTCTACTTTTAGCTCATTATTAGATTTTATAGGCTTTTCTCAGAATGTAAATAAACCCACGCACCGTGGTAACCACACCCTCCATCTGGTTCTGTCATATGGCATAGAAACTGAAAATTGAATTGTATTTCCTCAAAACCCCGTTTTGTCAGACCACTTCTTATTAACATTTGAAGTTACAATAATGGACTACACAGCATGTGGGAATAAATCCCACTACAGTAGATGTCTGTCAGATAATACCGCGGCCAAGTTTAAGGAAGTAGTTACATGCTTATCCTTTTCGATGCCGTGTGTTAAAGCAGTGAAAGGCATCTACGTTGATCTTAGTCCCACACAAGTATATCATCTGATAGAAAACACTGCAGTATCTCTGCTACAACTCTAGATGATGTTGCCCCTCTGAAGAAGAGAGTAATGAACCAGAGGAAGTTGTCTCCATGGTACAACTCAGAATTACGCTCTGCTGGGCAGGCGACTAGAAACCTGAAAAGGAAATGGCGTTCCACTAATTTAGAAGAATTTCACCTGGCCTGGAAGGAGTCTAATATTTCTAAGAAAGCTCTTCGTAAGGCCAGAACTTTATATTATTCATCATTAATAGAGGACAACAAGAACAACCCCAGGTTTATTTTCAGCACTGTAGCCAGGCTGACAGTCACAGTTCTGTTGAGCCCTCTATTCCTTCAGCTCTCAGCAGTAATGACTTCATCAACTTCTTTATCAATAAAATTCTTACTATTAGGGAGAGAATCGGGCCGACCCTTCCTGCCACCGTCACTGATGTGATGTTAAGCACAGCAGCCCTGAAAGCAACTGTAGGACCAGATGTATACTTGGAAAATTTCTCTCCTGTTGAGCTCTCTGAGTTAACTAGAATTATTTCTTCATCTGGATCCTCTAGCTGTCTGATAGAACCCATCCCAACTAAACTTTTTAAGGAAGTCTTCCCTTTAATTAATACTTCCATATTAGATCAGATCAACCTATCTATTGTAACCGGCTATGTACGCTTTTAAAGTGGCTGTAATTAAACCTTTACTTAAAAAGCTGACTCTTGATCCAGCTGTTTTAGGAAACTACAGACCAATTTACAACCTGACGTTTATTTCTAAAATCCTTGAAAAAGTTGTTTCAAATCAACTTTTTGATCATTTACAAAGGAATGATCTGTTTGAAGATTTTCAGTCAGGCTTTAGAGTTCATCATAGCACAGAAACAGCTCTGGTGAAAGCTACTAACGACCTTTTGTTAGCCTCAGATAATGGACTCGTCTCTGTACTTGTTCTTCTGGACCTCAGTGCTGCTTTTGATACGATTGATCATACGATCTTATTACAGAGATTAGAAGATGTTACGAGGATTAAAGGAGCTGCATTAGACTGGTTCAAATCCTACTTATCAGATAGATTCCAGTTTGTCCATGTCAACAATGAGTCTTCCAGACAAACAAGAGTTAGTTATGGAGTTCCACAAGGCTCAGTGATAGGCCCAATACTTTTTACTTTGTACATGCTTCCATTAGGAGATGTCATCAGGAAGCACTGCATAAACTTCCATTGTTATGCAGATGACACTCGGTTATATCTTTCTATAAAACCAGATGAAACTAATCAGTTAGTACAACTTGAAGCCTGTCTAAAAGACATAAAGGCCCGGATGACCAAAAACTTCCTGCTTCTAAATTCAGACAAAACGGAAGTTATTGTACTTGGTTCTAAACACCTCAGAAACTCTTTCTGTAATCACTTAGTTACTCTAGATGACGTTGTCTTGGCCTCCAGCAAAACTGTGAGGAACCTTGGAGTCATCTTTGATGAGGATTTGTCCTTTAGACACCATATAAAGCAAATCTCCAGAACTGCCTTCTTTCATCTACGTAATATTAATAAAATCAGGAAAATCCTTCCTCAGCGTGATGCAGAAAAACTCATTCATGCGTTTGTTACTTCTAGGCTAGATTATTGTAATTCCTTGTTGTTAGGATGTCCAAATTACTCATTAAAAACCCTGCAGCTGATCCAAAATGTTGCAGCAAGAGTACTGACAGGATTTAGCAAGAGAGATCATATGTCTCCAGTTTTAGCTTCTCTTCACTGGCTTCCTGTGAAATCAAGAATAGAATTTAAAATTCTCTTGATGACTTACAAAGCTCTACATGACCAGGCTCCATCATATTTTAGAGATCTTATAGAACCATATAATCCTAGCAGAGCACTTCGCTCTCAGTACGTTGGTCTACTTGTGGTTCCTAGAGTTTACAGAAGTAGAATGGAAGGCGGAGCTTCAGCTTTCAGGCTCCTCCCCTGTGGAACCAGCTCCCAGTTTGTGTTCGAGGGGCAGAAACCCTCTCTAGCTTTAAGATTAGACTCAAAACGTTCCTTTTTGATAAAGCTTATAGTTAGGGCTGGCTCAGGTAGACCTGAACCGACCCTTAGTTCTGCTGTTATAGGCCGAGGCTGCTGGGGGACCTCGTTACATGCTGAGCTTCTTTTCTTTCCTCCTGCTCTTTAACTGACTCATACCTCACCATCTTTTTCTCTCCCATATCTTTTTCTTATTGTCTGTTGTCTCCATTCAGTTCCCTTGCTCGCGTAGTTTCTCTTCTTTCTTTTCCAGATGTCCTGTCATGGAGCTGCATGTTTCTGCTCTGCACTTGTCGTCTCCACCAACAGTTCTTCTCTTGTATCTCTATGCTGTCCTTTTCTCTCTCTGCTCTCCTCTCACCCCAACCGGTCGAGGCAGATGGCCGCCCACCTCTGAGCCTGGTTCTGTCGGAGGTTTCTTCCTGTTCAGAGGGAGTTTTTCCTTCCCTCTGTTGGAGGTTTTTCTCCCTTAAAGAGGAGTTTTTTTCCCTCCTATCTTATGTGGGAATTGTTGAATTGTTGGGTTTCTCTGTATAATATTGTAAAGTTCTTCTGTAAGGACTTTGATGTGTTAAGGGCCATGAAATAACCTCTGTTGTGATTTGGCGCTGTATAAATAAAATTGAATTGAATTGAATTGAACCTTTACGAACATGAGCACAATGGTCTCGGGGAATATTTACATCCTATTATTCCATCTGCTATGTTCTGTTTTCTGTGTGAATCTGCTGTTTAATAAAAACAGGAGAATGGAATGATAAACATCCTCTAAATTTACAGTGTTCCTGCAGAAGCAGGCGTGCCATCACCTGATGCGAAATAGATGTATGTCTGAGTATGTGAATGTGAATGTATGAAGATTAGTGGAACAGATTATGAATTTGCTGCTCGTGCTGCAGAACTAAACAGAGATGTAAATCTGTAAATGCTCCACTTCTTTTGTCCCTACAGTGACAGAGAAGTGACAGGTGTTGGACTTACATTCAGACCACATGATCTGTGTGGGGGAAAAGAAGTACATTTAAAAAGAAAAATGACAAATGCAAGTGAATCTATTTTCTAGGAGAAGCTGGAGTTGTGCCAATTTGGATATTCTTACTTTTTTTTCTTTATTTGTAATAAATATGTCGAGTGACCACAAACATTCCCTGCGCTCTTTAGATTTCAATCTTATCAGCCCTTTGAGAAAGAAAAGCACTGCCCACTTTTGGTCAAATAAAGTATGTGTTTATTTTTTTTTTTTAAAGACAGCATTTCATGAGCTTTAGCATCAATGTGGTTTTTCTTTAACAAAATATTTTGGAAAAGTCACGTTAAAAGTCTTCACTTGTATTAACAGGTGCAAACGTTGACAAGAAACAGGAAGTATGATGTTGCCGTGGATACAGCGAGTTTTACTGTGACCATTACGAGTCTGTTATGTATTTGTGGAAAATCAAGTTTGCCTAATTAGCCACCAGCAGCTCCATTTTGTATGTACTGACAACTATCACTGAATCACTATTTGATGCTGAAGAAATCTTAAGATCTGGAGGATTCTGAAGTTTTGAAGCTTTCAAGTTCTCGACAGTTGTACATTATCTAGACTATGAGAAAAATATCCCACAATCAGAATCGGAAACGGTGTTTGCACTCAGATCTCATAATTGTTTAATGTCTACCCAAAATAAATATGTAAGTTAAAGAACTTGTGTACTGGGACAGATATGGGAAGACAGTTACTATTACAGTTGCACACTTTTAATGGGAGTTGAATCTTAGAAACTTTATAACGTTATTAGAATGCAATAAGAGGGCATTTCCATGGGAGACTGGCTATAAGCAGGAAGTGAGTAATAAAAATGATTCAAGCACTGCAGTTTAGCAGTTCTGGTGAGAACAGTTTTACTGAAAATAAGCTTTGTATTTGCAACAATAACAAGTCCCTGAAGTAAAGAAAGACTTCCTCCGACTGTGTGGGCAAATCTGAATGAGACAGTGTTCATGTTTTGTGGAATGGAAATATTGGTTCCATGATATGTTCTACCAGAAAGAAAAAGAAAAAAAGCCTCTGACAGCAGCGGCACATTTCCTCGGCTAATGGTTAGAGAGCTGATGTATAATTCAATGCATTCAGATCATATGAGAAGTAATTTAAAATCAGGAGTCTTTCTTGAAGGCTCAGCCTCCCCACGGCGAAATGTACATCGTTAATGATCCCTTATGCACTTTGCAATTCAGATACGACTCTGGAAAAAAAAAACAGTATCATGGATGATTTATTGTGTCAAAACCTCCTGCAGACCACAACGGAGCTCGCAGTTTATTGTCGAACTCTGCGTTGTTAAAACTGTATCCTAAAAAATGTTGCCCACAGCATGAGGGGCTTCTTGTTCTCTCACAAACTCAAACACACACACACACACACACACACACACACACACACACACACACACACACACACACACACACAGTTAACCTTCCAGTGCCAGACCTCACAGACAAGCGAGAGGCGAGTAAACACGTGAAATAGAATTCTAATTCGAGAGGTTTTCACTCCCCAATCCTCCCCACAGGCCTCCTTCTGACACCATGATGAATGGATTTGAATTCACTAGATGTGCTTGTCTATGTGTGTGTGCCCGCGATTGTGTGTCTGTAGTGAGGTTTAAGGCACAGAGGTTGTCACCCCTTCTGAAGCCCCCTTTACTCCCCACCATTAAGCTGCCGGTGGATAATTAAACGTAGTTTTGAAGAACGGCTGCGCTGATATTTATTTACTTGTTTGTCTCCGAAGCTTGGGGTGGATTTTGCCAAGCGCGGCATATTCAGAGACATGCTCCCGGTTAATAACAGAATGAGGAGAAGTAATGGACTTTCATATATGCTCATGTGTTTGTGTGTGTGTGCGCGCATCATGTCTGCACTTCTGGCTGTATACAAACAATACCTACTGATGTGTTGGCAAAGAGGTTTTTAGACAGTGATTAATTATTGCCTGGAAGTAACTTTAAAATCTGCAACTCGCTGCCGTCCTGCCAAACAATGGCTATGGCCTCGACTTAATGCTGAATCACAAACAAATTTGGCTACAAGGCCCAACTGTGGCAAAGATACTGCTAGCTTAGTGTTGTAAAACCTTCCCTCTGCTCACATATGAGACACCGGCTCAGGTCTCTCTAAAAAGTCTCTGGGGACGTTTACAGCGAGGATGGCTCATTAAAAGGCCGAATCTTGGCAAACAAATCTGAGTTATAAAGGGATGAAAAACAAAAAAAATCGTGACTCAGATGACTAACGTACTCCAGCTAGTTTCTCCCAACTGAAATTATGTCCGAATAATTTAATGTTTTAAAATAAAAAAGTAAAGCTATAATGTAAAATTATGAACAAATTGGAACATTGTGATGATATTGTGTGTATTGTCTTTTTTTTTTTTTATCCTACCCACTTTCAGTTTAATTAAATGTCATACATTATGCTGTATTACATGTTTTAATTACAGTAGTTTAGTTTGAGAATTAGGTACACATCTTTTTAATAAATATTTGTCATCACAAAAAAAAATCTAAACATGTTTTTTTGCCTCTGTGTCTCAAATATGAAGTGCCTTCACTTACACAAGCCTGAGCCTAAACTGTATCCTCCAGCTGCGTAGTAAAAGCGGCATGTCAGCAGCAGCTTCAGACCTCTCTGCACTGGAAGCTTTGAGCCACAGCAGAGCTGCGGCCCCACAATGCTGACAGTGAAACTACTTACCAAAAGGCCTCTGATGTCGGCTGGATGCCGCAACACTGTCACGACTGAATAACGTCTCAGCTGCGGTTCCAATGTGCACAGGAAGTGTTTCACACATTGTACTGTGCACCTTCTAACAGCCTGCACCTCAGAAACAAGTTATTTTGTTCACCTCTGTTGGGGCTTCAAATGTGCCTGCTGCCAAGCATCCACCAACGGTCATGTCACCCTTTAGTTTGTCGTTATTACAGCTGTCGCCGTCTTGCTAGTTTGAAACGGTTTGCAGCCAGAAATGATCATATTTGGATGAGCTGGGAAGGAGTGAGGACTGGATCTGACTCAGTCTGATTGGAAACCCACCGACTCTACGTCATACACATTGATTGAGGAAACCTGACTGTACCGCAGACCTGTCAATTAAACAGACACCGCCCCAAAAACACAGCTTTTTGAGGCCTATTTTCTAATTAATGACCTGATTATTTTCACATAAACCGCCAAAAACGAATAAGGAGGAGTAAACTTTAGCTAGCAACTTGAATAGCAACAAAACATTTATTGAATGGGAGTCTATGGAGCTTAAGCGAATGACACCAAAAGAAAAATCCCTGTTCGTGTTGTGTGCCGAAGGTGTACAGCACAGAGAAGTGCATAGATCAGCAGGAAATTAAAACCTTCATGAGTAAATATTCTAAGTTTTATCACTTGATCAACATCAGCATCTAAATTACACGGTTTTGTGAGCAGCGGTCCGGCTGTGTCTGCGATTTTTGTGTGGACAAGACCAGAGGGTGCACATCGAATTTTGTGTCAAACTCAGGAAATCAGCAACAAAGACCCTTCAAATGCTTCAGAAATCCATGGCGATGAAGCAATGAGCCTGGAGAAGTGTTTTGAGTGTAATTTGAGGTGCAGAACATCATTGTCCAAGACTGAAAAAGGTGCACCAGGTCAGGCGCGCAACCAGGTGGGTTTTCTTTGACATTCATGGGGGTTGTGCACCTTGAACTTGTCGCCCCAGAGTCAGACTGTAAACCCTGAGTTCTACTGTGACCTTCTGAGGCATCTGAGGGAAAATATTCACTGCAAACCACTTTGATAAGTCCCTGAACTTTTTGATTCACCCTGGTAATAGTGGCACAAAATAAACAGAAAAAGCAAATTAAATTGTTAATCACAATTATTTGGATAAAAGTTGTAATAGAGTTACATGGTCAGGATAGCCCTGACTGTATTCACCAGTCACTTGAATGTGACTTTGTGCGTTTACTTTTCATGTACAGTTTGAGTCATGAATGTGCACCTGTGAATGCCATCAGAAGGGGTTTTTAGTCAATACAGTACAGTATACAATGTACTGTATATATGCCATAAAATGTTTAGAGACTGTACAGATGTGACACTTATAAGATATTTGTCGACTTGAAGGTTTGGGTGAATAAATATTGATACAAAAACATTGGATTTGACTGCAGGACCAGATAATTGGATGAGCGCCACCTCAACGTCCAATCAGAATCTTTACTGGAGACGGTCCCACCGACCAAAGGTCACGATGCTGTCAGGGACGCTTACTCTTTCTTGTCGACTTCCCTGTTGACTTTTCAGGGATTACATAACAGTGCAGAATGCGGCTCATGATCAAACCTATTACTGAAAGCTCTTCAAAAAAACTATTAACAAAACTAACTTTGATCCTTGAGGGCCAACACGAGATCAGCTCATCAATTCTCCTGTCTCATTTCCTCCGAGCATCTCCGACAGAAGCTCAAAGAATAATGCGATAATATTGTGACCCCAGCTTGATAATATTGTGTGGTTATTCCATGATATCTGAACAATGGGCATCCGTGAGGGATAGCTGCGAGAGGTACTCCATGTGCTATGTATTCTTTGGTGGCTCGGCTGAACTGTATGTTTAATGCACATCTCCCATGGTAAACCATTACTGTGCCTTCTGTTCAACACAGCTCCCACTCCGGGGAGAGCTGCAACCAATTAAACCAAACCTTGAATAGGAGTCGCTCTCACAGAGGATTATATGCTAGTCTGTGACAGGCGGACACCGGTGCCATGTTGGGTTTCAGAACACGTGTGTGTGTGTGTGTGTGTGTGTGTGTGTGTGTGTGTGTGTGTGTGTGTGTGTGTGTGTGTGTGTGTGTGTGTGTGTATTTTCTGATGGAAGACAGCAATAAAGAGAGAGGTTATTGTGTCAGAGTGTTTGCACATGGGATCTTGTGCTGCATCTGTGCCAGCTGTGGAGAGAAAAGCAGCACGACCAGAGTGGCGGTGACGGTGGGAGGGGCCTGACATGAAGTGCGCCATCAACTTCAAGCTCCTGTCACTGTTATTTATAAATAGTTCACTGAGTACATGTTCTGTGCTGATGTACCTGTCACTCGCCCGGTGACAGTGAGTAATGAGCTCCACTCACCACCTCTGCATTTCATTTACTGGACAGACCTTTCCAGTTCCATTTGAGGTCTCACAGTTTTTTGATATTGGCTTTATGACCAGTTAAAGTGAATGGTTCTGCACTCCACTGATCTTGATGCATGTGTTTAGGTTGAAAGCGCGCAGGGCAATCAGCAAAAACTTATAAACATTAAACATTACTCAAACATAAATGGTGTCTCAATAGGCTATTCATTTAACTCCAATTGCAGCTTAGCAGGCATAACTAAGCAATATATGCTGCCTTCACATGGGGTTGTGTTTACTGTGTTAATGAGAAGAATCTATATGAACGCCCACCTCCTGGGGAATTCACAACCTCTGACCTTTCGGAAACTGTCACATTTTCAGAAATGTCAGAGGCCACTGAAGTTAATTTTTAGTTAGAGAGTAAGTTATTATATAGTAATCTTAGCCATATAATTTTACCTTGTAATTTGATAATATGTCCGAAGAAAATGTTGATGTTCAATCCATCATGCCTTTGTATTTCTTATAGAATATATATAAAAGTGGACTTTCGGGTCTGAAAAATGAGGCCAATGCGGAAGTGCCATAAACTGCAATACCACCAAGTCCCACAAGAAGTTGGCTCCAAAAAGTCTCTGGCCCCATAAACTCACATTCAACATTCAACAAATTCAATATATTTTTTTCCCTTGAGTTATTTCTGTGTTGCTAGCTAATGTTTGCTCTTTCTTGTTAGTTTTCTGGCAGTTGACCTGAAAATAATTCTGTAATTCAGAAAATAATCTTCAAAAAGCCATGCTTTTGGGTGACAGATTGACAGTCCTGTGGTGCAGTCAGTTTATGGCTATTGGTGGGCAGAACGTAGTATTGACGGGTTTCCAATCAGATTGAGTCAGATCCACCGCTCGCTCCCCCCCAGCTCATTTAAATATGATCACTTCTGGCTCCAAACTGCTCCCAACAAGCAAGATGGCTAAAAACAACTGCAATGACATGTAAAGCAACTACAATCGAATGGAAAATTACAACATGTACAATGTTCACAGCGGCGCAAAACAGGTTCAAAGAGACACAAAAAACTACAGTAAAGTTAACTCACAATGTCTACAAAGGAACACAAAATGACCATATGAGGACACAAAATGAGCAGATAAGCATGATCCTCATTTATTCTGGGGATGTCTCATAAAATGGGTGGTGGCCCTTTAGATGTCTATGATCTGGGGTCCATTGTCTCATAATCGATCCACGTGTTCACACAGTCGCATGCCTGAGACCTGCAACATTAGCTAATGCTTTTTACTGGGGAAACAACACGCCAGACAAAATGTTACCCAACATGAAATTACATTGATCTTACATTTTTCTGTGTTATACTTACTAACAATAGGGCTAACTAGCACTACAGCACAATACAAAAACAATGTTGATTTCTTATTTCATGGTACATCAATGATAGGAGCATTTGTTTAATGAGCTAGCAAGCAAAAATGTATCAAATCTGAACTTGAAATTAATAGTCACTGATTAGAAATGGGAAACCTGCTTTTGGTTGTCCTTTTTTTATATTTATTACAAAATTAATCTCTGAGTTGTAAATCAGCACCCATTGTTATTGTAAAATGCATGAGCAGAGCTTTACAGGCACTGCAACAGTAACCAAGGGGGGTGGGGTCTAGCAATTGATCAATTCTATCTAATATACTTATTCCACATTAAAAGTGACATTTGGGTTTGTAAAGTGTTCACAATGGAAAACTGTTGAAGCTAAATATATTGAAAAATACCAGTATGCACTCGACAGTGTGTGTCCCACAATGGCACATGGAAAGAAAATAGAGAAGCCACTTAAAGCCTTTATAAAAGGAGCAGATTATTTTCACGTTAACAGAATGATATAAAGGGCACTGTGCAGATCAGGATATACTTTGTACTTTTACGGTGAAAATAGGACACAGTAACAATGTGCACGGTGCAAAGTGCTGCAGAGTCCCAGCATGGAAATGGTCACCACGTCACAATAAAGAGAGGGGGGACAAAGTCAGCTGGCCCCCCTGGAGGCTGCTTTCAGCACAAACCCACATCTAAAGTGCATTATTTGACTTCTCATTCCCTAAAGCACACATGCAACGTGCCTGAAAGTCCCTGCTAACCGGCTGCAGCAGCTGCCTTTAACTGGACAATTTTATTTTTCTTGTCGGGTGGCTGTATTGGTCGATTGCTGGGAGGTAGTCAATATTAATGGGTATAAATACAATGTAGATGGATGGTGAGCAAGGTGCAACACACACATACATACACACATTGATGATTCATTGACTTCTGCTGCTCGGTGCAGGCATCCTGGTATTGTGGGGTCAGATATTTCTGTTCACAACATTTATCAGAATTCTTCAAACATCCATATTGACTTACACTCAAGGTGAGTGATCAATTCTGTTCGAGGCGACTAATATCTTACTGGTTCGCCAATTATTGATTTCATAACACAACCCAGTATGCTGATATTTGGCTGTTTTGTATCAGGCACACCATAGAAGAAAATAGTGGGCTACAGTGCACAATAGTCATCATTGGTGGTGGTTCTGGTGGTACACACCAGGAGGCTTTTAGTCATACAAGGTTATGATACTTCTTAGATTACCACTTGGTGTTAGGTAAGTAGTACAAGCACATAAATACCAGGCACATTTAGTTCTGACTGACCTCAGCTCAGAAGCTCTTGTTTTTCCCGTATTTAAAGGCCATCTCCCAGTACCCTTTCATTTTGTGGTTTAAATTACATGAAACTTTAACATGAATTTTGAATGTTTGTCTGACGTTACCCAGGATACCATATGTCTAAAAAACCCTATCTACATACACAATCCACACACTATGTACAATTTCAACCCAAATGTTAATGCGACCTGGCAAGCAACAGCACGATGTAAACGCCATGTGCACAGCTGCTCTGTGTATAGGTGAGAAGTAACCAATGGTTACTCAGGCTGCAGCAGCATGAAGGAAAAAATAAGGATGCTCTTGCTTCTAACCAGGTGATCACTTTATTTGGATATGAAGCCAAAATCACAGTTTTATGTCTGCAGTGATATTGTCACTTAATGTCAGTTATTAAAAAATATTTTGCATTAAACAAGAAAAGAAAGAATGCAAACAAGAAAATAGGTGTTTGAAATAATAAGAAAAGGCTTCACAAACATTATATTTTCACCCGAATTGGACAAAATTTGAAATGTAATAAAAACATTTATCAACATCAGGGAGGGGTGCGGAACTTCGATACTTTTAAGGTACCTACAGAATTGGTTTTGTAGAATCTGGCATGAAAAAATGACTTGTCATTCAATACCAAATTCTGGCACCTAGGCAACATCCACACCAATGGGATTTTGTTTTATAACGCATAACCTTTGCTGCGTTTACACTGGACTAAGTTTCATTGGTGTCAGTGAGACACAGGTTCCCTCTACTTGGGTCCACATGCGTAAAATCACTCTGTTTCAACTCATGTAGCTTAAATCTTACATTACAACACATTATTTGGCTCTTTTCAAAATAATGTTGTCCATACACCAGTTAGAGTTGTGTGCGCTGCATTTACTGGAGGCTTCTCTGTGAACAGCCAGCAAGCTAGCATCTTCTGATACCATGTGAGGTGTTTTGGGAACATCTGTTAATTGTAGCTACAGAAAAGAACTGGCTTTACACTCTCCCCCTCTAAAATGCATGAAACGATTTGTACCATTATTTGTGATGTAATTTTCTTTTTCCTAAAATTTATTTGAAAAATTTGTTATCAAAAAAGTAGCGGTATCAAATTCAAGGTATCGGTACTGAATTTTTTTTTAACAATACTTATCCCTAATCAGTTTAAAATATTGTAGTAGAGGTCCTGCTGATGGTAAGATCAATGCACTTTCCAGCTCTGGTCAAAGCGCGCTACCAAAAATGATCCGGCAAGGAGGACGGAGCATTTCCTTTGTGCTTCTGGATATATTGTGCCAGTGACACATGGTGTTTGTTCAGAATACGAGTTATCAAAAGATCTAAGTGAATGAAACATTAGTTTATATATCTACCAAATCAAATAGATGTACTAAAACATACTGAATCTGGGAGGCAATATGATGATTGTTTATGATCCATGTAGCAGACAAATGCGTAGTCTACTGTTTGTATCTAAGCTCCAACCAATTAACTATCTTGTTTGTTTTGAGTCTGGGATGTCTTTGGAGAGTGACAGCTGTCAGATAATGAATCATGATGGTGACAGTAACCTGTTGTTCTCAATCTCCAACATATGAGCTGCAGTGTGGGGTCTCCATGGTTTTTAGGCCTGTATGAATTTATGGATGTCGTGTTGGTTCTGATGCTGATTTATGAGATGCTACAGATGAGATTTATGAGATTTGAGAGTCAGCACTCACAAACAGCGGGGTCAGTGTGAAGCACTGATGTGGAGATGAAGCGAGACAGGTCTGATGAGACGAAGAGTAGCACCTGATCCCTTCCAGGCCTCTGACTCGCTGCTGTGTTCCTGCGCAACAACAGACTTGAGAGACTGGAGCCATGAAAGCTAGGGCTGTATTGTTTGGCATTAGTTGACTCTCTGTGACCCAAAAAAGACGAAACACTTTGAAGATGATCTGCTTGTACTCTCCTCTTCATCTGTGTCCCCATGTCAGGCTCTCACTGGAGTTGATAAAAAAAAAGTGTGTTTTCAAGTATTTTTGTTAGAGGACATCTGTTTTTCCAAAAGGAAAACTTATACTTAAAAACGTATAAAACATAAAATTGCAGAAAACTTATAATACAAAAAATAATTGTCTTCATATAAGTAAACAACTGGGTAAGTTTCATGGTTATATCTATTAGTTAAAACAGTTTTTTATATGCATCCTATATTTTCATCAGTTTCCAGATAAAGGCTTTAACCACTTGTTAGAGAGGACTGCTTTAACATATAATGGACAATAAGTACACTATTATTTGTATTTGTTTAATTGTGTAACTGTCGGCTACATTATGGTGTAACACAACCTGAGTTGTGTAGTTACAAAAACAAGAATATTAATAGAGAAATTGCACAATAATATGTACAATAAATAATTATTTTTCTCTGCATCATGTGATATTTTCAGTGCTGCTGAAATACATTCTAATCAGAACAAATTGTTAAAAGTGCAGCTCCATCAAAGAGGCAGGAGGCTCCCGAGATATTCCTGATTTGGAGATACCACCAAAAAACCCTAACACCCTAAGAAATGATCAAAAACAGAACGATAAACTCTGTTGGTTGAATTGTGTGTACTATTTTCAGAGAAACTTGATTGGCTCAGCCACAGAGGAGGAGAGAGCTGAATGCTCAGGACTCTGATGAAACTTCTATTTAATTTTAAATTCTATGAATAAATCCATCAAATCTGTGCATCATCACTGCTAATTTGCTTAACAATGTATGCTCAGTCTATCTCTGTCTTTCACTGTCTTACGCGCGCACGCATGAACGCACACACACACACACACACACACAATCATGCACCTGAAGAACTCCATTTACATGAATGCCTTTGAGAGGTGATGGTAGCTGGCTTTTTAATTTTGATGAAAATGTGTGGAAATGTGGCAGCCGTCCTCTCCGCCTGCCGCTCATTCACAATAACAATGAGGGTGCACAGGAAGTGTGTTTTCACACTGAATGTCATCATCACCCAGTCTCTACAATATGTCACCTCTTCACACACAATAATGCACTGTGAATATGGCTGAGGAATGTCAAGTATTAATATTTCAGAAATGTGTGTTTTTTCAGGCTCTCTCCTCGCCTTCCCAAACGTGTCCAAGCATTCTCCTCGCATTTCTCAAAAGAATGGAAAAAAAGCGATGAGCTCTCCTTCACTCCTCCCTGTTTTTCCCACTTTTTTCCCATCAACCTTCCTCTTCCCTCCCCATGAGGCCGGCCATTGAGGTGAGGCGCTTGTACCCTGCTAATGGTTCCCCTTGATTAATGGTGCATTTCATTGGAGCAACCTGACCTTGCCTGGCATTGACAGGCTTTGTTGTCTGTGTATAAATCACAATGAGAAATTTCTCTGAAAATAAAGAGGATATTATCTCATAATTGATATCAGTGCACAAATACCAATACCAGCCAAATATAAAAATTAAGTTTTTCTTCAAACATGCTGCGTTTACACGGGATTCCTGAGGAGAGTTTAAAATATACTTCATTTTTCTTCCTTTCCTTTGCCTTAAAGGTGGGTGTACTTTTGCCTTTTTAGGTTTATACAGTATACATAGAGTCATTTCAGGATGTGTTCAGACTCCCTCACTTTTTGCACACTTTATAGCGTTATAAATTCAATTTTAAATCTGACATTTTCCCATCAATCTACACCCAGACCAGCCCACTGCTTGGAATTCTGCCCAAAATGTTCTGTTTCAGACTCATCGTATCAGAGAATCTTCTTCCTCGGGCTCTCAGAGTCCTTCAAATGCCATTTGACAAACTCCAAGCATGCTGTCTTGTGTCTTTTACTCAGAGTGGCTTCTGTCCAGCTGCTCTGCCATAGAGCCCTGATTGATGAAGTGCTGCTGAGATGGCCATCCTTCAGGCAGTTTTCTCCCATCTTTGCAGAGGACTCTTGAAGCTTTGTTAGAGAAACTGTTGGGTCCCTGGCCACCTCTCTAACTAAAGATCTACTTGTTGGACAGACGGCTGACTCTATGAATATCCCTGCTGGTTACAAACATCTTTCAGTTCACAATTATTGAGGCCACTGTACTCCTGGAAACACTCAATGCTTTAGAAACAGTTTTATAAATATCTATCTAGTTTGCCCCAGGTGGACTCCAACCAAGGTCTAGACACATCTGAAGGATTGAAAAGCTCAGATGAACCCTTGAATTCTTGCAGTCTGATGTTTTTCAGTCCTGTTTAACTTGATTTAAGTTGGTGTAAAACCCTCATATGCATTTTGACAGAGTATTGTAACATAACCCTCCCAAGCTCCCAACTGCACAAAGAGTCTGAATTCAATTTATAATCAGCTATATTACTGATCTGAGCCCCTCCAACAGTCATCTTTTACACCTGTACTCTGCACACTACTGCCTGTACACTACTACCATCACTGTGTGGGCTGCTTCCTCCTTACCTGTATACATACATGTGTGGAAATTAAAAGCAAGATGGCCTGAGTTTTACAGATATTGGTAATGAGAAGAAGCTTTTAAATTAGCTTTGTGAGAAAAGTATGGTGGGATTTGAAATCTTCAGTCTAAAAAGGTTGGGGAAGTTAAGTCAATTGTAAAGGATCTGGATAACAGTACTGGTGGTTACTGTGAGGTGAGCTATAAATGTGTCTTTTTAAAAAAAAAAACACCTTTATTTCAGATAGTTTTCGAAAATCATACCTATTTATGCAACTTAATTGTTTTTTATCAATATTATATTATTGAATTTTAATTTGTTGTGTATGTGCTTTCATTGAGTGTGGCAATCGTCATAGTCTTTTTTAATAAGTATGGATCTGTTGTTGGTCAAGTGTCTTTACAAAGACATTTTTCTCTCAAAGAAGAATTTTACCAGATTAAATAAAGAAAATTACATAAATAATTGTACAAGGAAATTATATTTAAAAACACACAACTGGAAATGAACTAAAAGAAATGGAAGAGGAGGATGTCTGTGTGTGCAGACTCAACTCCGCCAGATTTCTCTCAATTTCTCTTCTTTGACTTTGGGACTTTGTGTTGGAGTCATTTAGAGTTTTGTCCCAGGCTGGGATAGGGTAAACATAGTTAAGCATACCAATTTTCTGCTGAGGACGTATAGGTTCTTTTTTTTTTTTTCTTTCCCCAAAGTACATTTGAAATCTCATCTTGATCCAAGTACATTCCCTGACGCTAAATCCAATAGCTCAAGGACCTTTGCCACGACTAATTCACATTCTCATTAACATGGCAAAATCTCTGTGGAGGTCACAATTAATCTTCTCTCTCTGGGATTCTGGACACTAAAAAACATAAAATAAAACTCCACCTCAGCACCAGTGTGCATCAGCTGTCACCCTAGAAACAACTGGCATTTAAAACCGCACTGTGATAGAATAGATTTTACATGCTGAAAAATACCTCTGTCAGACTGTAATTTAAAGTACAATGTTGTCCCTGCTGTGTTTGCATTTACGATAACAACATCTGCTCATTCTGAATCTGCAGTACACTTGAAAACACATTCAGCACTGCACAACTGAAACACAGAAGTGACAAAAGATGCTGATGTGACACAAGGAAGGTGGCACAGTTTGACAAAAAAAAAAATCCCCAAGACTCATAAAGATGAACAGATAAACAAACAGAACAGAATAAAATAGACTGACAGGCTTGTCTAACTAGATGCATTGATATCGTACAAGTTACGCACCAACTGGACACCACCTCCCTTCACATACATACTGTATGTATCAGAATATTGATTAAATGGTCACTCTACATTGTTTTCATTTGACTTCCATAAAGTTGTGGGACTTGTAAGAGATAAATTGATGTAGCACAAACCCAAATGCTGTTTTTTAGTCCCATCATTACAGAGTCTAGAGTTCCACTGGAATAATTATAGATCACTACAGCAAATGATTATCATCAATTAATAAAGTAATGCAAAAGAAAAATTTATAAATTGATGGTGTTAATTGATTAACATTTAACACAAGATGTTTTACTCCTGAAAGTCCAGACCAAGGTTGGACTAAGGTTTTTGTACTCTCGCTTTGATTGGTTTGTTGATGGCGTGCATCTGAAGTCACTGTTATCGATTAGAAGCCTTTTCTAATTTAATTAAGAAAAAATAATAAACAGACCGATTTTGTCGCCATTATGTTATTATTATGGCATAATGACTGACACTCGTCAGAAAATATATTATGTTTCCTTTTTTTGAAGTTGACTTTTGATTTTTTCTTCAGACCAAATAATTGTGCTACTGCAGCCCATTTTCACTTCTCCTCTGGTTCTTTCTCTTCTTTTGTTTAATGTGAGAGCAGCCTGCCTCAGAGTCCAGTAAATGTTCTAAATGTCCGAACCATCCGAATAGTGTTTTTCGAAATGCAAACAAACCGAAACATGATTCAGTTTAATCCGGACCGAGACCAAGTCTTTTAGTCGGATCAAATGTTGGTCCTTTTTTCCAGACCGTTGTCCGAAGCACCTTTCATACCTGCTATTTTCGGACCAAACAAGGTAGGTGTGACAGCCCCTTTGCAGAGAAAAATAAGAACTGTTTTTCCTCATTCAGTCGTAACTAATAATTGAACAATGATCGAATTGCTAGAAAATGAAGTAGCAAAATTTGAATTCATTATAAATGTTTTTTTTGTTGTTCTTCCATTAAATTATTGTATATTTTGTAACATATTATGTTGCATCGCCCAATTCATTTAGCTCCTAATAACTTGCTTTTTCTTTAATATTGTGATAGCTCTCTTTTATTTTAGGAGGAGTCCTAAATAAGGATGATAATTTTGAACAGAATTTAAATTTAAGAGGAAAATAAATCAAAGATAATTATTATAGATTCCATTTTAAGTAAGTAATTAATTCAGCATTTAAAGACAGAAAAGGGGGGAAAAAAACTGGCAAACTTAATGATCTTATGACTATATGGGTCAAGCTCCAAAAATCTCTGATCCAACTTAGATCCCATAATGCAATATGAAAATATCTTTCCTGCCTTAGTAATTGGCCATATATTTCAAATTCAGTGCTGCTAGTTTGTAACAAAAATCAAAGTTCTGTAAAGCACTAATAGGAGCCATAAATATAAGACTCAATCATGAGTCATGCTTGTCTCAAATCTCCAGTCTGCAGCCTCATCAAAATAATGGGCCATGAATATTGTTACAACAGAGGGTCAGGCCAGTCTGAACCAAAAGGAAAAAGACATTTTGTCGCCGAGCATCCCAGTATGCCCTGCTCACCTTCACGTTAAAACACTGAAGTCCTCTGAAGTCTTATCATCAGTATTTAACACATCACTATTCAAAGTCACTGTAAACCCACTTTACACCTCAGCGCACAACCCGTCCGCCTGTTAACAAACCAAGCTATGTCCTCTTGTTTCCTTCCTCCGTCTCTACCTGGCACACACACACACACACACACACACACACACACACACACACACACACACACACACACACACACACACACACACACACACACACACACACACACTTGATGATATGTTAGCCAGATCCGATTCAGGCACTGAAGGACAAGTGTCAGCTTCCATAATCTCCAATTTAATTTTCTCTGCTGCTTCAGTTTGTTGTGTGGCGAGGGGAACGGTACGATGGACTGAGGGCAGGTTATTTTCCTGCCCCACGTGTGCTTATGATTAGGATGAGTGATGTTCCGGGAGGAATTGTGTGAATGTGTGTGAGTGGGGTGGTCTATTTTGTGTAGCTAGTCATTTTAGATGCAAGGCATAATCCATATAGTCTATTTCTCTCCAGGTTACACTTGTCTAATCCCTAGTTTTTACCCCGCTCCTCCTTCACTTCCACCTCCTCTTCTCTCTCTCTGCGCTTTTCTTTGGTTAATGGTGAAATGGCTTTTTGCTGCAATCATATCTGAGAGTATGTGGAGGCTTAGTGGACCATATGTTCCCTCCTTGTACATGGAGGAGAGCCAGACAGTGTGCAATGAGGCTTGAGCTGTGTTTCCAGTGTACTGTACACAGTATAAGTCCCTATAGCCATTCTCAATTGGCTATCAACTGACGCCCGCCTACACACAGCGAGATATACTGTACAATACAGGTTTTTAAGAAAAATAAAAGCCATTGTTTTCCTCAGAAATAAAACAAAGAAAGTCTCCTACGTCAGCACAGAAACATCCAGTGCCATTATCCTCTCTGTGTTTTTCAGGCTAAACATTGTTACTCAGGCGTCCACACATCTTTGAAAAATGCCCTCAGAAGTGTTAACTGTGGGTTGATTATGCCATTCATCCTGTCTGCCAATCTTGCACCTTTTTGCCTCCTCTGTTTTCTGAGCAGCGCTACCGACCCCCCCCCCCCCACACACACACACATACCGGTTGTGTATAACTTCGCCATTAACAAAGCAATTTGGGCTCTTGTTTTGACAGGCATGCAATAAACATGTCATGGCTAATGCGCGCTGACCAGCTCAACGATCGCTGCAGACGGCACCGCACACAGACGGCCCCATCCCGAACAAATCCCAATTAATAACACCAAGCCTGGAGAAGAAGCAGCTCTTTAAACATGAAGGAATTTGTTATTGATGCCCGAAACAAACAAAAGAGAGTAGAAAGGGGAGATGAGGCAAACGACTACGACGAATGGATGAGGGGGCCACCTGCTGCCACCTGTTGCTTCAGTTATACTGAGCAATTATTCGAAAGGAATATAAATCTGGAAAACTTCATGACATAAAAACCCATTAGTCACTGCTGATTCAGGGTCAGAGGTTAGATCAAGGGTCTCCAACCTTCTGAGGGCTACTTTGACAACATGAAAATGCCCACAAAAGTGTTCAATAAATCGTTCTTGTATAAGATTTAACAAAGAAAATCCAAGTGATCCAACAAGTGGTTCCCCTTTGATGTGAACCCCCGGCCCCTTTGAAAAGAAACGCATATCTAAGTCAAAACTTGGCATATGGCTGGACATATACTGTGAAACTGGAGGGCTTCTAATTTGAAAAGTTGCAACGTTCAGCTTACCTGAGGTGTAAGTTTGATCTCTCACTCACTCAGTGACAGACGCTCGTTTTATAATTCTGCCCCTGCTGTTGCGGTCCACCCGAAAATTTTGTATTTATGTTATTTACCTAATTTATGAGCACTTTTTTTTTCTGACTCAGTGTGGGAGTCTCTGCTGTGTTTTGCAGGCACATTGCAGGTAACCGTTTCTGTCCCCTGATCCCTGTGTGTCTCACTCAGGGCGGAGCAGACACAGGTGAAGGAGAGGAAGAGGAGATTGTCCATTAATCGATATTGTTGATGGCGTCATTCTCTCACAGGTTAAAAAATAAACAATACAAAAAAATGCTTAAATGGATCTTCAAATATACGTGGGAAGCTGCCAATATACCTGCGATTCCCACCCAAGTACGTCAATGTATGGGAAGCACAGGTAATGAGCAACTGGTAGCTCGTGAGCGACGGAGTGGAGACCCCTGGGTTAGATACACAACCATTCACAACAAAAGAAAATTGCACAAATTTAATACCAGACAAGCTGCTATTTGATTGGCTGAGTGTAATTTGTTCATAGTTGGCAGAATTGATCAATCCTTGTAAAGGAAGGGGGCAATTACAATCCCAGGCTCTGTGGACTGAATACATGTGATGTAGTGTATAATGGCAAATTGTGTAATTTTCTGGTCTTGCCATCTGTCAAAATAGTTGCTCTGCCATCATTTTTTCCACCTCTAATCACACTCGCCTCTTTGCCCTTTACGGGTTCGTTTATGTCTGTGTTTTATATTAACCACGCTGACGACCTTTTTTTTCCACCACCCTTTTCTTTTCTTTTCTATCACCAAACTGCAACTATAAATCAGAACAGCCTTTTAAACCATTAATACCAAACGACAACTCCCTCAGGACAGCTCCCACTCCTCCGGCTCATCTTCTCCTGCAGTCAGTCCCACGCCTCCTTCTGTCCAGGTAAATTCCCACAATATGCTAAAAGAGAGGGAGTTTGATGAATGGCCGCATGCTTCTTTCATGACCAAGGGAAATATCTGCACCACCTACACTCTCCCTATTATATTCAGAACAGAGCATTCAGCTGACATGTCTGGCCTCATCCTCCCTGAGGGAGTACAGTTGAAGTGTCCTCTCCCAGCCCTGAAGACAGATTCGCCTGCACATCGAATCACTTGTACTGTTACACTCAAATCATATGGAAATGAGAGTCCCATCAGCTGGTTCAAACACACGGGTACTATTGATGCTGATTTTGTGAATGTATATAACTTATTTTCTTTGATTGTTTTATATTAATACAGATGTATTCATGAGTAAGCAGTCTTTTACAGCTGTATCTGGCTGAGTTGGAAGTTGTTTTTACCACAGTTTGAAATTTTAGCACAGGGGATACCACTAAAGGGATTGATTCAATTCAATTCAATTTTACTTATACAGCGCCAAATCACAACAGAGGTTATTTCATGGCACTTAACACATTAAAGTCCTTACAGAAGAACTTTACAACATTATAGAGAGAAACCCAACAGTACAACAATTCCCACATAAACTAGGAGGGAAAAAACCCTCCTCTTTAAGGGATAAAAACCTCCAACAGAGGGAAGGAAAAACTTCCTCTTAACAGGAAGAAACCTACGACAGAGCCAGGCTCAGAGGTTGGCTGTCATCTGCCTCGACCGGTTGGGGTGAGAGGAGAGCAGAGAGAGAAAAGGACAGCATAGAGATACAAGAGAAGAACTGTTGGTGGAGACGACAAGCACAGAGCAGAGACATGCAGCTCCATGACGGGACATCTGCAAAAGAAAGAACAGAAACTACACGAGCGAGGGAACTGAATGGAGACAACAGATAATAAGCAGAAACTATGGGAGAGAAAAAGATGGTGAGGTATAGATCCCTGGGGGATTGTTTTAAATTTTATATTGTGTTACTTTAAAACTTTTATTTAGAATTTCAAGAATAAAAAGAAAAGTCGACAATAAACTTGATATTTCAAGATTGAAGTTGAACATTTAAGAAGAAATTAAATGAATAGCTTTATATACTTTGATAAAATGCCTTGTGTCGATAGTAATGGTAAAATGGTACTTCAGAATCCATTTTGTTGCAAGGACATATTATATTTCTCTCTTAGCGTGGATACTGTTATAGAGATATCCTGTATAAAAAGACACTCAAGAGGAATTATAAAGTAGAAGATGTACTTAACATGCAAGTAGCTCAAACTGTACTTCAGTCCCAGTGCTTGACCAGGAAGGGAGACACAGTTTACAGATGAAACTTTACTTTACTCTTTTGATCCACACTGGAAATTGATACTGTTCCTCCAAAGTGGTTGTACCACAGTAGTACGGGTGCACACAATTATCTCAAGAACCACTGACAAACTTTAGGAACCTGGACCTGAATGCTTGGAACAACGTGCCCAACAGCAAAGCATGATTATACAACAAGGGCGGCACGGTGGTGCAGTGGTTAACATTGTCGCCTCACAGCAAAAAGGTTCCGGGTTCAAATCCGGTCCTGGGCCTTTCTGTGCGGAGTTTGCATGTTCTCCCTGTGCTTGCATGGGTTCTCTCCGGGTTCTCCGGCTTCCTCCCATCACCCAAAAACATGCACTTCAGGTTGGTTGGCGCCGCGGTCGTGGCAGCCTGTTGCTGCAGCTCCCCCTCGGGAGGCTGCTGTAGCGAAATAATTTCCCCTCGGGGATTAATAGACTACAATAAAATAAAAAAATTAAAAAAAGTAGTACCAACCAAGCGATCTGATTGGTCAACTGTACATTTGGAGCGTGTTCAAATCACTATGAAACATCACACCCTGCTCCTCACAAGAAATATTACTCTGCCTTCTCAATGGGAATATATAATTGTAATTGAATTTCAACTAATATGTAATATAATGTTGTTTTTACTTATTATAGGTCTACTAATTGTGACCCATTTGTCACATATCAGATATCTTACTTACAACGAGATTGAGCGAGCTAAGCAGTCTAGTGTTTCGAGGGTGTGCTTTAATGTGATTATTGGCGCGATAGTGACCGAGGCGCTTGGGCTGAGGTCTGTAAGCATCACTGTTGTGCCAATAATCACGTTTAAGCACACCCTCAAGTGTAACATTGCTTAGTTCTAAACCAGAGATTTGAGTTCAGCGCAATATAAACAAAGCATTTTCCCTCTGTTGCTCCACAAATATTCTTCTTCTTCCATTGTCTGCTCAACTGCTTTCACACCATTTCACTGACTTAAAGAAGACGAGATTAGCCATCATCGTGGATTTTATACCTTCGCACGATGCGCCGTTTTACCAGTTGTCTTCCGCTCTTTCACTCACCATGGCCAGAGGCCAGTTTCCAGCCCTGACATCATCCAAGTGAAATTGCTGCATAATTTGGTAATTTCTTTTCTCACTTGTCAATGAAAATGTTGCCATCTGTGATATTTTCTGGAAGGCCGCCACATTTATAAAGTCACCAATTTGTTCAACACATCAGAGTTAATGAGGAGACATAGGAAACAGAGCTGCAAGAGAAGAGGAAAGATGAGGCGTGTGTCCCGGTAAGATCCAAAACAATTTCACAGTGATGGTTGTCGGTCATTCAGGCCAACCGTATCCAGCTAGGCTGCACACAAACAGTGGTACAAATGCAAAACTATGAAACATTTCCACTTCATAGCATCAGTTTTTCTCAGCTGATGTCTCACCAATGTGTGACAGACCACAATAACAAGAGCTGGACAAAAATAAACCCAGACATGATGCTCACTTAACTGTCTGTAAGCCAGTACCCATTTGGGATGGGCGATGTCTACCAAACTGGCACATGACGATGTCTAAAGTGGACCATTGTGATGGACCATGACATGTGCGGGGGTGGGGGGGGCGCGGCAATTTTCTATCTAAAACTTTCCCAGAATCTTGCATTATTCTGTTGATTGCAGCTGAACTACAGTGGGTACGGAAAGTATTCAGACCCCTTTAAATTTTTCACTCTTTGTTTCATTGCAGCCATTTGCTAAAATCAAAAAAGTTCATTTTATTTCTCATTAATGTACACTCAGCACCCCATCTTGACAGAAAAAAACAGAAATGTAGAAATTTGTGCAAATTTATTAAAAAAGAAAAACTGAAATATCACATGGTCATAAGTATTCAGACCCTTTGCTCAGTATTGAGTAGAAGCACCCTTTTGAGCGAGTACAGCCATGAGTCTTCTTGGGAATGATGCAACAAGCTTTTCACACCTGGATTTGGGGATCCTCTGCCATTCTTCCTTGCAGATCCTCTCCAGTTCCGTCAGATTGGATGGTGAACATTGGTGGACAGCCATTTTCAGGTCTCTCCAGAGATGCTCAATTGGGTTTAGGTCAGGGCTCTGGCTGGGCCAGTCAAGAATGGTCACAGAGTTGTTCCGAAGCCACTCCTTTATTATTTTAGCTGTGTGCTCAGGGTCATTGTCTTGTTGGAAGGTGAACCTTCGGCCCAGTCTGAGGTCCAGAGCACTCTGGAAGAGGTTTTCTTCCAGGATATCTCTGTACTTGGCCGCATTCATCTTTCCTTCAATTGCAACCAGTCGTCCTGTCCCTGCAGCTGAAAAACACCCCATAGCATGATGCTGCCACCACCATGTTTCACTGTTGGGATTGTATTGGGCAGGTGATGAGCAGTGCCTGGTTTTCTCCACACATACCGCTTAGAATTAACGCTAAAAAGTTCAATCTTGGTCTCATCAGACCAGAGAATCTTATTTCTCATAGTCTGGGAGTCCTTCATGTGTTTTTTGGCAAACTCTATGCGGGCTTTCATATGTCTTGCACTGAGGAGAGGCTTCCGTCGGGCCACTCTGCCATAAAGCCCCGACTGGTGGAGGGCTGCAGTGATAGTTGACTTTGTGGAACTTTCTCCCATCTCCCTACTGCATCTCTGGAGCTCAGCCACAGTGATCTTTGGGTTCTTCTTTACCTCTCTCACCAAGGCTCTTCTCCCATGATTGCTCAGTTTGGCTGGACGGCCAGGTCTAGGAAGAGTTCTGGTCGTCCCAAACTTCTTCCATTTAAGGATTATGGAGGCCACTGTGCTCTTAGGAACCTTGAGTACTGCAGACATTATTTTGTAACCTTGGCCAGATCTGTGCCTTGCCACAATTCTGTCTCTGAGCTCCTTGGACAGTTCCTTCGACCTCATGATTCTCATTTGCTCTGACATGCACTGAGCTGTAAGGTCTTATATAGACAGGTGTGTGCCTTTCCTAATCAAGTCCAATCAGTTTAATTAAACACAGCTGGACTCCAATGAAGGAGTAGAACCATCTCAAGGAGGATCAGAGGAAATGGACAGCATGTGAGTTAAATATGAGTGTCACAGCAAAGGGTCTGAATACTTATGACCATGTGATATTTCAGTTTTTCTTTTTTAATAAATTTGTACAAATTTCTACATTTCTGTTTTTTTCTGTCAAGATGGGGTGCTGAGTGTACATTAATGAGAAATAAAATGAACTTTTTTGATTTTAGCAAATGGCTGCAATGAAACAAAGAGTGAAAAATGTAAAGGGGTCTGAATACTTTCCGTACACACTGTATACTGACAGAGAGATTTGACATAAACTAGCTTCCTGACAGTTTGTCCAAAGTCTGGTTTGAGTTTAGAATTGTTTTTTTGTTTTGTTTAACACATATCACACACATCATTTATCAGACCAGCAACCCGTCATCCGGAGCAGGCTCTTATCACCACACCCTTTCTAGAGGAAAACAATCCCGCATACTGCATAGATGGCAACGGGAACTGGAGGAAGTTAAAACTTTTCTCCAAACCTCTACTTAAAACAAACAATAAAATAGTTGCTGTGTAGTTGGTTGCACCAACAATAATGTCTAAAACACTGATTTGTGATAGTTTCCCATCATGTTCTATACAAGATCCTGATATAAGGACTTTATGGCTCCAAGCTAAATGAAAGCTGGACAACAGGATGGTATGAATTTAAGGTAGCTCGGTCACAGCACAGTGCTAATGTTAGCTAGTTCACTATTTATAGAGCAGAACCCAAAAGTGAAATATTTCACTGGTAATTTGTTTCCCTGGAGACTCAGTAAGGTAAAAATAGATGTCCGAGTAGGACATCTCTTGACATTGACTGAGGTTGATGCATGAGCTTGATGCCGACCTGAAAACTGAAGGGACATGAGAGGGATGCTTTTTGGTCATTTATAAACTAAATTCACTCTGCTAGTTTCTAATAGTTTGGATTTTAGTCTGATGGTTTTGTCCCACTATTTTATATTTAAGTGTCTTTTGTTTTCCTTTAAAAGGGGGTGGGGACAGCCAAAGTTCCCAGATGCGCCGATGTGTACCCACAGCTGCAAAAAAAGCCCACGCCTGCCCTTGCACAGTTCATTTATCCAACGCAGAGCAGAGCCCAACCCTCTCAAATCGTCCGGGAAAGTTAAATAATATGAGCCTGAACCGACATTATTGCGTGGAGTCTGATGGTTCAGGTTGTGAATTACAAAATTTAGTGTTCAGACATTTACAAATATGAAATACGTCATACATTTCTAATTGACTGCATTGAGATCAGGCTGCATTGAGCAAGGACGTCTCATTTTGTAAAATGACTGTTGCTTCAGCTCCTCTCTCCTCCTGTTTCTGTCCATGTTCAGATGCCTATTTTACTTATTTATTTATGAGAGACTTGTTCATTTGCATATAGAGCAAAGAAGTGAGACCTGATCGCAAGTGATCACTCTAAAGGCATGCGTCTACTTAACTGAACTTTTTTTCCTGAATGATTTCAGATGGACCTCTAACACGAAAATACCCCAAAACTATGAAATGTGTGGAGATTCATTTTAGTCAAATAATGCTGCGTTCAAAGGAAGTCAGAAAAATGTTTAGGGTGTTTGCTCGTTGGCAAATGTTTGCACACACAGGTGTTGGGTGCGCCCCACTGTTGGTGTAGATAGAGGTCAGATGGAGGGTGATCACGATGCCGGGTTAAGACTGTCCATCAGCCCAACCCTACTACCCAGTTAAAAACATTTTAACTACAATAAATCTGAGTGACAATGCAACGTTTACTGACAACAACATGAATTAAGTCAAGAGGTGAGATGCGTCCTCCCAACATTTGAGTGAAAAACTGAGTTTTGTTTCTTGCCTTTTCTTCCTCTACATTGTGTGTTTAAAGCAGATGAGTCTCAGATATTTGGAGTGACAGAACTTGTATAAATAAACGAAAATATACAGCTTTTCTTTACCACTGCCTGGGGTGTACTTTATCTGCCCATCTAGTCTCTTCATAAAAATGGTTCATTTACAAAATTGACCATCGCTTTGCTGGTGGCCGGTAATTAATTCATACCAAAAATAACTCCTGTCAGACATCCTACTGTACTTTGTTCCCCACTGCCATGTGTCATCAGCTGCTGTTCCGCATGGGAAATCATCCATCACACAGCCCACACGGCATCTTACTTCCACACACTCCTATCTGATGTGCACACAGCACTGATCTCACTCTTTAATGGAGGGACGACAGATTTGAGACCAACAGCATTTTTTGGCCCAGTAATTTATCTGCACATGCAATGTTCCAAGTTGTGATGATTGCATGCTTTTCAACTGCAACCTCACATTCATGGATGGTAGCATCGACCTTGATTGTTTCAGCAGATCGTGGTTGAACAGGGTGACCTGTGCGGTCTCCCTGCACAGGTCTCTTAACCAGCAAAGCCTTGCACTGAACGAATCGGCTCAACAAAGTGTGTTTGTGCAGGCGTGAGAGACATAACTGTTTTAAAAGCCTTGCTGTGCTCAGCATACATGTCATAATACAGGGGTAACAATATATTGTGATATTGAAGGCAAGATGCAAACCGGTATCATGGCAAAGTGTGTATAACAGTGTCTAGTCTTGGAAAAACAAAACCATGTAGAAACCAACATGTGGAAGGAAAAACTAAGCCCAATTAGGGTTAGGAAAAAAAATCCTGTCGTTATGGTAAGGTAAAAACAAAACTCCCAGACTCGAATCCTGTCCTCTTGGATGAAAGTCACGTGACCAGCCTCGTTTTGATACGCGTTATTCTCATGTCTAAACGACGGCAGACGTCTCAAAGACTCTCATGCCTTGTTGTCACACTGGACTGCACGAAAAACTGTCAAAGTATAAATACTTCCTCAGTTCCTTGTCTCAGTTTGTGTTGTTACGTTGTAGTAAAGAGTCAAATGGCTGAAGACAGATTACAACACTGCAAACGAGCAGTTAGAGATTCAAACACAATCAATCACTGTCTGCCATGAATCTTTGCAAGTAAACTACTAATTACAAATCAATACAGTGTTTTTGAGAATCAATACAATATCACAAAACATAATATAATATTAAGATACTCATATGTATCGATGTTGCCTCTTTAAGTCGTATCTTAACTGTATTATTAGTGTTAAGATACTGCAAACAGAATTTCCTGCAGAAAACATAAAAGCTTTCCAACGGCATTGATGACAATACACCTCACAATGCAGGTGCTTATTCTTTAAGTTCATACAGTTTCATCAAAGTCAAGCAATCTAAGACACAGCTCATCTTTATTAAGATGAAGAAACAAATGCGAGGTGCTGTTAAGTTCTCGACAGAAATACTGGCATGTAAAAGCAAGTAGATTATTTGAACTAATGTCAGATTTTTGATTTGATGAGGAAGAGAAAATTCTACTTTGCTTTTCTGGTCTCGGTGATTACACACCTTCTGTGCGGAGCATGCATGATGAGCAGCCTTCCTAATAACTGCTTCCTGATATGCCCCGCAGTTGTCCTGCCATGCTTTACTTTGGCAAGTAATCTATAATCCGAGAAGAGAGCTATGCCTTTTCGCAAGTCAGGTCAGATCCAAATGCAGGACAAGAGAACTCTGCTGTTTGAACAGCTTCACCGGCCTGCAGATCAAAGACTACCTGCTATGCACCTCATTACCCCTTATGGTCAGAGATTCGCTGATGTCAAACGGTCCTTTTAACAAGGTCACATGTCCTTAACTCTATGTATCACATCTAGAATATACCTACCAACCCTGAGAGGTTTGTTGACACAGCTGATGAGGAGATATATAATATTTAAATGTAGTCTGCAACTACACAGTATGACAGCTGGTTTGTAGATGGATAAATTAATACAAATCTTTATCATAGTTTAGATTTTTCACCTTATCTAAATCAGATACTATACAATACCTGCCAATGATGGATTTAAAACCTTTAATTTCTTTCATTCAAAAGCACAGCTACAATTTCCGCTTATCGCCTTAGGTGCTGCCAAAGAGACTGAAACAGATCTTTGAAATTGTAACTTTAAGTGAATCTCTGAAATGGTCTAAAAAAAAAAAGTCTCAATTCAACCAATGGATTATATATTTATAGTGATTCACTCCAATTATAGTGTTAGTAGCACAACAAAGGAAATTGGTTATAACCACAAGACGGACGGTGCACAAGCTAACCACATCCCACAATTCAAAGGAGGGAATCAATGAGGGAAACTGGGATACTCACATTGAGTGGAGGTCTGATTAGCAACATTAAGGTTACCTGTCATTGCTATCTAGATGTTTAGGCTAACCCTGCAGTTATAATCTGGTTTGTGAAGCAGTTTAACGTCTTTAAACTCAGTTTTTTGGTATTATAGTCCCCAACTTCACCAAAACCTTTGTACGCTACCGGCTCCAAATGGCAGCTAGACAAAGTTAGTGACTATTTTGTGACTATTGTTGAGCGATGACCAAATAGAGAGACAAACATTTTCTTCAGGAGTCGGTGGAGCCCAAAAGAGAGGTAAATGCAGAGTGGACTTGATTTATCAGGGGGCACCAAATACCCACAAAGAGCATTACGTCGCTGCGACATTAATGCTTTATATCTGCTGGCTTTACGGTTGACTAAGAAGTTTTCCATTTTCAACTTAAAAGGTGAATACATGCAAATGTCGTGCTCGCATCTTAAGGTTTCATAACTCTACTAGCAAGCCGTTTCTTGCCAGAAGTGGTGCCAATTGATGGCTCAACTGTCGACTCCAACCCTTCTTAAGCATTTTAACAATAGATGGATGGATGGATGGATGGATGGATGGATGGATAGATGGATGGATGGATTGATATAGATTTGACTTCATTAATCCCACAGAGTAGGGACAAGCGGTCACTTCACTCTATTGTTTTTCAAAATTCAAAATGAATGACTGTCAAACTGTGTCAAACTAACCTTAACATTAGTGATGTGGCATCATGTGACCCTACATGGCCAACAACAGGACATTTATATTTTTAATGTGATGTATATATGTAATATAATGGTGTAATAAAATTAAATGAAATGATAACTTTTTGGACTTAGGCTGGTGTGCAAGTGTCTGGCCTTGAAGTGAGGCTGGAGTGGAGGTGGAGTTGGAACCTCAACACAGTTTGGTAATCACTGGTTCAGGTAGTATACTTATAACTTTCTTTATTAGGTAAAAAAGATTATCCTCGTTAACTATAAGCATTTGAGAAGCCAGCGCACAAAGGTTCAGTCTTTCTGCCCAGAACTAGTCAGAAATTGTTTTACCCTCGTGTTGTCCTCGGGTCAAAATGACCCGCAGCTGTGTTCAACCAAGTTCTATTTTATTTCTATATTTTTATATTTTTTGGGATCATTGGTCGTCATTCTTTAAAGAAACCCTCACAGCCTCCTTGTCACCAATGATCCCAAAAAATATGAAAATAAAATAGAACTTGGTTGAACACAGCTGCGGGTCATTTTGATCCAAGGACAACACGAGGGTTAAAGCAGTTTCAGGCACTGTTACATGTTAAGTGTGTATACCATGTGCGTACACATGGTATATTCAGGTAGGACTGACTGAGGCACTCTAAATATAAGGTCAGTTTTGCTGTTATACCCATGTTTATTCTGCCCCAGCAACCTTGCTGCGAGCACACCACATCACTATAATGAGGCCCGCCTTGTACTGGTCACCAGTCTCACCTCTGGCCTTCAGGAGATTCTCTACCATTTTCTTTCTAATCCTCATTCCACACACTCTTCCAGCTCATTACACATGCTGCACGTGGCCCCGCCTGGCTGACATAGACACACACTTGGTCAGTCACACGCACACAGACACACAGAAACACGGACAGACACACACACACACACACACACACACACACACACACACACACACACACACACACACACACACACACACACGCAAGTAAAGACACTACTGTAAAAATACTCCACCAACACTGGAAAACCACTGACAAAAATATGGGAGTCGTTACTGTAACCTCACTTTATGTTGCAGCGCATTAATCAGCTGCTGGCAGAATAATATAATCTGACTTCATTTGAATATTTTTAAGCATCTCTATACTTTTAGAAACAGAAGTTAACTGAGGTAGGGAAGAGTTATGCAAGGTTATCTGCAGCAAATGATGGAGGCACTGTTTTCAGCTGCAGTTTGTTTCTTCATTGTAGCACAAGAATATAATTTTCTCACCTGGAGTCAGGTTCTTTTTTTTCATTTTTTTTTCACATAATGTACTAAAATCTCATCTGCAGTAATCATCCGCCAGCAGCACTCCTAAGGAGGTGAACAAGGAAGTCACTAGGGCAAATTCGGGGACCTGCAAAGTGACAAATCCTCGAGTACCAACTTTCAGAAAAACAGAAGGGCTTTATTTTCTCAAGAGTGAATGAGAGTGTCAAGAGAAGCTCTGGCTAATCATTTGGATTCACACACATCAATCAATCAAACTTTCTTTTACATCCTAGTTATTCCACTAGTTAACTGCCAGTTTTCACCATCTAAATTCAAACCTTTTGTCTGTTTGCACCTGTTTGATTATTTTGTGGCCCACATATTATTTGCTGCTGTAGAGTGCATCTCTTGGTGTGTTGACGCAGATCTGGTAGCAGAGTGCAGCCTCGGTTTCCATTTTGGCATAAAATTTGGTCTGCATGTGTCCTCCTTGTAGAGTTCACAACTTTGCAAAAGTGCATATATAATATATGTAGATTAATCTGAAAACCACATTTCAGCCACATGGAACAGTTAACAAAATGTGAATTCAATACTTTTACAGAGGTGTTATTTACCATCTATAAGCGCTGACCTTGTCGCAAACTGCAAAGGCACAAAAAACACATGCGTCAGACATAGCCACAATGCTGAATCTAAACCATATGGCAGATAAACACTGCGTGCCATTCCCCTGTGAGGCAGCTCCAACAAGTCCAGTACACTAATTAACAAAATTAGATGGATAAACCACATAATATATAATATCATAATATAATATATATAACCAAATGTTATGCAGCATTACATGTAGATGACCATCAGGCGATGAAGATGAGTGCAGCTTATCAATAAGTACAGCAGCATCCACTATTTAATACGAGCTTTACAGTTTAGGTGCCACCGATATGCAAAAGAGTAAAGACTGATCTCTGAAGCGTAGCTGAATAAGTAGCACAGTGCTGTGCCAAAGTTTTAGATGTTTGGATTCTTATCCGTCACCGTCAGTGAGGCAACGAATCAGTCCAAACTTCAACAAGAAGTCCTGGAAAAAAACGCAGCCCTAATCTGAGATTACATAACAGAAAGAATCAAATGAGACAAACCAAACCAGACAATGCCAAACTGCTCTCTTAACTTGTACATAAACAGAACATTTCCAGCCCATTTCTGCTTAAATACATTATATTTGTTCTTTTCAGCTCGCTGTTACGGTAGGAGACACAGTCGAGTGAGGAAAAGTCAAATATTAATCCGTAGACTTGTGTCACCTGATGCTACATCAGCGTTTTACATTTTCACCTTCTGTTCCTTTTTCTGCTCTTCTGTGAAAAATGACTCGAATCTTCATCATTCAGACTTCGTGAAATGTGCCATCGTGTGACCCCCCCCCCGTCCAACTCAGACAAACACAACACAATTTGCACCTTTTACACAGTATAAAAGGACTCTTATCTTTTTGTGTGTTGCAGATGAACTCTGTGGTAACTTCTGCATGATGCTTGGAAGAACCTGTATGCCATGTACCTATAAAACATTTACATACTGTAAGTGAAGCTCAGAGAATTGGTTTGGTTTAAAAATGATTCACTGCATTCAAATTTGAAAGCATCTTATCTTTACTCCTAAAATGTTTGGACAGTCCTGTGTGTAGAGAAAATGTACCTGTATATTTATGCATCTTTGATATGACAGGAACCATGTTGGTTTCTCTATTAGTACTAGTGAACTTTTGCAGGTATGTGGATGAACAGAGTCCAACAATGATGTTTACATCCCTGTAGGCAGTCATACAACATTTCCATTCAGATCGGCTCAAGGCAACTGCAACAATATGAATTACTATGTATGAATTACTTTTACACAATTTAACAGCATCATACCAAACCACCATCACACCAAGACGAGCTCAGTAATAACCACTTCATTTACAATTAACGACAATGCAAATACTGCACATGGCAACGGAGACAGCAGCAACACATGGCTGATGAGAGTGACCGTGGAACAACAATTCAGTAGGGTTGTTGGCCTCATGGCTTGGCTTACTCCACTGTGAGCCACAACACGCGCATGTTTATAGCAGCTTTTTCTTGCCTTGGTGAAGTGAAGCTGTGAGGAGTATCAGCATGAAATACATCCTGAAATTGGTCCTGAGCCACCTCCAGAAAAACAGAGACACCCAACTGGAGCTGCAGCAGGGATCAAGGTGCAGCTATTTCCTCCATAAAGCTGTGTCGAAGCAGCAGTCACGGGTTTTCAGGTAAAGCAGCGCAGCACCTGGCATGGCACAGTGAGCAGAGATTATTAAGGTTAAATATAAATCATCTAGAGTTTGCTTCTGTCAGTGTTTATATACATTTTCAACTAGTACACTTACGAATGAAGAAGAAAAATAGGAGCATATATCACATTTAGGCCAAAAATACAGCTGTGTAGCGAAAAAGTATGTAAAATATGGACAGAATAAAATAGCATGAGAGTCCTATAAGTCAAAGATGTAACTTTAAGAGAGAAATCAGTGACTGTAGTGGTCATTTTTCACATATGTAAGTTGATGATCATAAATAATCATATAATATTGCTGAGATATAAACCAGTAGCTGCCTGGGAGGTGGAAAGTCAACTTAGAAATGTATGGTATGATTTTGAAAATGGTCAGCAGTAATGAGGAGTATATGCAATTTGTAGTTAATGAGCTAAAACGCGCAAAATCACTGATACAGTTCATTTTACTGTCATTTTTACAATTTTTTTTTTTTTTTATATATATATATAGGCATCTATAGTTATTAATGTGATTCAGCCCTCATCTTCAAGTGAATTACTCTTTGGTGATTAGACACTGCTTGGAAATGGTGGCTAGAGATGCTTTGTTTTTCTTGAGGAAAAAGGGATCAAACAAAGGCAGGTGTGACAGCTTTAAAAATATCTTTCCATTTTCTGGATGAACACAATATTTATAGTCATTATTAAAAAAAAAAAGGCTCCCCGAGGTAACAACATTTGCTCAGCCCCTTTCCTCACCACCGTTTCTCCCCATCAGTCATCAGAGCTGTTAGAGCCACATCCAGATACATAATGAACGTGGGGCCTGCTCTGTCACCTCTCTATATGTGGACATAAGTCTTTTTCTCAACGTGGTACTCAGGTTGACAGGGGAGGTCGCTTTTCCCTTCAATCAAAGCAAGTCGACAGACACGAGGGACAGTTGCATCAGTGCATGACAACGCAGGCGCCCCCCAAGCACCAGCCTCCTCCAGTCCGGCTAATATTTATGTAAATGTGAATACATATGGAGAAGGCAAATTTAACGATCTGTCATGGCACAGCTGACTGGACAAGTTAATTAAAGTTGCAATAGTCTTTAATAAAACAGAAAATAAAAATACAAAAATAAAAAGACTGATATGTTAAGCTAATAAATTGTAATTTTATAGGGAGTTCAATAACTTAGATGATAGCCTATGTCTGACAATAATGTTGATCTTCCTAACGGCCATCTTTCCCTCTGTGCCTTTGATTCTCCTGCATTACTTTACCCCCGTTAGCTTACTAAATTGTTAGCGTGTGTGGCTTCACTTGAACGGCAAGCATACGATGCACAAGACTTCTCTTGTAACCACGAACCCACGAGTTCCATTTGATGCAGCACAAGTCAGCGTGTGGAGAAGCTGGGTCTGTGAGAGAGCAAAAGTCAACATGGATTTCTTTTAGGTAAAGTAAGTAAGTGACAGTAGTTACAGTAGGTACATAACGTAACACACCTTAAGAAACGTATGTGAAATGTGTATGGTTGCTTGCGTAAGATTGCTTATTTTAACCCAAACTATAATCGTTTCCTGTATCTAATTAAGTAGTTTTAAGACACTTCACTTTTTATGCCTGTGCGAGGCAAAACTTGATACTGACACGGCGTCCTCTAGTGGACTGATGGGTGTACTACGTGCTATATCAACTTAAGTCTTCACACACAGTGAGTGTCCCAGTTTCCAGACAAATTTGAATGTATTTGTGAAATACGAATGCTCTTGCAGCCATTTTGTAAGTGACAGTGCCAAATGAATAAGAGCTGAAGAAATCCTTTCAGCCAATCACATGTCGGCACTGCGGACGTCCCACGTGAGGTTATCACACTTGCCGCTTGGCCGACTGCTGCACCGAATTAATTCACCGCAATGATATCTAACTCTATTAGGGGTTGTGTCCTCACCTGTTTACCAAATGGACTTCTTCTTCCTCTTTTTCACCACCTGTCTGTTATTTTTCACCATCTCCCTCTGTCTCCTCGTGTCCCTGAGGATGTGATTAGATGTGTCTGCGGTCCCGATGGGAAATCACTCGTGTTGCTGCTAGTATGTCTATAGTGACAGATTAGGCTCTGGACTCCCTAGCTGCTAAATTACTCCACAGAGCTGACTGGGTCCTATGGAAAAGGTGAGATGAACAAAGAGGAAGAGAAGAGAGATGGATGAGGAGCAAGAGCAGGGGGAGAAGGAACATGAGGCGGATGTGTGGAAAGCGGCGCTCGGTCGAGGATTTGAGGAATGTGGAAATAGAAAAAGAGAAAGAGACGGCGAAGGAGGCAGAGAGGTGATAAAATATGATGGAGAAAATGAGAGGGAGATATCAATGAATGGATGTGAAGATGCAAGAGGAGAGAAAAATAACAAAAAACGACGAGAGGAAGGGCAAAATGAGATGATAAATGAAAGAAGACGACAAAGAAGAACAAATGATTACAGGATAGAAAGTTTTCAGAGCCTGAATACACAAGGATGGCCCCGCATCGTCTTCTAAAGGTGTTATTTTAATAAGAAAACATGTTTGCAGATTGATATAGAAATCGGAAATTATTTCTTTTACATTATCTTACTGCATCAGTCGCAATGTGTGCGGATGTTTCCGCCCAGGACGGCACGTAATTAATGAAAACATGCTAAATTGCTGCATTTATTGTCATCTGGCCGACCACTAAAAGCATTAACTTTCAAAAGGCAATGTTTGGTTTTCAGTCCAGCTCATAAGAAATGCACAAACTGTACTAAAGGGGCAATAATAGCAGAGGTATTTCAATCAATAAATGTGTCACAATCTCTCTGTTTTATTATTGATGTGATGATGGATGGAAGATGGACTGGCCTCCATCCCATTTTATATTAGTTTGTTCAAACCTTTGAAATCCATTTAAAATGCATGGCAGTGGAGACTGCAGGCAAATTCCCTGATTGACTGAGAGTCTGGTCAGGGAGAAATGAGGGGGAGGTCACAGCGGCTCCCGAGGTACTCACTGACCTTCAGAGAGGTCTGCTGTATGACTTTAGTTGACTGAAGTGATAACTGTCGGTACGATAGCAGCTGTAGCTGTAGAGGTAATGAGGATAACAATAGCTTCAGATTGGGGCAGTGTCAGCAGTAAATCTGGCGCTGCACCAAACCGTTTTGGTGAAGAGGGAGCTGAATCGATCTATGCTCTGACCTCAACTAGCTCTGGGTAATGACCGAAAGAACGAGATCGTGGTTACATGCAGCAAAAAAAAAAATGTTTGCAGGACGGCTGGGCTCAGCCTTAGAGATAGGGTAAAGAAGCTTGGAAATCAGGATGGAGCTGGGAGGAGAGCCGTTACTTCTTTGCGTCAATGGGCTGAGGTGGCTCGGGCATCTGATCCTGATGGCTCCTGAGCAACTGGCACGAGAACTCGGGGCAGACCCAGAGCACGCTGGAGGAACTATATATTGCTTCTGGCCTGGGAACACCTTGAGATCCCCCAGGATGACCTGGAAAATGTTGCCATGGAGAGGGAAGTCTGGGAAAACTTGCTCAATCTCCCAGATAAGCAGAAGAAAATGGATGAATGGATGGCTTAGGTTCACTGACTTACTGATGATGTCATGCAAAAAGACTGAGGCTAAAGCTGCATGTCCTTGTCTAATGTTATCACATTTGCAGTTTAAATCAAAGCGGACAAATATCACGTGAACTTTTTTTTTTTCTCTACTTAAGCTCTTGTTTTTTCCAAAATAACGACACCACACTGCTTCCTCTTGGGAGTTTGAATGCTCCACTACAACTCTGTGAACACAGCTTCAACACAAGGTCTGCAGGGCTGCCGTGGCCAGTTATTTAAAGTTATGACTGAAAAATCACTGTTTGGGGGTAGAGTTTAACGAATTGGTCAATTAGATGAGGCACAAGTCATATAACCCTGAAATGCTGGTTCAAATCTGGCTGTTGACCTTTGATGCTTGACAGCCTTGTTTCCCCTTTCGCATGTTTCCTGTTACTCTACATTCAAATTAAGGGTCCAAAACTGCAAGAGCACTTTTTAAAATTGTAACACAGTGATATATGTGGAGTGAAAACAAAACTAAAACTATTTAAGAGATTAATGCTGCCAAAACAGCATTCAAGAAGTACAGACGTTATATTTTGTGACTTGAAAAGCTCACACTCGTGTTCATATTTAAAAGGCTGTTTCCTGGTTTAGGGGTGTTTTTATATAGGCACACATGCAGTGCCACTCACTGAGCTTTGGTTCATTAAAAAAGCCCCTTTTGACAGACTTTGTTTCAACGGTGCGTGTGCTGCTCCTTTATTTTAGAGTAGCATTAATCTCAGCACTCAGTTGGATTCCCTCCTCCCCTGGCAAATCACTTAATTCGCTCACCGCCAAATAACAGAACGCTCCTTGTAATTTCACACTCCTCAATAACAGTCATGTTTATTAAATGGCAAAGGAGCTCCCTCAGGTAAAATGATAAATAATTGCATCACCCTGATACATCACAGATTTCTGCTTCATCAGCTTGGTGCTTTTTGAAAACCGCCGTTGATGTGTGATGTTTGCAGGCACAAACTGAGCAGGAGGCCTCGCTGCACATTTCTGTTTTCCATTCGCTCCTCTCCACATATTGCCAGGGACAGAGACTAACGACTGCCAAATGAAAAGACGATGCTTAACGAGTGACATCGCTCACATGAGGGTGTAACTGAAACATGCATGCCAGAAAGCACACACTTGCGCGCACACACGTGCACGTCGCTGATGAGAAATCGAGGGCCGCGGAGCATTTTCATCAATTCACGGCTTCCATAACTGTAACATTTCATTTGAAGATGCTGTAAAGTAGAAATGGAAATGAGTTTTAAGTTCATCACACCACAGAAGTATGGGTTGTTAACTACCCATCCAAATTTGAATGAAAAAAAAACAGACAAGTCTGTTAAATTAGGCTTTGAAATCGTGAGAAAATCATCAGTCTTCTCTGCTCTCAGACTGGGGGGGCGTGTCCTGAAGGAGCTGAAGCTCCGCCCACTCACTGGAAGGTGTTCAGTGTCCTGTAGGACAGTCCTGTGGCTGCAGTTCTTTTCCCCACTAAGCGGTCGGTCTGACATCCAAACTCTCGGGTGACTTCATGCATGATGTCACACTGGTACTCTGTCTCTCTGCTGGACGGAGCAGCCTGCTTTATGAAAACAGAATAGAATCAGAATGTATTTGTCCAATGAGTGAAACATACAGATGCAATCAAATCCAGCTTGTCCCCCTGAGCTATAACAGGAGTCAAACTGGACACCAGAGACAGCAGACAGTGAGTCTCCAACTACTTCTAACACACCTTCATTACAATGGTGGAGATAATAAGAATGGAGGAGTTGATTTAGTTCTGTAACGACTGCAACATGAACAATGCTGCATCACATCACATCAATTCATTACATCACATGTCTATTCAAATTCTGAACTTGCTCAGGTCAAGCCAAAAGTCTTTCTCTTCCACTGATGTCCCTCCACCTCCTCCTCCACCTCCTCCTCTCTGCAGCCTCCTGCACATGTAGTTGGGCTCGTTTATCCGGACCGGTACATGTAACGTTACACCGGAGTACCAAAACAACAACCCTCATTAATCGGGAGGACTAGATATCCTCTGGTCCATGTTTACCATCACCCCGACATGTAAAATACAGAGTTACATATATTATAGTTCCTTATCGTAGCTAGATGGACACACATAAAACAATCGCCGGTTATCGGAGCATTTTCCTCTGAACTCTGCTACGAGCTCAATAGAAGCTAATTAGCACGTTAGCTTCCATTTCACCAAAATAAAGTTATTCTACACCGAGTTACTGTGGAAAAGTTATCTAGTATAATTATAACAAGTACACAGAACTTGTGCTGAGTGGTGGACTGCTGGCGGCGGCGGACGGTGCCGGTGTGACCGGAGAATGAACGGCCGGGAGGACGATGCTCGGTTCGGCTCCGCGCTGCAGGACGAGCGGTGCGTCCATGAACTCCATCTGTCTCCGGTGGAAGTTGAAACTATCCACCGTGAAATGATCACTGCAGAGGCGGCTGTTGGTGTTAATCCTAACGTATCCTCTGGCGAGTCACGAAATCAATCCACCTCTTTTTCCTTTCTTCATCAGTAGGACATTTAAATAGAGATGCAGCGCTGCTTTGGAGGTTCTTGCTTCCAGGAAAATGAACTTGCAGGTGGAGGGAGACGTCCTGTAGCAGCCAGCTGATGTACAACAACAATCTGACTATAGCAGGAGTAGAACTGAAGTCCAGTGGGATGACCTCTTATGCAAATGAGCTGCAGGCTTTTATAGCGTTTCACCGTGTGAGGAGGAGGAGCCATGCAGAAGGTCATATAAACCGGCTGTGAGCTAGCTCGGTGACGTACTGAAGCTACCTTTTAGCCCCGCCTAAAAAAATTTTTGCTTTACAGCATCTTTAAATGGAAAGTATGATTGTCTTCTGCAGTTGTGATGCGTGAAGTCCTGACATAGCAGACGCACAAAGCCCCTCCTGGTGCCTGCTTATCGATGGAGAAGACAGAACACATCCTGTTATCATGTTGCTCGTCTACGTCAGCTGGCTGCTAATTTTAAATGCGACTATAAACTGACCGTTACATATTGCTGGATGTGAGAAAATCTCGGACCTCCTCCCCCACATCCTTTTCCACCTGCTTTCTAATTGCATTTCTCAACAATGGACAAAGCCACCCGGGAGCAGCCAGGATCACAAGGCCTTTTGTCCTCAAGCAATAAAAGCAAATGACGAAGCAATATTCTTGCAGTGTTACAGCACTTCGCGGGGCGATAAATCACCTCTCTGATTTTGATGTCCCTAGATCTTTGCTGTAATTCGAATGCTTACTCAGCTTAATTGTGAAAAAGTGAGCTGTAATGTTTGTCACTTCTGTGTGTGTGTCATTTAAACGGTCACCCAGCCAGTGTCTAAATGAGAAATGAGGGCCACAGGGGGGAGTGGTGTCTATAATATGTCAGCAGGTGCTTATTCATTGTACTTAAACAAGAAATTTAAAAACAATTCTACTCAAAAAGCATTTTTATAATATCAGGCATGTGGAACATTTGTTTTCTTTTTGAGTTATTTTTCCACTCATCCATAATTATTAGTGATGTTATTTTAAGTTATTTATCATTTTAATAACTTTCCCCAGTGATTGATTATGTCTAGAGGTGAAAGGAGGTGACAGTTCAACACAGTTTTCATCTATTAGTTAAATCTGTATTAAAACCTGAACTGCTGGATCACATACACAGTAGCGGCCCCTTCATACATCTGTATTATCATCTGTATTATCTTAATGATTGGTGTTAAGTCTGATGGACTGATAATGTAATTAGCTCCTGTATGACATGACAGATCCATCAAGTTCTTCCATCATTATTCAGCTGTGAGGAAGTGGGAGGTAGTTGGGAAAGTACAGGTTTGCGTTTCCTACATTCAGATATCAGCATTTCTTAATTTGAACAGGGTGTTACAGTTTCCAAAGGACATGGGTCAGTTGTCATCACTGTCATTTAACAGCTCAAATTGGATGTTCACACACTAAGGCACTGCGTGTCATGTGACGTTCATCAACTGCCGGCCCTGACACCAAGCGGAAGCACAGTTAAGTGTGGAGACAACACACAGCACGGAAAAGAAAAAAAAAAATGATGGCTAAGTTGCATGTTGTCCTTGTAATAACGTCACTGTGGATCGTACAGCTCCACAAGTAGTTTGTACTCATTCATTGTGGGACTACAACAGAAATAGGTGAGGAAGTCGAGCTGCTACAAGAGCAGAAAGCCTTTTCTCTGGTGGAAACAAGTTTGTCAAAGGTGCAGCAAGGCTGGAAATAGGACCACGGGGTGAAGTGTTGTGGGACTACCCACTGCCAGTGTGGGGGTTGTCCATAAAAATGAATTATGAGCGGCTGATGTGTGTTTTAGCCCCAAGCCTAGAGTATTTAAAAGCCATAACATGTTCCCTCCCAGTCTCTTCTAGTTTGTGGAGAAATAATATCTGCTTCATAACTTCTAAATTACAGGACCTGTCAAAATTATTAATAGATTACGACAGATGAGTAGCTTTAAATATTTAGGAAATCTTATTGAGATCAATATCTCTTTTACAAGACAGTCTTGAGCACAACACCACAACAATTAGCTGCACTGTTAGCTTTGAACTCAGCAAAGGTTGTTCAATATTTGAAGACACTGATGCCCTCTGGGTGTCAGTGATAACCATCCAACCTTTTCATCTGATTCTCAGTAGTGAGTGCGAAAGCTTTCTTAAGTAATGAATAGAATACCACTATGGTAGACTGAGAACTGCAGCGATTAGATCACACATCAGGACATGGACTGAGAAGATCGATGGAACATGCTTGCTTGAAGTGGACATATTTTGTCTTCTTGGTGTTTATAACGAGTCTAAACAAAGACAGGGAGGTCCGCAGCTCAATGAAAGCAGCCTGTAATCAGGAGAAGGCAGAACAACTGGCCTTACACTGCTCAGAAGCGAAACATACTAAAGGACAGAGTAAACAGCAGTGGGCCAAATATTGACTGTTGAGGAACAGCTTTATCTGCCATCTGGTTTATTTGTCACCATCAACAAACAAACAGTTTGAAGTATTTCATGAAGATAATTATTTGAATCACCCAGCAGAACCATAAAAAACACCATAACATTGTGGTGTGCAGTTTCTAGGTAGATCTATAGTAAGCCATCAACATCATCCACAGCAACAGTTGCAGCAGTAATTGTACTGTATTGTATTGTAAGAGCACATCTAAAACCTGAAGTCAATAGCTGAAGGACATTAGCATCATCCAGGGAGCCGCAGACTTGTGAGCTGACTGGTGATTCCAGGATTTGGGACAGACAGGACTGCTTGGATAGATTATACTGAAGGAAGATGGTTGTTTCTGTCAAGTGTCATCACCTTTATGCAGTGGAAGTGGGATTTTGGCATTAAATATGTGTACAAGTGATGCAGTAATAACAGGAACAGTGGCATGTAGGTCCAAATTATCCTCAACAAGACACTTTCCCATGTTTAACTTTGTCAATGCATTTTATACCTCTGAGCACGTGGCAGGTCTAAATGAATTTTTATTTTATTAAGTATGAAGTGAGGAGCACAATGGGATGTGTTGTTATCAAACATGTCACAAAATTCAATTAAGTGATTATTACAAGTTTTCAAACATGTTGCTTTTATTAATATTAGGACCATTTACATCATTACTTTCTGGTGGGAGCAGTGTGGAGTACTTGTTCTATGGCAAATTTACAAATTTCTATAATGCAGAACTATTACCATTGCAGTTTAAGATGATATTAACTTTCTTGTAAACGTAATGACACGGTCTCTCTGCTGTCTAGTGTTTTGTCTGTCAGTATTCGTGCCAGAAAATCTCCTCACATGTACAAAAGAATCCAATAAGATTTTCCAAAGTAAAGAGGAGATCGATAATAACTCCTTTTTCATTGCAACATGTGACAGGTCAAGAAAAAGTGGTTCCAGGATATCATCTGTTTAAATGTGATTGTTTAAATCAAAAGAGGAAAAAAGTCTGGAGGAAGGAACAATAAAACTCTCATCGCTCTCATTGAGACAAAAATCTCTTTTTAAAGAGCGACCTGCCGTCTGAACATTGTTACAACATCAAACACAAACAATACACATGGACAAATACAACTATTACACACAAGTGAGCACAATATCCAGTTCCTATACAATACAGGTCAAGGACACGGATATTGAATATACTACACCCTCTTCAATTTGCATGCAGACACAACAGTGGAGAAGTGGATGATGCTTATGCTAATTAGCTCTATAAATATCTGGAGCAGGGTGAGGCGCATGCCCTTCAACTATTTGAGGAATTTTTGCTCAGCATTCGCTATTCAGTCAAGAAACTAATGTCATAGTCTCACTAAAGCTGTCAAAACAAGACAATGCAAATTTTGAGAGAGGAAATAACAAATGAACAGTGAAATTCATGTAATAAAACATATTGTAGTTCAATGCTATTCATCCGGGGTTTGGCTGCTTCCGCCTTAAACTGGGTTCAGACTGCACAATATAGTTGTCTTTCATGATGATATTTTATTAGATTAGCCAAATAAAGTGCCATGAATTCTTGCCGTGTCTTTGTTGGGAGACAAAGTATGACCCTGACCAATCATGGTTCACATTTGTACGAGTTCTTGTGTCAATGGAGAGAAAAGTGAAGAAGTTGCCAATCATGGCTACAAGGGTACTATGTTTGATTCTTGCAGTTATATGCGCTTGCTCACTGTCAAGAATCACGTTCAAACTAAGCAAGTAAAAACAAAATTTCTGACTGTTTGTCTTGGTTTTGTATGGCCCCTTTTGACGTTCTCTACGTTCATATTCATAGCAGAAACAGGAAATTAGTTGGCAATGACTAAATCATGTCCAAATCAAGCTGAATTTGTGTCGTCTGAATCTGCTCTATGTGGTCTGTTATAACCATAGATGAACATCAGCTTATGATGGCTCATGTTGGCAACATTTATGTAGATATTGCTTGATAACAGACATTACTGTCAGTTTGCTGACATTATGAGTCCTCTACTTGTGCTACTGTTTAATGAGCGTAGCATTTTACACAAATGGTAAACAGTAGTTTGGCTAAAACTAAAACTGATAGCAAGGGGTTTAGGCCAGTGCATCAGCCAACAGAAACAAATTGCGCTCCTCTCCATTTCCATCATCCTTCTTTGATGAGAGGAAGGCCTTTTGTGCTGTTGTTTTCCTGCAATTCAAGTCATCAGCGTTTACGGGGAAACCCAACTTTGGATCCAAAAAAGCAAGCATTTTTAGCATTGGTATTTTGGCCAGTTAAGCATTATTTCATAATTGACCAGCTGCAGTGACACTGTTCAGCTAAAAGAAATGGTCTCACTTTAATGGAAGGGCACAGTTGCACAAGTTGACTTCAAGCAACATGCTACAGGAACTGTTGACCCAAGTCTCCACACTGAAGATGATTGCTTTAATTTTTTTACTTTTCTCAAAAAGACAGAAGGTTCTAATTATAGTAAGACCATTTTCCTGGCTTTTATGTGTTGTGGAGTCATACGAAACTAAACGGGTTTTGTTTTTTTCTATTGTTTTCTATTGTATCAGGGGCTCCTTTTGTTACAGGATGATTTTGACTTGCACGGCTCTTCCTACATTCAGTATAGATCGACGCATACAGTAAATGCATCTACCATAGTTTAACAGCATTTACGTGAAACCTCCTAATGCTAACATGACTACTAAAAGTGTTGTTATAAAAAGGTGGTGCAGCAGTTTTGAAACTAAATGCGACCCAATTGAAACCCAAAATGTTGCCTCCATCTAACTCGTGATTATACAGAAATGACACACATTTTTGATCTAGCAAGAAAAGATGCTTTTCCACTATTATCACCCAAAGAGGCACCTTTCAGTGTTTCATGCTTTTAGCACTCACCCCTCTCAGACTGCACAGCGGGTGGCCTTTCTTCATTTGGTTGTTGCTGACCTGAAAAAAGGGTTCAGCCGACAAAGATTTATGAGACACTTCATTAGCGTGATGTCTAAAAGGGTTGTAATGATAAGTGGACTGACAGAAAACATAATGTGGTTTGCTGGGGTAAAAGGTGAGAAGGCTGTAATTAAAACACCTAAAAGCACCGACTTCAGGAGCGAGAAGGAAACCAGACTGTGTACTTTTACGGCTGTACCTTCTAACTTACTCTGATTGCTGAAAAGTGTAATGTGTGATGTTTAAAACCTCAAACCCACTTCGACATAAACTATGACAGCAGACTGAATCTGGAGTTCTACTTCAGAAGTAGTTAGAATTAATGATAATAATTCACTTCTGTCAAAAATAGTCCTCTTGGAGAGCTCCTAACATAAGCTTAAAGTTTCTACCCAGGAGTCTTAGTTTAGGAGTGATTTAGGAAACTTCTCAGAGCAACTCTGGGCACGGAAAGGACACAAACCCTTATCTCAGGGAGGTGTGGTTGATCCCGTTGCTAGGTATGACACATCTTTTTAAAAGATGCAATTGGCTGATCAAAAAATCCAGTGGAAATTAAATGAACTGCGTGCCAGTACGAGGCTGTGAAAGCTCTGTTTTTGTTTGTGTGGTGAGTCAGCTGATGAAGGTTGTGACTAGGAATGGGACATGAATAACAAACTATTAGTATGTGCGACTATCGTTCTTCCTAATTTCCCGTGTTTTTACCGGCCCCTGGGTGTAATGCATAACTCCTGTCACAAGGTGGCGGTAATGTGCCTATAAGCTGCCTGCCAGCCGCCATTAAAACATCCATTGTACTGCAAGTTATGTTCGAATTTCAATTTGTATTTTTGCTTGAAATGCCCATCCCTAGTTGCGGCAAACCCGAGTCATTACCAAATATCTTTGCGCTGTCACGTTTATTTCTGGCATCATTGTGTTGAGTGGGAGATTAGAGTGTATCAAACGAGGTAGACCACAAACATCTCTGCACGATAAAATTTAACACCGTCATTCAGCATTCATTTTAGTAGAGTGATAAATATACTATAGGATGACTCCCAAACACTTTCAAGGTTTTGTCCAAAACTTCTCTGAGAAGAGATAAGACCAAACAATAGTCTGGCATTTCACAAACAATGTTGACGCCGATGGAGGCTGGAATGATGACCGCCCATCAGTTTACCTTATATGTCTGATTATCTTTAGCATCTTTAGCTCTAAAGCCACTGCAGCCCTGGTTGCTCGTGTTTCTGTCTTCGCAGCTGTACAAATAATGGTGAGAATAACTATCGAAGTGTCTGTTTTTAAAGCCTTTGATATTCATCTGTCCCTGAGGTCCCAGTTTCATTTGCTGTGAAGATGTTTTGCATGCTGCCCTCTCTTTTCCTTCACTCAAGCAGATTTGAAATAAAAGAGCTCATCATTTCTTCAATAAGAAGCTTCCTTCAATGTTCTCAGTCCTGAATCCGGTGGACTGATATTGGAGTAATGCCCTACTGCACTGTAACAACTGATAATGTTACAACTGAGAAATAGTGTCATAACTCATCTAACTGCAATAAACTTTCTTTTACGCTGTTGGGAAATGAAATAAACACGGTGGTTGATGGCACATTTCATTACATTGTTACACAGAGCGGTCGGCCAGTTGGCTCGGTTTCACCTCACAATAGTCTGGTCCTGGATGCAGATTACTGCTGTGACGTGGTTTCTTCCAAATGTCCAAGAACAAATGTTAAATGCACAAGAGGCCACAAATGCTCCGGCTCTCGTGAATATAAATGAGTGTGTGCTCCTTCCTAGATTAGGAGTTTACAGGGAATGGAAGGCGAATATATAAATTACATTAGGAGGGGATTACTTAAAGAATAATTTAACACCATTCACAATGAGGTAGTCTTTCTGTTTAATGAGATAGTCTCCATGGCCAGCTCCCACTTTGAAGCAACTAAGACCCTTATTATGATGCCTGGGTTGAAGAAAATATGGAGCACTACTCTGCTGAGATCCAACTTCCTGCTCTCTTCCACCGTTCGCACTCTTCTATCTGTCTTCTGGTTTAAAATCTGTCCTAATGCCGGCTGTGGAGAATGGTCACTTAACCTCCAACCATTGAGATCTATTGAGATACTTTCAACTAATTTAATCAAACCTTGTGTGATCTGGGGAATTCAGATTTTAATTTCTTTAGATATTTAATATTTTCACCTTAAAAAACTTAAAATGACACCACATCCCACACCATAAAAATCTATTATTGAACGTCTCTCTTTGGTTTAAACTTTATAACCAACTGTACTCTTTAGATTTTAATCAGTTCATTACAGCAGATATTTTCTATCTTAACAGCTGGCGGGACTGGCTTAGATGACATGCGACAGCAACAAAGTGCGATAACACTTACGGTCACTTGGGGCTGGTTTAAAATATCCCTAACTCCAATAGACACCCATTCAAAAACTTCTCTCATGAAATACCAAGTCAATAGACTGAATTGTTGATCTTTTTTCAATAATATTGTATGGTCTTGACCTTATTGTGTAAAGACTGACATGACTTCTGTTATAATTTGTGGCTATATGAATACAATTTAGTTGAAAACATCCAGTAGATGGTAGAGGTTCGAGAGTGAAATTGCAAGAGACTCCAAAATCACAATCACAATCCACATTCATTTGGGTATTAATACTGTGGGATACAGATGTAATGTAACCTAATAAAGCAAACAGTAGTTATGGGGAAGTGAGGACAGCTTGGTTTCATAGAGGAAAACTGGAGTCGGTGCAGCTGAGATTTGAGGCTTCATCTAAACACAAGTGTATTTTCATCCATCCATCCATTATCTACACCCGTTTTATCCTGAACAGGGTCACGGGGGGCTGGAGCCTATCCCAGCTCACTTAGGGCAAAGGCAGGGTACACCCTGGACAGATCGCCAGTCCATCACAGGGCCACATAGAGACAGACAGAAACAAAGACCATTCATGCTCTCATTCACACCTAAGGACAATTTCTAGGTGCATGCACCTGAGGTGCATGTTTTTGGATGGTGGGAGGAAGCCGGAGTACCCGGAGAGAACCCACGCAGGCACAGGGAGAACATGCAAACTCAGCACAGAAAGGCCCCGGAATCGAACCCAGAACCTTTTTGCTGTGAGGGGACCATGCTAACCACTCCACCACCTGTGTATTTTCATATCATTCTAATAATTTTGGAAATACATTTAGACAGTTACAGTGGTTGCAGCAGCAGATTTAAAAATCCTAGTAAATGGGATTTTCAGTGAGCTATCAGCCTTGGTGGAGGTATTCACTCCTGCAGTGACCTTCCAGTTTGCTTAAAGATGCTGTAAAGCAAATTCCAAGATTTGCTTTTCAATACATTATATACGTGTGAAATGAGTTACTGAAAGCATGTGCAAAGCTTTAAAACTTTGTCGCACTGAAATGTGGAGTTAGACCGTTAAACAGTTTCTCACCCGTCTTCAACTCAGTTTTTTTTAGGCGGGGCTAAAACCTAACCTATCTACTTCACAACAACCTATCTACGTCAGATCACAGACAGTTTATAACCTTCTGCATGGCTCCTCCTCTCACAAAAGCCTGCAGCTCATTTGAATAAGAGGTCATTCCACTGGACTTCAGTTCTCCTCCTGCTATAGTCAGATTGTTGTTGTACATCAGCTGGCTGCTACAGGACATCTCCCTCCACCTGCAAGTTCATCTTTCCTGGAAGCAAGAACCTCCAAAGCAGCGCTGCATCGCTATTTAAATGTCCTACTGATGAAGAAAGGAAAAAGAGGTGGATTGATTTCGTGAAGAGCTAAAGGAGACGTTAGGATTAACACCAACAGCCGCCTCTGCAGTGATCATTTCACGGTGGATAGTTTCAACTTCCACCGGAGACAGATGGAGTTCATGGACGCACCGCTCGTCCTGCAGCTCGGAGCCGAACCGACCATCGTCCTCCCGGCCGTTCATTCTCCGGTCACACCGGCACCGTCCGCCGCCGCCAGCAGTCCACCACTCAGCACAAGTTCTGTGTGCTTGTTATAATTATACTAGATAACTTTTTCACAGTAACTCGGTGTAGAATAACTTTATTTTGGTGAAATGGAAGCTAACGTGCTAATTAGCTTCTATTGAGCTCGTAGCAGAGTTCAGAGGAAAATGCTCCGATAACCGGCGATTGTTTTATGCGTGTCCATCTAGCTACGATAAGGAACTATAATATATGTAACTCTGTATTTTACATGTCGGGGTGATGGTAAACATGGACCAGAGGATATCTAGTCCTCCTGATTAATGAGGGTTGTTGTTTTGGTACTCCGGTGTAACGTTACATGTACCGGTCCGGATAAACGAGCCCAACTACATGTGCAGGAGGCTGCAGAGAGGAGGAGGTGGAGGAGGAGGTGGAAGAGAAAGACTTTTGGCTTGACCTGAGCAAGTTCAGAATTTGAATAGACATGTGATGTAATGAATTGATGTGATGAATTGATGTGATGTGATGCAGCATTGTTCATGTTGCAGTCATTACATAACTAAATCAACTCCTCCATTCTTATTATCTCCACCATTGTAATGAAGGTGTGTTAGAAGTTGTTGGAGACTCACTGTCTGTTGTCTCTGGTGTCCAGTTTGACTCCTGTTACAGCTCAGGGGGACAAGTTGGATTTGATTGCATCTGTATGTTTCACTCATTGGACAAATACATTCTGATTCTATTCTGTTTTCACAAAGCAGGCTGCTCCGTCCAGCAGAGAGACAGAGTACCAGTGTGACATCATGCATGAAGTCACCCGAGAGTTTGGATGTCAGACCGACCGCTTAGTGGGGAAAAGAACTGCAGCCACAGGACTGTCATACTGAACACTGAACACCTTCCAGCGAGTGGGCGGAGCTTCAGCTCCTTCAGGACACGCCCCCCAGTCTCAGAGCAGAGAAGACTGATGATTTTCTCACGATTTCAAAGCCTAATTTAACAAACTTGTCAGTGTTTTTTTTTTTCATTCAAATTTGGATGGGTAGTTAACAACTCATACTTCTGTGGTGTGATGAACTTAAAACTTATTTTTATTTCTACTTTACATCATCTTTAAGTAGAATGTTCTTTGTTTTTGTAAAATAGACTGATGATGCTGTACGGTCAGTTATGCGCTCCAATCAAGTTTCATGTACTACTCCTCCTGCTTCACCCAGCTTCCCATATTTGGAATTTCCTGGTTCCAAACAGAAAAGATGACGTTAAACATAAATTTATTCCCTCATTTCTTGGCCTTAAATGCAAACCCATTGGGGAAGTCATTGCTAGCGATGTCCATTTTTATATACAATCTATGAGTGGCACATATTTGAAGGTTTCAAACAGCAGAGTGCAGCGCCGCAGCAGTTTCCTGCCTTACAATGATTTACTGATGATCGGGATTGCCTTGAGCTGAATCACAGAAAAAAAGCAAGGCTGTCAGACTGGTTCACATTTTTACCAAGTCCATTTTAGCATCCCAAAAGAAGATGAAAATCCACAAAGAAAAACAGCAAGCTCCCACACTATAAATGATGCTGGCTTTCGCAGCAAGTGTTGATATAAAATTTAGGATGTTTTCATGAGTGTACAGAGCAGGAGACACTTGTTGGCACTGTCTGAATATCAGCCTGTCGGATGCACCTCAGGGGTTTGCCCCTGTGGCAGGTGTGACTGTGCTTGGACAGTGTTCACACCAGGGAGAAGGATGCTCTTTAACGGCAGGAGGCAAGGGTCAACACTGTGTTTAACATCTACTGTATTTTTCCTGCATTTATTTGACACAGATATTCTGGGGCCTCTTATTGCTCTCTGTGGAGTGGGCTGACTAACTTGGTTAGAGCATCTATGAATCCACCAGGAAAACCAATGAAGTTAAAGCCTCTGCTGTATGTCCTTGTCTTCCTTCATTAATACAACTGAGCCACGTGAGGCTGCAATGATAGAAAGGGCATTAACTCATACTGATTTTATTGCATATCAGTTGACCTCCACAGATGCAAAAAGTAAAGTTACCCTGTGAGTTTGATTGTAAACAAATAACAGTGCTTATCCATAAAGCTGTGTTAATCAGGCCCGACCCTGCTTAGCTTCGGCGATCAGCCAAGATTGGGAGCACTGACTGATCGCACGGACTAGAAGCAGAAACAGGGTACCGGAGAGGGAGCCGGAACAGACAGACGGGTGACTGGCGGTGACTGGCAGTATGGACCGACACTAGATGACTGCAGGGTCAGGGTACATATAGTCCGGCGAGGCGATCAGGGAAATGAGCCACCTGCAGGTGGTGATTTGGGGAGAGTGGTGGCAGCTGCTGAGACCGGTGAGGAGTGTGGCCATGGGAGGTGACAGGAGGCGGGGAGAGGAGGATACAACACATGGTGAAACAATAACAAACAGAAAGGGGATGACAGAAAACATGAGCAGAGGTGATTGGGGACAAAACAGAGGAGCAAACAATAGGAGCAGACAGGAATCCTGACACTCAGAATCTCTGCTCAGACAACTTTTCTTCCCATCGTCTGGCATACACTGCTCAAAAAAATAAAGGGAACACTTAAACAACACAATGTAACTCATGTAAGTCAGTCACACTTCTGGGAAATCAACCTGCCAGTTAGGAAGCAACACTGATTGTGAATCAATTTCACCTGCTGTTGTGCAAATGGAACAGACAACAGGTGGAAATGAGGCAATTATTATAATTCCTATAAAGGAACGGTTCTGCAGGTGGTGACCACAGACCATTTCTCTGTCTTCGTCCTTTCTGGATGATTTTTGGTCACTTTTGCATTTTGCCAGTGTCCTCACCACTAGAGGTAGCATGAGGTGTCTACAACCCACAGAAGTTGATCAGGTAGTGCAGCTCATCCAGGATGGCACATCAATGCACGCTGTGGCAAGAAGGTTTGCTGTGTCTGTCAGCAGAGTGTCAAGAGCACGGAGGAGACACCGGGAGACAGGCCGGTCCACCAGGAGACGTGGAGGGGGCCGTAGGAGGACAACAACCCAGCAGCAGGACCGCTATCTGCTCCTTTGTGCAAGGAGGAACAGGAGGAGCGCTGCCAGAGCACTACAAAATGACCTCCAGCAGGCCACTAATGTGCATGTTTCTGCTCAAACTGTCAGAAACAGACTCCATGAGGGTGGTACGAGGGCCCGACGTCCACAAGTGGGGCCTGTGCTTACAGCCCAACACCGTGCAGGGCGATCGGCATTTGCCAGAGAACACCAAGATTGGCAGCTTCTCCGTCGGCGCCCTGTGCTCTTCACGGATGAAAGCAGGTTCACACTGAGCACATGTGACAGACGTGACCAAGTCTGGAGACGCCGTGGAGAACGTTCTGCTGCCTGCAACATCCTCCAGCGTGACCGGTTTGGCGGTGGGTCAGCGATGGTCTGGGGAGGCATTTCTTTGGAGGGCCACACAGCCCTCCGTGTGCTAGCCAGAGGTACCGGGATGAGATCCTCAGACCCATTGAAGACCATATGCTGGTGCAGTGGGTCCTGGGTTCCTTCTGATGCAGGACAATGCTCGGCCTCATGTGGCTGGAGTGTGTCAGCAGTTCCTGCATGATGAAGGCATCGATGCTCCAGACCGGCCCGCCCGTTCCCCAGACCTGAATCCAATCCAGCACATCTGGGACATCGTGTCTCGTTCCGTCCACCGACGTCACGTCCACCACAGACTGTCCAGGAGTTGACTGATGCTTTGATCCAGGTCTGGGGGGAGATCCCTCAGGAGAACATCCGTGGTCTCATCAGGAGCATGCCCAGGCGTTGTAGGGAGTGATACAGACACGTGGAGGCCACACACACAACTGAGCCTCATCTTGACTTGTCTTGAGGAATTTCCACAGAAGTTGGATCAGCCTGTGATCTGATTTTTTTCCACTTTTATTTTGAGTATGATTCTGAATCCAGACCTCCATGGGATAATGATTTTGATTTCCATTGATCATTCGTATGTTATTTTGTTCTCAACACATTCTACTATGTAATGAATAAAGATTTTCAACTGGAATATTTCATTCATTGATATCAAGGATGTGTTGTATATTCTCCCCTCCTGTATCACGCCGCGGCAGGCTGTGTGTCGAGCATTTAAAGCATGCGGCTCAAGTGACACGTGTGCCCAGATAAACTAGGGACTGTGGTGGACCCTCTCATTTGAGCCGTGGACAATAAATTCATATGATCTATGACATCGCACCTGAGCTTTCCTTAAAGCCTCGGGCATATTAAGTTGCAGAGCCGAAATGGCCACTCTCTCAAGGTCAGTGTCATAGGGGAGGAGAGCGGTGATGTAGCAGGAGGAGGGAGGGGGGAGGAAGAGGGACAGAGCTGAGAAAAGGTAGAAAAAAATGCAAATGCAATGCGTGTTTAAAACAGAACTTCACTGGAGAAAAATACTGTGCAACAAAAACATTTGTGGACCCACTTTCTGACAGAGGCGCAAACCCCTTCGCATTAGATAACCTTTCTTTCTTCTGCCTGCACCAACTCTCTGCGGTACTCATTTTTTGCTTTTCATCCCTTTCTCCTCTTTGACTTTGTGAGATGTTATTGTGTTGTTGTTGGTATTTTTTGTATCTGACAACATGGCAGCGGTTGGACCCCTTGCATACAAAGATCTACTGTACCCAGTCTGCGTGTGGATTATTTAAATGCAGGGCAACGATACCTGGTGACACTTCTACCTTGCGAGTTGCGCACCCTTTGGGGGCCAGCATAATGTCGACACAAACAAAACACAGAGGCTTCCGTAATCTTTCTGTGAGGCAGCATAAACAAATCAAATGCGCTGATTCCAGATCTGATGGTGAGAGGGTGATAGTCGGGAAGAGGAAAGATTTACAGAAATATACAAATATAGGAGACCAGACTGAAGAGTGCAATTCCACAAAACTATATCAATATTAAAACAAGAAAACAAGCGATATAAAGAGCTCCATCCACTTGTGCATGTGCAGCTTTAACATTAAACTGATTGATTGAAGGATCAAATATGCAAAATGATCAAACTGTGATTTCTGTCCTGGCAAAGCTTGAGGAATTGTGACCTTTTGTGATGCCCCGATTAGAAAAAAAAACACTTGTGGTGTAACTCTATGGATGGCATTGTTGGTTGATCAATCAACCAATCCGCTACTTTGGTCGAGACTGACATGTCTTAACAACTATTACTGTATATGGACTGCCATGAAAATTGTACCGACTCTGGTGATTGCTTGATTTTTATTTTATTTTTTTATTTTGCTTGAAGCACCAACGTGTCAAAGCAACACCTCACAGAACTGCTATAGCAAGAGGCAACCAACTGTGGTGTCACCCACTGGTTCGTGACCTGTCTTGAGATCGGCATTTCAGCCGTCAGTATTTGTTTTTTGGGGGGCCAGAAGTGACCATATTTGAACTGGGTAAGAGCAATCTTTAGATCTGACTAGATCTGACTGGGAACCTGAAGACACTTTGCCACCTATCACAGAAACGTGACTGCAACCCAAGCATGTCAATCAAACAGACACACCCCCAAACATACTTCTCTTTCAGGCATAATATCTAATTAAATATGGTATTATTTTCATAAGGACCACCAGAACACTGAAGGAATGAATTAAGCTAATGGCAACATAATGACTCAGGAAAAAATGACTGACTCTGCATTTCATGATCGAAGTTAAATGGGAGTCTATTGAAGCAGAGGCTTTTTAGAACCAGCCCCTATTGGCCCCCAGTGGTATTGCACTTTAAGGCACCTCAGCTTTGGCCTCACTTTTGAAACCCACAAGCTATTTCCACTTTTACATCCTGTCTACTTGGTACAGGATGGGAACTTCAAGCACAAATACTATTCAATATTCACTGAAACTAGTTACATTATATTAGCTCTTTTTTGAAGGACTTCCACAGACATTTCTGATAGTTGTAGTAGTTTTTGCATTACTTTGCTGTTTGTACTGTAACATAATCTCACAGCGCCACATACATTTTACCGGAGCTCGGTGCTCTTCTCCTCCTTTTGTTGTGTAACTGCAGTTGACAAACAGCTTTTAGATGCATTATCACCACCTTGTGACAGTATTAAGCCATTACCACCAGGCACCGGTACACAAGATGATAGTCGCATAAGGTATTTGACTTTTTTTAATGACTACTTAAAAATTCCTTATTCCATCCCCATGGCTGTATTCTCTTAATCCTGTTAAAATATTCAAGGCTTATACAAACACAAACAGTTCTGCTTTTAGACAAAAAAAACAACCCTGTTAGACGAAGGCAAAGTGTGGAGCAACAGGAAAACTTGTGAAATCCTCAATTGAGAATCAACAAGCTTTTCATTGCCGTTAGACTTGTTGGGGCCTCGATGGGATTCAGTTCGTCTGCTGAATCCGTGACTGTCCTTTAACTTAATTTCAGGTTCAGCTCTTGATGGATAATTGTGGATTTGGCTCGCAGGAATGCACAGGAGAGTACATCACCAGTATAAAGAGGCTAATAAATGCAGAAACATGAAGCACAACTGACTGACTAGCAGTGGGTGTGCCAGTTAAGTTAATGGGACAACATGGTGACAAGTCATGTGGCACTTTGGTACATGGCAGAATGACCATATGAAAGTGTCTGACAAAATGTGTTAGGACATGTCATTTTAACTTTATAATCATACTGGTTGTTCCTGTAACAACCTCAGATTGGGGTGAAAAGATGAGCGCAGCTCTTTAGGGCAACAGTAAATCAGATTTCATGTCCTAATATATTAAAAACCGTCCATAACAAATCACATAGGAGGGATAACAGGTATAAAACAGCATTATGGTGGCACCTTTCCTCTGATTTACACATATATTCTCCGCAATGACCTTTTCACCTCATTTGCATTTCATCTTCACGGACGTCCCATCAAAGTGCAGCCACCAAGTTGACCTAGAAATCTGACTAAACACCAACTTTCCAGTCCCACTGCGATGATTAAACAAGGGTGGTATTCACGGCGGAGTCCAAGTGTCTTAATTCAACTCAATTAGGCGTGTATATGGGGGAAGATGTTGTCAGTGTAAATGTCGCTGTACAGTTTCCACGGGTAATTACCTTGCTCCAGTGTGACAAGGGGCCTATTTGGTGGAAAGGGATGAGGAGAGACAATGAATGGGGAAGACTAAGTTTCCCCAACTGATTCTGTAACTTTTCAAATGCCAACATTTGACCACAAGAATTTGCTTTTAATTACCAGCTAGTTGCTGAAATTCCGGTGATTGATTATTTTTGCTTAGTGGATCATTTAGTGGGTGTCTGTGCTAATACATCCACTGGAAAGCAACCAAAAAAAAAAAGTCCCAAACTTCAGCATTATCTGCTGCCAGATACAAACTGATTTATTAGGAAGTCATTACAGGACCTAGAACACAATATTTGTAATTTGAAACTAATTGAAATACCCTGAGAGATTCTGTTTCTGCCCTAAAATTCAAAAGCAACTGCATTCGGTGGCACTTTATCTGTCAGACGTGTGAAGGAGCTGAGAGGCTAGTTTAGCGCTGCGGTAGACAAGATAATGTTTGTTTGACTAAAAAGCGAGCCAAGGTTCAGACGCACAGATCTGCACACACAGACACAAGCTTCTCTCAGGCTGCGGTGGAAATATATGAGTACTACGAGGAAGATGCTGGACACTCATCATATTTTAGCATTTCGCTGTTCCTGATTATTCCGGTCTGAAAATGCAGTCCCTGAAGTGTATGCCTTCAGGGCTGGCAGATGTGATTACATTCCACAGAAAGGGGAGAAAAAAAATGCAATTGGACAATAGCAAATCTATTTTAATTGATTTCTTTGGAAAAAAAAAAAAAAAAGCAAGTTACATAACAAAACATCCAAACATATGGATGAATCTTACAGCACAATCTTACAAGTGTTACACCGTCACCTCGTCACCATCTTATGGTCTGAAACAACAGCAAAGTAAATCGCCTGGAAATCTTTTTTTTTTTTTTTTTTTTTACATGGGAGGAATTTTGCCTCAGCCAAATCTAGACGATGAGTCGAAAGCTTGTTTCCATCACAAATAATGACAAATTTTAAACTAAACTTAAGACAGAAGTAGATGCTTTAACTCAAATAAAATGTCTAGTTTGACCTATGAGCATCGTAAAGACACAGAGCTTTCCCTACCATTATAACACTTGGGTGCAGCAACAAAGAGTTTTTTGACAGCACCTTTATTTTACCAATGTTTGGTGATTATTATTTTTATGGCATACGGGGCGTTTTCAAATGGATATTGTTATGATACTAGTCCAATATATTACATGGAAATAACAAAAAAAATTAGTCAGATAACTTCTCACCACTAACAACCACTGTTACTTAAGCACCTGAGCCCTCTAGAAACCAGGGACAAATAGTGCATTTTATTTATTTATTAGTCTGCATTAATATATGGCAAATGGTCGTGAGGTTAGGAGCTATATTTATGACCTAAATCAAAGATAATAGCTTTGCACTCGTAAATTATTGAATTTCCTTTAAATCTGCAATTTAATTGCATGACAGACTTGAGTTGATGAGCGGAGCTGCTGCTGCTGCTGCTGCTCCACGACTAATTTTAAACGCAGCTGCTGCTGAGACCGCGTTCAGCACCGCGGACAGCGCCGCGCATCAGTGCGCACGGAGCGGCCGTCGGAGCGGCACCGGGGCGGAGAGCACGAGCGGCTTCCTCAAACTTTTAGGGGAACTTTGGTTGAAATCGAGCTCTGAACTCAGCAGGGCTGTACAGCGTGAGCGCGGCATTTTCTTTGAGAGGCGCGATTACAGTCCAGATCGGTCTGTCGCTCTATTTCCATGCGTCTCCCCCCCCCACCCACCCAACGCACCAGCGCGCTCCGCTCCACCCCTCCACACCCTCCAACCCCCTGAGCTGAAAGTCAGCTGCTGGAGAGCGGGCAACAGTGATTTAAATACGGCCAGAGAGGGAAGGTGTCTGTATGAGAGACAGGAGCGTCTCCGGAATGAGTGAGAGTGTACAGTGCCAACTGCCACACGGTGGAGCAAAGCCTAACCAAACTTTTTTTTCAACAGTTATTTTCAATGTTGTTTTTTTTTTTACATTTTCTAACACCACACCTCCCCCGTGAACTGAGACACAAAGTTTTAACATCCCTGAACAAACAAACTATCTCACATTTTTGTTTGGCTCTACTTTTTCTACTTGACATTACTTTTTTTTTTTTAAAGCAACAAGTGTCCCTGGCTTCGAGCGACAGCTTGTCTTCTTAGACTTTTTTTTTCTCCCAATACCAGAAAAAAAAAAGAGAAATGCCAACGACATATTAGGCCGCCCAGTGTGCCACCGCTGTGACACCGGACTGCCATGATCGTGCCCAACGTGAGCCTGAGCGGCTGCGCGGAGGTCAACAGCGCGCTGTGTGCCGCAGCCAGGGAAGGGCACCTGGGGGGCGGATCATACCGGTCCACCCTCACCCCGACAGGGAACCTGATCGTGGCTGTATGCCTGGGCTTCATCGGCACTTTCGGACTTATGAACAACCTGCTGGTGCTCGTGCTCTTCTGCCGCTACAAGATGCTGCGGTCGCCCATCAACCTACTCCTGATTAACATTACCATCAGCGACCTGCTGGTGTGCGTACTGGGTACTCCGTTCAGCTTCGCGGCCAGCACGCAGGGAAGGTGGCTCATAGGAGAAGGAGGATGCGTGTGGTACGGCTTCTTCAACTCCCTCTGTGGTGAGTACGAATGTGAAATCTGTGAGCTGATGGTATTTGGGTGTTTCTTTTCCATCTATAAGCTACTGTGGGGCTACGTATTTCTTTTAATTTCAGATGTGGTCGGTGCGCGGTGTGTGTGGATCCTTAGCAGAGAACTGCGCTTGTTAGATTTGATAATGGGGGAGCTTCATTGATGCGGCTAAAACGAGGAGTTTGAAAAATGGGAAGAATATTTGACAGAATAACACAAGTACAGATGTGTATGACAGTATCAAACTTTCATAGAAAATGCCTAAAAAAAAAAATCATCGGAGCCCGGATGAATTAAATAATTCTGTCAAAAAACTGTCAGCGTGGAGTGCTGGGTGTGAGAATTGAATAATTTCTTATGCGCCAAATTGGAAAATATAAAACCTCAGCTATTTGATGTCTCATGCCTCTATTTGAACAACGCACTCTTTATGTTTTATTCATTTTGGGTGTGATGCTGCAGTCTCTCGTCCTTAAGGTCCAAGTAAAAGTCCAAATACCTTTTCTTATATTTTATTGTTAGCGAGAAAAAAAAAAAAAAAAAAACTAAACATGAAAGGTTAATTAAGCACGTGTCAACAACGGTTGCTCATCATTAGTTTATAGGGTGCACATCCACTGCCGTGGTCCCGAAGATGCCTTCACGTGCAGATGGGGCAGCTTTCTTCCAGGTGCTGAACGCAGTCTGTGTTTGCTCTCTTTGTGGTGCGGAAACTGGTCATTATCTCCGGATGGGGGCCGCGCGGCAGACTGTTGAATCACTTCCAGTCCCTTCCGAAGCGGAACGCATTTCCACTGGTCTGAGATCGCTGGTGCTTCACGCGCAGATGCTTAGTCATTTGTTCGGATGTCATTTATGAACTCTGGAAACAAGTCACAGGACTGTCAGCTGGGGGTTTGATGCCGCTATATATAAAGCAGTGTGCAGGCTGTCTGTTAAATGGCCGCTAAATGCTCGTTATCATATAGCTGAGGCAAAGGAAGCCTCCTCACCGTGCATTTAGCTGCGGGTGCAGGTCCGTGGTGGGCTCTGGGGCTTCTGGTTGTTGGTTTTTTTTTTTAGGGGGGTGGGGGGGCTCTGCATCTGCATCTGCATCTGCAGCATTTCTGGCGGAGTAAAATCCCCCGGGGGAATTCTGTAATGAGAGACGGAGCGCTGGTCTACCTTTACTCAGGAGTGCTGATATCGATGCAAATGGAGCACAATGATGCAACTGAGAATACGGCACGCGCTCAGTCACCTGGAACTGAGCCAGTCTTGGATGCGGAACCAAGACAAAATACATTTAAAAATGTAAAAGCTCAGGGCTATTTTTTTTTTTTTATGGAACAGGAGTGCATTACAAATACAACAGCAGCAAAACTCATGTCCTCTTATATACCTTATTTTATATGTATTTGAGTCATTTGGATGATATTTGTTTGGTGGTAAATTCGAAAAAAAGACAGCGTCAGAGATGAAACTGTTCTTTTATCATCAGGAGTCCTTGGCCTGATGCCTGATGTGAAGTTATTTAATGAACTGGCTTTCTTGATATCAGTCCCACTAACTGCTTTAAAAGCTTTCAATGACATCCAAACAACCTTTGAAGTCCAGTCAGTCTGAGATATTTGGGTTTGGAAAACACTCATTCCTCCTCTCGCTGACATTAGCACAATGTTACGACACTCTCATCGCTGTATATCATACGAGTTCTCGCTCGCTGTCTAATCAAAAGTGCATATTTGAAAAGGATGGTTGGCAGGTTGTGATTTGAAACCGAAGCTCTTAAACTAATTGTTGCAGGATTTCAGGAGAGGAGATGCAGTTGGTGTTAAAGTAATGTCAGTAGGTTTTGTCAGCTGTCAGATTCATGAGTTCTTCTTGTTCAAACTGAACTCGAAGCTCGACTGAATGTGGCAAAGATCAGATCTCAGAAACTTCAGTCGACGTGCGTCTCATAAAATTCACTGCATGAAAGTGGTTATAGTTGTATTGGTCGTGCTGCTTTGTTTCAATTAATCAAAGCCAGTGGATTTCATGGTCAACTTGTTCTGAAACGTCCTAGTCACTTGAATGAAAATATGCTTATTGCTTTTGACAGGATTAGGGAAAAAAAAAAAAGATTTGATGAAATATTAAGAGTTTTTCAGAAACACAGTCCTCCGCCTGCGTGTCTTTACAGCTGAAAATGGACTGAATGCTGCTGGATGTCTGTATGTCAGCGGCTGCAGCTTTTCTCTGGTGAAGTTTGTGCTCATAAATCTTCCACAAAAGGTTCCCTTCTCACTCACTTCAGTGCATCTAATCTCTGTTTAAAGCCTCACTTTAAGTGGAGCTGCCACTGGTAACCACCCACAATCTAGGTAACACACAGCCCAAACATCAGGGCTTCTGGTACCTGCTGGAAACTAAAGATTTCAGGCATTTGCCCTCATCTAGAGAAAGATTATGGCTCAGTGAGCCACCTGTGAGAGTCCATTTGCTTTAAATTATCTGGGGGGGAGAAAAGTTAAACTTTAAAAAATATGCTCGAGGCTGATTTTGCACCCCAAAGTGTGTAATACACCCATCTGTCTGCTCAAGGATACTGTGTAAGTGTCACGTTTTGCCTTGCCTAAGCGTGAAAAGTACACACGTGTATTACAAGGTCAAAGTGGTGTGATAGAGGTCATCTGACGAAGCACGAAGAGTTAGTGAAAAAAGGCTGGCGCTGGTTGGATGGAACAAACACAGGATTGACACCCAGGAGACCAGTTATCGAGACTGTGAGGAAGCAATGCGGATTTCTTTTCAATAACGAGAGTAAGTTAGCTAGTGTAACTTAATTAACTTTAATAATGCACGTTATAACTTAAAATACTTAAGTAACTGATGTAAAATTACTTATACCCTATACCATGATCTTTTTCTCACCTAATCAAGTATTTTTTTTTTACCAAACCTAACCCCGTCGTTTTAAACTTAAGGTACCTACTTTTTTTTCTTTGCAAGGTAAAACGTGACCCTGACACAGTGTCCTTTCGTGGACTAACAGGTGTCTTTTGGTTTCATTTTGCAGGTGGTCCCTCTGCAATTTGGGCCCCATTAACGTAGCAGAAGAAAGAAATGAGTCAGATTGTCATGCAGCAGGCGGGTACAGCAGCTGTTCACCTTTAAGGAAAAACCCATGAGTTTCTCATGTTTTCCACATGTAATCACATATATGACACGTATTGCACATGTTGTAACATGGAAAAATATGTAGGAAAGTTTATTAAATCTGTGTGGTTTTTCTGTAAAGGTACTTCCCTGGCTGTTATCAGCAGCCCTCCCCTGTTTCTTTTCCTGATCTACTGCTAAACTTTTCACACAGCACACTCAATTTAACTAAATTGAATTTTTCCTTTCCTTGAGAGCCTCTTCAATCTGTCAAACGTATAAATTCAAAACAGACCCTCGAGTATTATGCTCTTCCTTCCTCTGGGATAAGTTGGCAATTTCCAAAACCAGATTACTTCATTTGAGTCATATCGCGGAAGGGGAAAAAAGGCTCTGTCATTTCTCAGTATCTGGATGTACTCTGATTGTATCCACTGCCGCACTAACGCGAATGTTACATAGCGATTAAGCGTCATCTGAAAATGTGTAAAACTGACATCCACAAGGAGCCAATTTATTAAAATCTGTCTGACAGAAGTTTGGCTTCTACAAACGAAAACATCGCGGGAAGACAGACAGTGTGTTACAGTGTGTGTGCGAGGGAGAGAGATGGCTCGCAGACATCATTAGAGCCTCCATTGGTTAAGGATGAGTAATTCCTCAATTGTCTCATGAAAACAGAGTGAAAGAAAGAGGGAAGAAGGGTCAGAGAGAGGAAAAGTGAAGCTGATTGTTCAGATGAATAATGCCACGCGCAGCTTTGACAAAGCGACTGTGACGGTCTTCACCAAATCTCTATAAAGTCCTCCCGAATGATCGATGTTCCTTCAAATTAGAGGGCATCACTGTCAATGACAAAAGACATTGTTAGCTTGGTGTGAGGATGTCGTATTCCTGCTGCCTCTTCACATCAATTGAAACTTTTTTTTTTTTCCGCTCCCAGCCTCACCGCTTTTAGCCCATAACATAATAGGATTTTTGAATGACTGAACAATTGAAGAGCCACCATTTTAACTTTATGCCAAGAGCACCAACTGAAGACAATTTGCGGAGACACGTGTGTGTGCACCGCTGCCGTCGACACACTCTCTACTTTCCTTTGCCATCAGCCTCCTGGCACCCATTTAGCTGCTTCACCTCTTCTGCCCACCTCTTTGCGTTCCCCCCTCTCTCTCTCTCTCTGTCGCTGAACTTTTATTGTCCTCCATTAATACAGTGAAGAACCAGGACAGGATCTTTTTTCTCCCTCCCCCTGTCTTTGACACCCACTCGGCGTGTCCTTGCAGCCTGTTTGGCTTGCCTCCTGCCTCGAGTGGACTCTGCACACAAGTCACTGGATTAACCTTGCACTGCTGGGCCCACTCGCCGCACTCTGAAGTCAGATTGCCCTCCTGCACACACACACACACACACACACACACACACACACACACACACACACACACACACACAGACACACACAAAGACACACATCCTCAAAAACAGCACAGAAACAGACAGAGGAGACTAAATGCATATACATGTGCATCACGCCTGCATAGGCAACACCTGCTCGGAGTGATGTTAATTCATTGTGACAGTATGAAGCAGTCTCAGCAGGGAGAAAGAAAGCAGAACAATGTCGCTCCTCCAGAAAGGTCAAGAGTGAGTGAGCCAACTAATGAGCCGGGGTAATGCAGAGTGAATTAAAAGGTCTCGTAGAGCTGAGACAAAAATATGTTTTTTTGGGGGGGGATGATGGGTGTCTGTTTTGAGTCATACATTAAGTGTGAATAATCACGACACTTGCGACCCAAAGCAATTAATGAGTCCGCACATTTACAAATCTCATGCTCGGTTTGTCTTTTTTCTTTTTCGTTTTTGGTTGACTCAGTAGTACTGTGCACCTGGGCAGGCTGAGGGAAAGACACCGCGACGGGATTTTTTTTTTTTTCAGAACAAACACGGCTTTATTCAATCCTGTGATTTTCATTCAAACTGTCTTTACCTAGATATGCTGTATCTGCAGAAGCAGGGAGGGAGCATCAGAGACACCACAACAAAAAGTCAGCTTATTTTCTTTCTTGTATTTCAGACCATTCTGATCATAAGATGTTTCATTTTGTTATATTAGATTCCTGCTGTTGCTTTTGATCCTGCCAGAGGAATAGAAGATTCATGGAGGGTGATGTTTGATTTCAGACGCTACGAAGTTACATCCAAAGTTGTGTCTTTCACGATGACATTACATGTCCTCAAATACAAGATGTCCTCATCACTCGTGAGGTGCTGCGTAACCAGAGACAGGGCTGTCCTCATCGAGTGGCTGGATATTATAAAGGATCTGCTGAAGTTTTGAAATTAAAAGTGGTTAATTATAATCAACAACAACAGCTCTGATGAGCCGGGGGACAGAAAGTTTCAGCAACAGGGTGGCTGCCGGTGTTCAGTTTTGATATATGCGAGTTGTGGAAGAGCTGCTAATTAGCTGTGGCAAATTTGAAATGTGATTTACCTTTGGCAGTCACTCAAAGCTGGTTAATGGCCCCTGGAGACTTTTATACGCGCCCAACACATCAAAGATTTCCCAACCTGACCTGACATGCATGACCTCACAGAAATGACTGGAAATGGCACGAATCAGAATTTATGTTCTTTGTGCTGAACTACTCTTTGCCTGTCTGTTATTTCTGATTGTATTTCCAGAGAGCAAACAGTATATTATCTTTGCTCATAGCATTAGAGATGCTCCAATACAATACTCTGACTGTATAAGCAGTTTGGATAATAGCCGGATTTCACTGATCTGCTTTAATTACAGTTTAGTTGCGGATGTCATTTAAAAAAATCTGGGTTTTTGCTATCACATTCATATTCAGGCAGCCGAGTCAGTTTTTAGTTCCGCAGAATAATGCTGACCTCATGCTCCAACACTCAAAAACAAAAGACTTAACCATTCTTAAATTATTTTTTAACTGGTGCTATTGCGCAAGTTAATAATGACAAGAAATTACCAGGGAAATCTGTGTACCAAGCAGTAATACTGTAATATTAATAGAAAAACAGTATCTTAAGTCAGCAAAGTGTCACAGCTAAGTATGCAATACACACGCCCGTCCACTAGCGAGAAGTGTATCAGTGTCATGCGCTTTAGAAAAACAAAACCAGGTGTAAACCCAACATACCAGGTTGTTTGAGTATGTATGTTTGCTGTAGCGCCACCCAGTGGCAAGATTCCACAGAAGCAGGATATCCTGAATGTGCCGTAAATTGGCTGTTGCATACAAGACATAACGTTTGAAGTGACTAATGAAACAAATGATCAAATAACAAATTACACCATTGTTTCCGAGGTTCGTATGCACAAAAGCGGAGAATAGGATCTTTAAGTTTTTTGCTGTAGTGCCACCAAGTGGCAAAAAGGTTGCTCAGTGACTTTATGTGCACGTTAACTACATTTAATTGAAATAAAGTTTTGCAGTGAGGAGTTATACAGCTTTATAATCCCCAAAAATGAAAGAATTCACACAGTTTTTAGATTACAGACAGATTTAGAGATTGCAGATTTACGATCACTTATCACAGGCAAACAGACAAAAAAGTTTTTCATTTTGTCTTCTAAAATGACACACGCTTATTTTCTCATGAGACACCTCTATCAGCAGAACGATATATATCATCAGTACCTTAGAAACACTTTGCATATGAGCATCACAAAGATTTATATTAGCATTTGCTCATCAGCCACCACTACAGTTATGGTTTGGTGAAGCTTGGGCAAAACATGACATGGTAAGATTAGGAACATTTTTTGTTTGTGTAAAAGATTCTGTCTGCTGTTTTCAAAGTCAGAAATGAACTATCATGTTTAACTGTACTTGGTTAGGGAAGTGACAACAGTCACGGTTAAAATTGATGGTCAGAAACACCAAATGAAAAATTGTTTCCATCCTGACTTCTATAAACTTCAGACAAGAACAACCTTGCACAAAACTTTACACATTTCAATCAACAACAATTTCTGCATTCTGTCTTCTGTCTCAATTGCTTTTTAAAAGTTTGTTCGAAGTCATTGAGTTACATAAACCTTTAGCGAGCAGCTAAACTGTACTGTTGCTGAGCATTTCTGCAACTCAATGTACTTGATGACACGCAGTGTTGCCTGAACCGTTGACTGAAACTATATTCGTGTTCCTGATAAACTACACATCCAATCAGAGAAGAGTATTTTCAGCATGTCATCATGACTCATAAACCGATCAGAATTAATCACAAATCCAAATAAAAGTTTTATTCGGCTCTCACTGCGCTGGAGGGTAGTGGAGTAAAGGTTATTTCTATTAGGTTATGGTTTAAACATCACCTGCCAATACTATAAAAATACTCATTTTGAATAATAATTTGTGTCTGATGTGGTTTTTACATAAAAAGTTAAATTGCTATCAGTGATATATCGGTATCAACGTATATGTTTGTGGATATCAAAACTTTCTTTTTTACAGAACATAATGCAGAAAAAGATGCTTAAGCTAAATTCAAAATTGTTATCTGTGTGTTTTTTTAAATATCTCTTTATATGTAAATTCCCAGAGAGGCTTACTGTTCCAGAGCATTGATATCAGTGTGGACAATAAACTGTAAAATATCCTGCTTCTGTTACTTATTTTTGTCACAATAGTCAAAACTGTTTGATATCTACATTAGAGGGATCATTGCAAAAAAATGTGTACATATGTGTGTATATACACAGTATATACCGCATACTGTATAGAGAAACTGACTTGTATATCATATATATATGACTTTTTCCTCCCTAATATTGGCATCAGCCCTAAAAATCCAGTATCGGTCAGGATCTAACATATGCCTCCTCCCTCACTGAAAAATCAATATACTATGAATATGCTTATACTTTTCGGGAACACGCCTTAAACTGAAGTAGCAGTTCAGCTCGTAAAAACTTTTTCCACTTTCAGCAGGAGAATTTGAAAACAGCCTTCCAGTGTCATCACTCCGCACAGCGAAGGTCAAACATCCATCAGAAGTAACATTGACCAAAACACATTAGAGAGCGGGACGGGCACTTTAAAGTGTAGCTGCTGCACCACACTGGTATTTACTGACGATGCCCAGCGATGAACACTGTCACAAAGATTTTATCTTAAAGATGACATCAGCCTCTTCCTCCTGCGGTGGAGACAAAAGTTCTCCCAGTGTTTAATTTCAGACCTCACAGACGCAGTAGAACAAAGGATGTCAGAGAGCAGAGTTGGGCATCGCCTTTTAAAAATGTAAAGGAGATATATATTTGGGAGTGGTTACTATGAGTCAGCCCAGCAGAGCTAATAAAAGCCCCCAGCCAAGCCGAATGTGCAGGAAAAGCAACGCGAGTTCAATATCTGGGGGCAAACAGACAAGCAGAACACGCATAGACTCTGAAGTCAGTCAGAGGTGTGTGCGGTGTGGTCAACGCATTTGCACAATGTAACAGACACAAAAAACACCATCCTGGTCTCCTGGCTATTTTCTCCTCTTCCCGTTTTTACTTCTATTCATTCATCGTGCTCAGTCGTCAGCGAAAGGCCCAGACCGCCTTCTTAAAGGAGCGTGCGGATTAGGTCCCCTCCGCTGATGCTGAAAATCAATGGGCATTAAGGATGGCCCCATGGATCATAGTGGCTTCAAAACAAATAGCAAACAGGATAGAAAGGCTGAAGGGTCAGCGTGAACACGGAGCTGCTCAGCCTCTGAAATGCTGAGATAGAGAGATATCGAGAGAAAGACTGTGCTCATTGAGTGGTTATACAGAGATAAGGAAAGCGTCTTGAAATTTCTGTGTTGTGTTTCACTGCATTGCTTCTGTCTAACAGAGACAATAAAAGTAGTGTCACTGTGTGTAATTTACAGCAGCATGGATCTGCTGCAGGCCCCACAATGTGAACTGAAATATTAGATGATTCCTTTTGCTATAGTTTTACTATACTGCACTTTTCACACGGGCAATTATCTTATTAAATAGCAACTCCTCCCCTGAGAACCGATAAAGCATAAAGCTAATTTTGTCTGCACTTTTGATTTGAGAAAGAGCTTTGTATCACAGAGACTGCGCATGTTTTCTTCACCAGAGAGGATAAACATTTGAACAGGCAGTGCTCTTCTGCTTCTATTTTATGGCCCAGTCCAATGTGAAACAACAGTCAGAGTATACAAAAAAAACCAAAGAACACACCTGCACATGCTGTCTGCAGTCTTATGTTCGCTCTCTGCTCAAGCTTCAGGTGCGTAAAACATCGTAGATGCATCCAGACCAATGCTTACGGAAACGTGTAACTCGGCTGTTGATATTGATGAAGCGACATAACCGTTTACGTGCAACGTAGGACTATCTGCTTCTGTGCCCACCATTTTATCTACAGCTAGCTATTCTTGATTGGCAGCCGTAAAGTGTTTTAACACTGTAAAATGTTTTAATATTTGTGGTACAAATTAGGAATGCGCATGCCTAGAACAGATCGGGCACTGCCATGTATTCCTTTCCTTTTGTTAACTGTTAACTCCATAGGTTAAGGTTGTGTGCCTTTGTCTCTACCATACCTCTACCTTTCATATTTTCATATGAAATGTTTACCTGTGCCGGTGGCTTTGTCCTGTCTACACCGTAGGCATCGTGTCCCTGATCTCCCTGGCCGTCCTCTCCTATGAGCGCTACAGCACCATGATGGGCCCCACTGAGGCGGACTCCTCCAACTACCGCAAGATCTCCCTGGGCATCACCGTGTCCTGGGTCTACTCCCTCATCTGGACCCTGCCGCCCCTCTTTGGCTGGAGCAATTACGGTCCAGAGGGTCCCGGGACCACCTGCTCCGTCGACTGGACGGCCAAGACGGCAAACAACATATCATACATCACCTGCCTGTTTGTCTTCTGCCTCACCGTGCCCTTCCTAGTGATCGTCTTCTGCTATGGGAAGCTGCTGTGCGCCATCAGACAGGTGAGTCAGTGTGGGGAACACTTTAGTTGAACTTGCAGCACTTTCCTTTTGGAAGCCTGGATTTCCCTTCCACATTAGCTGCTCTATTGAAGGTCATGTTCACGTGACATAGAAATTCATTGATTTATTAAAGTTAAACTGTGATACGTGGCTCTTTTATTTTGAAAGTTAGCCAACTTCTATAGTTTAAAGCTGCTCTGATTACCGTGTTTACATTCCTAATGAATGACGTGAAACCCAACTCTGCAGTTTTATCTCTCAGCTCTACGGAGCATTTTTGTATCTTTGAACTCATTTTTCACAGCTTTTTTGGTCTGCTTTACTCTTACTGCTCGTAATAAGGCCGCTATTTTCAGTCAAAGAGCTCTGGAAAGCCCACTGGACACTACCTGCTTAGCATCAAACATCTGACAGACAGAGTTAGTGAACAGCAGGGGAGCATTGTGGAGCATTTAACAGCTAGAGACATATACTGTATGTCCCTCAAGAGGTGGTGGGGACCAAAACAGAGCTAAAACTAAACTGAATAGTGGAGTTAAGATTCATCAGGTTTGCTAACATACATCTGTGTTGTGTTTAGAGTTTGTTTTTGCTTCCCCCAAGTTGCCGAATAACAGTTAGTGTGAGTTTATTAACTTTAATTACACATATGCCGATATTTTCCAACTTTTTGGGCCGATAGGTGATACCGATATCTGCAGAGTCTCTCCTGTAGTGGAATTAACACATTATTATGCTGATCTTTATGGACCGCGGGCATATGTGGACATAAAATATGATAATTAATTTTTTTAACATGTACACAAAATAAGAAAACTACTTCAACTTATGTTACATAAAACATGCCAAATATATTTTCATGTAAGATTTTCTTTCAAACTAAACTGTGACATTCATCCTACTTAAAGAGGCTTGGATGATGACACAACCATGACAACAGCTACATCCATAGCAAGTTTGAACCGCATCGGACATTTTGGTATAATTAAAGCGGTAGAATTGTTCAGTACGGACATTTACGTATTACGTAAAAACATCAGCAGCAGTGTTGTCTTTAAAGTCTCAGATTCAGTATCATTCCCAGAGCTGAACACCAAAATCCTTCCTCTAGAAACTTCCCCACTACTGTTCTCTGGCAGTTGTTCAGTTTGAACTACTTCCTCCCAAAGCTGTAAACCTCTGAACCAAAACCTGCAGCTGCTTTATCAAACTGCTGTTTCATGGCACAGCTAATTACAGTTGTGAGCCATTAACTGGGGCTGTATTACACTGAAATTACCTTCTATAAGTCCATAAAGTCAGTTTCTGGGTGTTGGGCAGTGGAACTGGAAATGGACAACACACACACACACACACACACACACACACACACACACACACACACACACACACACACACACACACACACACACACACACACACACACAAACATTCAGAAAAATGTGGCACACTGAGCCACATTTGAGCTTGCATCGTCAAGCATGAAACTATTAAAAACACATCAGTTAGCCACACCGCTGCACTGGGTAACAAGTTTCTTCATCACAAAGATTATGAACACTTACGTAATGAACCACAGACTAATAAGAACGATCACTTTCACAGTCCCTGGAAAATAAATCTCCTGAGGCGGAGGCCACTGTACATGCACAGAACAGTCTAGCGTTACGGCAAAGCGTGTAATACACCTGCCCGTCCACTAGAGGGTAGCGCATCTTAGTGACAGCTGTCCTCGCCTTGAAAAGTTGACGCACGTCACATGATACGATGGCTGTAATGCACGTTTTAGTGCAATATGGGTAGGGAGATAGTTTTGTATTGTGAAAAATTGCCCCTTTTTTATGCCTTTTCATTTTAGTTAAGTTAGGGGGGGGGGGGGGAGGGACAGCAGATCATCCACACTCTGTTTTTGCTGCTTTCCCTCCCACCAACATTAGCTGTGAACTGTGGCACGAGGTAACCAGGGTTCGCTTTTTCACACACCTGTCCTGCACCGGCTGAGTGTAAGAAAATGAGGGGAGACCGTATGGAAGGCTGTGCTCACACACACACACACACACACACACACACACACACACACACACACACACACACACACACACACACAGAGTTTGCGAGAACAAGTCCCTGGGTGACTTTTTCAGGACTATAACTCACTCAGACTCTGTGAGTAACATCTTTTCATAGATAAACAATGAGTTGTGTGTATGTTTGCGTAAGCATGCTTACCCTATGTGTTCTGATAACTGCTCATTGGCCCGGTGTGTGAAGATGAACAACAATCAATGTAATAACAACGCTCTCCTCATGTGTTAAAGGCTGTATTTTTAGGCTTTGCATCCTTTTTACATGTGTTACATCTGTTTGCTGGAAAGCACACACAGTTCTTTGTGTAGATGAAGAAGCAGGCTAGGGAAAGTAATAGTGTTTAGTTCTCCTTCTCTTTATCTTTGTCGGCTTTTCTCTACTTTTCTCTCTCTTATATATTTACGACATGTCAGCTTCAGCTCCTTTGTTTCCTTTTTCCCACCCTTTGTCCCGTCTTTGTGCAGAATTACATGTACATTCTTTATCGCAGTCTGTTTTAAATGGCTCGACGTGCTGCCTAGTGCTCGTCTACCACTGACAACGCGACGCAAAACAAAGAGTTCTCCTGTCGGGTCACGTGGGGTAACACCGGCTGGGACAGATAAAAGTAGTTGAGCATCCTTTCCAGTAAAAGCTAAAAAAGCTGAATTCCCCTATCTAATAATGTGATGCGGACTGGAGCGGTCCACACGGAAAAGACTGAATCAAGTTTGGGTTTGGTCCAAGTTGAAGGATTCACTGTCCCATCCTCATTCGCTGTACAATAAAACCTCTCGGAGGTAAAAGAGGACACAGAGTGAGTGGCAGGCTAAATATCATGCGGTCCTACACTTCATATATATTGGCTTACGTGTGTGTTTCTACACGACTTAGTTTAGCGTTTTACAGTCTGTTCTCAATCCCAGGGGACGAGTTACTGACGTTCTGTCAAAGCTGCTGGCGTCACAGAAATATGCACAAGGTGCTGTATGGCGTTGGCATGGTGACCACCCGAGTCAAAGAAGGAGTCATGTGATGGAGTAGAAAGAAAGAGTGACAAAGTAATAGGTGAATGGATTAAATACAGGAAAATTACCAGGACATTGGTGTTCGAGTCCATGACAAAGAAAAAGTCAACTTGGATTTACTGTAAGTAACGTAACTTAGTAACGTTATGTAATGTTTTCAACCCAAACCAAGATTTTTTTCCTAACCATAACCAGGGTTGGACTGGCCATTGGACGTACCGGGGTGAGCTGACACAACTTAATCTACCTGTATAGGCTACTTGATATATATAAAAAAAAATGTGGGGCCAACGACCGGACCATAAAGTAGCGACAGCAGCCCATTGGTTTATTTTCATTACTGACACTGGGCTGGCCCAATCACATCTCTGAATCGACCTAAGCCCTCCCCCTTCTCCTGTTTCCCGTGTCAGATGCCGTGCAGATCAAAGTGCAAAGGGACTGCGGAGACACTGCGGGGCAAAAAAAGTTTAAACTCTCGAGGCAGATGTCAGCAAATTTATCAAAATAACTGATAAGTTTACTGCCGGGGCGGCAGGAGCTTCAACATCAGCTGCAGTACCCACACTGTGCAGCAACACGAACTTAAAGGAGGAGAGTAGAGCCATGAACACTGGAGACAGAGGATCCAGACAGATACAGGCAGGATGAGGAGGGACACAGAGTAGGAGGAGAGTGCAGTCAGAGCGGTAAACGTTAACAGTCACTTACAACGAGCCATAATGACACAGATTACTTTAATCAATGTCGATGATAATAACAGAAGCTATTGTAAAGTGACACCATCACATATCTGCTGGTCACTTAAAGTCAAATGTCACAGTTGAAGCTCTTCTGTGCTAAAAATGTATGCTTGGTGTGTATAAGGAAATAATGGTTCTGTTCCAACAACAGGCAAGTTGTCTTATGTTTATTGTCAGCCAGATATGATGTTAACTATTAGCACTTCTGGTCTTTATTACTGATGTTAACATCTGTTGGGTAGCCTCCGATCTATATTCAGTTCATATTGTTTGATGCTGCTTTTCATTGAATATCCACCTTCATGTGGTGAACTATTGGTCAAATTTCCAAACAAACAAGCACACAGTTGATTTAATTACCGTCACATACAAAGATATAACTACTCTCTGATAATGAAACAAACAGGTGATCTATCAACTATAAACATGATGCAATATATTATAATAAATGTTAGGATACGTGGAATCTGTATGAATTGAACAAGTAATTAAATAAGATGGAACAGCTGCATTCATGGAATAAACAACTATCTGACCATAACCAGAATGGTATTATTGAATTGTAAGCTGTAGCTTTTTGCATCTTTGTCTGGGACTTCTAACATTTCCGGACCTGAATGTACAGGAGTATACACTAAGTTGTTTGTATGGCCCTTCAAATGTAGAAAAAACTTTTTTCTTCTTCTTTTTTTTATGTTCCTGTGATCACTAAAATCAGTAAAGAGTGACCAATTGTGGTGGGCCACCCGGTCAAAAATGCCAGGGCAGATTTTTTGTCCCAGCCCAGTCCTGACCATAACCAAGTCGTTTTGGTGCCTAAACCTAAGGCAACTTGTACATCAGTGTTTCCCACACATTGCCCAGGTACATTACGGCCACCCAAGTATATTTGCCAACCCTTATCAGCAAATTGTATTTGTCCCCTCGCTGTCCTCCACCTGTATCTGCTCCACACCGTGTCAGTGCAGCAGAGGTTGAGCTCCGCCCTTCGTAAAACACACAGAGACGAGAGGACAGAAACCAGCACAACCGTCCTTTACTGCAAAACACAGGAGAGACTCACACTGAGCTGTAAAGAAATGGGTGCCCATTAACCTGGTAAATAGCATAAATACAATAGTTGCGGTGCGACCACAACAGCGGGGCCACAGCTATAAAGAGAGTGTCTGTCACTGAGTTAGTGAGAGACTGAAGTTGAGTGCCACGACTTTTGTTTCAAATAAAAAGTTCCACACAGCGTCCAGTCATACACTTGGTTTTGACCTACATGTGTTTCTTTCAGGAGAGGCAGGGTGTCCAGATTGAAAGGGAAACAGTTGATTTCAATTGAGGAAAATTTCCGAATACTTTATTTGACACTTTTCAAACTATTTTGGCCACACACGGGTTGCATACAATTAAAGTAGGTATTTAGGGAACATCTGTGTCATTGTAGATATAGAAAATGACCTGAGTTACCCCCGCCGCCCAACCCCCCCGTCGTGCACTGTGCTACCCACCAACACAAGTCAATTCTCAACCTTTGGGAAACACTCTACATATCTCTGAGATGCCAGCAGGCTTTGACAAAACGGCAGTATTTGACGTCCTGAGATGAGAACGGTTTGCCTTTTACCTTTCCAGGATGTGAAAATGTGCTCCCTTGTTAAGTCAAACATTAAACTGGGCTTCAACCTGTCCATTTAACAGGCAGACAGACAAACAGGCCAAGTCTCGACTTGATCCACATGGTTGTAAGCGTCTGTCAGTTTGTCATCTCGTTTTACTTCTCTTTTTCCTTTCCTGTAATGTGAAATTGAAGTCGTTATCAGTGCAGAAAACAGACCGTGTTTATACCCTCTCAGACACTTCGGTCACGTAGCATCTTAAAACGGGTACATGCTTTATGAGCCTACCTGGAGTTACTGTTGTAGACTTTGGTCTTACATAAAAGTGCCTGAAGCAAATGAACTCTGGGACAATGTGAGTCTTTCTGGCTTAATTAGTACTTTGTAAACTCACTTGGAAAGGGTTTGAATGTTACAGATGTTTATTAATGTATAAAAGTCCTGCACTACAATTTTATAGTAATTACTATTACTAAGAGTAATAGTAATAGTAATTACTAATTTTATACTGGGATCAGCCGGGAACAATTAATACTCACATTGACTAATATAAATCCATACAATGTTTTACTGTGGGGAAAGAAAGAGGTGGGAGACAGCTAACTAATTTGAAAGTTAGAAAACATAAAAAAAAAAAAAAGGAGTTTGCGTTTTCGTCGAGCTGAACCTCTAATGGATCTGCAACCATTACTTCTGCTGACACCAATAAGAAAAGCTGTCGCTGATGGTGGAACTGAAGTGACTGTGTACCAAAGGAACCGCAGCAGCTATCATCATCTCAGACCCCGGGCTTCAACATCGCATCTGAAACTTCATAAAATCTCCGGTAGCAAAATCCTCCAGTCTAAAATGACAGAGTTACTGATGTTACCAGAAAAGTCTCATCTCTTCACTTAAACAAAACCTACTCGGGCACAAAAAAATAACTCCATTGTTGGGAAATGTATGAGTTTGTGCAACCAGCACCAACACAATAATTCACCATGATGAAGACTGCTCAGACTCACAACCACCTACTATAGCACGATGCGTTACGGCACAGACGACTCCCTTATGTGACATAAGATGATGTGTTGTGAAAAAATACAATAATTTTTAAGATCACTGTTCAAACCTTTTCATCTGAGTTTCTGCTTTTATGTCTCGCAAAACATAAATTCGAGCATTTTTTAAATGCCCATTTCCAAATGTAAATTACGTGAACACTTCGACCTCAATAATTTAAGAAACAAAACAACTAATTAAAATATAATTTCTTAGTACCTTTCCCAAGAAACTTTATTTCTTATTTTATGTACTTGTCACCACATTGTTGACGGAATAATGATAATTATGGAAATAACCCCCTAAAACAATGTGTTACTGCCACAACCTCTGAAAAGTCACCAACAGACTCAGAGACGAGGTGAAATCAAAACATCAACATATAAATCCTAAAGCGGCTGCACTGATAATGAAGGTGTGAAATTCAGGGTTTGTTTATTTCTCAGTAGTAATAAGAAAATGTGGGCGTTTAAAAGTCCAACAGTCAGTGTGTATTAAATATAAAAATATGTTTTAGTTATTTTGGCTATTGTCAACATTAAAGCTGCACAGGTTGACTCCAGCAGTCCAAAAATAGATCTCAAAATGTATTCCAGGTGTCAGTCAACGGACACTTGGGACATTTTCTTGGCACTTAAATAACAACATGCAAATGCAGCAAGAAAATTGGACTCACTGATAGAATTGTCACAAACACAACAAACTGTAGAGGAGGACTGAGGACAGTGCAGTTTGCTGGCTGCACAGGCTCTCTTGGGAATTAACAATAAATTATTTAATGCACAGTTTTGGTACCACAGGTTGACAGTTTAGGATATGTTAAACCCTAAACGCTTTGTTACTAGTGTTCACGGTGAGTATATACGCTATAGCCTGGCTGCGCCAACTGTCGCTAACAGCTTCAGTTTTCCTCGCTGTGAATACAGTCTGGGAACTCGGCTCGTATCCACTCTGAAGGGCGGACCAATCAGCTACAAGTGTCAGTGATTAACAGTGTTTGTCCCACCCCTCCTCCCCTGTGACTGGACGGCTTGTGACAATAAACAGCACAGTGTTAATGTTTTTAAACTCTTGCTGACTAGAAAAAAAAAAATCTGAGAACATTTAGCGCAGAATTAATGCTAAGCATCTTGTTAAACTGCTGCCGTTCAATGATACAATTTAAAAAAAATATGCTGTACTCAGGAAAAAACGCCATGGTGGACACAGTAGGTAGTTGCAGCGGTGGCAGAGCATCGGACGGTTTCGGCACATGCTGATTGGTTACAATTCACCCGGGGTCTTTGGCTGATAGGATGGAACGACTCCAAACAATTCCCCATGGAGGGCAGGGAGACCCATATTCACGCAGTGAAATTAGGTCTGGTTCGCACGAGGTTCGGTGTGGTAGGAAATGGGCTTTGTTGGGATTATGAAGATAAATTACATTTTCTCTTTTCCCTTCCCTTTGAGAAATGAGAGCTCTCTGCTCCTGGACCAGGTCAACATCATTTTGCTCTACCAGGGCTACAGCAAAATGTACAGTTTTGTTTTCGTCATGTTCTTGTGACTTCAGTTCCTGATAGACACCACAAAAAACATAAAACACAAAACACACTTCCATTCATGTTTGCCTGTTTCACTTTTCTACAATGCAGAAATACAAAGCAAAGAAAATTACACAGTTTTTAGGCATTCTAAATGAAATGCCCCTACTTACGAAGCCGTGCTGCACAGTAAAGTGAAAAGACACGTAGTCCACATACTGCACATCACTCATTCCTCAATGGCTACAAAACATATCTTTTTCTCTCTATCTCAGGTGATCGGACCTGGGAGGTAAGCACAATATCCTGAGCACAGCAGGGATTTGTGTGATCAACTTCCTATTGTGCCTGTCCTCTCACTTTGATGCATTGTAAGTCACAAAAATACCTGAGATAAGGCAAAAACATTGTGAGACACCGAGGAAATGCCAGTTTTTCTCCACAAAGGCACATCATGAACTGTGGACTTGCATAAGGTCCCTTTATGTAACATAAAATGTGATTACCTGTGACTACAAAGGTTTTACATAATTTGGTGAAATAATAATAATCGTAAGGCTAGATGCATATTGTTTGGTGACACAGTAGACACCGTAAGCAGTCAGAGTGATGACATTTGGCTCTGATAATTCATGATTCACCCAGTCCTGTTCAACAAAGCGATTCGATTCTCTGATACAAAGAACATCCACCAAGATCGTTTCTTCAACAACAAAGAAGTCATCAAAAAACAAAAAGCAGCTTCTCATGAATTACTGCTTAGTCATGTGGATAAAGTAGAACATCACATGGGGAGCGCACACCTTCACCAATGCCAATAGTCCACTCTTAAATGATATGCAAATCTGCAATTGGAACCACTATGTACTGTACATTTGCATATATTTCCAAAAGTATTATAATGATGTCAAAATACACGCCTCGTTGAAATGTCACATCTCAGCTGTTCGAGTGGTTTCGGTTCTCTTCTATGAAACTACTGTCCCCATGCGCTTCATAACGACTTTGAGCAAGTAGGCTACCTGTGTGTCCCAGAGGATTACTGGTTGAATGTGGATTGTAAAATAGAGTCATTCTATTTCCAGATTAGCCTTTCTTTTATCACTACTGAACTTTACTACCGTCTACTACAGTTTTCAATTCAAATCAATTCAATTTTATTTATACAACCCCCAAATAGCAAGTTATTTCTGGGCACTTTACATATTAAAGTATGGTAAGACCTTACAATATTATAGAGAAAAACTCAACAGTTCAACAATTCCCTCATGAGCAGAATTTGGTGACAGTGAGAAGGAAACTCTCCATTTTTACAGGAACAATCCTCCATTAGTACCAAACTTGACCACTGACCATTGGCTTCTGTTCTGGTTTATGCTTCCTTCATACCCTCACCCAGTCAGTCTAGCTTCATTGTGGCACGATGGGAGACATTTAACAGGGGCTACAAGCGGTCGGACGGCACCTGCTACTGGGTCCCAATAAACTAATGCAGCGAATTGGTTGTTTTCCATGGTGTGGAGGCACGCTGCCAATTCAGTAAGCCTAGTGTCCAAAGCTAAGAAAACTACAAATAAGCTAGAATGACATAAATGTAATGTTGGGGAGCTAAAATCTGGCTGTGCCAGACTATTGCTTACAGCTTTAGTTTTCTCGCCGACTAGAAAAGACTTATAGTCTGGAAACCCTGTTCTCATTCATGTTTGCACAGCCACTCTGCAGGGCGGAGACATCAGCGACCAGTCTTAGTGGCTAAGTTAGATGAAACTAAGGTCAAATATTTTTTTAAATGTACTTGCAGCAGTGGTAGAATTTTGGTGCATATGATGGCCAATGATCTGATAATTCATGATTCACCCAGTCCTATTCAACAAAGCGATTGCTCCAATAGTTTCAAAATTAACCCGAGGTCTTCGCACACTAGGATGCAAGGACTGGAAACGATGGAGTGTGGCACCACCAAGCGTCTGGTAACACTGAGTGACTAAGATTCATGTGCTCAGGTAAATGAGTGAACAACAGCAGCGCGTTGCAACAGTAACAGACACAATAGGCTTTGCGCAATGTCAGACATGCAAATAAGATCTAGGATCTCCCAATGTAAGTGAAAGTGAAAATATTACTCATGGATCCACCCCCTGATTCAGATCTCTTGCTTGGCTCATTCTACACCCCTTCAGCAAATTTCATGAAAGTTGGACTGGTAGGTTTTCCATAATCCTGCTGACAAACAAACCCACCACACTGAAAACATAAACTCCTTCGCAGTGGTATCTACATCCGTGACACTCAAAGGAATTTGGATTAAAACAGAAAAAGATGCAGATGCACGCGCACACACATACATATCAAGTGGTCTTTGGTTAGATAACCCGCAGTTCCCTGCCTTGTCTCAGCATCTTTACCCTTGGTCTGAATTCATTAAGTGACTCATGAAATTCCCCGTGGATATGTAGTCTTACTCTCTCAAGTGCTACAACATTTCTTCAACATCCTGTAGGCTATGTGGCACAGATGTAGAGATGGAGACAGGGAGGGAGATGAAGGTATTAAGAGGAAGTGAAGGAGGAAGAGAGATGAAAGAGCGAGATGGGATAGGAGGGGGAGGAGTGACAGAGTGTCTGCTGGGGTCTTAATTTTGTGCTGGCCTACATCAGATGTACTGTAGTGACCGTGTGCTGATCACGTGTTACTAGGATTGCCCACGAGCAGATTTTTCCCACATTAACCCTTTGGTAATAATATGACCTGCTATCATATTTCACAAAAATAGGCATGGAGTGCATTAGAGAGAAAAGTGTCAATGTAAATTAGCTGGAAATGTGTTTGGATTAAGAAATTACACTTATGCCTCTGTCTACATTTTTGACATCCACAAAAAGGTCCTAGGAATAAATCTGACTAAATATTTCACAAGTTGAACCTTTATTGCAATCTGTCTACACAGTGGGCTAAGTGCATTGGTGGAAATCTGGTGAAGGATCATGTGCACACTGCTGCATTAATGATTTGTGTGCCTGTTACAGTGCGATACCAGATGTATTGTTTAAATTCTTGTCTATTTTATAATGCAGCTGGAGTGTTGAAAATTAATTGTAAATTCTTCTTTTGATCAGATAGATGCTTATTATTGATGGCAAAGGAATGCTTAACATTTCCCAGATTTTCAAAAGTTAGAATATCTTTTTCATCATTGTAAATTGAATGGATTTCAATTTTGGACTGTTGATCGGACATAAAAGAAGCAGAAACTGCAGACAACCTCTAATTTTCTTTCACACATTTTCCCCAGTTGCTCCTATTGTTTAGTCTGTTGCCGATGATACACTCCAGGTGAGAGGGACCAAAGTGGGCGATGATATCAACCTCTGTGTGTTAAATACTATCTACACCCCTGTGACTTTTTAAAGGCAACCACTGCCTACTTGTGACCCTTCATCACACATTGTATATGTCTATGAGCTGTGAGACGGTTAACAAGAGAATTTAAACTCATTTTATTTATATAACCCGATATCACAAATGGCTTTACAATCTTTACAGCATGTGGACACTCTCGAATCGAATGACGCTCACTTGTCAAACTGTCTAATTTTAATAGTTTTTTGGATCCTGTTGGGGAGGTTAACTCTGGAAAGTTAGAAGCAGAAGTTTAACAGTTGTGTGTTATCACATTGACAAAACCTTGGCGGTCCAATCCCCGGTATCGGGCCCATTGATTGTCCGCCCTTCCCAGGACTACAGCAGCAAAAACCTGAAGAAAAACAGACTGTTAGAATTCGTAGGCAAAGTCTCACTAACGGCTTATGAAAAGTCCAGAGCCAGTAGAAAGTCCAGTATAACACCTGCAGCTCATGTCCAAATGCTTCAAAGTCATATTTGTGTTTATTTCTTGGTTCACATTAGGAACCCTGATGTTCCTCACACAACGCTGACTAAAAAAACTCGCCGCACGCACGCACGCACACACACACACACACACACACACACACACACACACACACGCGCGCGCGCTTGAACATCCAAGTCGCAGCTCTGTAGAGAGAAAGAAAGACAGCGGTGAAAATACAGTACCTCTTTGAATGAAAATTGCTTGCACTTCAGCTTGCAATGAGCATTGTGGGGGAGTGACGAGATGCTGGACACCAGGCTGTTTGCTTAAAACACAAATTAGTTCTCCGTCAGATGGCTACCAACATGAAACTCTTGTAGGTGGACTACAGGTGCCTTTCCCTATTGTCTTGCTGGGCCCTTGATTTCTGTTTTTTTCTAGTTTGTTTTCTCCTTATGCCCCTCCGGCCCACCTCCCCCATCGCCCTCCAAGCATCCATCTCCAACTCTGTTTCCATTCTTTTGACATGTCTTTTGAACTGTTATGCTTATCTTACGTGTGTTTGTCCTTGCTCTCACATCTTCACACATTCACATTCCAGTTGTCTCCGTATGCAGCTTACTTTTCTGAATCTTGGTATGCACACACGCAACAACAACTGCTTTAATTCCGGCTTTTTCTCACTTGCTCTTTCACTCCTCTCCAAGCTCTCTTCCTCTAATTCTCTTGTTCAACCTCTGAGCTCTCCGTGTGCCCCGTTAACATATTCTTTCCCTTCCACTGTGCTATTATCATCCATCTTCTTCACCTTGGCTGTCTCAGCTGCCATTATTGCTTCCATTCCATATTCACCGCTCATCAGCTCTCCAGAGAGCAACCCAAAATGTCCCGTTTGTGTAACAATGAGACAAATGTAGACATCGAAGAGCAAAACAAAACTAAATGAGGTGGGAGGCCTTTGTTTTGAATGATATGCATATGCTTCTGTTTTGTCATGTGAATATGGTCATTTCTTTTCAAAAAATAAAGTCTATTACAGTCAACTTTTCTACAGGCACAGAAAACAAACCAAACAGAAAACAAACAAGTGCTTGATTCTGGGGGCGGGGAGTGTATTTATTTTGGAATGAAACAGATAATTTATATCAACAGACTATTCTTTCTGCTCAGTGGTTTACTAACCCCAACCCTGCCGTCAAAGAAGTCTTTAACATCTCATTCACTGAAACAGCATGCCCTCTCAACACTTAACAGAAACACTGAAAGCTGCAATCATCATTGCACTTATTAACTGATTAGTTGATTGACAGAAAATAAAACTATTCAAGGTAAAACAAAATTGTGAAGGTTTCAGTTTTTTAGAAGTTAGAATTTAACAATATTCACTGTCTTAACATTAACGTAGATTGAATGTATTGAAGGTTTGAGTGTTAGTTAAGGGAACAGAATGACTTGATGATGTCATTTAGACTTTGAGGATTGGCATTTATCAGTGGTTTTTTATGTTTTATTGAATAGATCATTTTCACAGCAGACATTTGGACTTGTCACAGTAGGTATACACAAGTGGAAGTCATGACAGTGAACCAATATGCACAAATGAAGCCGGACCTCCACTAAGTGGAATGCTGCCATAATTTATACACCTGAGCTTTCCTTTTAACCCTTTAAGCCCTAAAGGCCCCCAATTGGGGGCCAGGGACTAAACTATTATTAAAATATGGACATATATACTGATATTTACACATCTGAACAAATCTCACGAGTGTTCCTTTATTATTAAAAATATTTTTTTGTATTATTTTTTTATTGTGATTGCAGACATATCCTTTTTGCAATTTTCGAGTATAAGCCTAAACAATAGGTTTGTTTTTAAAGGGTTAATAACAAGTCAAAATGTCTGCTGTGAAAAAGGTTTGTTACCAACACGCTTAAAAATGTACTTGGTACTATGAAGAGAACGTTTTTGGAAATCAATGGAAAGCTGAATCAGGGGAGTTTTTAATCAAGAAACAAATTCTGATGATTAGACAACACAATTATCTCCCAGCTTGACAATAGACCTAATGGACATGTTGGTCAGTGACTGAAAACCAGGATTAAAAAGGTAGTACACTCCAGATTACTGTTTTTGGAAGGTATTTTCATTAACGTCCTGGTATTTTGGCCTGTTTTGATTGATTTTAAATATTTTTGAATTGTCTGTAACATTTTAATCACCAAAGGTTTCTTTCCTTTCATCCAATATCCTCTTCTGGTCTCAAAGGCTGTTTGCACTACATTAACATAAAATTCACATTATTCAGGACCACCAACTCCAACACTATACTACCTAAGTGGTGTTGCAAATTTACCTACACTTAGAGCCTCACCAATATATCGGACAGCAAGTTTATCAATTAATATTGGCCAATCACAGCTATATCAGTATCGGTGCATATGTGATGACATACACCAATGAAAACTGCTTTTACAGAGCATAATGCAGGAAAAGATGCTTAGGATTAATTAGAAACTGTTCTATTTATGTTTTTAATAATTATTTGTAAGGATTTAAGTACAAGAATATTGACCCATATATCGATATCAGAATTTTATTACTTCTGAGTATTGGTATCAGTATCAGTAATGTCGGTATCGGTATCAGATTCAAAAATCCAGAATCAGTCGAGCTTGCAACGCATTAAGCTGTACACGGTATAGCAACCTATGAACTTCCGTTATTAAAGTAAGTCCCTCGACAAAACAATGTGCTACATAGCTCTTCTTCAACAAGGATGATTCCTTATGTACAGTCCATCCATAGTTATCTTTTTGAAATATAATGTTTAATTGATTTGCACTGAGGCTCGTTGGTTTGAATCTCCCTCTGTGTGTGATCCTAAAGGTAGAAATTGCATTTTAGAAATAAAAAGCAGAACATAAATACGAGAAAATACAATACCATTGACTGAAGTATGATGGTATGTGTCCAACAGCACTGTTTAACCTGAATAAATGGTGCCGGTAGCAGTTTGAGTAACTGCAGGCAGGAACCTGCCCCTATAAAGTGCTGCAGCTTTGGGACCTCTGACATCTGCCAACCCCTCACTACCAATCTGTGGACATATGGAGACAACATGCAGCATGCACTTACACGAAGCCATCAACTAGACCCCGCTGATAGTTTAATTGATAACTGGAGTGAGAAATGCCTCCTCTAAGTAATGGTCAAAAGGGCAGCCATTTTATTCTAATTATGTAATATGTTCAGCATAGGAAACCACCTTGTAGCACTGTATCCTGCATCATTTGGTACCATAAAACACACAGGACCTAACTTCTAATTTTTATGTGAAGTAATGTCATAGAGTTCAAGGTTGTTTCAACTCAGATAATTACATTGGAAATGGAAATTTGAGAAAGTTTTCAAATATGGCCAATAGCCTTGGAAATTGATCAAAAAAGTTGTAGTGAACCATCAATCAAGTCCAAATTTGAAGTGAACTGAAGAATGATGTCCTTGACTTAATGTTTTCAATCGCTAGCTGTGTTATACTTATGTCCCACGTATGTATATATCTCATTGACGCAGATTATAAACCGCGGGACTTTAATCTAGACAATGATTAGACCGGCATCTTTCATTAAGGAATACATAACTCAAAAGCTGACCAATCAGCAAAGGAGTCAGCTCAGGAGAGCAAGTTCTTAATTACACTCTCCTCCCACAAGTATCTGTACATCATTGGCGTGACCTTGTACTGGACCGAAGGAAAACACACACACACAATTGAATTACTTTGTGAGGACTCTTGCTTTCATAATGCATGCCTCTGGCTGTTATCACCATTGTAAATAGATTCGTTTACCAAAAGCCTGTTCAGCCTGTGCTCCAAAGTGAGGATGGACAGAAATGTGTAATAAAAGCACACACACACACACACACACATACACACACACACACACACACACACACACACACACATACACACACACACACACACACACACACACACACACACACACACACACACACACACACACACACTGATGCTGATGTCCAGGAGGATCGCTGGTTTATCACTAATCTCTGTCACTGATTTCATACATGAAACAGTAAAATAAAATATGTATTAGACACATTCATATCACCAACTGTGCTAGGAACTTAAGAGCTCATCTTCTGTCTGACAGACAGACAGACATAGAGGTTTAACAGTTCTGCAGAAATGCAGTCTTCCATTGGCCAAAAAGCAAAGCAGCGTCAACCAGCACGTTCAACAATTCAAATTGGTCCCCCCAAAGATAGGAATGAAAGTATATACACAAACGCAAGTTCTACAACTCAAACTTGGTCCCCACAAAGATGGTCATACAAACACACACACACATATACAGCTGAATGTGGCCTTTTTTTTTTAAATGACTAGAAAGGCATTTTGGAAAATACAGGACTTTCTCTTGGGGAGAGTTACAGTAGCCATGTGTGTCTAGTAAATATGAAACAACTGCTGATTAGCTTATCCCAAAGACTATTGGTTTTAGCTTTAAGTTTTTGTGGCAATTACACAACACCACTCCCTCCTCCATAGATTTGTACAATCTTATAAAAATAAACTGTGCACAATCTTCGGAACAGCATGTATTTAAATCCATTTAAATCTATCACTGTTTAACGGCTGACTAATGTCTAAGGCTTAGCTCACAGTGCTTTCAAATCTACTTTAGCTCCAGGCTAAACTGTGTCTGTTCTTCAACTAAACTCCATTCATAAGATCGATAGATAGATAGTTACTTTATTAATCCCCAAGGGGAAATCTTTTTGCTACAGCAGCATTATAGGTACAGGAAAGCAATAAAACAACAGTAAAAAGTATTAAATATAAAAATGCACAGTATATACAATAAATAGAATAATTAAATTAAATGAAAACTAACTAAACAATAGCGCAAAGTTTTTTTGTTTTGTTTTTTGTTTTTTTTACATTTAAACTAACGGTGTTATTGTTGTGTGATGGATTTTGCCAGAGGTGAGTTATTGTACAGTCTTATTGCAGTGGGCAGGAATGATCTCCTTTATCTGTCCTTGTGACAGCGGAGCTGGATGAGTCTATTGGAGAAAGTGCTCCACTGTCCCTGCAGCAGGTGGTGAAGAGGGTGGTCAGGATTATCCAATATGGATAATAGTTTCCTCAGCGTCCTCCTCTCCACCACCTTTTCCAGGCTGTCCAGATTGCAGCCAATGATGGAGCCGGCCTTCTTAACCAGTTTGTTAATAAGTCTGTTGGTGTCTCCGGCTCCAATGCTGCTCCCCCAGCAGACCACAGTGAAGTACAATGCACTGGCCACAACAGACTGGTAGAACATCTCCAACATCTCGCTGCACACATTGAAGGATCGAAGTTTCCTCAAGAAAAAGAGTCGACTCATCCCCTTCTTGTAGACAGCATTGATGTTGGTCTTCCAGTTCAGTCTGTTGTCGATGGAGACACCCAGGTACTTGTACTCCTCCACCATGTCCACCTCCTCTCCCAGATGTGATGTCTGTGTGGAACCAACCCTGTAATTGCACATCATTTCTGCCTTGGACTGGCTCATACAAATTACCAATAACCAAGAGCACTCTAGTAATTCGCAATGACAGCATGTGCTGCCTTTTTGTCATAAAAAATGCAGATAGCATGAATCTCCCTCGGAGGTGAGACCCCTTTTTAAAGCCAGCAGGAGGATGTATGACTAGTTAAATTCATAATTGAAATGTGCTGTTTGATGGCAGCCCACAGCTATTTCTTTTAATCCAGTTATTGAAGCCGAGTACAATAATGTTCCTTATGGCTGCCAGAATAATAATATATATTAGAGGAACTAGATAGAGAATCTCTTGGTTATTTCAGGTGCGTGTTATTAAAGTACAGAAGTAATATAACATACTTTCTTCATCTTAACTCCCATGTGGAAGTTCCTCATTACTTTTAATTGACCCTCTCCTGAAACCTACACGATGAAAGGCAATGAATCATAGTGGTAATGATATCTAAGCATACTGTAGCTGTTTCTAGTCTTTAAAATGTTATCTATAGTATAATTGATCTGACCTTTTATTTTATGTTGACTGTAGAGGCAAAATGTAAGTCGTCATTTTAGTTTCATCAACATACATTCACATACATGGACTCTACATAAGTTCTGTCAGTATAACTTTCCAACAGTGAAAGTTTAGATAGAGAGAGAAACAGTTCAGCGACCCACAAATCTCTGATGTCCACACTTTTTCAACTAAACGAAAGGGTTCCCTGTGTACTGACCCACTAAACCAAACAACATCAACCACATGGGTAAAAAAACAATTTAATTATTCAATATTACTACATTAATTATTGACATTTGAGCTGAAGCCCCATATTAGGAGACAAAGTTTGGGTTGCTGTTATTTAAATGCCATATACAATAAATGCGCATCTTGCAATTCCCATCACATTTGCCTCCAAACCAAAGTGGGACAGGAAACTCCGAAAATATCAACCTCGATTCCCCTCGTGCTACAGCTTTCATGTTTGCATCCCGAAGAGGAAACTAGAGGTCAGGCATCAAAGTTAGAGAAAAACTGTAAACCACAGGGCGAACATATCCTCTTGTTATATCACGCAGTGCTAATTGCGGGGCTTTTGTTTTCATACCAAAGTCAACACAGCAGAGCTGGTTTTCATACGGGTGGTAAAAATTTGGAAGAGAGCTCTGAAGAGTTTTAGTTTCCACAAAAAGTGATTGTATACTACAGTGTGACGGCTACTCACTTTACATTGGTAAATATAATTGGGTGATTGTGCAGGACACATGTTATACGAGCGTCTATCAAAAATGTTCTGACTGTTCCCGTTGTGCAAGAACGAACCACAACACCATGATGTGTATGGAGCAGGCGGAAGCTCGAACCTTTGTGAGTAAGTATTCCAAGTTATGTCAGTTAATCAACATCAGCACCTGAGTTACAGGTATCTTTTTGTGATTAATGGTACATGTACATTTGTGATTTCACCATAGACTAGAGAGAGAGAGAGAACATACAATTTTATGTCAAACTCAGGAAATTGGGCGGTGGCCCTTGAAATGTTTCAGAAAGCCAATGGCAATAACGCAATGAACCAGGCGAGGTGTTTTGAGTGGTATTCACATTTCAAGAGGAGCATAACGTTACTGTCCAAGACTGAAGAAGGCACATCAGGTCAGGAACACAACCAGGTGGGGTTTCTTTGACATTCGCAGGGTTTTGCATTGTGAATTCATCAAAGGGTCAGACTGTCAACTCCATTTTCTACTGTTACGTTCTAGTGTTTCCCCTAGGCACATGGCCTCGGGGGCGGACTGAGTCGTCACCTCCCAGAGAAACAGACAAAATAGCGCAACATTCAGTGAAACTTTCAGAAAAATGCATGACAGAATGTCAAACTGAGCTGAAATCAAATGGGTGCACAGGAACTGAATAAATAAATAGTAATAGCTGGACGTAACTGCAGTTGTATGTGTACAATCGTATTTTGTTTCTGTTGGGGGGGCAGGAGATCTCACCACCCTCCTGAGACAATGGCAGAGGAAACATTGCGTTCTGAAGCGTCTGATGGAAATCAATTAGCACACCTGAACTGTGGTGAGATCGTACTTCGGTTCTGCCACATGACAACGCGCCTGCTCACGGGCTCTGAACTTTTGGATCGAACCATGTATTTTACGTCTACTGGCAACATTGGCCTTAGATGCCTGAGATTGACGTGATTCAATCTGAGTAAATCAAAACATGATCCATCATTATCCTGGGTACTTCCTTGGCCTTGTCAAAGTTCACCACTCTAATGGCCTTTCCAAAACCACGCAATCTTTTTGGCTTGTTAAGATGGAAATTCATGTCTCTGTGAGGAGCTGTCTTTGCCTGAATGATAAGTGATACCAACACTGGCACGCACAGCATTTACAATTCAAGGAATTCATTCTGGAGACATGATAAAAACCCTCAGGCAATGGTTATCAAACTTTAAAGCTACCAATCGGTAGCTAAAAATGAGAAACCTCAGTCTAACAATGTCTTTGTGTGTGTTTGTGAAAACACAGAACTGATGTTTCTGTATGGAGGCTGTTGTTTCTCTTTACTCCCATCCCTGGCTCTCACCGCCTGTCCTGACCCAGGAAGCCATGGCCTAATTGGAGCATTTGAATGTGAGGCAGCCTCGTGTCTGGCACTGCCCGCGTCTGCAGCCATCTGTCTGAACAATGTAGCAGCATTTCATCACACACGCTCACACTCGTTCATTCAGCGAGGCAGATGAACAGTAATGCGTTCCCTGGATCTATTGCGGTCTTTCTTTAGCATATTTTACAGGCCACAGGATTATTGAGGATGGCTGCCTTCTATTGTGACTATGTGTGCTCGCCTGGCTCCAACCCGTCTGTCTTTCTCCTCGGGGTATAAATCTAACACATCTCTTGAGAATTCTGCATGGGGACTGGAGCAGTGGCCACATATATATTATCGCTTTGATTGGGTTCTGTCTGACCTATTTTCACACGTTCATGTGTTCCCCGAAAACCTGGTTGTGGAAATGTTGACTTCTGCTGTAAATTGCTTTTCCCAACTAATTACTCTTGTTGAAACCACACGTCTGTAATTGGACGCTGTGTAATCTGCCCTCTGCAGCTTGTTGTAGACGTCTTCCTCTACATTACATTTTCACTCTCCATATGTGGCATTATCTTTCTGAATGGCCTAACTTTCCTTAAATCGGTCCAATGAGATTGAGATCACATCCTCGAGCTTCAGTGCACCTGGTTGCCTTTAAAGTTTCACATTTGAATGCTGGGCAGGGAAAGTTCCATGAGAGAAACTGTAAAATATCTGCCTCCATCCTCGGGGTGGGAGTGCAGCACATTTGATCTCTGTAGGCTGCTCACAGTCCGCCTTCTCTTTGTCATCAAACTTTATGTCTTGCTGAAGTCATCTGTAGTCAGTCAGTTTATTTTGTAGAGGTTGGACTATTCCACGAACTGCAGTGAACATTAGATTATGTTCCGAAAGAACCTTCAAGAATGCGCAGGGAACTCTATGTCGTCACAACTGCATCAGACCAGTCTAATTTATCTCAAATGTTTACTTTAAGGGCTGTGCATGGTCAAGCACCTGCCTTCTTTGAAGATCTACTGCAGCTTTGTCTGATGAGTAGGTCTCTAAGGTCGTCTGACAAAGCCCCTCTTCCACCAATCACCAATGATTCATTCCTTCATTTCTAACAACCCCGTTCCCGGGCTGCCACTTGGAGGTCAGCTCAGTTCGATTAGTAAAAGTTTGTGTACAGGTCTTAAAGGTGCCATATTGAATAAATATAGATTCCCATTTCTGACTATAAAGGAGGTCTAAGTGCTACATAAATACTGTGAAAGTCTCCAAACGCTCAAGTCCAAGGAGACATGCACAAAGCCTGTATTCACAAACTGTGCCATTTGGACTTCAATCCCTCATCCGCATTCAGCATGGCCTATTATATGGAAGAAAACACTAAACAGTCTTGTATATACAGAAGTAGTAAGCAACAAGACCAAAGACAAGTGGGGCTTGTTTTGTGCGTGCTTCACTCAGAAGACAGTCAGCCAGTCAGAAGAGAGAATCCTTAATTCGATGCGCCTTAAAGACACAGACTCCAAAGAGCCCGTTCTTGGTAGAGCTTCGCAAAGAAGCTTTAGAGAGATGCAAAACCATACTGAAATAGATTTTTTTTGTGCCCCCGAGGTTGGAGAGAATGTAAATCTTGCACTTTGCAGAGTATCAAATTAAATATTCATGTACATAATTAATTTGCTGTTGGAGTTTAATGTCCCCCTGATGTATTAAACTGGAGCCATACTGGGGCAATCAATAATATTTCTAGTGAATGTGTTTGTAAACCATACGGGGGAATCCTCCCGGTAAGGTGTGGCTATGGATTTGTGTGTGCTTGTGTTTTTGGCAGTTCCAGGACACACTGAGCGATGAGCTGTTAGCCCCCTGCCGCTAACTGATGAAACATAAGGACATAACAAACAGTCGTTCTCAACCACTGTGTCTGTGTTTGTGTGGGTATGCACTTGTATACACGTGGGTGAGCATGTGTGAAGAATTAACACTTAACAGCATATGGTACATGGAAGTCTGGACGAGTTTCATGCTACAAAGTCATTAAAAGGGCACTGCACTGATTTGAAGTTCACTTTAAACCTCATGAGGAACACTGTTCATTCACAGGTTTTTACTGTCATGAGATTTAGACACGGTGCTTTAGTGTTTAGAGCACAGAGTAGTTATGGGTTCCCAAAGCCAGTACCATTTTGGATCTTGTTCCAAGTTGCAAGAAGTAATAACATTTTTGATTAAACCCTTAATCACTGCATAATGGTTTAATCGTAAATTACTGTAGCTTCTATTAATGTCAGACTCACGCTTGTCAGGGAATTGGACTCTAAATCACAATTAAAATTTAAAAAAAATGCTGTTATAAACACGATTAGAAGAAGCTATATTTATGAAAGTCAATTCATATGTTTTGTTACACAAACCAGAAAAACGGTTTTATTGTGCTGAGCAAATTAAACACCACAATTAATCTTCATTTGCCAGTAAAAACACCGCTAAAAGAAAGATTCAATAAGCGATTCAAATTTGATTTCTGTACAGTGAAAAACTACAACCTGTGGTGTTGTGTTGTGTTTTCATAAATACTGCAGTGTTCTCTTAGTTTGTGGATGATTAAGGCGCTCATATTGAGTGTGTTAGTGTTTCCAAGACCAAATGAGTGCTTTTAAATCTGTCTGTTTTTTGTGAGTCTGCGTGTCACTGCATGTGCCAGTGAGTTTGATTGAGGCAGCCAGCTATCGACAAACAGGACGAACCCAAACGAGTTGGACTAAAACACCCTCTTCTTCGACAATGCATGCCACACAAATAAAAGTCTTCAAAGCCCCAATTTAGTTCTGTAAAGTGACAATTTCCCTGTAGATCTTCCCCTTAAATTCAATTGATTTATTTTTTGGCAGGGTTTCTTTTCTTCAATTTAACACAGGTAGACGTCTACACTGAATATTTCAGGATCTGAATTTGAGGCTTTTTTTTTTTTATGTCAAGGATGTCCCTTGCCTTTGCTGTGTAAGGACTCATCCTTGACAACGTTTTCACAGCCAGCAGATGTGATTAATTTTGTTCTCTGTATTTGGTGAACTCTATAAAGACTTTTGACATCGAAGAGAACATCAGTCTCTTAATTTTCTTTTTCTTCCTTCTCAATCTTAGAGTGCTTTTAGAGCTCCAGGACGAGAGGTAGGCTCTCCAAACGTTACCAAAAGAAATCTAGCAGTGAAAAAAAAAGAAAAAAAGAAAGCTCTTTAGGTCTACAACTCAACAAGTCAATTCCCCATTGCTGGTACAGTGCTTCACTCTCCTTTTGGTCCTTGGAGTGTTATTACGCCAAATGAAAATTAATGTCCCGGCGCTTCACCTCGGAGCACACACGCATGCGACCGCACCATTGTCCCATTCATCGCATCCGCCTCCAGAATTCCCCCCAGCAGCCTCACAGAGCCTCACCCTCAATTTGATTCCTGATTCCCTCCCTTATAAGTTGTTTGTCTGCAGAAAGCAGCTGGTGATGCTCATTCCTAGCGCTCAATAGATTTACTTGACTCTCCCCTCATTCAATAAAAGTTACAATCATGCTCTCGTTTTTGTGTGTGTGTGTGTGTGTGCGACCTTGCGGACATCTCGAGATGAAGCAGGTGGAGGGAGGGACGGTTGGGATATGGAAAGGTGGGGAGAAGAGAGAAGAGGAGGAGGGGGGACAGTGAGTGTTTGTAAAGTGACTCAGTGGAGCGTTCAGGATTCGTGCTGAGAGAGGCCCTTTGATGGGCGACAGGCAGACGTAGTGTTCTGGCAGGCCACGGGAGGCTGGTGGTGTACAGGACTAATGCGGCAGACACAAAAAAAATCCTGCGATCAATCATGTTTAGCAGCCAACAACTGTGCTGGCAGAACACCCGGGCCGACTCAGGAGCCGGAGTGCTGAGGCAAAACAAGCCAGTTGAAAGTGCTGTGCCGGTGTCTTTTTCCCCCTCCTGGATGTTTGTATCTGACGGATTGTCTCGGTGCCCAGGTGTGTGCTTAAATGTGAAATCAGGTGCTTGAGCGTGCTCAGATGTGGGTGTATCAGATGTGTGTCTATTTTAATGTAAGAAAGTTCTCGGGACTGTATTTGCGGTGCATACATCCGAGTGTATATTTCTGTACAGTATGTATCTAGTGCACTAGGCACCAGCAGCATATGACTGGATTTGTGTGCAGATGATTGGCTTCAAGAGTCCACAGCCCTCCACACACACACACACACACACACACACACACACACACACACACACACACACACACACACACAGTAAGTAAGTTCAGAGGAGAAATGTCACTCGACGCATTTTCATGTGACTTTCAGCATTAGTTGAGCGTCTTGTCTCAGTGACTGCACTTTTCTCCCCTCTGGCAGAGCGTGTGGAGGTGGTGGTGGTGGTGGTGGTGGGGGTGGTGGTAGGAGGAGGGGGGGCTAAAATGATGGAAGGGCGAAAAGTGTGATTAGATTGGTGAGGATGTAGCTTTCTGAGGCGTTCGTGTTCTGGTGCCAGGATTTGACTCTGCTTTGATATCACAGTGCAGTTTCAGCTGTCAAAGCCCCGCCAACAGGGGGTAACAAAAAAAATACAAAATCATGGAGGAATTTTCCAAACGAGCACCAACGAGAATGTGCTTTTAAAATTTTTAACTATTACAGCAACGCCTAAAACAAAATGAGCAACTTTTTATTACATTTACAATCCCAGTACTGTAGGTCTAGGGAAGTCAGAAGTTGGTGCTGTTTTGATAGAGGCACATGATACGCTTTGTGTTAAATAAATGATCAAATAAAAAAAAAATAACTCAGTTATGAGGGATTCGCATTTTCGTGAAGGCAAGTTGCCAAAGTCATGAGCTGTGGCATTAGGAGTTCAAAGGTTTCCTCCTCATTAAATTACGAGAGTCGCCCGCAACGACCGTATATCTCCTATTTTGTTTATCTCCTCACAACTTCAGTCACATTCAGCAGTCACAAGATAAGTTCTGGCTGTCGGCATTTCAAAGTTAGACGCAGCTAACTTACAGACTTGAAAATGGGAAAAGGGTTTCTGTAAAAGATTGAAGGGCGATAAAGAGTCGGAATTTACAGCAAAGCACTTCAGAAAATTTCTTGTAATCTTCCTTTCCTAGACGAGGTAGCGTGGTGTTGCAAAGCTATTCCAGCCCACCTCTCCCCGGAGCTTCACGGGTGTCGACAGTGCATTCTTGCAAAAAATTCTTGAGGCGTGGTAGATGCTAATTGCCTCAAATGATTTGGCTTAGGTCTCTGTTTTGCGGAGAGCCTCGGTGGGTGTGCGCACTTCAGGACGACAGTCGGGGATGCTCATTCGTGGCGGCCTGCTCGGTGAAGTGTGCCTACATGACAGCCTCGCCTCTTAAGGTTGGGTTCACGTGCTTGGCGAGTCAAAGACGACTGCAGCTGCTGCACTTCTTTCTCAAGCCGGGTAGAGCTGGAAGCCTCACCTGCTGGTTACAGTGTGGCACCAAAGCTCCCACAACAACAACAACAACAGCCTGTAATGACAATAGAAAGAACAAAGCAGGAGAGAAGTAGCTCTCATCAACGCCGGCACTTTAGTTTCTGATAATTTGCCAATGACAATTGGACACACAGCAGGGGAAGTCAGTTATAAATCCACCTTCATTCCGCTCTTCTCTTTATGCCGTCATTCCTCCCCCTCTGTGAAATTTACATTCCCACCTTTCCTCTACCTCTGCTGCACCAATCCTTCCATTCACCTCTCAAAAAACTCTTGGGTGTATCGCACTCTCTTCACTCTGCCTCCATCTGCCTCCATCTGCCTCCATCTTTCCAGTGATTGTTCTCACCCCGATGTCTTCCTCGCACTGCCATGCTTTCTGTCGCATCACCAATCTCACAGTCCAATAGGTGGTGTCTGGCGCTGCTGCAGGCAGGTATGAAGGCAGGCAGCAGCTGGAGGAGGAACAGGAGGTGAACCGACTGCCTGCCAGGGCTTCAGCAGCCGGCCCGGCAGCCGCCCGCTCCACCCGTGTGATGAAGTTAGCCGGCCCGAAGACTCCAAATGAACTGATTATGTGGATTAATTAAGAGCACTTAGGAGCACACTGATAGGGTTGCATGTACAGGGCGGTAGGGGGGTCGGGACCATCTGGTATGATCGTGGTGTAATTCTGGTTTACCAGAAGACGTGATGAACACGTTTTTTGTCTGCTGTCTGTATGTAACTCAATGACTTTGAAGCATTTCTGTGTTGATCGTTATTATTGTGCTGCTTTTAATGACACAATTGCAGGTATCAGTGAAGGAATATGAACAGAAAGACTATGTTTTGATGAGAAAAGAGAAAAAAAGAAACCTTTCTACAAGAGGCAACAGGAGAGAAAAAGAACACCTGGGCTTGGATGGATGAAGACTATTTTAAGCAAACATACTATCCAATATTCGCTGGAAACTAGACAAGTATTGTTTGAAGATCCTTAAACTTAGGCTCAAAAATGCCAACAAACTTGAAATCCCGTGCCTTCAACAAAGCCAATGAGAAGCATGTCTTTAGCTTCATCTTTGAGATGAAGGCTGTTGTTTGCTCTTTATGTCCCTCTGGCATTAATAGGGAATTATGACCAGAAGCCAATAAAAACAAGGGAAATAGAATAAGATGATAGACACATAGACGATTTTTTTTTTTTTTTTTTATTGACTATTCGTAAATTAAAATTCATCCCTAAAAGAGAATACATAAGAATAAAGATACGCGGTGACTCTAGAGTTGTTGACACCGTTTTTTTCTCAAATGGAAAGACAGAGTTGTGTATGTGTTTCTGAGCACTGCGCCAACACAGCAACATTTTATGTGTTTGGAACATGCTGGAGGTGACTTTTCCTGCACACTGGGGACCTGCTGGCCTGGTAATCAAACACACATTTGCACTCTGCCCTAATCTTCCTCCTCCAAAATAAACCCCCAGTACGCCCACCTTTAGCTATAAATATTTAAAAGATACTTCATCAACCACAGTATTGGTTATGTTTTTAATGTTTGCAAAACAGATATGAGTGTTTCTTTTCTGTTTATGATTTAAATATCTATAACCTATCAATAACCTAAAAACAATTGGCTAGTTATAGTTAATCAACTGCAATCTCAAAATTCCTCTTGGCGGACGTCATTGGAAGAATTTTATTTTTTATTTGACCTTTATTTAACCAGGTAATATCAATTGAGAACCAATTCTCATTTACAATGATGACCTGTCAGCACAGTCCTGAGGTGCATGTTTTTGGATGATGGGAGGAAGCCGGAGAACCCGGAGAGAACCCACGCAAGCACAGGGAGAACATGCAAACTCCTCACAGAAAGGCCCAGGACCGGATTCGAACCCAGAACCTTTTTGCTGTGAGGCGACAGTGCTAACCACTGCACCACCGTGCCGCCCGAATGAAAACATCAGGATCAGAGTTGATTTACTGCTTGCTACTCCGATATTAAAGACATTGCAATGATTTGATTAATGTCAATATAAAAAGCAGCTGATCCCACAGTGTGTCATAAGTCTTCAGAAATGACGATCACAGCAACATTTTCCTTTTGCCAAACACCTCCAAATAAGGATTAGCTGGTGCTTAAACCTGAGAAATTCTTCGTATTTTTTTAACCATGACAAGTTATCGTGATAGAAATACAGATTCTGATGTTCATTTAGAGTGATGGAGGACTTTGTTTCTAAACCTTTACCTCTAACTTTGCACTGAATTTGGCTATATCTTATTCAGAAGAAGAAAATATGTGCACGTTAGCAGAAATAGTTGATCTGACAGTCAAAATATGAAACTGAGATTTAAATAGTAGATAAAAATAGAGCCCGACCGATATTTTAGCAGATGACGATACTGATATTAGAGTGTATTATATATATATAAACACATATGTTGGAAATGTTTCCTAAAATTCCGTTGTCAAACCTTTCTGATACTTGTGACAAAAGTATGTAATGGAGGCAGGATATTGTCCACACTGACATCAGTGCACTGAAACAGTAAACAGCATATGCATACAACATATACATTGATACCAATATATCTGTAATAGTTCATTATTGGCTGATTAAATCGGCCATATAAGATATCAGTCAGGACAAGGGTGGCTCAATAAGGTAAGATAAGATAAGATTCGCAGCACCTTAACATGCACGGAGCTGGAGGGAGGTATAACCTGAATGAAAAAAAAGCAAATTTCATTGCTTTATCAAAATCAGCACCCGAGTTGCGCATGCCTTTGTGAGCAGTGGTCTGGGTGCATCGGTGATGTTTAACACACCTGAAACTTGAACAGAGAGCACACATCAAAGTTTGTGATAAATTATTAGGGAACAGAAAGAAGTAGCAGAGGGCCAAATCCAGTAGGGGCAGTGTGGAGCTACGATTGTGTTGTTGTGGGTGAGAAATTAGTGCATTGTGCACTGTGTGGGTGCATTGTCATTTAAAGAATCAAAGTACCATCGCGCCACAGATCAGTTCATTTTCACTGAATGTTTTCCCTCAGTCGCCTGAGAACGTCACTCAGTGTTGACAGTCAGAACCTGGGGAACAAATTCATGGTGCACCACCCCGCACATGTCAAAGAAATCCCACCCGGTTTTGGACAGTGACATTCTGCCCCTTTGATACGTGAATATGAATCAAAACTCTTCTTCAGGCTTATTCCTCATTGCCGTAGGCTTCCTGAAGCATTTTACGTTTCTCCGTAATGCACAGTAAGTGTAATCACAGAAAGTAGAGGAACTTAAAGGATAAGAAATGAAAGCCATAAAACTCTCAGTTGGAGTGTAATCGCAGAGAGCAGTTGAACTGTTTGCTGAGGAGTAAAAAATTAAAGCAGTGAACGCTTTACAAATACAATGTCCAAAGCAATATGAGTGTGAGGGTTGGAAAGGAATCAGGGTCATTAAGATATGAAATGTCAGTAGACCTCTTATTTTATTAAGCGAACAAAATAATCAACTTTAGAGTCCATATTTTGCAATGAAAATCGGCTTTCTGGTGACTGAGCTTGTCCTCATGTCCAGACCTCAAAATTTTATGGCTGACTCACTTCAGGGCAGCGGAGGAAACAGTGGGAAAGCAATCCAATTGAGTAAACATGTTCCTTCTCTCTAGTTTTCTCTTATTGACTTAGGTAGTCCGGCAAATTAGAACCAATATAAATGTTCACCTCAGTATATTTTCCTTTCATGTGTTACTCTGCCTGAACTCAAGAAGTAAACAAACTTATAAAATTAAGATAAATGTGTGCCACGCCCACTGAATGATGCCGGAGCCAAGGTTTATTTACTGGCTGCAAAGCATTCAAAGCATTTAATTTCTGTTTCAACTTCCCCCAATGTGTGGTTCAATATATACAGGCTACCAAACATGCCAACAATGGGTTATGAAATATTCTCCTTGAAAACTAACTCTGAAAAATGGATAGGCTGGATGGTAAGACTGCACTGAACTTTTCCTCTGCACTAGACTTCTCCATCACCACTGACAACACTATAATGATTCCTGCCTCCTACTGACTTGTTTCTTAACAAAGAACTGACATACTTTGCCCACATTGCAGCCACAACCTGAGGATGGGTCTGTCTCTCTCTACCCGAAATCCATCAAGTCTGATCTCTCCTTGTCCAGGCTCTGCCCAGCTCTTTGCTCAAACTTCAATCACCCCTCACCCTGACCAATGCAACTGCAGCTGAAATATTGGTTTGAACCGAAACTCGTACGCGAGTTCCCCAACTCGTGCATGTCCTTCACTTCTTCCACCTTGAACCAGGCTAATAATCCGAGCTGCTGTGAGACTATCTGGTGATCACTTCTTTTGTCTACTACCATCTGTCTCTCTAGCATGATATGATCTTTCTCTTCTCTCAACACAGTAAAAAAAAACACTTATCATATAAAATACAAAATAAATATATAATCAGAAAGTACATTGTGTGTGTGCTGAGTTCCTGTGTATCAATAACTTTCAAAGGCTTGTGCAGGAGCAGATTCGTACCTCCTCTGAACATTAAGTATGAAAAATGAAATGCCTACAGTAAAGTGTAACTGTCAAATATCTAAAGTGACACAGCACACAATCTAGTTTATCTATCTCCCTGACTTCACACACCGTTATTCATCATCGTGTATGTGACATGCTGTCATTAGAATAGATGGCTTTGCCTACAGACAGGACATTTCTATGGTGGCTGTCAGCATGACAGCGTGAGACCACGGAGCGACTGTCTTTTCCCCACAAAGGGATGGCGTGCTGACACATTGAAAGCAGGTTCTTAATGTCATCTTCAGTGACATCTGCAAGAGCAAAGTGTCAGTGCAGCAGAAGGCACGTACCCATGCATGCATGTAGGCAGCGACAAAGAGGTGAAATGTGGATTTTACTTCTTTTGCGTGCCTACATGCTGTTGCACACATACTTCCTGTTTAGGCAGGCATAATCACAAAGCCTTCAAAAAGTGGCACCAATGGTGCCATTATTTTTTACGCGTTTTCAATCCCCTTGATCTGAAATTCATGTGCTTCTCAGTATGTTATTCAACCAAGGCATAACAAAGTTTGCATCAGATTTTTGTTTCTGACTGCTAAAACATACTACGTGTCACATTTCTTTTCCACTGCCGGCAGCATGACTTTCATCACATCACACTGCTCTGTTTTTCTTGACCTCCACAGACTGTCAACAAGGAGTCCATCTTCTAGGCATGAATTTTTGAGTTTTTATACACAGCCTTTTGCATGGGCCAAGCAGTTGCTTCTGCTGGTGGGTCCTGCTACGCCAATGCCAAGACTTTAGACTAATTTAGGATGTATCTTTCCTGATCCAAAAAATGACATTGGTCATGCATCATTCTGGGAAAAAAAAAGGTCTGATTTTGGTGTATTGGCTTAATTGTAGATCAAATGATGCACTGGGCATCAGTGCAAGACAAACAGCTTTAATGTCGATCAATAAACACATTTGGAAGATGTTATTTTCATATCAATCAGGCAGGCCAGTAGAGAACACAAGTAAAAAAGTGATTGAAACTTGACTTTTGAGCGAACAGCTTTCATTACATTTTTGCATCCAATATAAAACACATACATCAGACTGAAAAATACCAACAACTGAGATCCACAGGTTTTCTTTAGTCTTGTAGTTTGCTAGCTACAGAAGGGAATGACTGCTCTCTGTTTTCTTCCACATAAAAGGCTGAAGAGAGGGAAGACATGAGCATGAGTTTGTGACCTCACAAAATCAAAGCGACATCACAGACTCTCAAAGTCCAAACGGCATAGTTGCTAAATATGGGCTGTGTTTATTTCTTTGTGGACTTAGCGTTTTGACACTTTCACATTATTTATATATATCTGCTTGAAAATAAAACAAGAAATGGAAACCTGGATTAGTAAAATATGGGACCTTTAAAGTGGCTTAAGCTACTACTGCTGCAGTACGATCGACACCTTTCAAATATAGGCTTGAAGTCAAGTCAATCTGATCCATTGTACAGTCCGTGCTGACAATAAAAGACGCTTTGAACGCCCAGCCATCCACCCCAACCTCATCCCAAGGTATTGTACTGAATTAACCGTGTACAGTTATCATATTCACAGACACAAGAGGTCAGTTATCAGAAAATGATAAGGCCGTTTAAAGTATTAAAACAAACATGTTTTAATGTAGTGGTGAGCACTCACGCATACATACTCTACATTGTATGTTTGATAGGACCGAGACAAGCAAACCACAATCATGGAAAAAGAGTGTAGAAGCACACACCAACACACAATGAAAGCAAAAAGACATTTCACGTGTCAAGCAGTTCCCTTTATTTTAGCTAAAAAGCTAATTTGAACAACTCAGCACATTGGCTAGATGATCTGTCTGAATAAGTGACAGACCGCCAGGGACTCACAAGAAGACAATGCCTGTTCTGTCGTTGCAGAGGAAAATTAGCCATCGGATATATAATTAAGCCGGCAGCGGCTGTGAAGATATTCTCTCTTGACAAGCATTTCATGTCAAGCACTTCTTGAAAAATTCTTTCCCGCCCATCTATCCGCATTTTGTGAGTATCGATGCTGCCTTGGACCACCGCCATTAATCTGCAACTTTATTTCAAACTGTCATGATGGTGAGCTAAAAAGAAAAGGAGTTGCTGTTCTCAGTTGACTGCGTGACAGCTTAGTACAACGTCATGTTGCCTATCATCAAAAGCCGACTGTTATCTTGATGCTCATTACCAAGCTTGTAGTCTCCAATATTTTGACAAAAGGCTGCAACGATTTGTGCCGTCACACGCGCACAACACATAAATATTAATTACACAGCTTTGGGGATTGCTGTTTAGCATATGAAACAGTTTCTATGTAAGGGCAGTCAATTAGTAAGCGAGCTTCTTTTACCAGAAGCCCAGCCTTTGATTGCAATCATTCAGCACTTACTCTCCATTTCCTCAATTTGTCTGTGATCTCTGGCACTTAATTTATTTTATCAGAGCCAAGATTGAAGCTATTAGTCACCTATTCTCCAGAGCTGACGAAGTGAGAAAGTCTACGAGGTGAGAACGGAGCCAGACTGAAAGGAAAACTGAAACTTTTCTGAGCCAAAATGACAGGTGACCTTTTCTTTTTTTAGTTCAACGAGGATGATTTTTACAACCTTTGATTCAGCATGAGAAGGCAGTAAAGAGACAGCTTAGCCAATGTGTTAGGAGAGCTTTACACAGATGGCACTGAACTCTCGGCAGGAGACACCATCCAAAGCAGTTTATGGACATATATGGACTCATTGATGAAGCACTCCAAAGCCACTTTGGCCGTAGGATTTTCCAATTTATACCGGTCTCTTTTAAGTAAATCTGACAAAGATAAAAGCGTTACAGGAGCAAAAGAGTAAGGAATGGATTAAACTGCATTTGCTGGCACTAACATTAGCTATAAACGTTAGCATTACCACTTCGGCTGTTTAGCTGGACATACTACACTGTGTTTGTTCATCAGGTACATTCTCTTGTGGAGTTACAGGTTGTGTTCAACAAAACAAAAGCCCTACAGGTAACTATTGCACATTTACAGTGTATTATTTTTCCATTGTTTCAAATGTAAATAATTAGAATATGAGATCTAATTAACCTCAAATACTACGACACTTCAACGTCAATGATCATCTGTTGAGGATACTGATTCTTCTGCCTGGGACAAGCAGCTTCAACCACAGTGCAGCCAGTTTGACTGTTTTCAGACTATTAAACAGGCAGTTATCATTTTGCACCAAATATATGAGGTAGTCGGAGTCTAATACACCTTAGGTTCAACAGGCTGTCGTCAAAATATGACCAGCAACAGTAAGTTATGTTACAGTAAGTACCTTAGTAACATAAGTTATGCATGTCAAGAAACTTAGAGTGTGATGATAACAACCTATTCAATAGTTGGTTAACAGTCACATTGGGGCCGATTAAAAGGCTAGCCACACACAGCGCTGTCAACATTACCTTGCAGGCTACAGCTGATATAATCGGCTCATCACATTTTAGACAGCAACTAAAAATGAAGAGCTTGTTGTTGTTTACCTTTGTCTGAAATTACAGACGCATTATTTAAAAAAGTTACAAAGCCAGAAGATGCAGACAAACCACGACACAGTTTGCCTGAAATGTTCCAAACTAAAAGAGTAAACACGACTGAGTTTGAAAGGTTCTTAACGCATTTGTATAAACGCAGTTCCCCCTTTTTGCAGAGTTGCGGAAACCTGTTGGGGGTAAATGAGCAAAATGTAAAGAGGCAGTCAATCACGGGCATGCTGTTTGATTAGTCTGACACAATGGAAAAGCATTTATTTGTTCCGTGCCATATTGTAGCAGTCACTGGTGATAGCAGTGTTCTACAATGATGTGTGTATGCATGCAAATTACACAGTGTGAGTGACAGCATGGGAGTCCATAACAATATGTGAGTTTATAGCATGGCCAGTATAATGTGAGTAATGCAGGAGAAAAGCAGGTAATCATACTTCACCATATGGTTTAAACCTTCACAGCATGTATTAACACACTGTGAATGTAGCAATCAAAGTAGTGGTAGCAGTGAAAGTGGAGTAATTTTGTATGTCTGCAAAAGTGGGGGTTTAATTTTGGGAGTTAGCAGAGAGTGAGATTTAGCCAAGCATATTTTTCGACTGATTGGGGGGGCCATTAAGATTTATTTTCTTCATGTTTACATCAGCTGTTTTGGGTTGTTTTGTTTTTTTGCTGGGTTTTACTTGTGCATGTGCAAATATGTGCAGAGTATATCTATTTTCAGTCAGTGTTTCTAAGAATGCAATGCAAGAAAAAAAAGAAAAGAAAATCTGACACTGCTGAAGCCTTTTTTTTGAGGCAGCGATGAAACTGAGCGACAGCAGCAGACATACGACCATCAGGCAGAGATATAAACAGAGACAGTTCAAGTCGGTGGAGAGTGATGGTGTTTGTCAGTGTGAAAGTGTCAGATTCAACCCAATGTATTGCATAATTTAAATAAAGAAAACTTGAGGTTTTTTTTATGTGTTAAAAGTTTGGTCTTATTTTCCTAATTTTGACCATTGTTTTTATCTGTTAGGACAAAGTTTCTTACATCTGAGAACATGGCAACATTGCTGCCGCATAGTTTGACAAGGGCACAAAACACTAGTAATCAGATGATAACACGGGTTGTAAATTAGGTTTTTATGCAGTAGGACCAACTGTGGACATAAAACTGGTACACTATAGGTCAAAGTTGAACATGATATCAACTGTAATCTTAGTAGTTAAAGGAATGGTTTGACGTTTTAGGAGATACACCGATTTGTCATCAGCTTAGCTTTGCATAAAGACAAACTGAAACTGAATTTCTAATGTTTTCCACGTGATCACAGGAAATAACGTGGAGAAAATATGTGGAAAAGTTTTTACATGAATCTACATGGACTTTACACATTAAACAATGAAAATATTACAAAACCACATGCTTCGTATGTGCAAAATAAATGTTTCACATTTGTGTGTGATCGCAAGTTTTTGCACATGTGAAATTCATGTATTTTTTCTGTAAGGTTTCTGGCTGTACATTGATTTAACAAAATGATGTGTACTTCTCCTCAAGGAATGCAAATAACTGTATTTTACCCAGAAGTCAACCCATTGCTTTACCTTGTTGAGTATAATCTCATTACAGATAGGAGACAGACAAAAGTACTAAATAAAACCCATTCACTCTTCTGTGTAATGGCATAACAATTCTGCATTGTCCATAGCATGTACAGTACTTTTTGCTAATAATGCCACAACACAGCTGACTGATGATTAGCACGTGTCCAAAATGTGAATGTATTGCTGACTATATGCAGTACATGCTGCAGTGAGCAGTGGGTGCGTGAACAAGGTCGAGATTTTAGACACAGCTCTTGTGTTTTTGTCAGAAAACAATCCCAGGAAATCCAATAATCGAGGATAACAAAGCATTCTCCTTCTGTCATTTCTTTCTCGCCGTCTCGTCTCTGATAAGAGTCCTTCTGCAGATATTAAGATGACCTTCCGTGCTTCCTCCTCTGTCCGTTTCCTGCTCTCTCAAACTCCTCGTCACTCGCTTCAACCTGTCCGACCTGCTCTTTTGTCCCTCCGGTGTTTCATTTCCCACACTGCTCCTCTTCTAACAGCTCCCTCAGGGGAAAATTCAGATGTCAAAAACCTAAAAGTCTGACCACATTGTGTCATCACGGGAGGATTGCAAGAGCATTAAAACCCTTTAAGGCCTAGAGGCCCCCAATTGGGGGCCAGGGACTAAACTATTATTAAAATATGGACATATATACTGATATTTACACATCTGAACAAATCTCACAAGTGTTCCCTTTATTATTAAAAATATTTTGTTTATATAATTTTTTTATCGTGCTTGCAGAGATATACTCTTTTTGCAATTTTCAAGCAGGGGCCTAAAAAATAGGTGTGTTTTTAAAGGGTTAAAGATCTTATTTCTCTCCTTCTTTGCCCCCTCTGTGTGCAGGTGAGCGGGGTAAATTCGTCGACGAGCAGGAAACGTGAGCAGCGTGTGCTGTTCATGGTGGTGATTATGGTGATCTGCTACCTGTTGTGCTGGCTGCCGTACGGCATCATGGCCCTACTGGCCACCTTCGGGCAGCCGGGCCTGGTCACACCCGAGGCGAGCATCATCCCTTCGGTGCTGGCCAAGACAAGCACGGTCATCAACCCAGTCATCTATGTCTTCATGAATAAACAGGTGAGAAAGGGGGGGGGGGGGGGGGGACTTCAGCTGGGGTCAGTGCCTTTTATCTTTCGCTGTCACCGAGTGGCAGGCGAGGGTCATCTTGCCCACTGAAGCCAGTCGTCTCGATTGTTTTCAAGGTGGTTTGATATAATGGAAATGAGTCATTGTTTAATATTCCTGTCAGGTGTTTATCCAGCGCTCTCTTGACACTGAATAATCTAAATTATGTACTTGTGTGAACGATGAATAAGAAGGCGATTTTTCATGTTTGGATCCAGCTATTTTTTTTTTTTTACAGATTCAAGGAAAAAATGCTCACCTTTATCGCGACATCCTGCTTCTGTAAAAGAGTATGGATAAGAATCCCAGGGTCCGATAGAGAGAGCACAATAAATAGAGCGAGGAGTCACTGCCTTGATACTGCTGCTCCATTTTGTCATTTTGATGCATCTCAGGTCACGTTGAACAAATCTAATATACTTTGTTATCGAGTAACCCAAGCCTTTCATGTGATTCTAACTAATTCCTGGGATTTACTGACTGATTGTCAAACCAGGGAGGTATTAGCAATGTCACGAAGGAACCAATCGTCCAAGGTGTTGTTAATTAAACTCACAGGAGGCCTCAATTAACCTTGGCCCATTTTCACTTGAGACAATATAATGGATCACTTTTGGTGCTGCTATCTTTAACTGGGAACTCTTATTTTGCTGTTGTAAGAGGCCCGGGACTACTATCGTGTTTTATTTGCTCTTCTACTTTAATTAATTTCAAGTTGCCTGCGAGGAAATGATTTGCACCCAGCACAATGCAGCCCGCGTCATGTGCCTCTCTGAGCTCACAGCAGGCTCATGTTTATCGCTGCAACTGCCGAGCACTTTGTCCATTCCCGATATTTCAAGCTTATCATTCATAATATTAATTCTCAAAACTGAGCTTCAGATCCATCATTAATTATGTATTTCTGTCGAACGCCAAAAAAGAGAAGATCAACTTTTTGAAGAGTATTCTTGTTGACTTTGTGACAAAGTTAGAAAAGAAGACTGATGTGATCCCAAATCTATTAAATATGAGGTAACAGTCCGCTTAGCAACAAGCAAAAAACTCCAGGAATTCACAGCCCCAGCTGTTGTAGCTGTGTGCTGAGGTAAGCTAACCTGCTGCTGTCCTTCATAGACATTATCTCGTCTCAGCTCACCATCTGTAAAAAGCAAGTAAGTATATTTCCCAAAATGTCAAAACTATTTCTTAAAATAATCAATAAAATAATAAGGCTCAAGATGAAACAATCATATTAAAAAAACAAAAAAAGTCAAGTTGAATTTATGAAAAGTTTGACACTGAAAAGCTCAGCTCTTCAGCTTCAGTCAGTTTTGATGAGGTTTGGTCACATTTTATTGACAGTGACCGTGACAGTGACAGTGATTATTTTTTTCCATTGATTGATTGAATATTTGGTTTGTAAAAATTCAACGACTATTAAAAAAAATTGACAGTTTATTGGAGGTGCTTGACAGCTCAAGGCATTTTGTATTTGATGTTTAAACACTCAAGTTTTTTGTCTGACATTAAAGTTATAAATGGGACACTGACTTTGATCTGTACAGCGAGATTCTCAAAGATGTTGATGTGTTTCCTCATTTGGAGACACTTGGCGTCCATGTTTGTTGTAAACTGGAAATCCATCCTCAAGGACAACCTCATGTTAGTTTTTAAGATATTCAAAGGTTTCCCACATTGTTTTCAATCACTTTTTTGTGGGTAGAGATGGTGATATTATCAGTTTTGTTTGTCAGTCAAGGAGGAGAGTCACAATGTGGAGGCAAGAATTACCGTTGGTTGCATTTATTTTTTCAATACCATTATACTGCTGCAACCCCACACTGCAACTGTCAGCTATCAGTGATAGTGCAGAAATAATTAAGATCACCTTGTTTAAATGGAGTCACATCAACTTTAAACCAACTGGAGCGTAAAAAGAAAATCGTTACCGCCCTAACTTAAAATATGATTTTTTTTTTTTTTTTTTAATCTCAAACATCTATATTACTTCGGAGAAAGTTGGCTGAAAAATACGTTTTCAAGGTCTTTGAATTTGTGATCACATCTTTGTCAAAGTTCAGCACCGCAGTGGAAGACAACACATAACTATACATGCGTCACAAGTCAAAGGGAACAGACAAACTTTTTGAGCCGTCAGCAATGAAACTCGACAGCGCGGGCCCTCGATCGTGCTTTCATAGCTGGAGGGCCAGACAGACGGGAGACGGGAGACGGGATGAAAGGCAAAAGGCGGCCATGGTTGGGAAGTGAACTCCAACATCAGACATGAGTCATGCCTCGTGTCGTGTCTCCAGTGGCCAACATGTGGAGAACCGCCTCTCATCATAAACTAGCTGTACATTACTAAATTATTGATTATGGACGAAGGGACACAAAGTCTTTGTGTCCAAATAATGAATCACAGCAGACCTTAAAAGTAGTCACATTTAACATGCAGCTCTTGCTTGTTTGTGTTATTTAATTCAATCCACAGGAGGCCGCTGAAAACAAACATGTTTTTTTGAATCACTCAGCGGGAGCTTTTTTTATTTAGCAATTTCAGGTTGAGCCAAGATGGAGTTCAGAGCCCAGAACAACGCTTAAAATGGATTTGAGATTCCTCTTCCTGAAAATTGGATTAGGTTATGTCCAGCAAAGTTCTCTGGTTGAATTCAAATCAGATTTAATGACCCAGATTGTCCAACCAGTAGGAACACTGATGCAGTTTGGCCCCAGAAGAAGAGGATTAGAGGGCAGGTATTGTTTAATGGATCATTCCAGTTAGTTTGAGTTCGCTGTTTTCTATTATTATGATTGATGGCGTCCATGTCAAGCTTTGAACGCACGGGTTACTGGTAGTGCAGTCTGCGACAGTCCTAAAAGCGATTTAAACTAAATAGTTCACATTTGTTATTCATTTTGGTTAATTAAACTAACGTTCCTGTATCAGTTCTCATTCAAGACTTTATTAAAATTATTTATCAAGGGTGAATTAGCAACTAGGCAAAGTGGGGCTATGCACCCTTACTTGTAGATCTGAGTAGTCTCAAGTTGATTGAGAAATGAGTTCTGATTACTTTTGTTTTTATTAAAAAAAAATCCGAAAAGGTAAAAACTCATTCTTTTCTGCGACTGTCAACTTAGAAGTGTACACTGAGGCTAAAGCTGTGATTACGGGTCCTCATTCATTTGTTTAATGTTGGCATAAATCAAAAGGTTTGGGGGTCTGAAGACTCCAAGCATTTTGTTGGGCAGTTACTTTGTAATGATCTGTCACTTTGTTTGGTAACACTTCATGGACCATTGATATTAAACTGCAGCAATAAAGGCCTCAGGAGTTCATTTTGTGTTCCTGCTTTATATAGAGTTGCCTCCTGTTTAAATCTAGTTTTAAGGTCGTTATTATTCATTTGCTTTCATGGTGCATGGTCCTCAAATGGCCACTAATCACAAATGATGAACTAACGCAGAAACAGGGATCAATAGTGACCCACAACTATTTTGTCCTTATGGCCCTTTGCAGTCATACAACCTTCTTGTTTACACATTTTACTTAACTTTCAGTCTTTGTGTTACATTCAGGTTTGTTTTGTTTTGTTTTTGTACTGAAGCACTGAAACACCCATATCCACAAACTTTTATGATTATTAAATCACATACGAATTCACTAGAGTAGTTATTTTTTATAATGACTTCCCAACCTCTGAACATGAAGTCACTGAAGCCTTTTTGCTTGTGTCCAACTTGGATGGATGAAATACAGGACTTTCAAAAAGGAATGGAAATTTCAAGCAAAATACTATTTGAAAATCGCTCAGGAATGAATCAACTATTCAAAATCTCAGGAACCTGGTCACAACGTGTTATTTTTTACCTTGTGTTGTTTAATGGTGGCTTGCTTTCAGGTGCATTACCGCCACCTCCTGACAGGAGTACTGCATTACAACCAGGCGCCGGGAAAAGAAACGGGAAATAAGGAAGAACAATGGGCGCATATAATATACGATTTTTAAAATATATTTTAACGATTATTGGAATATTCAAAAATCATGGCCTATCCCTACTTTCACACAGGAGGTCGGTGTTTGAGCCCATGAGAAAGTTAAAGTCAACGTGGACTTCTTTTTAAGTGACGTAATGTAAAGTACGTGAAGTAACTTACTGCCTTAATAACATTTCTTACTCATTTGAACCGAAACCGCGATCTTTTTCTAACCCTAACCAGGTAGCTTAAACCTAGGACATCTTCTGCATTTCTCTGAGATACCAGCAGGTGGTAATAGCCTAGAATGAGACCAGGTTACCCTGTGGGTCCCCTCAAAATGTATTGTTTTTATTTACTGCAGGATTTCTCAAAATCCACTTCATGCACATGTCAAAAAACTAATTTGTACATAAGTGTACAAAGTACAAAGTGTAACTAACTCCAGAAAGAGACTTAAGTCATTGCATGAAGTATAAAGGCTTCCTAAATGAGACCTAAAAATGATAGACCTATAATAAAATGATTCTTAATGCAGGTAACTTTTGTCCTTGATTGACAAATGCTAACGTTACATTGACAGAGTAAATCCTTTATTGTTTAAGACGTTAACAGCTTTTACTTTAGGATTAATAGTTTGGATCTACAGTGCACCAACAGTTACTCTCAGTTTACTTTGTTCTCTATACTTCCTTATCAAGTTTCTCTCTAAAGTAAAGCTTTTAGTGCAGTACAACATATTTACACTCCAGATTTAAGATGTTTTGTTCCATTCTGAAATACAGTTCATCATGGTGAGAAAAAATAGCAGAAGATAACCAAGATTGTCCCACTGGGGCAGACTGATAAGACCTTTTCCTCAATGTAATCTTTATCATCTCATTCTGGTCTATTAAGTGAGGCACAAAATGCTGCGTAAGGTTTTAGAAAACACTCCCCACAGACTCCATTCGAAGGACTTCCTGTGCTGTATAGAGATTATATACTGTACCGTGCTGTATATTGCTGAGCAAAACCTTATCACCATTTTCAAAGCCACTGAAGTGTAATACTTTGAAGTTTAAACTTTCCTCGCAGAGTTCCTGTCAAGAGTTATTCTATTGTGCGGTTGGGAATTCACCGAAAACCCACACAGGTTCCAGATGTTGTTGTCATCTGGACACACTGCATGACTCTCCTGTCATCTCACACTGAAGCACCACAGCATGCTGACCTTCCAGGGACATCTGCGTCCGCACGTCATCGACCTCATGGCAGCCTGAGAGAGCAAAAGTGGGAGAGAGGGACACCAAATGTCCTGTATGTCATTTTCAGTCTTCAATTCCTCCCAGCCCGTTACTATGGAAACTGTGAGTTGAGGCGAGTTGAAGACTAAAAATGCTGTACAGATACAAGTAGCAGCTGGTGTGTGCTTATCCCATCAACGATCTGCAGCGCACACCACCAACAGGCCTGCGGTGGATGTAAAAAAAAAAAGAGAAACAGTAATTATGGGTAAGTTTACACTGACTCGTCTTTTTCTTTTTTTTTTCTTTTTTTTATATCATATGAACATATTGTGGTTTCTCCTGTATGTCTGCTGTCAGTGCACAAGAGCTTGCCTGTGATAGCTAAGTGTAAACTCAAAGGGCAAACAGGGGACAGATAAAATGTTTTTTTCTTTGCCCCATAAACTGCGAGTCCATTTGCAGCTTTTCCGATGATTACTACAACTACAGCCCACTAATTCTTAGTCCCACACAAACATCCCCGGGTTAAAGGAATAAACAGACCTACACTTTAGAGTTGATGACAGACCTACACTTTAGATTCCATTTCAAGCTAATGGAGAGGAGTTTGCATGCTTTATAAAAAGAAAAAAAACATAACACACATAAACCATGAAGAAAATAATGTACCGGTAAATGAAAAAGGACATAAACATTAAAATCATAGTTTGACATTTTTGGAAATAGGCTTAGTCCACTTTTTATTTTAGTTAAATGGCAAAATCGTATATAAATAAATACATACATATAAATAAATAAATGTAACTGTTTTCCCTCCGATTGTCTTGGGGGGTCGGGCTGCCCAGCCAACAAGGCCTCCCACCACCCCTGAACAAAACAAAATACAAACGTACTCCTAGAACTGCAGTTACATCCAGTAATTACAATTTATTTCCTTATTTCCTTTGCACCCGTTTCATTTCAGCTCAGTGTGAGAGTCACTGGTGCAGTTTTCTATTCCTGAAAGTCGCGCTAATTCGTCTGTTTCTCTGCTCTGCTGTGTATATTTCATGAAGGCCTCACTGACATGCAGCGCAACAGAGCAGAAGGTGGACACAGGTGAACGTTATTTGAGTTGATGACAGCTACACTCGGCATACAGTTAAGCAATCAATAGACAAACCTCGACATCAAACTGTGGAAAACCAGACCAGAATATCAGCATTTTTTAAATATATCCCAGCTGTTATCTACTGAAAGTAGTAAGGATGTTAGTGTTTGCTAACTAGCGGTCAAAGCAAGAGCTGCACCCTCCCGACAAGCAGCGTCGCAGCCCCCCAAATATGTATATATACACACACACACACACACACACACACACACACACACACACACACACACACACACACACACACACCACTATTCTACTACAAACTATACAAATTAAATGTGCACTAGAGGCCGGCCGATATATGAGCCGGCCAACTTAATAATCAAATATTGGTCTATCACAGCTATATCAGTATCTGTTTATATATCTTGGCTTATATGCGCCGGTATGAAAATGTGTTTTTAGTAACATTATACTGAAAAAGATGCTTGGGTTAATTGTAACTGTGTACTATCCTGCCTCCATTATATATCTTTGTCTCAAGTGTAAATTAGTGTTTGATAACCACATTCCAGGGATCATTTAAAAAAATGTTTTTATAAAGAAAGGTGTTTATATATACACTGTATATGGAGTATAATATATTATTCAGGCTCTTCTGTGAATTGCCTCTCAGAGGATGAGTCTCCCTTCCAGCAACAGAGGGGAGTCATAATAAATTGTTATTGCAGTGGCCCTGAATGACTTCCTGTAGCTGTCCCTATTACAACAGAGCTGAAGGAGCCTCCACCTGAAATCACTGCTGTGTGAGCAGTAGGTCGTGCAGGGTATGTGACGTGTTGTCCATTATGTTGAGCACTTTGTGCAACATCCTCCTCTCAGTAGCCAAATCTATGCGCTACAGAGCTGCAGTCCACCAGCACAGAGACAGAAATACAGAAAATAGCTAACCACAGGTAGCATCAGCCACCTATAAAGTTCACTAATTTGCATGTCAATTCAAAGTCTAAGCCTTAAAACATCGATTTGTGGTTTAACAATGAGGTTTTTTTCTGATAAGCTCAGCTAACTGGTTGAAGCTCCATATGTAGTGGACACATGACAGTGGTACCAGTCTTTTTATCTAACTTCCTGCACACAAAAAAAAAAAAAAAGTCAAACCACAATTTAACTCATTATTATACCACAAGTAGTTTAACTGTTTCATTAGCAGGAAAAAACAAACGGCCACACTCTGGATTCTCTCTCACTTCTCTTGATGAGCATGTTTGATTGATTATTCTCAAACATATCGATAAACATTTACTCTGTGGGGCGATGCGGTGGTTGCAGTAAGGATTCTGTGTGTTGGATTGGCACAGTATATATAATTTACTTTGCCTGGTCTCTTTACACTAGCAAACTCTCTCTCATCAGTGCTTGCTGCCAATTTCCTTTTAAATTTTAATTTACTGTCTGTGCGCAGAGGAAAGTCACAGCAGATGACCTCCACTGAAACAAAAGAAATGATTAAAACAGAAATTGGCAGCATCTGTTCGAGAACAGTGGACACTGCTCTGAGCTGCAATCCTGGTTTGAGCCGGTGTGAGGGAATATCACTGTGTTTGACTCTGGCACACCAGAGGACAGACAGGACGATGACTATGAAACTACCGTCAAGATTTATTACAGAATTTGATTTGCAGTGTGACAATATTACTTCTTGATGTCCTGATGACAAGATTAGAGAGTAAACAGATTTCAAAATAAGATGAAGTCTTACAGGTCGTGAAGCGGGTTTATTCAACAGGAAGTCCGATTTCTTTCACCGTTACTCTTTTGAGAGAGATCACCATTCTTTCACTAACAACAGTTATGTTTATTTTCATGCTAAACTCATGGTAGCGATGTTGGACTACAATAACTAAACTAGTTTTCAGAACTTCAATCTCAGTTTGACCTAAATGTTTTTGTGACACAATTTTAGGAGCTTTTATACAATTTGATCATATTTTTAATTGGAACATTTAACTAAAACCATACTTTAATTGACCCCTTTGGCATCACATGTATCATTGTGTGTCCACTATTGTCTTTCATGTCCTATTTATTGGCATTTTTACACAAACAGCGACTTAGAATAAGTAGACTCCCAGACTCTTATTTAATCCAATAATGACTCACTTTAAAGATCTGAACCCTGTCACTGCAGATGGAGGCTAAGCAGCGATATTACGTCAAATGTAACAAGCCACACTGCTGGATGCTCCTTTCAAAATGTATACTTCATTCCCTGAGGAATGTTTCAAGCCCAAACAGGCATTTAATCAGCTACAGAGGCATTAAAACAAACATCGAGACACATTTTGTCTTGAAATTTTGCAAACAGGCAGTGATGATGATTCAGATGTGCTGAAATGTTCAAGGCGCACCACCGATCTGTTAAAAAGTATGACGCCATGGCTCTTCCTGTCAAAGAAAGTCGAATTTGCAGGAAATCTTAAAATGTGAGACTTGTTACAGCCACGTGCTTCAGTAGGAGAAAATGATTGATTTACAATCTAAACATAGTGCAGCCTGCACTGAATTGAGAGTGTGGCAGGAAATCCCAGAGGAAGCCAAGTGATTGTCATTCTATTCACACCTTCCTGTGTGACAATCATTATTTTTCCAGCTAGTGATCGCAGATCTATTAATTTTTGCTCCATCACATTCTATGCTCGGCATAAAACTTCACAACACTGGGGAGTTTATTGGATCTAATTAACTCACGCAATTGTCAGATGAAGTAGTGGGTTTATTTGGTGATGCCTATAAAAGGAATTTAATGCTCTCTGCCCTTGCCTCACTATTTAGATCCCTTAAACTGCATTAAGTATAATGTAGAAGTGACTGAGCATCTGCAGCTCAACTCTTGTCAGACTGTGGTGTCAAAAAGAAGACAATTAAAGAAGTAGAGTCTATTCATTTTCCATCTAGCTTTGCGGTCCCAATATACAGTATACACTCATTTAATATGAATGCCCCTATATTTTTGGATTATGTTTAGTATAAACAAACAAAACTGATATCTCTTGCTTATGGAATTAAAACATCAATCAGTGGTCTGCAGTGTTTTCACATCACCAAGTATTATCATCTCAGCTCGCTTGGAGCATCAAAAATAGTTCCAGGGCAGGTACCACTTACTTTCCTCAACTTTTGGCCAATGGAAAAACAAAATAGCGAGTTGCATCGAGCCTAGTCGGTACCAGTGGTGGAAAAGGGGCTTAACTCTGCCACATTCCTACTTTTGACTTTCTCTCCTAACTCCAGGAATTAAATGGCATATTTTTAGAATTGTTTTGGGCTCAGTTAGAATTTTAAACACTCTGAGCAAAGAGAAAGTGTATTGAAAAACACCTGCACCCACGTTGTAACTATTTCTAGAATCAAATGATTTAGTACATGTTTGAGCCATTTTGTCTCGACAGCTTGAATTTAATTATGACCAGAGTGAAATCATTAGTTGACAGCTTAAATCTGTAGTTCATCCACCTTTTACACTCAGAAAAACACATCAAATACAACTTAGAGAGGAATCAAACGGCGCTATAAGCACATTATTTACATGAACTTTGACTTGACTGATTGAATTTGACATCAATGTTCCACATTTGAATATCTCATGGCAGAATTGTGGAACACGTTTCTATAATTATCTAAAATATTATAATTAAAAAGACAATCAAGATCAGAAAAGCATATGGAGATGACTACGTCTCAGTCTAATAAGTAAATGTTCACAAAATATAGAATTTAAGTAATTTCATCATCATTAATACATCAGTAATGAGAGTACAAACAATACTCCACTATGGCAGAAGCTTGTTAGATAGCCAAGCTGCCGCCAGTGATAGCCTGCAAGCACTTGGTCGCCATCTACTGGACAGCACTTGCATTTGTGGATTTGCATGATGTACACAGTAGGGGTGGGGGTTTCAAGCAAAAATACTTTTCGAAAATCGCTTTGAACGAATTGACTATTAATCAACTTTTAGCAGCATCGTGTTCTTTTCCTTGTGTTCTTTAATGGCGCTTGGCCAACAGCATTTGGGTGTATTACTGCCACCTTCTGACAAGTGTAACACATTACATCCAGGCGGCAGTAAAAATCAGGGCAATGAAGGAAGAATGCATGTACTAATAGGTTTTTTTATATATTTTAACGACTATCAGATATTCAAATATCATAACCATTCTTAATTAACAGCTCGGTTCACCAGTCTCAAAATGATCCATGAAAAATACATAAAGATGCACATATATTTCCATTTAAAAATGCTACAAACAGATGATCATACAACTTGTGGCACAGATAGAGATTTAAAGATACAAATCACTGCATTTATCAGAGCATTGTTTTTGAAAGTTATGTAACTTGACACCTGTGAAAACTAATGAGACTGTTCTAATCCCATATTTTTTGCAAAGCCAACGTGTGTAAACTGCTAATGATTGTCTGTTTGAAAAACGCTCGATCCAAGCCAGCATGTCAGGCTTTGAAAAATAGATGAATTCCTTATTGTCTGATGCCTGACATGTAACCCTCCAGTTGTCATCCTCTACCCGTGGCGCATCAGCCCAGATCATTGAAAGCATCATCCAAACTTGATGTGACCAGTCTGAGATGACCCTTACTGAGTCATCTACAAGCCTCTCACTCCGCAATACTCTGTCAGCGCATCTCATTCCTTCCATCTCCCTGTCATGCTTTATCTATTTATCTGTCACTGCCTTCACCTTTGTCTTGACCTTAGCCTTGATGCCTCTGTGTCTTAACTAACTTCATCCTCCACCATTTGTCTCCATCTCTCTCTCTTCAATCTTTTCAGCGTGGTGTTTGGACAGCTAAGGGAAGCGGGGGTTGTGTTCATCATCTCGTTTCTTTACATCTCCTCTCCAGTCTTCACTCATAGGCGACCTATAGGTTATGAACGGACTGACAATGCGTATGATCGTGTTGCTTGCAGATACAAAACCTGTGGAAGTTTTGGCTATGTCCTGGGGCGTTTCTCCCTTTCTCGCCCTCTGCCTCTCTTCGTACCCTGCGGGCATTTCGACAGTCAGCGATGGAGAGAAAAAGTTCATTGTCAAGTCAAATGACAAAATATTTTCACGAGATGAGTTTGAAATGCGGTAAAAAAATCTGTTTGAGGTACGTTTCAAACCCAAAAGTAAAGTCGTAAAAAGGTAACGCTTTACAACTTTTGCAGCCTGTCCGTGGCTCTCAATCCTAAACTAACAGTTTCTTACTGAATATGCAATTCGTTGAACACCAGGTATATACTTTTATTTTGAAAAACAATATATCCCAAAACAACTGGCTGCTGTAAGTTAGCAAATATTAGACAAATAGAAGTAAACTGTGTAGTTTGGAGTACTTGCAAGTGTTCCCGTTAACAGGGCGGGGTTTGAGGAATCAACTCAAAATAAAAGAAAAATGCCTCCAGTGCAACAGTTACACATCAGTTATGTTTCCTTTAATTAGTATTTGGAAAACAATGGCGATCTAGAGCAAAGACGAAGAAGCTATTAGGCTTTAGTTACACAAACAATACTTGTTTGGAACTTTTTTTCGTCTTTTATTGGCTTATTTGACAAAAGAAAAATATTAAATAAATTATCACCAATCTTCACCTTTAAAAACGGTAAAGATAGAAGCTGCTGTATCCTGAATGTCATCTTTCAACTTGCCACTGCTTTAATCCCATTTTACATCACATGATATGTTACTTTTGTAAACTTAATAAATTATTTTGATCTACAGTATCATCCATTTTTGCCTTTCTCAATATTTGTCAATATAAAGAGCATGATCTGTTGAAATGCTTATATAATCTGTGCATTCAACCTGTGTGGTATCTGCGATCTAAACAGATGCTGTGAAAAGAGTTTCATCATTATGTTGCTCTCATGAGAAAATGTAGTAGACTATAAGTATACATAGAACTCAGAAAGTATACTAAGTATACTACGTTTACTCAAGAGTGGCATCTTCAGAGTCCACATTACCAGCAACTCAGGAAGAGGACCTGAAAATGGTTTAAATTTTGGTTCAGTGCCCGTCTCTGCGATGAAAATGTGTCTCGGATTGTGGATGGAAATGCCTGGAATTTAAAGTATAGCCAAATACCCTGAATGCATTGTTAAGCTTTCAACCTGCTGCTGGGGTCCTCAATTATTCAGAATCTTCCAATCTGTCCATCAGCAAGAGATAACCCAGATTGGAGCTGGGTAACACAGAGGCTCTGTTTGTGTAGAGGGCTGGTGTAAAACAGGGAAATCTGCATGAAATCATAATCCTGAGACTTCTAGATCTGTTCACTATTTATGACACTGACAGGGAGTATATACATTTCAATGCCTTTCCTCTGCACCTTGGAGACAGCCTGTCCTTTCTTTCCATAAAATATTTTGATGTGTTCTGATTCTCACTGCTGGTTTGAATACAGTATGTGTAGAGGTGTATACCTGCAAGGGTCCATGTGGAATCACTGAAACAATGTTATCAGTTAGAGGAAATGTGTTTGAGGTAATAGCTCTTGCACTTTGACAACTTAAAGTTTGCACAGCAGAACTTCAAAATAAAAGCCTTTATTTTTATTTGTTGATCATGAAAATAATAATTAATAAGTTGTTCTTGAATACTGAATACTGGATACCTGAATTTAGGATTATACGGTGAAAAATAATGATATTTACTGGAGAACATACTAGGAGATACTTGATTATCCTATACATAGTGTCATTAGTAGAAGATTAGTTCAGAATTACCTGTGAAAGGTAATAAACCCATGTCTTCCATGACTTATGAAGTTCCTGACTTGTTCCTCAGTAACTACTCACATTTTTGCGGACCGTATGGGGAGGTGGTTAATTGTCGGTCTGTGATGATTTGCCAGTCAGAAATCTCTTGCATTTAAGTCAGAACACAAACAAGCCCATCCACAACCACGACCACCGCTGTCTTACCTCCCACCCGACTACATAGAGGGTGCAACGTCTACGGCTGCATAATGTGAATTGTTCAATATGGATGCAATTCATAAAGGGGTATTGCGTTTCTGTAACAAGCACAATGGCCTTCACCACCCTTCGCTGCATTAACAAGGCTCTAAGCACCTACATTGTCATCCATTGAAGTCAGAGCAAGTACCAGGGAATTGATAGGTAGGCATTGACAACAGCTGGAACACAAAGACACAGAGTAATGATGGTTTTGACCCCCAACTTTTAAAAGAATGTCTTTAACATGGGATTCCTCCAGCTTGCCACATTTCTCTCACAGAAGCACGCCTGACTGGCCACATATGAGCAAGTCTGAGGAAGTATTACGTATAAGTAATAGTACGTATGCTACAGATAATCACAGGTAAGTATATTTGGCGACTCATTTTAGCCCTGTAAATGTGAAGGTTTGTAAATTGTAGCTGCAGGAAAAAATTTGGTTGAAGCTCTTCTCCTGTAAACTGCAGAAGTCTCTGCATGCACATTGGTAACCCGCCACGCCACCCACCACAAGAAGTAAATTCTCAACCTGCGGGGAAACACTGAAGTAATTGTCAGCATGTCAGCAGGAGAACAATCCACTAGGAAGTTTCTAGGTGCTATTTGCCGCTATTTATAAGCACACGTTAAGCAAAATAATGCATCCAATTAAAAAAGCAGTGATGGCTCGTACTAATGATTGAGAATATTTTTCGTTGATTATTGAAGTCAGAAACAAATTATTTGTGACCCTTGGTCTATTGTTCCAAGCAACACAATAACCCTAATGACCCTAATGTAGGTTTGAGGGATGCGGGGTACAGAGGAGGGCAAGGAGAGCAAAGAGGGGTCTGCTCAGTCATAATTAAGTGCAATTTGCCTGAAGGTTAATAACACAGAGAAAAAAGATGGGAAATTTATAGGCGACGTCTTAAATGCAGAAGCAACAACTTTGCTCAAAAATTAAAATTAAGGTAATATCAGCTATAAGTGTAACCTGTATATTTGTCTTAAAACATATAATATCACTCTTCTTGGCTGATCCGTAACTACATCCATTGTGGTCACAGTACATTTTTTAATTACGTGCTTGTGTTGTATGCTTGCCCCAGTTTTACAGATGTTTCCAAGCCCTGCTGCACTGTGAAACTCCTCAACGAGGCTCCAGCATAAGGAGCTCCTCCAAGGTGGCTACCAAGGCCATGAGGGGCGCCGCAGTCACCGGTCCCCGCCGCAGCAATGATTTCCTATTTATGGTAGCCTCGCTGGGTCAACCGGCCGCCACAGTGCCCCAACTGAACCCCTCCTGTGAACCCACCATTGATGTCACCAAACCCCCATCTTCGGACAACAAACCCGTGATAGTATCACTGGTGGCCCACTTTGACGGCTGATGATTGGCTAAAACCATGCAATCCCAAAGCCCCCAGCCAGGAAGTCATTAATAATGAGAGAGGTGGTGTAACTGAGGCTTAGAGAGCAGCAGCCCGCCAGTCCGAGTGGATTTAACGCCGCTCTTGCATCAGCTCTGCCCCGTGCTAGTATAGATGGTGGACCCGTACCAGAGGGAACCCTCGGACTGCCTCTGGACAATATGAGCAAAAATTAGAGGCAGTGAACCTGCACGAGCTGGGAGACTGCATTTCTCTGTAGAGAAAAAAGTATACACCTGCCACGCTACGATTGAGCATTTAATGCATTTTCTTGTCACGATTTCTGCAGAAAGCCCGGTTATTGTAAAAAAAGAGGACTTGTAGGGATCATTTTTTTGTGCAAAATGTATAGGTTTGCTAAGGTATTTATTCTCTTTAAATCTCATAACAGAAATGTGTTCGGAGTGCACGGAGAGGGATGAGATGTATTTTTGTATTGATTTGTTACTGATGGTGGTAACAGCGTGAGCACACAAATCATTACCCCGAACATTTTTGAAGTCTGAGATGAGATAAAAAAATAAAAAAAACGAGAAACGAGAGCAGGAAGCGAAATGAGGCTGCACTTGTAATAACTTTAAAGTTTCAGTCTTTGTAGCTGTTATTCCCTGTACATATTTTTAATAAGTGGGTTGTAGCATTGCTAGCATGCTAGCGGCAATCAAGTTTTTGCTTTAGGAGTAGTGACTTTAATGTCGGAAATAAGTGCATGTTGGAAAGTCACGGTATAGTTGCTTCAATAGCAACTGTGCATGTGTACCGTTGCAGTTTAATGCAAATGAGTTTGGAAAAATGCAATATCTGGTGATGTTAGCACTTAGCAGTAGAGGTACTTGGCAGGAAAAAATCATGAAAATAAATACCTGTTATTTTGTACAAACTTTTTTATGCTTTTTTTCTTTTTGAATTTGATACTTTAATATGTATGTACATACCTGAAGTGCAAGAAGTCCCAAGTTATTTAAAAAGGATGGCGGTTACAGCCCCTAAAATGTCATCTTTGAAGATCAATGAGTCTAATAGTTTAATGTCTTGTTCATGGGCATGTTGTCAGCAAAGCATGGGCAGGTATACTACTCATAATTTACAAAATATGAAGATATTTGTTTCCTCAAGAGTCAGTCTACAATGTTTTACAGTCTTTGAATAATTGACATTGTCTCAGAGAATTTCAACGTACTGATAACCAAAAGAAAATTCCTCCAATGTCTCCCAAAACAGAACAAAGGACTTTACCTGAGGCACCAAATATCTGTTAGATGGAATAACTTTGATATGTATATATTGTTTGCCATGTGCTTGTCAGCATCTTGTTAAATGTTTTGATAACTGATTTGACACTCGTTCCCTTCTTGCTACTCCAAGATAACAGTGGAGTTTCTACGAAGCAGTGCGTCAATGCTGTGTTGTCAGTGGATGTCTGAGCCGTAAGTGGTGTGGTACTTTTTGCTACTGCATACGACATACAGTGTGCACTATGTTTTTGTATTTCACTTTGAGCACACAAAAACTGTTCTCTATGTGCTGTCACGATCTTGTATACTACTAATGTACATGAGTTGATACCAAAGCAAAAAACATTTTAATATTTTTAGAAGGGAGCTGTTCAATAAATGTTTTTATCTGAAACAACATGCAGTACTTTGATTTTACTGAAAGCTTGTTTGAAATATGTGTGCTAAGGTGTACATTGGGCAGTAGTAAGAACAGTACTCTGTAAATAAAGAGTTTGGGGACTGGTGGCATTTTTTGTTGTTGTTTTTGTGTTATTTTTTTTAAAGCTTTCCAAACTAAAAATAGAAAAGGAAAAGTTGAGGGATTAAATAAATTGTGTGTTTGTTTTCTCTAAGCTTATCATTCATGTCAGGCTAAGTAGCTCATTCAATGTAGTTATAACCTACATCCAAGGCCAAGGAGCTTTTCATGCTTAATTTGTGTTATAGGCCATTGTGTGGTATTACCCCACTGGAAGCTGGTCCTGGATGCAACTATAACAACCCCACACAATATCCAAGATGGTGGTACATTTGTCTTCGTATGCGTATAGTTCACAATAGGCATGGAGAAGAAAAACAGATTTGATATAAAGGGTGACCTGGGGTCAACTATTTACAAACTGCAACTGTTAATGTAATGTAATAAACATTGATTATCAATGGGAAGATTTCTTCCTAAGGGAGTTTTTTTTCTCTCCACTGTCGCCAACTGCTTGCTGAAGAAGAAATTGTTGAATTTTGCTCTATAATATTGTAAGATCTTGACCTTACAACATAACAGAGACTTTTCTATGTTAAGTGCTCTGAGATGACAGCTATAGCAATACAATTAAAATAAATTTGAATATTACATTTAATGCTATGTCCAAACAGGTCACAAGATCTTTTTTTTCTTTACTGGAGACCCTCTACTGGAAGAACCTCCAAAGCACTTTTTCCATCCAACATAAATTCACATACAAATTTAAAGTAGGATGATTAATTCCTGTCAAATAAAGATGTTCCAAAGTCCAAAGTCAAGAGAACTTGATTTATCTTTCTCAATACATTCAATACATTAAGTAATAAAATCAAAATTGTCATCTGGATTCAGCCAGAGTGAGAGAAAGTTTACATATTAACACAGACGAAAGCAAACGGGCACGAATACTGTTTGGTGTTTCTAACCACTCAATAATTCCTCTGGGACAGCTGGAGATGAAGTGACTAAAGGGCAAGTGAGAAAAAGCAGTTATTGAATCTTGTATGATGGACATCATGGGATGTATTTAGATTTAAATTATTATATTCAGTAAATAAACTTGATGTTGGATGAGTACACACCAGTGAGCCACAACATTCAAACCACTGACAGGTGAAGTGAAAATAATTGATTATCTAGTTACAATGGCTCCTGTAGAGGGGTGGGATATATCAGACAGCAAGTGAACAGTCAGCTCTTGAAGTTGATGGGTTGGAAGCAGCAAAAATTGGCAAGCATAGGAATCTGAGTGACTTTGACAAGCGCCAAATTGTGATGGCAAAAGGACTGGATCAGAGCATCTCCAAAACAGCAGGGCTTGTGGCCTGTTCCAAGTACGCAGTAGTTAGTGCCTTGTAAAGGTATCTGCGGAAGGTCAATCCTATGAACAGGATCATGGGTGCTTGGCTGATTGATGCTCATGTGGAGCGAGGGCCGGCCCATGTTGATCGATCCTACATAAGAGCTACAACTACTAAACTGGTGAAAACCTTAATACTGACTATGAAATAAAAGCTTTCAGAGCACATAGTAAAGGTTTTCCCTGCCATTATAACACTAAGGTGCAAGATCCAATTATTCTGCATTTGTAAGTAAATATTGTACTGCTAATAGTCTAAAATTATGTTAGAATTCATAGTTTTTGGTCAAATAATAGGCCCACTACCCCCCACTAATACCACATTACCTAGCCCTCTTGAGACCTGAAGACAACTCTGCATAGTACAACGCAAAGCAAATGTAACGGAAATGGGAATGTCAGAACAGGACCATGGAGATATGACAGAAGGTGGCCCGATCTGATGAATCACATGTTCTTTCACATCATGATGGAAACCTTCAGTGCCAGCATTCATGTGGACGATACTTTGACACGTACCACCTACCAAAACATGGTTGCAGACCACGTACACCCTTTCACGGCAAGGGTAATTCCCTGATGGCAGTGGCCTTGTTCAGCGTGGATCATGCGCCCGGCCACGCTGCTGAAATTGGTCCAGATTATGATTACATAACTGCCAATACAGTAGGGTAATCAAATATTATTGAAACAGTCATGGCATCACGTTAATAACTTTAACACTGAACTGGGATTTTGGTCAGCTGCGGAGTCAGTGTGACTGGCCCCAATATAAAATTACTTAAAGGACTATCATCATTATTACATCTGTTAAATAACTGTTATATTATAACGCTGTTATATACTGAGCGGTAGACATTATACGGTGAACTAGGAGAGAAGCTGCCCCGGTGTAACCCCTTGTGTTATCAGTGAATTGCAGCCAAAAGATATACAAGAAGTGCACAAACTAGCCCATAAGCCTGTCCACTGGAGAGAGAACTTAAATTGGTGGTGGGTCCTCAGGTTGAACCAATCTGTTCTCAGCACTGATTTTAAATCTCTTTCAGGCTTCAGTGTGCCTTTAGGGATGTTCTGCTAATTGTTTTTGTGTAATGCTCTGTCCCTGGTCTCCACTGTTTATTATAAAGCCCCTGGTGAGCCAAGATAAGAGACACCCCCCCCCCCCCCCCCCCCCCCCAATAATCAACATGGCTGTGAGATGGCATTGTGGAGATGGACTTCATTAAACCGGAGACTTGCGGCGTAATGTCTGATAAACCAGTCGAATAGCCTCAAGACTGGACTGGACTTGGGATGAGTTGAATCCAAATGACCTTTTGTTACCAACCCTTTCAGCTTTTGTCAAATACAAGAGACGGTCAGTTGTCTTAGTAAACAGTTGTCCATGAAGGGCCAGCATTCAAATTGATTTCTCTCTCTTATTTTCAGCAATTGTCTGTCTGTCTTTGACTTTTAGCCAAGGATGATGTGAAGGGATCATTTATCCAGGTAGTAGATACTGTAGATGGAATTGGATGAAAAGTTGAGCTCTGGCCAAATATATGATTCAACCCTTGTCTAATTTAATCAAAATTACACAGATTTACGCTTCATCATATAATAATTCATACTGAGAGATTAAAGGGATCCAAGCAATGTTTGATACCTTTACCGTCTAGATGCTTTTGAAAATATGGATTATGTACAATAATGTATTGTGTTTATCTCACACCAGACACTATATGCCTTTTACAAGCATGATGATGGTAATGAGTTATAACAAACAGTAGGTGTCACATGACCACAGTCATTAAGTTATTGTTACAACCCTAATTAACAGCACCACATCATGATTAGGAACACCAAGGGGACAGCTGTGGCTCAGATGGTAGAGCGGGTTGTCACCACGTTGCAGGGTTCGCAATTTAATCCCGAGGTCCTCCTGTTTACATGCCGAAGTGCCCGTGGGCAATACATAGAAACCGCGGCGCACTAGCGCTGCCACCATTGGTGTGTATGGGTGAACAAGTGATTGTGAGGCAAAAATTGTGAAGCGATTTCTAAACCTATAAGGTAAAAAGGCACTTTATAGGAGCAGCTCATTCACCACATCATTTGCAGTGACATAAGCTTTTAGACTTTGGCCATAAACAATACTCAGTTAGGGCTGAAACCGACAACTGTAACTACACCTTCGTCTAAAAAAGTTTAAATGATGTTTAAAATTACACAAGACAGAAAAAAAAACGAATAAATCTAATATTTCATAAAACTGAAACTAGTTCATTCTTGCTTGATTGAAAGTGTCTAATGATCAAAATAGTTGCAAGTAAACTTTCTGTCAATCAACTATTCGAATAATGATGAACTGTTTCAGCTGTAGACGACAGTTCCTTCAAGATATATAAGAAAACATGAATAAAAGAAGAATAAAACATAAGCAACAAGTAATGTTCACAGCCACAATAACTAAACTATGACAAATAAGTTCTAAGGGTTACATAAAGAATTAAAACCGTAACCAATTAGGAAAAGACTTGAAATCTCATAATGACAGACTTCACAGCATGATAAGAGCAATGAGAGTAGTAGTCCAGCATATTATATTTAGATTTACATTGTTAACTAATACCAATTATGTGATTACATGATGGGTTATATTTACATTTATGTTGCAAATTTATTGAATTTTTTGCCAAATAACCGTCTCAAACTTCCACCCTCTCTAAAATCTGTATTCATAAGTCAAGGTTATAAACTGTTTCTTTTTCTTGTGGCGTGTGCACACCTCAGACGAGACAGTCGACTTCCCACCAGGAGAACGACGATAGAGCTACATGAAGAAACATTTGGAAACACGCCTAACACACGGTAACACATGTCTTGCCATCACAGTGATAATGTTACTGATGTTACATCTATACATGTGTCAAACAAACCGGACAGATACTTTGCCAAATTATCTTTCAGCAGTGAAGCACACGTGGCCACTGAAAGCAAAGGTTGAGTGGTGTTTGTCTTTGACTCCTGCCAGAGTCGCCGGACTACACAGTGATTGTAATATCTGGCAGGCTGCCCTCTAGCCACTGAGCCATGCCAGCACACTGATGATAAAACAAACAGTAAATTAGTGCTGACAGAGAAGGGGGATTCCACAGTTAATTGATTAATAAAGTTCACTAACATCGGACACGGCCTACCTGGAATTTTCTCTTGGACCTCCAGTTGGACAGGCGCCAACTTTATCATAAAAAACATTCAAACAAAAATGAATGGATTTAAATTTCCATTTGCTAATACTTGGTATAATATCAATATAAATATCTTTCAAAATCGAAGGGTCCATTCGGAAGGAATCAGAAATGTCCCTGCCTATTACATTTTTATATTTCTTGTGTACAAGTGAATATCCCTGCCTCAACATTTCATCGAAGCCTGGTCATTTGTATTAATGAAACCAAAGCCGAGGTGTTTGGTCATGGGAGATTTTGATGTGATAGTGGCACTAATACAAAAGTCTGATCTGTTTTAGGATGCCTTAAGGGTGGAGACCAAACAAACCAACCGATCAAATCTCTGGCATTGCCACCAGCTTTTAGACTGAAATTGCAGACAGACAACACGTAAAGAGTAAGAGGGTGTTAGAGAACTTTCAAAGTCCCATTAGGTTAGGCTCCCACTACTATTATTCTCCTAGGATGGTTATAATAAAGTGATAAATAAATCATGTGTTTTCTCTGCTCTCTATCAAGGTAAACTAATTATCTGTGAATACTGTTTTTAAAAGTGTTTTAAATGCCTAATTCCCTGAGCTTTCTCTGAATTTCACTGACTAAAAAGCAAAATTTCAATAATGAACAAAAAACAGGCAAAATTTAGCAATTAGCTTTTCTGTCACTTTCTACTTTTAACACCTTGTCTTTAAAGTCATGATTTTGGAGCCAAAACACAAAATCTGCATTCTCCTGGTATGTTTGCCTTTGTTAGCAGGTTCAGGAAAAATCATCTTTATCCAAGGGGCAATTGTTGATAAGGGGAAAGAAGAAAGACCACACACAAAATACACAAAACCTGAAATAACATGATAAAAATGATAACGTTTAGGTAAATGGCAGCTAAAATGTAAACATGCTACAAACAAATTGTATGATATTCTATGGCAGCCCAAAGAATGATCAATTCCCCTGACTTCCCATGTCCGGACATCCATGATATTCCATAAATTCCATGAACAGTGGGAACCCTGAATTTCATAGATGCATTTCCAGATGCAATCCAGCTCACAACTGTGTCCTTCCTGCAGTGATCGGTAGCAAGTGTTCGAACAGAGTTCCCTTCCTGAAAATGAATATCTATGGTATGTGCTGAATACATATTCTCATATTATCCTGCCTTCAAATTTCTTATGCTACGGAGTGTATCGTCCTTGGAATACCAACTTTGTATTTGAAAGGTGTGCTCGCTCAATACATGCTGCTTTTGGACATTGCACAGGTCCAGTGTTCTACAAGCCACTGACTGAGGTTGGGGGGTGATAGCAAAAAAACAAACACGGTGTGCTTCTGTATAAATACTAATATAAAATCGTCCATAATTCCTTTCCAGCTGAGTGCCATTCTGAACCTCCTTTGTCAGTCGCTCCGGGCCAGTTCATCTAAAGTCTGCTGATCTTGTTCTTTCGGTCCTTGACTTCTCTGCCCTCCCAATGCGAGGTTTTATTACATCTGGAGGGTTGTCTATTTATTTAGGTTGTATTATGTATATGCTTGTTTACTCAGCGTCAGGGTTTTGTATGTACAGTAGGGCTAATCAATGCAAGTCGTCTGCACTCTTTCTATCAAGCCTCCATTGTCCATCATTTATTTTTAGGCAATTCAAAATTTTGAGATACACATTTTTTTACATACCATGACTGATACTCTCTGCCATTAATATTGATACAGATACACAAGTACAGTACAAGCTACAGTATAGAAGACCTTTAGAGTGATGGCACAAAGACAACATTTCATATTTTGTATGATTTTGCTAAATATTAACAATTGAAATGTTTAAAACACTTGTGATCTAAAATACCAACACATTCTGACCTAAAGAGATGATGGATGCAGTGTGATATCTGGTGCTCTGCTGGTCCCACTCGACTTACGACCCGGCTTTGTTAAGGTTAATTACTGTATCCGACTATAAAACTCAGGTGACAGTTTGGTCCAAATGAGATTCATTAATACAATAAAATATTAACTGAGTGGGGATTTCTCTGCCAAGGTGGCCCAATATTGCAGCCCATCTTGTAATAAATTGCTGCAGGAAATTCTGGTAGGAGCTGCATTGCTAAATTTCATTGTGGAAGAGACAAAACTGGTTTGGGGGACTGGGAGCTGCAGACGGGTCAATGATGGTTAAATACTGGCATCACTGCAGAAATGTGCACTGATAAACACCTCTATAACTAGAGGGGTACTTGGAGAGTGAACCCTTGTGTATAAGCCACTCTCCTATAATATGCAAATCTGCAACCACAAGCAGTACATAGCATACATCTGAATATATTTAAATGTTGGAAATGTTACAGTTTTTCCATATGAAACCAATGTCCCCAAGTGATCCACAGTACTGGCCATCGAGCATACTGAGACAAATCCAAGTAAAGTTTTACCAGCCCTGTCTGTCTCTTTACAGACCTTCTCTGCGTGCCTGTCATTCAGGGTGTACATGAAAGCGTGCTGTGGGCGGTCCCAGCAGATATATCCAAGGCTTAATTTCTATCCCAGTACGGCTCTGGCGCTCCATAAAAACTTCTTGCTGTATTAAGTTTGAACAAGTACACGTGTATCCGAAAATAATACAGATACCCATGAATGTGGATTGTGATATGGAGTAATTTTTTTCTATAATGGCCAATGTTTTGTCACTGCCATCTTCTGCCTCTTAAGCAATTAGTGGGCCAAATGCTCTATATCAGAATTTATCTGAAACCCTCCTGACAAATAGACTAACAGACAAAAATGCCCCAAAAAACATTTATAACTGCTTACATAAACAGCCCCCAAGTGCTCGGTGACCTGGTGGTTCCTCTCAAAGCTTTAGGCTCAGTAACAGGTGGAGCATTAAACAGGAACTGTAAGGTGCCCTTACATAAATCCTCCCTTGGAAATACATTGTTGTCTTTCAGGGGGATCAGCATGTGGAACTCTTTACCTACAGAACTCAAACTGGAGCCTAATTTGGGTTATTTTAATATCAAACTGAAGCAGCTGTTAAAGAGGGATCAGTCATGTACTCATGTATGATCGGGTGGTCCTGTTTTATGTTGCATCTTATATTATTCTGTCTTTATTCTTTTGTTGAGTCAGTATTTTGAATGTACAATCTTAGTATTTAGTTTATGATCTGTACCGTCTTCTCTGAGTTGTTGATTCTATGTATTTTGTAGCATTGCAAATAAGTCCCAAGATTGTACATTCAAAATGCAGTTGTGAGTGGCATTGGTTTATGCGACATACTTGTAAATAAACATGACCTTTTTAGCAGAGGTATCAATGTAAAGAACCAATATAAACACCTAGAGATCCCACATATTATTTATTTATGGTAATTCATTGTGAGTACTGTGTTTCTGGCTACACAAGCAGATCTGGTTTCTCTCTCTCTACTACCCCCTTATCCTCTCAAGTGCTCTTATGGCAACCACTAAATCTGTTGCTTTGTCATTCATGTCTGAGACATCTCCTGCACAATCAAGCGATCTTTTTTTGTGTTTTTAAAGTCCTTTCATGGCTGGTGGGTGTGACCTGAGTCTGTTCAGGTTACTGCTCCCATTGATGAGGGCCTCTTCACAGTGCAGAGATGCCTAATTAAATTGTGGCTGCCGCTATGTACTGCTTTTGTTTCCCTGCAACTTCTAAACAACTAACAAAACCTTGGCCAACTAAGACTTCTCTCATCAACTAACGTTTAGCCAACCATTGGGTGGCAGCCCTAGTTTCCAAGTCTCATTGGTATTAGTATCAGTATCATCTTTCTACATTTGTTGAATTCTGCTCTCTTAGAGCTGCACTGAGCAGTATATATATTAAAAGAGAGCATGATTTCATCAGACTGAATCACAAATCATGCTACGATACAGGCTCAAAGTTCATGATGTGCCATAGATGCACAATTTTTCCAAATTAAATTCAAGTTTCGCTGCACTGTGTACGATGCTCTGCCCACAGAAAATAATGAACTGAAGGTTGAATCACAAACTGTCTGCTGAACAACGAGCATTCAACCAAGAAGAAGCTGAACTCCCAACATTAGATATTAAACCGCTGATCCCCTCAGTGGTATAAGAACCAAATAAAATTATGTAGATGGCTAGTCATGCCTTTTACTGCAATATTAGATGACTTTCCTATTCTGGACGTGCAAAATGACATTCCAGTGGTTAATCCTGCTTAAAGTTACAATCCTTCAGGCTTTAATAAAAATCAAACTTATTTGACAGGATTTTAATGTCAGGAGTGGAGTCAGCCATTCCCACACAAGATTCAAATGCTTACCTACATGCACAAGGGACAAACACAAGACACATCTCTTCTTGTAGTTCAGAGTTCAAGTTTGTTGTTCTGTTTCAAAGATATCAACTTGTACTTTCACACCATATCAGAGCTGCATTAAGTCACTCCGCAGTTGATGTAACCCAAAAATGGCCACTCCACTGCTCACTTCACTTTATAAGCAATCAGCTGGCAAAATACAGATTGGCTTTTATTGTGAAATGCAATACATTTGTCACTGAGGACAGTCACAGTGCTGACAGCGATTGTTCATCAAAAATGCATCTACAAAAGAAAACATTTTCCCTGTCTGCATTTTTTGACAGACAACTTAACATCAGCAATAAGAGTGAGCCAAGTAAACAGTTACAGCAGCAGTTGTTTGTGTTGGATTTTCTGAAATCAACAAAGTGTTTGGTGAGAAATTGAAACGTAACTTGCTATTACCACCAGCCACCACAGGTGCCACGAAATCAACTAAGAGCGATTGTTAATTAAAGTCCATTACAGATATGTACTATTATTATTATATTCATATTTCCTGAAGTGACGTTAAGGATACTGTACAACTTGTCAAAAGAAAAGAGATATTTCTTCTGCTTTATTAAGACTTTTACCTGCATTGTAATCATTGATAAACATTGAACCGTTACTGCTTGAAAGAATGACACGAGTCCACTCTGTGCTTTATTATCCCACACCTACTTTTGACAATGCATCTGCCACTACTCCACAGCTGTGTGCTGTAGTTAGTCTGACAGGCTTACGGCACACTTAAGCCCAATCATAAGGCTTTAATTGGAGCCATGAGATTCAGTAAGGAGGCCAAGTGGACAGTATCAGGTCATCTTTCCTGTGAAGTCGAGACAGACTATCTGCAAATAGACCTCGCAGTGAAGTCTCAGCTGTGACAGGACGCTCTTTTAATCAGTCAGGCCATATATATACTCGGCATCAACCGATATTGCCTTTTCAGGGCCGATACCGCTTAATGGTAATAAAGGAGACAGATAAACCAATATTTTGAAAATAAAAATAAAAAACATATTCTAACACAAAACTTAATTTAAATAACTTTAAATATACAAATACCGCCAATAATAATCTTATTATGAAGGTATACTGCAATGTGGGTTATTACTTAACTTTGGGCTTTTATTGGGCTTTTTTTTACAGTCACGTAATGAATGTAGTTGTTATAAACTGGAGGGACGTTCACCTGTGTCGCCTCTCTGCTCTCCCTCTTCTGTTCTGCTGCACAGATCTGTGAGCGACACACCGTCCTTCATGATACACAGAGAGCGAACTGAAGAGCAGCAACACAGAAATTAGCAAGACTTTCAGTGACAGAAAAATGCACGAGCGACTCTCACACTGAGCTGAAATGAAGCGGAAGGACAGAGACTCAATAAATACCATAATATCTTGTTTGGTTCTGGCGGGGCAGGAGGTCCCGTCTGCCGGGCTGCCCTCCCCAGACAGCGGTGGGACAAACACGGGACAGCAAGTCGCTACAGTGTGAGACAAACTTTTATGAAACACAAAGTGTGTTGTTAAACTGTTAAAAAGAAAAGGTAAATATGACATGATTGTGGTGTTTTTGCAACATAAGCGTAGAGGACTGTGGTGTTTTTAAATTCTGCCGTGTCTACTGTCTTAACCTCTGGAACAGACCTCTGAGCTGCTGAGAACTTCTGAGACTGAAGCGAAGCCATCTTCTTCTGTGACAGAGAAGTCCTCAGTGTTGATTGGCTATCACTCTTGAGATGTAACCAATCAGATAAAGCTGTGGGTGGGACATTGCTCGACACCACAGAGCTGTGACTACAGATGCTGAGATGCCGCATCAGAGCCAAAGCAGCGCATTTTTAAATTAATTAATTTTATCAGCGATTGAATAAAAAAAAAAATACTGATACCGATGATCATAAAAATGCTAAATATTAGCGCTAATAATCGGTCGATCCCTAATATATACACACTATATTAAACGCATATCAGTGTTTTCTATGCATACGCTTTACTTGAGTGGACCTCCAAAGGTACATCGAAGGCCGCACAAGTAGATTTCAGCAATTTTTAGGGCCTGAGCACGGAAGGTGCGAAAGCCCTATTGTTCTTCAAGGAATTATTTTTCTCGTTTCTTATTCTTACAAATGAAATGCCTTTTTGGAGGCTTTATCATATTCGAAACTCATGAAAGTTGGCACACATATCTCTCTCGGCGAAAAATGTCGCATTTTTGGCGATTCTCACGTACTGTACTTTAACGAACTGCTCCTATGGATTTAGTCGGACCAACTTGAAATTGATTCTGTGCACTTTTAACATGTTTGGGATTAAAAGTTGTTAAAAGAATTTGTTTTCGTCGATGGGTATGTATGGTAGTATGACACAGTGGTGCAGTGGTTAGAGCAGTTGCCTCACAGTGAAAAGTAACTGGGTTTGATCCCCACTTGAGGCATGCATGTCAGTTCAGAAAAAAGTCATACTCCAAAAAATGATTAAAAAAAAAAAATCATAATGTAAGTCGTCCAAAATATAAAAAATAAAAAAGTCATGCTATGGCATGTCATCCAAAAAGTGACCCAAAATATATTTTTGTATATAGTATATAGAATAGCCAGGGCAATGCGGCTAAGTCTGATGTTTCGCCATGACACAGGAAATTGATGTTTAAGGTCAAACGATGCCCCAAACTTCCCAAAATTTGTGTCAGGCACCAACTTTCATGAGTTTTTGAAGATGTTAAAGCCGCAAAAAAAAAAAAAAAAAAAAAAAAAGGCAATTTTTTTTAAAAGAAGAATAAGGAACGAGATCGAGAAAAAAAAATGTAAACTGTAAGAGGGAATATGCGAACCCTCGCGTGCTGCACGTCGGGGAGCCGGCGGCTCCGACCCGGGGCCGGAGCTATAAAGTGAGTGTCTGTCACTGAATAACTAAGAGATCAAAGTTACACCACTGGTCAGCTGTTTGTCGCTACTTCCGTTTTAAAGGAGTTCATCTGTGATATATACAAAGAAGCCATGACTTCCTATAACAGTGCAATACGTCTGGCAAGAAAGGATTACTTTTCTAAGATTATTATAGAGAATGCTGGAAACTCAAGAATATTGTTCTCCACTATTGAGCAGCTACTCAACATTAATCCCGCCTCCCGCAGGTCTCGGCATTAAAATGTGAAGAACTAGCACTAGCACTTCAGAGACAAAGCCACTTCAATCAGAGACAAATCAGCCAATCAGAGACAAAATCTTGTCACAGATGCAGCCATGGAAGAATTCACCTCCATCACATTAACTGAGCTTTGTAAGAGTGTCAGTGGGTATAACTCCTCCCCTTCCTGTACTCACCCAATAACAACAGCGTTTTTTAAGCGAGTATTCAACAGCATTTCAAGTCATGTCCTTGAGATTATAAACACATCCCTTCAAACAGGCCTTTTCCGAGATGCCTTAAAAACAGCTGTTGTAAAACCGTTACTAAAGAAACCCAACATCAATGTTAATGCATTGACCAGCTACAAGCCAAATATCCAACCTTCCATTTATTAGTAAGATACTTGAAAAGATAGTTTCAGTGCAAATAAACTCCTTTCTTAAAGAAAACAACATCCTGGAGGAGTTTCAGTCCGGCTTTGGAGCACATCACAGCACTGAAACAGGACTTACTAAAATAATCAGTGGGGAACATCATTAGAGAGCACAAAGTCTTTTTTCAAAGTTATGCAGATGATACACAACTGTACATCGCCACTGAACCAAATGACGATGCAGCGATGCGCTCTTTCACTGAATGTCTTTTAGCAATAAATAAATGGATGAGCAATCATTTCCTAAAATTAAACGAGGATAAAACAGAAATCCTCCTCATCGGCCCCAAAACAAAAAGAGAAATCGTAGAAAAAGATCTGGGGCAACTAACTCTGTGGGTACGATTAGAGGTAACTAGTCTGGGTGCAATCTTAGACTCAGATCTAAGTTTCAAGGCCCACATTAACAAGGTGACCAAAACTTGTGTTTTCCACCATAGCCAAGGTGCGGCAGTTTATAAATCAGACAGATGCTGAAAAGTTGACGAGTATTAACCAGAACTAAGAGGAGAGAGCACATCAGATCAGTTCTGGCTGCTCTGCACTGGCTGCCTGTAACACACAGGACTGACTTTAAGATCCTCCTCCTCACATACAAAGCTCTTAACCCTCCCGTTGTCCTTGGATCAAAATGACCCGCAGCTGTGTTCAACCAAGTTCTATCTTATTTCTATATTTTTATATTTTTTTGGGATCATTGGTCATCATTCTTTAAAGAATTCTTTAAATTCTTTAAAGAAACCCTTTCTTTAAAGAAACCCTCACAGCAAGGAGGCTGTGAGGGTTTCTTTAAAGAATGATGACCAATGATCCCAAAAAATATGAAATTAAAATACAACTTGGTTGAACACAGCTCCGGGTAATTTTGATCCAAGGACAACGGGAGGGTTAATGGGCTCGGACCGAGTTACATCTCTAACTCTCTGGTGAACTATGATCCTTCAAGAACGCTGAGATCATCTGCTGCTGGTTTATTGGAGGTTCCCAGCAACAGCCAAAAGAAAATTGGCGACGTAGCTTTTGTGAGCTAAGCTCCAAAGCTGTGGAGCAAACTACCTGTAGATCTGATATCTACAGGTAGTTTGCTCCACAGCTAGCTCAGTTAATAATTTCACAAGAAAGCTCAAAACATATCTCTTTACTTCAGCCTTTAAGTAGCAACTCTTGAAGCTCTCTTTCACCTGCCATGCTCTTGAACTACAGTGCTTTAGAAATGCATATTGCTCATTTTATATTTTGACTATATATTTTGCTAAAACTTAAAAAGACTGATATGTACGTGAAAAGGGAACTTTAGTATGTACGAACGGGTTGGACCTGTGTGAGTTTTTAACCGAGGTTTAGCAGAAACCGGGAGGTACACTGACGAGTCTACCTTAAATAATTTACTAAGACCACAGCAGAAAAGGAGATTTAATCTTGAGTGTATTATGGGGTAATATTATAGACTGTGTGAAGTAAAGTTCTAGAAAAGTGCACTGCTACAACTGCTGTTGCCACTACTTCATATCATAAACTGAGAGAACGAACCAAAACAAGTCTGTTTCTTATGCATTTTATCTGTTTTTATCCATGTTATCTGTTTTCTTATTGATGTTCTTATGCATTTTATCTGTTTCATCTAATTTCTTTTCTATATTTTAAATGTTTTATTTCAAATATTTTATGTGAAACACTGCATGTAATTATCTTGCTATAAAGCACCTTGAGCTGCATTCCTTGTATGAAAGGTGCTAAACAAATAATGTTTATTATTATTATTATTATCATTAAAGGGGAAACACTGGATTTTCCTTGTTAAATGTTATTAGATCGCTTTATTTTACACTTTTTAAACTATTTTGGCCACACACGAGTTGCGTGCACTGCAGCAAGCATTTAGGTAAGATCTGTGTAATTGTAGACACAGAATACATAAAATCCCCCCCGCACCCCTCCATACAGTCGGTCACACGCCGTGCCACCCACCACTACAAGTAAATTCCCCACCTATGGGAAACGCTGCATATTGAATTGGTTTAAATTAATATTCTCTTCATAAGTGCTGTTCCTAACAACACTGAGCTTGTCTGACACAACAGTAGGTCAGGCATTTGAAGACAGAGAAACGGCTAGAAACAACATCAATTTAAAACGCACAAGGAAAGTAAATGAGTCAGCTTCTTTTGTATGTGTGTCACAGTGATTTATGTCGAGGTTGCACAGTCTTTGTAATCATCCACAAGCACGGGCCAAAGTCTGTATAGAATTTAATTACTCAGACAGCGGCTGATGGGGATTAACTGAGGAAAAGTGACAAAAGTGGAAGGCTATTACGCCCGACCATGTTAATTGTCCCATCTGGTATTATAGAAATCCATGAGAAAATCTAAGACTGATAAGCTCCAATTAGACTTAGGCTAAATGTGACTTTTCACCCGTCCTAATAAAGTAAGTACATGTGAGAGTGAGTGAGTGAGTGAGTGAGTGAGTGAGTGAGTGAGTGAGTGAGTGAGTGAGTGAGTGAGTGAGTGAGTGAATGGATGGCTGGATGGCTGGCTGGCTGGATGGATGTGATGGATGGATGGATGTGATGGATGGATGGATGTGATGGATGGATGGATGGATGGATGGATGGATGGATGGATGGATGGATGGATGATGGATGGGGTAATATAGAACAGATATTTGAGAGCTCACTGTAACACGCTAAGAAATGAATCGGAGGGTGAAAACAGAGTGAAAAAAACAGCACAAAACATAATTAATCAAAAACTGAGAAAGATAATGTTTTCTTTTCCACTTGTCTACACAAGTTCCACTCGAGATCAAATTAACCCTTCCGAGTGAAACTTCATCACAGTAACTTATAACAGCTCTGCATTTTATGAATTTATGTTTATAAATTTGCACTGCTCAGGCAAATATTCAAATTTGTGATACTGCTGTGTAATACAAACTTGCATCCGGGAGAAACTCTAGTTGAGAGGATTGTTCGGTCCAACTTTGTGTCCTAAAACATGTTATGTTTGACTACTAATCATAATTATATTGCTGTATCTGTTAATAACTATTATGCTGAGTAAAGTTTTTATGGAAATCTTAATGAATACAAACCACCATTCACTGACTAACTTCAATAATCTGAACCTAACTAATTTCAAAGTTCATAAAATTCAATTTCAAACAGTTTTGCAAGACAAAAATATGACATTTAGGTCTCCTGTATCATACCAGATTTATCAGTTATCAATCATTCAGAATTGTAATTGTAAAAGTACATTTCACACATTTAATTTAGAGAACCAAAAGAGTTTTTATTTATTTTCTTGTTTTATATAAACAACAAAAAGGTCAGATTCAAGCAATATACTGCATCATATCAAGATCACCAAACAGGTATGTGATAAGAAACTCTTTAAATTAGTCTGTATAAAGATAGAAAAGGCTCAACATTTTTCCAAATATTTGCATGGAGATTGCTTTTAAATTTGTAGGTGTAAGAGAATCTACAGTGGGTGTAAAACGCTCAAAAAACATGAAAGGTCGTCTCCAGAGCTGATTTTTTTTTTAACTGCTCTCAGAAAATCAGCTCAGACTGACCAAAGATAAATATCTACCTTAAACCAAAGAGAGGGTAACAGTTTCCTGGTTGTTGCTGAGGAAAGTTGAGGGTCTTGTAAGGTGAGGTGACACCAAAACTTACAAGACAGGACATGGTCAGTGCCTCTTAGTATAAGCCGCACATTACAGAGAATTACAAAACTAATTCTCTGACACAACCTCCCTGAATTAATTCTACATGCCTATTAAGCAGGAAGGATTGGCCACCTCTGTTGCGAGCTTCCCCCAGCTCAGGAGCTTTAATCACCAATGCTGGCGGTCTTTCTTTCAGAGTGATCCAGCTCTGGGTTGTGAGATAACCCATCTTTTGTCTTTTATGCACCTACACTTTGATACCCTGTGGGAGTTTTAAGAAAAGCGACCTCCAGGACACGCTGCAGCTGGTAGTCTGGTATTTTGTATGCTTTAACTCTGAGGCATTTCACAAATACATGAGGAGAAGCGCATCTGGCAGTGATTCATATTTGACTTTCAGGGAGGAGAGAAAACAAAAATATGGTTTGACTTTGAATTTCTTAAACTTTGAGTGATTTTTATAATTTCAAGATAACATTTTCATGAACTCAAAGACTACTTCTGATTATCCAATAACAATCAAATCTTCCTGCAATAGCTGTTTCCATTTAGCAACCACTCTGACTGCACCAAAACCAGAAAACCTTGCCACAACAAAACATTGTGCCGCGCCTTTAAGTTCTGATTACCAGAGTTTACTGTCATCAAACTAGAAGCTACTAAGCTTCCCCTTGAGTATGAAATGAGCTATTTAAATCCATTGTTTGAGCTGGGTATGGCCAGGCTTTTCTCCATACCCTGCTCAAACAATGGATTTTTGCAGCATTGTAACAATATGCAGCGGAGCCCTTCAAAAAAATGAAGTCTTTCACTCAACACTACTGAATGCATGCAAGGCCACCAACTGAACTACTTTATCATTTATTTTTATACTGTATATATTTTAAATCTCACTCACATACATTTGCATGTCAATTGCATAAACATGTGTTCTATTTAAGAGAGACAAGGTTCATAAATTGTGTCTGTGTCCCCGTGCTGTGAGAGTTTGATTACATCTAACCCTGCAGTAAACAAAACAAACGCTGCTCTCCTTTTTTTTTTTTTCATGAGAATAGATATGAAAATACAGAGATGCACATTTGGTTAGTGGCACGTACTTTGTTTGGGTGAAAAGATGCTGATGTCAGGTGGCCTCCCCACAGGAGTCGACCAGTGGCTGCGATGAAAGTTAGTCTCTACAACTAAATCATTGAAGGTGGCGAGAGAGCACACTCCCCTACCTGCTTGTGTGAGAAACCACTGACACATTGTCACATTGTGCAAATCAATACACGGTGTTTGCATGAGGTGAAACGAGTGGCAAGGAAAAGAGTCACTGCAGACAGTTCCAGATAATTTAAGTGGGCCCGGCTCTGCATGGCTACCCACATTGTGTTCACTGTGCTGCAGCGCTGATTAAACCACTAACAGGATATTAAGGATGGGGATGAAAGGTGGGCTTTTGAGCCCAGCACCAAGTAAATGGGTTATGGTAGGTAGGTCACATCCGCCCCGCATAATATTCTGAGGTAGGCTCTTCATACAATATGCAGCTATTCTATACAACCGATTTCTTTTGGTGGGTGAAAAGGACGCAAATCTACTTTAACTTGCTCAACAGTAATTACATCCAGCAGCCATGCGAGAATTAAGGGAGTTCAGCTGTAGATGTAGGTATAGGGTTTTGATTTAAAGTTCAGCTTCACCTGTCGATGGCACCATTACAGCGCTGGAGGAATGTATTTTATGTGAACGGGCCAGATTGCCTATTACATTACATTACATTTAATTCTATACCTTCAGTAACCGTGTTTACCTTCTTCCATCCACTTTAAGATGCTCGTGACGGCGGTAAGGTTTGTGTTGTCTCACTGCTGCATAAGACTATTCAGTGACATCATTGTTTATACCGTACATCCTTCTTTCAGGAGTGTGTTTGTCTTGAGGTGAAGAAAATGATTACTGTGTTAATTAACTGATCGAGAAAATAAAGAGCAGATTAATCGATAATAAATATAATAGTTGCAGCCATAGTGTAGAAAATTAACCTTGACCTTGACCTTGATATTTGAGCCACAGTGGGTCATATAGTGAATAATTTGATCAATTTTAATTTTAGTTCTTGCACAATGTGGATAAAAAATGTCAGAGTTGATTGTACACATAAACCCTGTTCTTGGCAAATAGTGTACAGTTTTAATAGAAAAAAACACTTGTGAATAATGCTTTGTCTTGATTTATAGAGATTTTGAGACTGCAAATTGTCCATGAGACTGAAAAACAAAAATGTATTCAAAAACCTTTTTGCCCAGGTTCAAGCCATACCATAACAACACTGTACTTTCCTTTTAACCTGTCTTATTTTAAAATGATGTTTCTATTTGAACCCACATTCAGCACTTATCCTCTCGCTTCTGATCAGCACGTTTAAAAACAAATGCAATGACCTGAATAAATCATGTGATGGTGACACTGCAGGGATACAGCTGTTACTGACTGTTTGAACTGTGCAAGGTCTAAGGAAGATGTTTAAGTGATGCCTTTACAGAGTTACTAGACCACATAATTTGACAAAGAACACTAACATTAAAGGAAAAACCTGCATAAATTGTCAAAATGGAGTGACAGCAAACAGATTAAGGTCACTTGTCAACATAGGTTATAGGTTAATAATACTATAAAGATAGTAAAATCTAAAAATGTATTCTGGATTCCAAAAATTCCACAGCAAGGATCATGAGATGAGAATAATGTGGTCTCTTGACTTAATATTGCGTATTTTCTTAATCTTTATATTTCCTGTAATCGTAACTCGAGCCATGAATATTGTTTTAGTTTTTTCTTTAAAAAAAAAAAAAAAAGAGGACCCAAAAACATTTCACTTTCCAAACCAGAGTATAAATTCTCCAAATGACCTTTATGGTGAAAATCACTGGAAAGTGTTTTTATTTTGTTCATCACAGTTCACTGCTCCAGTAGTACCTCTAGATGGTGATGGCATTGATGTTTACAATAGATGGCAATCTTTCCAGCTTTTCCCTCGTACCCTGTGGTGCACAACCTTGTGTGATAACGCTTGATCACACAAGCTCTCTCTCTGTCTTTCCTTTAGTACCTTCTCCAGTCCTGTTTTCCCCCACCTCCACTTTTTTTGCCGGCTGTCACCTATTTCTAGTTAGCTTTCACAACTGTACTCCAGCATCAGCAATAAACTGGGTTATCCCAAATTACTGAATGTGCTTGGAAAGAGGAGTGGGAGAAACAGAGATTCAGTGGGAGTATCGGGAAGGGCAATCTGTGACCCTGGAGAAGGTGAAAATTCCCAGAAAAAACAGATGGCATTCCAATTCTCATTAATCACCGGCCAGCATGACAGCTGGATTAAATTGGAAAGGCAGGGATACTGAGTCAGTTTCCATCAGCCTCCCTCCTTCTTCTTCTCCTCTTTTTTTTCTTTTATACACCTTCCTCTGTCTTCATCAGTTCTACCTTTTGCCGCCTCAGCTCCACTCCTCTCCATGTTCTTTGGCCACTCTCACGCCTACTGTCACTGCTTTTCTTCCAAAGCACCTACAGTCACAACCCTCCTGTCCAATCTACACCAGCGGAGGTCCACTGTTCCCAGATGCCACAGGTCCACTGCACTTCCCCAATATCGCGTGGCAATCAGTGTGCTGCGGTGCTGTCATGCATTACCAACCACCAACTATCAGATGTTGGGAGAGTTTAGTCCCTGCTGACCACTGTGGTGTCTGTAATAGGCTAATTTGTACGAGCTGATGGCTACTACATGGTAAATGATGAATGTTCTGCACTTATATAGAACATTTTTACCGGAGAGGTTTAAAAATCGCATTACAATGTTTGCCTCACATTTACACACCAGTGACAACAGAGCTGCCATGCAAGCTGCTCACCTGCGATATCAGCCAACCATATTTATTTGATGTGTGCCAAAACAGCAGGTCTGAGACAACCAAAACACACAAAATATCAAACTAAATGTTTAGAATATGTACATACAAAGCAAATACATACTTCAGTATGTTCCTCAGTGTTAAGGTCATGGTTAGGGCATCTTTGGTACAGCAGAGAAAACAAAAAGAGTTATATATTAACATTTTATTTAATAAGTGAAAACATTCAAAAGTCTCTAATTGTCCATTACTGTGACAGTTAGGACACACATACGCTGCATGCTGTCAAGAAGAGAAGACCTATTTACAATAAATCTAAATAGAAAATGTCCATTAAGAGAAGGGTAATATATTCATAATTAACTTAAATGAACAATTACAGCCAGCAATTTTCCAAAATATTTCAGGTGGAACTCATTGTCTAGAAGTGTTTCACGGGAAGGTGATTCCTTAGACAGATAAAGACCTCTGACAGTAATTGTTTGGGTCGGTTGAACCAAGAAAATCTTCTGCAGGATGGAACGTCGCATATTCAACTCAAATATTAGATGGCAAGATGGACACTATGTTTTTGTTCCGGATTCCCATTTTACTTTTTCCATGTACGACTCACTTGTCATTCCTGCTCTCTCCTTCCCTGGATTCATTCCCCCCTCTAAATCCTCGTCTGTTACAAAGATGTGCACATCTCCAGCATACACGAGCGCTGGCTGGTTGATGGATTAAATCAGGGCTTTTGGGGAAGCCCTTGAACCTGAGCTCCTTTATCATCCAGAGATCATTATTCTTAAAAAAGACCCAAGAAACTGCATCACCAAATGCTGTCGGTGAGGGTGTTGATGCAGATGATGGCAGCCGTAATGACGTGTGCTCCTACTTGCACCTGCCTCTCAAGACACCTGCGAGGATTGTGCATCAAATCCACATATTTTACAAGTTAAGTCCTTTAGAGTGTAAACAGTGAAGGGTAAAATTATGCCTCAGACCAAAAATAGATGCAAAATAATGCCTGGCCTATTCTGAATTGGCTGATTTCTTTTCCTTTCCTCTCATTGTGGTGAGCTACCATTTCTATTCATACCTCCTCTGTTGTCATGTCCCATGTTGTGGTACATTGCACGTAATGGCAAAGAGCAAAAAAAGAAAAAAGAAAAGAAGGCTCCCGATTCCTCTCAGCAGAAGAGGGAGAGGTGTGTGTGCTCAGAACATGAAGTCAAAGAGTTGGTAATGATTACATCATGTATCACTTACTCACTGACGTGTTTCCTCCATCCCGACAACGGATGAAGGAAGCGAGTGTGTGTGTGTGTGTGTGTGTGTGTGTGTGTGTGTGTGTGTGTGTGTGTGTGTGTGTGTGTGTGTGTGTGTGTGTGTGTGTGTGTGTGTGTGTGTGGGTGTGGGCGCCATGATTCAAAGGTCTTCTCGAGGACAATGTGAGTTAATTAAGAAAACAAATGGTTAATTATATGGTCTGTTTACGCCTGAAATGGGGACATGATGACGAACAGCTGCAGCGAGTTGTTTCAAATCTTTGATGAACGTGCCATTTTGATTTTAGTGTGAAAAGATCAAAATGTCACTATATGGCAAATTAATTTAAATTAAATGGATTAAAAATGAAAAGTGCATGCATGTGCGTGTGGCTATTTGCATGTGTGCATAGGGCTGGGTTTTAAAAAATACATTTTCACAATATATTTTAATCCCAAGATGGATCTTCTAGCCACATAACATTTGGTCCGCCCACTCGCATGCCGTCGGGAGTTTTAACGGCGTCGACTAACTCGTCTACGGTGCTAAAGTTCACGTGAATACTTATGTGAGAGGTCTGTGGAAAGCGAACATAGTTGTAATTCTATTGATATGAACCATTTCAAGATACAATCGCCCCAGCAGGTTCCGTAAACAGCTTTGCCAGACCAACACCAAACAAACAGACGATTACAGTGTTGGTGTAACTCAGCAATAAAGTATCATAATCCAGCAACAATCTGACAACAAATGGTCTGGTTAGTCAGCAAAGGTTGAGTAAATCCAATTCAGTAAAGTATTTAATCCAAAACACATGATTACATCCATAATACACACGATCTGGAATTGCTTCATTTGAAACTTAACTATGTCAATAATTTTTCAACATAGTTAGTAGTAAAGTCAGATAGTGTCTGACTTGGACTTTGGCTGGTTTGAATCTCACTGAGCCATTAGGAGCTTTCATATCCTGTCTTCAGCCGACGATAGCCAGCCAGAGCCTTGTACAATTTACAGAATCAGATTCTGTTTCATATCCAAGCAAAATTGTAACTGAAATAATCTGAACCGAATTGATAGCGAATTGAATCAGGACTTTGTGAATCGGACTTGAATCGAGTTGGGAAATCCGTAGCAATACCCAATTTGTGGACAGTTTTATGTAGATCTGCAACTAATAATTCTCCATTCATCAATAAAATTTAAAATATTTTGAAGATGAATTTACCATTTGTGGAGAAAATGCAGAAAAATCATAAACCATAGAACGTAAAATAAGATCTTCAGATTGTTGGCTTTATTTGACCAACAGTTCCATACAAAAAGATATTCAAGTTAAAGTAATTTAAAAAGAGATTAAGCACAAAATCTTCACAACTGCAACGGTTATTTAATGTTATTTTTGTTTGATAAATTACAAAATTGCTGTCAGTTTATTATCTTGTCTTTTAAATGATCAACAAATCAATTCAGCGCAAACTTCGCAAAAAACAACATTTACCACTTCATCTAAATTTGTTTCCAGCAGTTCAGAAAAGTGCTCCAGCAATATAAACCTTTGGTGCGTCTGTGTTGAGCACTTTGCCAGTGTGTGTTTGTGTGTTTGAGTTTGTGTATATGTGCTAAAGCGCTTTCTCAGAGTAATATTCGGATGTTCCTACCATAGCTTCTGTGTCTCTGCTCATCTGTTTGTTCGAATTCACTCTTCGGATGAATGTGTCAACAGTTATCAGACCAATAGATAACAATATGTCTGACTGAATAGATTTTTAAAATAAAAGGTGACTACTCCCGAGCAGTCGAGCACTCACACTTTGGGGAAAATTTAAGTCAAACGATTACCTGCCTCTCAAGTATGGAGACATTTCTGCCGCTAAATTACTGGACAGCACCGAAACTCATTCAATCAACATTTCTTTAAAGCTCCGCAATGATTTCTGTCAGTTTCACTACATGCTGCAGCGACAGATGGCTGAAATCGTCCTCAATTGAAACAGATCTACAAAGTATTCAGTGGCTTGATCATAGACACTCAAGGCCACTTACAGAGGGAAAAAAAAAGATTTGTCAGCTGAATGTCGATAGAGTTATAATTTGGTCCTGTCAGCTGAGGGAATCAAACCAATTATCGTCACTGTTAGTCTGATTTCTGTCAGAAAAGAACGACAGCTAGTTCAGTAGCTGACCTATCCTTATTTTTTCTGTGTGCTCTTTATCACAGTGACAATAATCACTGCAGCATTTCAAATTATAACTTAGCATGGTGGATTCAATATTGTTGAACTTGGCTGCAGTAATTCGATTTATGACAACATAACACAATAGAACCTGCTGGACAATACTATGTCACTTGGGGACACTGAGTGAAATGCAGTGGTCAGTTGAGTGTCTCGAGGAGCTGTGTTCATACAGTGCCCTCCCTTTGTGCAAAGCAGAGAGAAGCATGGCCTTCATGAAGTGATACAGAAAGTCTGTTGAGGTGGTGGAGAGCCATACAGGACAAAGTTGGAGACCAGGCATGGTTGTAGACTTCGTAGGGACAGTAGAGTCACGTCTCTACCAGTATCGAGTGACTATTGAAAAGTCCTTTGCAACAGTTACGATAAAAAAATAAAAAAATAAAAATGTATATGACCACACTCTTCTTTCAGTTACTAGTCAATGTGGTAGGAACACAAACCATTAAAAGAAGTGGCTTTGTAGTTTCTTGCTAACGTGCAAGACTGTTTAGCTCCAGCTGGTACTAAGAAGCTTTAAACCTCCAACAACTAGATGTTTGCCTTAAGGAAGACATCTTCCTTATACTAACAGTTCCGCAAGAACAAATCTGACATATCGCGTCTTGTATTTATTTACTTAGGGACACTGAATCTTGTTTTTCTATACATATATGGTGGAAACGCTCATCAGTGTGTGTATGACTCCCTTTCCTTTATTGCCTGTACTGCACAACACACACATTTGAACCACCCAGAGTGTAAGAGATAGGTAGTAAACTAACTAGCCAGTATTCGTTTAAAATAAAACCTCCTAGCTACCTAATGTCACCAGCCTTGATAGATTATAGATTATAGAGCAAAACAATAAATGTTGAATATAAGTCTTCATTCCTCAACCTTCATCTACTGTGGTAGGATTATAACCATGACCATACCCACCGTTGCTTCCCTGAACCAAATCTTTCCAATAATTTTTAATGAAAGCATTTTATTTTGAATTAAAACATTAGTATTAGGAGAAAAGGAAACTAACAAGTAAAAGCATGGCATTTTCTTTTATTAGTGGGTTTTACATTTGCAATACTGTGCATTTTATTCCAAATGCTTTGCAACTGAAATGACAACATATTAAAGCTATCAAAGGAAGCCGACTCTCTGCTTCATCGACAGCTGTTTTGTTCAAAGGTATTGAAGTGAAAATGCTCAACATTTGCTTGGTCCACCTTCTCAAATATAAGGATTTGCTGTTAATCTCCCGTGATGGTATCTTTGGGTTTGGACTGATGGTCAGAGGAAGATGATGTCACTCTGGAGTCTTGAAAAATGTGTTGAATGTTTTTAACTATTTTCTGACATTAGATGGATCAAAGGAATAATAGTGAAAGGAGCAGACCAATTGATGATCAAATACAAATAAAACCAAAAAAAAGTGTAAAGTCTAAAGAATGTACTTCTAAGTAATGTTTGGTTTTATAACACACCGTATCTGCCTCACAAAGCATTGTATCATTTCATAGAAAGACAGAAAAGTTGTGAGGCCTAAAGTCAGTGTTACTGATTTTTTTTTTTTGTCAGTTGTGATATCACACAAACCAACCTCCTGGTTAAATACAGTAACCCATTACTCACATCTCCATTGCCTAAAAGGTATTAACTGGAAATCAAAGCAATTAATACTAATCACTAAATCACCTTAATCACAGAATACTTATAAATAGAGAAAATGGCTGCTTTGTACAAAAGCAACACATCCGCCTTTAATGAAACTGGGAATCCATTCTTAAGTCCTTTTAACTTAAAACAAAAGACACTGAGGTCATGCACATCCCCACAAGGACATACAAACACAGTAACCGAGCAACTTTAAATGATATAACTACTATTATAATGATGCTTCAAAGGCACCTAATCACACTTGAAACATAAATATAATTATGAATATCATATTCACTATCTGCCAATAAATTTAGCTAAATCCCTGCAACAGCTGGGCCAATCGCAGTGACCAGTGATGTAAACAGTTCAACAAATAGACTGATGCTACTTCAAATGTTATCTGAACTGGCCAGAGCAGCACGACCTGCAGCCTGAGGGAGATGGAGTGGGTTTTTATTTAACTGATGACAGAAATAAATAATTTAAAAAAAGAAACATTGATGAAGCCATTTATATGGCCGCATCAATCAGAGCTATGAATTTTATATCCCATGTCAAAAATGGTCACACCAAAGTTGGAAAGGAGGCAATGAAACACAGGTTTGTTTTTCTGCTGTTATCCCGACACCTCCCACAACGTTACTAGTTGTCTGTTTTCTTGTTTGTTTAAATCTTTGCACTATTGTTTAGTTAGTTTTAATTTAATTTATTTAATTATTCTATTTTATTTTATTGTATTTTATTGTATATACTGTGCATTTTTATATTTAATGTTTTTTACTGTTGTTTTATTGCTTTCCTGTACCTATAATGCTGCTGTAGCGAAAAAATGTCCCCTTGTGGGATTAATAAAGTAACTATCTATCTATCTATCTATCTATCTAGTCTGGTGTCATCTGTATGTGATTTAATAAAAGTCAACACAGTGGACGTCTGTGTTCCACTGGCACTGCACTCCGCTGATTTATCGACGTGTCCTGCTTCCTTCAGGTGGCAGTAAGGATTTAATGAACTGCAGCAGAAACATTTCATGCAGTATAAAGTAGCTGTGAATAACAGGCACTGTTAGAATCACGTAAACCAATTTATAGATCAATGCAGACTGAGGTACTGACGTTCCTGCTTCAAACATAATACAAATTTGTTTCATGCCAATTCAAACACAGCTACTGGTGGGGCAGTGATTCATTAAAATGGTATATTGACAACTGAAACAATATTCTTTCATTTACTCGGAGCATTCTGTCTGCTCTTGTTGATAAAATCACCAAAGTGACGGCAGATTCCCGAGAAACAGATGTGGTTTTGAGATGCCTCTCAGCACAAAGTCTGAAACACATTTTCCACAAAAAGACCAACGACTTCATTCAAATAAACTGTCCACCTGTTTGCACCTCTCCTCCCACCCGTGTGCTGAACACTTGATTGGTTCCTTCGGTATTTGACATGAAATTCTATGGTTTTTTTTAGGCTGTCTGGAAAATAAAAAATGCCAAGCCATGGAGTTAACAGCTTATTTTGTCCATGATATGTCTTGTAGTGTATACAAAAAGCCACCACATGTTAACAAGGTTAAAAACTTTATTTTCACTGGGGGGGGGGGGGGGGGGTCTTCAACATAATTTTGTCATATAGAGTCCTAGATTCAGGCATGGTTTCAGAGAAGGACAACCAAACTAGTCGAAACTGCACGATGGTATGCTAATGATGTCTCAGTGGGATGCTTGTCTCCACTGAGTGACCTTCCTCTCTGAACTGTACACATCCAGCAAAACACCGAAGAGGAAGTGGAGGGGACCACCAAGGGAACGGAGCAGAAAGTTAATGAACAGCCTTCACAACTGACAGGGACTGTTTGTAGAAGCAGACACATGGATGCACAATCAGGCCTGTGCTCGCTGACAGTTTCGCAAACCACCCACATGGACGCACACGCCGCCATCACCGCTGCTTGTTTCTGCGGCCCCTTGTGCCATCTCGTACCATTCATACTTACGATTTATCCTCCCCATTCACCAAGAAAAAGAATCCAACGAAGACATGGCTGGAAAGAGTTACACAGCAGAGAAATCGATGTGCTGTCTGAGGTACTGAGAAAAGGAGTCTGTAGCTGATGTAGGTGGGAAACAGAGAGCTTGTCATTTTCAGACATTAAGTTAATTTCCCAGGTCCCCAAAGCTGAAGGCTGTGGGACTTGGAGGAAAGGCAGTACTGAGGAAAGGACGGCGTGAGAGAAGGTGAAGAAGTGCTCAGGTGGGCATGGTGACAAGTATGCAACAAAAAAGAAAACAACGCAAAAAAAAAGTAAAACTACTGTAGTTTTCAATGGAGGAAAAAAGCCCATAAATGTATGTTATGTTTTATGTATGTATTTATGTAATGTTTTAGTAACAGGTTCTACTATTAGCTTAAAAAAAACCTGCATGATATATTTAGAAGTTTAACTATGAGTTTAACTATGACATCATCTTTGAGTACCAAACTAGCATCAAGACAACATACAAATCAGACAATAGCAAAGTGTTTAATTTTACTGTAGTTAACTCAGTAATTAGATTCAGCAGGCAAAAAAGCTCTTTGTGATTTGATACTTCAAAACTTAAATTCTGATCACGACCCATCGCGGTTTAGGGGTTAGGTCGCTGACCATGAACTGAAACTTCTTGGTACGAGTCCAGTCTGGGGCCGTTATTGCATCTCTTGCCATGGTTTTCTTTCATCGCTCTGCTATCTCTATCTAAATATTAATGCAGAACATGAAAAACAATTAGTCATTTAGCCCTACTTTGGAAATGTTTTTACCTTTTTGCCTTTGCTGGTATTTAGTCGCGCAGATTTTTTTTCACAATTTGTTAATATTTTTGTGAAACTTTTCACTGGAACCACTTTCTCCTGTAGTCACAGCAGTTCCAATGAAACTGAAATAAAACTTTGCTCTTCAATGCTCAGAGGAACCGTGATCTTACTGCGTGGTAGGAAACCACAAAGTTTTTTAGTGAATTGGCTCTTTAATGCTACAGTAGTAGGGATTGTCCTTTCTGCCTCTATACAAATATGTATATCAATATGTACCTTGATTGATCAAGGATGTCCAAAAACTATGAAAAATATCAAGCAGTGTTTCCCAGAGCCCAAAGCGCTGCTGAAAATGCCTCGTTTTGTGTTGTCTAACAGTCAACAACCAAAAGATAATCAGTTAATTATCATGGAGGACTGAAGGAACCAGAAAATATTCACATTTATGAAGGTGGACTCTGACAATCTTCAAATTTTTCAATTTAAAAAAGTATTTATCAATCATCAAAATAGCTATTGATGCATTTTCTGTAGATCAGCTAATCGATTAATTAATTAACAAAAAAAATCAAACTCTACTAACTAAATTATTGGTCACAGTTATGTTTTAGTAATTTGCAAAATATAATTTGTTCATGCTTTTTTCCAAAATGATCATCGACACTTCATCTAACACGGGTCTCCTATAAGTCACACGTGCACCTTGTATCTATCTGACAAACCTCCTGTCTAGTAATTATTTTTGATTGGACACTGTGAAAGCTGGTGCTAATAAAGTAGCGCCCTCAAGGAAATGCTGAACGCACAGCCCCACACCATGCGGACGAGAATGAAAAACCCATTTACATACAGATCAATGTATAGCAATAAACACGGACATATTTCCTTCCACATTGCTGTAACCTAAATCATCCCCCTCACAAGGACCCATCATTACGCTGCCACAGCAGGCTGTAGCATCATGATAATATACTGCTCTCCCTTGCTCCCTTTAATGAAGGGTACTTCACACATATCATAAATAAGTGTAATAAAAAGTGTTTTTTTGTTTTTTTTAATAAATTTAGAAATATTTATTATAATGTAGAAATGTGATTAAGTCATGCATGTTTTGTTCTACAGATTTGTATGTGCTGCAGGATATACTGTACCGTAGGTTAATTGTTTTCCCTGTTATCCGGCTATGTAATGCGGCTCCATGGAGCACTCCCCTGCTCTCAGCCGGGAGGATGAATGACCGAGTGTTATGGATGGACCGAGAAATTGGAAGTAAATAAAAGCTGTGTGCAGGCCATACCTCTGTTCTCTAACCCTGCTGAGCGGAGGGTGGATGCCTGCGGAGCTGAAATATGGAGCTGTCATTGGGAGGTACATAGCGGCAGAGAGAGGACACAGTGACCCAGCCGGGGAGTGTGGTAGAGAGATGTGGTTGGACTGGACTGGTTTGGTCTGGACTGCCTTATGCTTAATGTGTCATCGCCATTATCCCAGTCTGCATGAAAGAGTATCTTGATTACTTTCTGGAATAAAGCTCCACAGTGACTGAACAAACAAAAGACTGTCACTACGGACGACTGCATCAACAGGAGACCCGAGAAGAATGTCTTTAACTTGGAGGTGAACTCTGGGAAGTGCAGTGTCAGCACCGCCTGCACCCCGTACAGGTGGAGATTTCTTCAAAGTCAATATAATAAGATGTGCTCCTATAGCAAATAAACCTGTCAATTAAGCGCTGTGACTGCATGGCCCCAAATTCCACTTTCTTCAGTTTCTCAAAGTCACTGTGTGCTGGCACTCACACACACAAGTGCTAAAAAATATCTGGGTGGAGGTAATGAGATTTGGCTACTTCAACAACCACTGTGGAGTCGTCCTTAAAGGAACTCAGTTCATTTCCACAAAGTGTCACTTTTTGAACTAATTAAAGAAACATGAAACACTATGTAATTAATAGGGCTGCCCCTGACTAAAGATTCTCCTAGTTGACTAATAGACATCAATTCAGGGGAATAGTCGATGCACGTTTATGATATTGATTTGATAATTATTTTTTAAAATTTCATCATTGTAATTTTTATCAAACAAAAACTGTTATTTCTCTGGCTAACAAATCCTGTTGAAAATAACATTGTTAACAATGAGCTATATTACAGAGAAATACAAAAACTAGAATAATTCAAATACAACTCTCATAAGCACACAAACACGAACCGAGCCAACTGCTAATGACAACGCTAACGGCAAAAGCAATAATGAATCCAAATGTGCTGCATCAACCAGCAAGGAGACTCAACATTTAGTTCATTTATTTCCACACAGTACATTGTAACTTAGCCTGATAGCGTCTGTGTCAAGGCTACGAGCAGGTTATTGGCAGCCAGGGTGTAAAAGGATCTGCACTCTCTGGAGTGTGTGTGGTAAGTAGCCTTTCCTGTCTGGACCAACTCTGCAGTGATGAGGAGAGGCACAGACACGGTGGTACTCGACCTTTAATTCCTTTTCTGGGGCTGCAAACACGGTGCACAACATTTAAAAAGCAGTCGTTCACTTCCCACAACGAAGACCTACGTCACCCCAGGTTCCCCACAAGACCACCTTCCTAAAGGGGAAGACTGAAACCATTACAAACGTTACCCTTAGTTATTCATAAGTTCTCTGACAAGGCGCATTAAGAGGGAATTTCTTTTCTCCTTGCAACTAAACAACTAAAGAAAACTTGGTCCACTAATACTTTTCCTGTCAACCAACTCTTTGGAGGCAGGCCTAGAAATATATGAGCTAAGACAGAGTTGGGCTGCCTTGGCAGGTAAGGTAAGCTGCTGCTGCTTCCATCCATCCATCCATTATCTATACCTGCTTCATCCTGGATAGGGTCTCACAGAAAGGCCCAGGCCCAGATTCGGACCCGGAACTTTTTCACTGTGAGGCGACAATGGTACCCACTGCACCAGTGTGCCGTCCCCCTGCAGCTGGTTGTAGCTTCATATTTACCAAACACACAAGATTTTGTTGTCACAAACTCCAAGTGGAAAAAAACAAACAAATAAACATATCAAAATGTGAAAGTATTCCTTAAAATTGTGTCTTTACAGATGCAAATCAATTACATTTAGTATGATCGAAAGGCATATTCTATATACCAAATTAAAAGGATGTAAATAGCAAACTTTGAGTTTGGACAGTGTACAATTAATTCAGTGTTTATGATCTCTGTATTAACTCCCTTCAGATAAACCACTCACACTCATCAGAAGATGTGGGTTGGTAAGGAGAAAAGGCCGCATTGACCGTTATAAATGTCAATACACAAGACCAAAGATGAATCACAGCCGAAACCCTAATTCATCTGGTTGATTACGCACCAGACAGACGGTGTTTCGTACAGGTTGTGCTCGTGTACTGGCAACAACCAGAAGAAAGGCAGAACCAGTGGCCGTTATGACAATTAACAGGGGAAAAAAACAACAACATCATGTGACCTTAATGAGACCATCAAGAAATTATTCACACACATAATGAAGCCCATTTTTGAATTTAGCATGCTCTTAACCTAGAGTTTATAACACAAGCCGGTGGTCTGGAAGGAATTTAAATAGATGATGAGAGGAGTCCCTTAAGTGTTCTTAATTCATCTCCAAATCAGAGTAATGGCTTAATCGATGTATCGAGCCACTGAAATCAGGTAATGGAACATTCCTCTCCAGTGCATCCAGCATAGGGATTAATCAACGCTGAGGCCTATATAAGTCAATGATAGCACTAGTTTGTGTGCGTGTCTGTAGGTGTGTGTGTGTGTGTGTGTGTGTGTGTGTGTGTGTGTGTGTGTGTGTGTGTGTGTGTGTGTGTGTGTGTGTGTGTGTGTGGAGAAACGGCCCACCGCAATGACAGAGTGTGAATATCCATATGTTTCACTTCCCACTAGCCCGGGAACATTTGCAGGTTGAATAATTAATCTTACAAGGGATTGCAGAGGATGTTGAAATTTTGAAAAAGAGCAATTAAAGACGTGGAAGATTTATGGAGCAGATGGAGGTGTTAACGGGGCTGCTGAGCGGCCAATGAGGAAGCAAAGCCTGTGAGGAGGTGTACAGTACGCGATTGTGTCAGCTGCGTGGATGTGTGTGGAACAATGCATGGACGAGTGTGTGTGCGTGAGGAGTTGGTGGCACTGGGGCACGTTGCGGCCATGCGATAACAGCGATGAATGGCCCCGCCGAGTATCTAATGAAGCATTAGTGACAGACTGAGGGAGGACACTCTGCAGCCAAAGCACCCTTCCCCATTTTTCATCCCACGTGTGGAGCAATTGGACTGAAGATAAAGGGATAAATAGAGGTGTAGGGAGCTACACGGAGGAGACGAGCGCTCACCTTGAGGCGGCGGAACGTCAACTCAGCGAAAGTATGAAAAGGTGGCAAAAAAGGCGGCATCTTATTTATTACATTCGTTAGCTGGGAACATTTCCTGAATATGCAAAAATGCAGAATGCCTCTATGCATCAGGAGTGACATTAGGTGTCGCATTGCATGTGAGAACCAGGGTTAGTGGGGGAAAAGCATGTGAGGATGCCATCAGCTAGTAAGGCACTACTGAGTATAGGTCCAGTCGGACGTACAGGGTGAGAGAGGGAGAGGGGGGGAGCTTTCTTTCTCCATTCCTTCGCCTCCTCCATCAAAACAAACAGTACTGTTTTTTAATAAGGGTCTCATCTTGTGCCAAATCGACGCACTGCTACATAACATACGTCACAGCAACAAATAACGCACCTGCGACTGCTGGGAGACTCCTCACCTTTGGAATATCAGTGGGTTACAGCATGGCAGAATCTCAGTACCAGAAAAGCAAATAAATTGCATCAGAAAATCAGCCCAGGAGCCAACATCCCGAGGCTAAACTGCACTCAACCAGAGGCTATTTTCCCTGAACTAAATCTGTTTATGGTGCTGTTAACAATCCCCGCCTGAGCACTGAGTTTTATTTATGCATGAGTTTACTGTTCTTTAATGCATAAAGCTTTTAAAGTTTGGCTATCATCGTTTTACCACCTGTTTTATTTGTCAATTTACATGACGTGCTGATCAGGGCCAAGCAGTGGAAGGCAGGAGATGTGGCAGATGGAGAAAGTGTGATGAGAAAATTAAGAGTAAATCTAAAGTAAACATTACGTTTTCTTAGAGTCTACTAAAAGCAGTCATAAATATGTTTTAAATTTGTCACAACACATGAAGAAAAATGTGTTAATATTAACCACACAACCAATAAACAATTGAAAACAATTCCATTGAAATTGGAATTTCTTACATTACTAGTTACCACCAAAAGTAATGGAATTTGTAAGGACGTTCATTGCTCATAACCTTTTTAGATTCACAATGAAACCTGTCAATGCTAAATACCATATACTATATACCAAGTTGAAATGGCAATTAGTCATAAAAGTTAGGTGACAACATTCATCAAGCAACAACCAGCCCTTTAGAAAAATTAACAGCATAAATCACAAACCACACACTAACAAATAAAAAATGGGATAATTGCAGTTGTAGGTTGTGTTAAAGGTGCCGACTGTTTTGTTTACGCAACAACTGCTGACTATAATTTGAAACAAGCCTGTGAGCACAACACCTGAAATCATACAGGAGCCACATTTTAAAGCATAAAGCACAGTTAGCAGAGGGAGGAGGACAAAGTGTATGAAAGTGTAAAAACGTAACAATTTTTTTAAACTGAAGACGACAAACTTTATTCGACGAGTGTCCAATTAATTTCAATGTCAATGAACAAGACTAAAACCTGCAGGAAAAACTTGGTGGAATTTTAATTTGAAACACATACAGGAAGTCATTAAATTACAGAATTGTAATTGTAATCAGCTACAATTAGTATTTAAGATGTAGCTGATTACAAAAGGTTTGCATCTAAATATAGCCTATTCTTTGGGTAAAAAGCTTATATGTAGAATATATTATTAAGTCTGTTGCTTTGCATGTTTTTGATGTACAAAAATGTCTAATTCCAAATATGCTCCATTTATTTGGAAGTCGATTTGTAACAGCTAACTCTGTAACCTATTACGTTTAAGTCTCTTGTCAAGCACACTCCGAAAAGTTTCCTTTGTTTTCTGTCTTATTTGCAAGTGATTCCTTTTGTTTTACTTTCCGCATCTAATTGACGACTCCCCTGTGTCCTTACCTACAACCAACTCTGTATCACCATACGAAATCAGATACAAAGGGAATGGGGGTGACTGTCAACTGCTTGTCACACTGTATAAAAGCTGCCCTAAGGAAGAGGACTGAAGAAAAAGAAAAGACGAGAACTGCAGAGAAAAGAGGACAGCGGAGGGGAGAGCCCGGCTGGGGCGAGCCATTGCAGGAGAGGACTGCTGGGGGAAAGAGGCTGAGGAGGACTGGGGCGAGCCAGGCTGGGTAGAGCCCGGCTGGGGCGAGGACTGTTGGGGAGGACTGCTGGAGAGTCATGCTGGAGAACTGCTGGAGCCCTGCTACAGAGGGCTGCTGGGGAGAACACTGCTGGACACCTCTGTTTGAGGGTGCATGTAGTTGCTCCTTCTTGCAAGAATAAAATGTCCGATGTGTTTGATTTTGAACCAAGCCTCTGAGTAATTTTTCCAACAGTTTCAAAAGTAACTTCCCCAACACTGATTATTAGGCTAAGAAACGTTTTTTTTTTATTATTTTTTATTAAAATAACAGCAATGTCTTAAACAACAGCCTGTTTCTCCTGCACTGGGAGTCATATAGACTTAAATCTTCAGGGCAGAGCCCCAACAGCTGAGGGACATTGTCACAGAGCTCTAAACTGGAGCCACAGTGTCCAAAGTCAGTCTGAACATCTTTACTTTAAAGATGTCGCAACAAAGATTCACCCCTGATACAAATCCTGTATGTGAGGAAGGCTGTCTGCTCTCATTCCTCCTGAACAATCCAGAGGTGCCTCCGTTATGCTGCTTTAGTCCTTCAATAACTTTCTCTACTTTGAAGCTGAATTGGTACCAATTTGCAGCAGCTCAAACTATCAGAGAATACTTGGAAACCATTAGAATAATGGATTAAAAGCGCGTATTTGCTCTCCTGATGGTCCACAACTTGTCTGTAGCGGTACATTTGTGGAAAAGCAGTTATTGCAAAGCTGCTCCTCTCCTGAGTGCAAACAGCTCGTTTTGGGAATCACTTTGCCAAAGCATCTTTTATCTTAATAAAGAGCTGTGATTTGCATCCACAATAGCAACAAACAAAAAAAGCAACAGCATCTGAATGATTGCTTTAATTAAGTAATTTCAACAGCAGTTTGAGAGAGAAAAGCAAGAAGATACAGATGAGAAAAGGTCACGGCATATAAAGGACAGAAAGATATGCACAACTGACAGAAAGTCAGAGCGAAGTGGTAGCCACTTTTGAAAATGTCACCTTTCAAGAGCCGGGGTTGCTGGTTGTGCTCTGGAGACGCTCCTCCCCTCACAACGCGCTCAACAATGGAAGTGACTCCGCTCCTCAGCACAAATGACCTTTGGATTTGTCACAGGATCCGTCAAACTTTGATGGTGCAGATGAGGGTTTTTGCTGAGGGGCAGGTTTGAGGAAATAATAGATTATTTGCAGCTCTTTGAAACGCACAAACAGACTTGTTTCTGCTGACATAATGTACATGTTGTTTATGACCTAATGGTGTCCACGGTTAACCTCCTGACTTCCTCGAATTGATTTCACCCAATAAGCATTTCACTCCCTTCTTTGACAGGAAAAATGGATGGACTTTGTGTGTTTTTTTCCAACAATCTCCTCCTTCTCCCGCTGCTGCTCCACCTCCCGAGCTTCTCCTTCCAGAGTGCAGGCCAGTCAGTTGAAATGAGTAACGGCTGGCTGTTTTCTGCTAGATCGACACACGTTACCGAGCCATCCATCACGCCACTAACAGCTCTCCGATGCTCCCGCCAGAGGAAGAGCGCATGCACTTGAGCGCATGCACGAAAACGCATGCACGCTCAACTGAAATCTCCCATCAGCCACTTCAAGTTGCCTTATCCGGCATGAGGCTGGCAGGGCTGGGAGGGAAAGAGAGCTGGATGGAAAGCTGTAAGGTAAACTGTAAAAGCATGGGGATGGCTAAAGCTTCTCTATGATGACAGGGAATGAAATGGGAGCTGCAGTGTCCTATATCCGTGATGATTGGGAAGAAAATGTCAAAGCTTCCTTCTCCGCTGATGCAGAAGTTCCAGCTTAGATGACAGCAGAAGTGCAACACAACGACCCTCCAGTCCCCCTCCATCAGAAACCACAGTGTCTCACAGCTGGGAAGTCACGCTATGTCAGTTTGTCTTTTCTTTTACATCCTGCCTAACCATCCCAGAGATGTCTGCAAGAGAGACATTCTGCTCCTCCTGACTCTGATTTCTTTCATCTGCAGAGCTCCCGCAGGCTTTTTCTCCTCTTCATTGATTCAATCTCTCCCTCAAGCACTTCCACCAATTGGAGGCCACAACCTATCATGACAAGCCAAGAGCTATTACCCTTCAATAGAGCAGAATTCAGTGCTTTCTCAAGCTCCTTCTCTTTTAATTTCAGCGTTTCTACCTCTCTTTTAAAGCGTGATACATCATCTATTACTCTGCCCAGGGACCCGAGGCAAATATCTATACCGCACTCACCTCTGCTCTTCTCTGACCGTCAAATCATTCATCTAAATAGAGCAGCTTTTGTGTGCAGGTACTTGGGAGACATCGTAAGGTTCTCAGAGTGGTCATTCAGCACCTACTTCATCGGCAAAATGAATCGTAATTGCTCCAACCTCGAACACTTCTTGCCTGGAGTTACACTCTGCTTGGGTGAAATTTGCCACAATAGACGTCATAAAATAGATGAGGAAGATTTAGAATGTCATGCAATTGCAACACATTTGACAACATTATTCCACTTACAAGCTTTATTTTTCAGGGCGTTTTTCAGATTTCTGTCTACGCTGCAAACATGAAGAGATATTGAGGGTCAAGAGATTAACTGGGTTATTCTCACTGATCACTATTATGACCAAGTGTTAAAAGCTCTACAAAACATTTGAATGAACTATCATAGTTTGTATGCTCTTTAAAGGGTCTGTTTATTTTGAGACTTACACATCCTGCATATACACAACATAAAAGGTGTAAATATGTTAATGGTCAATATTGTAACATATTATAACACCTAATATTTCACTACCTAAACCAATCAAAAAGAGCATAACGTTTGTGTGTTGTGGACATTGAAGGTGTAAAATTGACCCATTAAATAGGTTAAATATACTCATTAAAAATTTGCTAACACATCCAGTATCAACATTTCGCAGCTTGGTGAACACGGTACAGCAACATTTTGTTGTTATGTTGATCGATAATATACATTTTGTAAAATATACGTTTTTCAAATTAGTTGGATACAAAAAAATCCCAGTTTAAGGTCCCCACTCAGTTGTCACAGAGTTCTGACAGAAGTGGTAGAAGTACCATGGATGAGATCATAACAGCGACTATTCTATCTATCTGTTGATGAAGTCAATATGGAGAAAACCTAAAGAAAGCAAGAGAGCCCTTGAGTAGAGAGTTTTTTTGTTAAAACTATTTCTGAGGTCACAAATGAACTTTAAACTTCATCCCAGTGAAATATCTGGAGGTCCATAACAGACTCTTCTACATAGGAGGGTTATGTAATAAATAACCAATTATTTATTACATAACCCTCCTATATGAGTGTCTACAAATAAACATCAAACAAAATTATTTATAACATTATTTGGAGTGAGCCCTAGTACCATCTCCAAACTGAAGGCCAAGTCCCATGAAACGGGGGATGTCAGAGACAGACTGCGAAGTGGGCGTCCCAAGAAGACGACACCCCAAGAAGACCGGTTCCTCGCCCTTTCAGCACTTAGGAACCGTAGGCTGTCTTCTACAGATTTGCAGTCAAGGTTTGCAGGACGATATGGGACACGGCTCTCGGCCCAGCCAATCTCCAGGCCCATAGGGCTGCCAGGAGGCCTGCCATGACTGCCCTTCACCGTCAGTCCCGTTTGCGCTGGTGTCGGCAACACCTGCACTGGAACCTGAACATGTGGAGGAACTTTATGTTCAGCGATGAGTCCAGATTCTGCCTACGGAAGTTGAATTGTGGGGTCAAGGTGTGAAGAAGACGGGGAGAACGCTATGCTGATTGCTGCACCGATAGAGTAACACCTTTTGGTGGAGGCAGTGTGATGGTGTGGGACGGCATCTCCATCACTGGAAAAACGAGGCTTGTGAAGATTGGAGGCAATCTCAATGCAGAGAGATATCGAGATGAGATTCTGCAACCAGTGGCAATCCCATGTCTCCACAGTCTGGGACCGAACACCATCCTCCAAGATGACAACGCTCGCCCCCACAGAGCGGGGTTTATTAGAGACTACCTCCAGCATTTGGGAGTAGAGAGAAGGGAATGGCCTGCCAACAGTCCTGTTGTGGCTGTGTATGGTTCTTCCACACGCTACTGAGGCTCCTGACTGTTTGTTAAATGAATAAATTGTAAAATTTCCAATATGTCTTGTTTCTTCCTTGTTACTGATAGACTTCAATCATCCAATCCACCAAACAACACCAAACAAGAGTCAATAGCAACAGCAGAATAAGCTGTTTGGCATTGGCAGAGAAGATTTGGAAATCTTTAATGGGCGCAACCCACATACTCAGCTGTGCTGCTCATCCCACAAATGCATGTTCCTTACAAATGGGGCACCGTGTAAAAGGGAAATAAACAGGCTTTCCAACGGTATAAAATGTATTGCCAAGAAGCATTGTTACAACAGAGAAATAATCTACCAAACACAAATTTCCAAACTTTCTGTTTGACGTTTAGTAAAATTCATGGAACTGTTGCCTAATATAATATGTGTATATTAGTGTGTGATCAAATATAAAATGATCACATATAATATGATCATACACAGAGTTGCTCATCACAAAAGGTCCAACTAGGGAAAACATGTTTCGTACACTAGAGCTCCATTTGTAATAAAACTGTGTTTACTTAACCTTTCACCTCTTAATCTTGAGGAAAGTGGGAGGTTGAGTCGTCATCAAATAATAACAAATTATTGTGAGGCCTGTTTGATTATTTTTTCCAGGTATAGTACACAGGTCGGATGAAAAAAGCCAAAGCCAGCAGTTAAGAAGTAGTATCTCTGAAATGTCTCACCTTATTTGACAACCTGAGGAAAGAAAACAATAATTTTTAATCAGCTGAACAGCTGTATAACCTCAGTCCTTCATTTGTTCCTCCATATTTTGAAACAAAATTATACTCCTGATATGACAAGCTCCTCTCTGATGCAGTTAAAGAACCAGTAAACCAGAGGGGAGGGAAATGTTTTGATCGATGTTATTGTAAGACTTTTCACAAAACCGAATTAAGGATTCATGTGGAGATGATTTATGTGTCTGCTACAGTTTTCTATCTTTCAAAGTTGCTGTTCAGTACTGTAAAATACAAACAGCAGTGTGGCAGAGGACATGTTTCCCTCCCATTCTCCTTTCTGTCAGTCTTTTAGAGCTGATGTGGCCAAAAATGTATCTTAGTGGAGCGCTGCTGACCAAAAATGAATATTTATGTTATGTGAAAATACATTTAATTCAAATGTAATATATTTTTACAAAATTCACATTCAAAAATAACATTTCAGAATATACAAAACACTACTATTTAATCTGCGTAACAGTAATTTTATTCCTTGACAGCCATTCTCATTCATTTTTTTTATATATCTTTCTACATTGTGCCATCGTCTGTATCTCTTATGTTGACTAGCAGCACAAAGTCAGTGACATCTGACACACTAACAGCACATGAGCATGAGCAGCATATAGAATATTAATATTTCTTTGTAGATAACACACAAGCTGATGTAATTTAATAGGGGAGTTTAACAGCACTGCTGTACATTGCCATAAAACCCATATTAATGACTTCTTAGCTGCACAAGATTTACAGTTCATAGTCATTAAGGTTTTTTACAATACTTAATAATAAATAGAATAAGCACGAGCTTGTCAAATGCTGTGGTGGACAAAAACAAAGACGGTGTGGACCAAACTAGGCCCGCGGGACCCAAATTGAGCCGCTGTGTTTAGAGGGTTTGGAAGACCTGATTCGACATCACCGCCTCCTTCATACTCTACTGTTTCCTGTGACCCTTCAAGAACAAACCCTGCAGTAAAACAGGAACTAAACAATTCTCAAGTAGAAAACTTTTATTGTCTATTGCAGCTTTAATTCCAGTCTTGCTTGACTGAATGAGTCGAGGTATTGCTCACCATACCTTATCTAATCCAGGGAGCAGGGCAGCACAGATTTATTGCACAGTGTCGATGGTGAATGATGTAAATAAATGTCTCCTCCACTGTAGCTCTCCCAGCTGCTGTTTCTCTTCGTTTATGCTGCTCCTGAGTTTTGACAAAAGAGCTACAGGGAAAGCTCTTTTGTTTCGCTGTAACTGTTCTTTATTCTTCTGGTATGTCTGTTCAAACCAGATGTCTTCCTTTTTATTCATATTCAATAACAGTTTCCTCGTTGTTTTCTTTCATGTTAATCTGCTTTGCTTGCCTCTTCTGACTTCAGTTGTTTGAAGAAGGGATTTTCTTGCGGAGGCGATTGACCCATGAGGTCCTTCCACTGCATGGTGTGGGAAAAAAAGAAATGGTAAAGTGTTGCATCTTGTTTGCCATCCAGGTTGTGTTGCATCAGTAGTGAGTGAATGGTGGTTCTCCTAGGCCCACCTCAATTAAGTCTGCCTCTCACAGTCAACCTCAGCCTTCTTGTTCTTGGTAGTTGTTTGTTTTAGTGCAGAAAAATCGTCTTTTCTCTGCGAGCATTTTTAGCTAAGAAATACCATCCTAATTTTACAAGTAAAGCAGTAATGTTGATTTTTTTTTTTTTTTTTAACTGTCCTTTGCAAAACCTTTTCTGCTCTCAGCTTGTCCACCTGGGGTGCCCTGAAGGCCTGAGGACGAACACACCAGCACCTCTCGTTCAAGCCATCTCTCTCTCCCTCACTTCCTGTCCTCTTTGCTTTCTGTCTGAAAGGTATAAAAACGCCTCCCAAAAGTACTTTAAAAATTGTCCTTCTCAAGAGCTGCACTTACAATTTCTACTTTCACTTCCCCGTCTGCACTCCAGCTCGCAGCTGTAATTGTAATGGCCTGTTCAGATTAAATAAAAAGTGATTTTTATTTTTATTTTTTTTATTTTTATCTTGCTCTATCTACACAAATTTGATCACAAATGTTTTTGCCATGTGTTTGCCATCTCTGTTTATTCGCTGCGAACTGCCAACACAGCCGCTGTACAGATGTAAGCTGCAGCTAGATAACCACATGCACAGACTCTCGGTAAAAAGTGCACACAAATATTTTCCATTTCGTGGATATGTATCTTCACCTCAGTTTGTGATGTCTTTGGGAAAACTGGATTTGTTTGCACTTTTTTATTTTGTAGGAAGAGTTGTGCAAAACTCATCGAGCATTCAACACACGTTAAGTCCTTTCAGGGTCCGATTTACTATCAGCTCCTTTTCTAGGTGAGAAAGATGTAATATCTAGCGTGTTGCCATCACTGCTGTTTAAAGCAGGTGGAAGTTTATTTTCTAACAACAAATTAATTGATATGTCCAAATCATGACATGGAGAGGAGATAAACTGAGAATTCCACAAATTATCTTCAAGTACAAAATGCGGTCCTAAAATACCGTATATCCACACTTGGCTGTGAAATAAACTCCAGCTGAAAGAAATCAAATAGCTTGGCCTCATCCAGAACATCAAATAACTTCCTTCAAAGTATACTTAAAACTAGATCTAACTGTTGAATGAAAACTAACACAAAGATAGAAAAATAATAGAAACACAACAAATCTCTCAAATCATATGTGCTCACATGAAAACAACAACCGTGCACTAAAAATACCACCTCAACCTCCTCTTGAATTCCCAGGATTACACCTGTCAGTCCACTAGAGGATCCAGTGTCACGTTTTCCCTTGCTAAGGCATGAAAAGTAAGGTGTCTTAGGTACGGGCATCAAAAACCATGTGTTTTGAAAGATGTGGTTTGGTTTAGCTAAAGATCATGTGACATTGTCACAATTTGGTTTAGGCACCAAAACTACTTGATAAGGGTTAGGAAAAGGTCATGATTTGGGATTAAATAAGTAATCTTACATATGTGTAAGGTACTTCACGTACATCACGTAAGTTAAGTACGTTACTTTGTGCAAGTAATTTACTTAGGTTACTTAAAAGAAATCCACGCTGACTTTTGATGTCATGCCCGGGCGTAGGAAAGCATGACACTGATATGTTATCCTCAAGTGGAAAGATGGATGTATTACACACTTAGCCGTGATACCCGGCTGGCATGTGAGCAGGGTTAGTTAGTTGTTGCTATTTTAAATTGTCCAAGTTGTGCAAAAACAACAAATGCAGTGGACAAGAGTGTAAGATATTTGAGCTTAAATTTTACATTTCAAGGTTTACAGCTAGCTGTAGGTCCAGTACTGTCATGGTGGGTTGGGGACCAGCAGGGCAGCTGCTTGAGTACAATGATTGTTCTCAGTTAAAAGTTGCCTGGTCCTGTATTGTTTCTTGGAAGAATCTTTTTTTTTGAACAGGTTGTTAGCAGGATGTGCAGGTTCAACAGTAATCCTTTCTTGCCCTTAGTTTACCCCTGTGACTACCTGCTTGTTCACTCTGGCAGATACAGGCATTTGTCTGTTTCTCGCAAACAAAATCAACATTTTGCAAGTACAACGTGAAACTTTGAAGCAATCTTTCTCCGTGTCATTTAAATGATGCATCAGTCACTTCAGCTCATCACAGATCTGACTTAAAGCCACAGAGGTGTGTGCTATAATAATTGGAGGGATTCCCATGTGCTGCTTTTGATGGACAGAGTCTTGGCAGTGGATCAGAGTAACAAAAGCACAGAAGACTGTAATCACACTTGTACAGGTCATTATTTGGTAAGACAGCCTAATTATCTGGAGGATTTCTGAAAAGGCTGTCAGTCCCTATTTCTTTTCTGTTTCGAGACTCAGAGCTGTGTTCATTTTGGGGGCCTTGCGCTGATACTCTGAACACACAGAGTTGGAAGAAGCTGATGTTTCTGTTCACTTTTTCTTGAGTGCTGTGCATCAACCCACCAGTGGGCCCCCGGGCAAAACTAGGTTGTTTGCCCCTGCTGACACTCTTTGTGCTTTATCTTTGTATGGTCAAGTACCCATCCAATACAACTCTAACAGGACACTACATATGGCAGCTTAATTATGTTTTGCCTTGAGGCAGAGAAAGCAACCGGTCCTCCTGTGTTGGAAAACTGCTGCGTGTTACATAGTTTGTGCTAAATTGATTAAACAATAAGTTATTTCAGAATATGGACCACATGAGAAAAATGCCCATCTATAAATATTCAACCATGTATTCAGGTCTAGGTTACAACCAGGCTGACCAAGGACAAATGTGATATGTAATCCCTCCAGCGTATTCAGAGTCATCCCTGTGGTCTTCTCTTTGTTGGACGGGTCTGAAAAACCTTGACTACCCAAACCTAGCCTGGTTCTGCCCTGTTTCCCATACCTTCAGTCTTCACTGCGATTATAGTCTGGAATTCCTGTTCGCATGAGGGTTTACTAAATGACTCTGAAGGGTGGATTAATCAGTGACCTAGTGGGGATGGGCTAAGGATGGTAACATTGAAACAAGCGTTTGTTTTGAAATGCAGTTCCATTTTGCTAGTCCTGAGCAGTTTGGAGACGGTAGTGACCATATTTGGACGAGCTGGGGGGGAAGTGAGCGGAGGATCCGATTCGATCTGATTGGAAACCCGGCAATACTACGCCCCATCCACCGATAGCTGTAACTTGACTGCACCACGTGCCTGTCAAGCAAACAGGCACGCCCCCAAAAGCATGACTTTTTGAAGCTGATGACGGGATTATTTTCCGATGGACGGCCAGAAAATTAATAAGAAGTGACTTTAGCTATCAAAACCGAAATAACTTGTGGAGAAATTTCATTGATTTATAATTTTATGAGACTAGTTGAATGGGAGTCAATGAAGCCGGCGGCTTTTTGGAGCCAACCTCTGGCAGTACTGGTATTGCAGCTTAAGACTCATCTGCATTGGCTTCATTTTTCAGACCCGAAAGCTACGTCCATTTTTCTATACAGTCAATTGGAAGAACTGGATGAAGCAATACAAACAGTTGAAGCAAGGCCAGCCTATACGGACTAATTTAATAATCGGGTACAAGCCATCTGCAGACGTTTTCTGACAACTTTGCAGTGGTTGGGTGTATAAGTGATGGACGGGAAGAGGAGTACAGGGCAGTAGTGGATGACTTTGTGGAGTGGGCTGGTAGAAATCACTTGCTTGTGAACGTGGCCAACACCAGAGAGATGGCGGTCGACTTCAGAAGGAAGACGAAGGCACCACAACCACTGAGTGTTTTTGGAGAGGATGTGGACAAGGTGGAGGAGTACAAGTACCTGGGTGTCTCCATCGACAACAGACTGAACTGGAAGACCAACATCAACACTGTCTACAAGAAGGGGATGAGTCGACTCTTTTCCTGGAGGAAACTTCGATCCTTCAAAAGTGTGCAGCAAGATGTTGGAGATGTTCTACCAGTCTGTTGTGGCCAGTGCATTGTACTTCTCCGTAGTCTGTTGGGGGAGCAGCATTGGAGCCGGCGACACCAACAGACTTATTAACAAACTGGTTAAGAAGGCCGGCTCCATCATTGGCTTCAAATTGGACAGTCTGGAAAAGGTGGTGGAGAGGAGGACGCTGAAAGAACTCTTATCAATATTGTATAATCCTGACCACCCTCTCCTCCACCTGCTGCAGGGACAGCGGAGCACTTTCTCCACCAGACTCATCCAGCTCCGCTGTCACAAGGACCGATACAGGAGATCGTTCCTGCCCACTGCAATAAGACTCTACAATAGTTAACCTCTGGCCAAATCTTTCCTACATCACTGGCAATAGTTTCAATAGACTTACTAGCATCACCATTACATCACCATGTTCAGTTAACTTTTACACTAAACTGCTGACCATTGCACCGTTTAATTTTATTCTATTTTATTTGTATATACTGTTCGTTTATACATTTTATATTTTTACCTAAATTTTTATTCTGTCACTTTTATTGCTTTTACCCTGTATCGTTGCATTCTGCTGTATTGGGAAAAACATCCCCTTGTGGGATCAGTAAAGAATATCTATCTATCCATCTACGGAGCTCAAGCAAAAACGCCAAAAATGTTCATTTTCCAACATTGTACTGCACTCTGCTCACATTGAAGGAAGGTCTCTGCTGTTTACAGCTTGGTAAGTTTCAGCACACAATGTACGCACTATGGTGATCACTGCTGATTGGTTAAGAGCTTCTCCAACAGCAGCAAGGTCTACGCCCATTCGGATGCAATGACTGGAAACAATCCCTAATGGAACATGGACAGAACCATTTCCATTCACAAAAGGAATTGGTGTTTGGTAATACCAGGCCAACCTAAATCACTTTCACTGACTCATTTAAATGTAAAACAGCAGGACTTTCATTCTGAGCTCTTTTCACATGTCTGAGCACAACAACCTTGTATGTAAAACTCATTTTAACCGCCTGTATTTGCAGTCTCATTCTCTCGGTCATTATGCAGGCCTAGTGACGACTGGTAAGGTTTGAACTTTAAAATGGACACTAGAATGAGACCACCATCTTCCTCTTCATCACAACAGTTCCGTATAGCATCTGAAGCCTCTGCACCAATCCACCTGTTGATCTACTTCTCCAGCTCACTCACAAACAAGACCTCAGTAAAGCTTAAGGTCGTACCTTTTGTCCCCCACGGCTTCATACCAATCCTCAAACCATCCCAATGTGCCAGGTCATGGGGACACCGTAACTCTGTCCAGACATATGTACACAGCTCTGACTCGTGTTAGGTATTATATTTTGGTGTTGCAGTACCTTGATTCTGCTTCAGGACTAGGTAGAAATGTTGTTGTTTTTCAAATTACTTAACAACTTTTGTTATGAAACACAGGACCAAATCAAATGTCACACACTGAACCACTGAACCCCCTTTGGAGTTTGAAGCCAGGGTAGCTGCCACGTTCATCTGCTTGGCATGCCCGTCTGTCATCTGAGAGAAATGCAGAGTTCATGTAAGGGTACCAACAATTTTCAACTTTGTCATCGTTTTAAGTATTCAGCTCGTGTTCGTGGTGATGCCTCGGTGGCTGTGGGACCATTGGTGCAATGAAGTCTTTGTATTCTTTTTCTTTTCCCATGATCTGATCCGGGATGAACCAACCTGGCCCCGTGACTGGATCATATTTGATAGTTAATACTGCTCTTGCATTAGTTCTAAAATGTGTCTTTGTTCAGTGCAGGGTCTTCAGGGGATTTACAAAAACCCACAGAGAGGTGTGTGTTTGTCACGCCCTCAGCTACACTCAGCATGAGTGTAATTGGCAGTATTGAAGAACTGCTGAGAAGTAATATGAAAGCTAATGTGGGGGGACAAGTCGGAGCTGCAGTAACAATATGTGTCCTTGGAGACTGGGAGAGTTGTGTTGGTCATATAGCCTGCATAACAAACAGCTCTGTGTGAGTGGGACAGGTGAGACATGTGATTAATGGTGTCTTTTTGCTCTCAAAAGAAAGTCACCCAAGGCCGTGGTGATTGGCAAGAGATTCAAGGTCACGGAGTCTGTTTTCATGTCATAGGTGAGATGAGGCTGGGAAAACAAAGGGAAAATCAATTCTATATCAGGCGACCGTAAAGGTGTATCGCAACATAGGATTTCAGATTTCAAGCAGCAGAGGTTAAGAAACTAATACAGCAGAGAAAAGTGCACCTTATTCCCGTTGCAAGTGGTTCTACATACAGTAATGATGCCGTAGTGCAGTGATTAGCATTGTCATCTCAAAGTGTGGACTTCTCTATGAAGTTTGTATGCTCTCCGGCTCACCATTCCTTTGTGTGCACGGCTTCACTTTTCTCAAAAGATGCTTTTAATCACAGATAGGTCTTGTCTACCTGTATTAGCCCTATGATGGACGTGTGGCCTGTCCAGGGAGTTAATATAACTTCCTGGCCATTGTGTGCTTTGATAAGCTTCACCACGTTCCCGAGGAGAAATGAGATGGTAAAGAAAATGAATGTCAAAAGGTTACTTTTACTGCTTCGGTTTGATATCTAGAGCTTTATTTGTGGTTTCTTTCTGAAAAAAAATCTCAGCTTCCGAGGATAGCGAGCTAGATAGCTAGCGACCAAGACTGATAGACAGATACTCCCTGCATGCATACAAAGGTACAACAGTTGTCACGAGTTGCATTTTATATTCAAAGCCTCTTTGATAAAATACACTGCTCCATGCATACACCTGTTTTACTTGTCAGGATTCAGTGCAGCTTCAGTGGATGATAAACTTGATAGCGTCCTTGTCTAAATATCAAAACACGACCATCTGCTCTGCTTTCGGAGAGTCTAAAACCGCTCACTGTTGTATCCAAGGTGTTGGTTCCATTTCCCGTCTTTGTCAGAATCCTTTGTGTTTCCACATGACCGGAAGTTGTTATAAATAGTTTTTGTCCCCACACATCAAATTGAAACTCCAAACTGCTTATGTATGAAACACGGGTTCTCCGTGCCCCCTCGAACTTCAGCTGAACTGAAACAACCTGAAAGGCAGTCTGAATCAACAGACAACTCCCATCAGAGCCCCCCCATAAAACACCGTCTGCGCCAGGGGGGTGGAGGGAGGGGAACGGGTGGAATTGGCTGTTAGCAAAGGCCTCTCTGGATGTGTGACTCTCATAGGTCCTGCAGCTGATCAGCACATAGGTGTCAGGAGGAGGCCATTTCCTGGGATTTATAATGCTGGCTGCATGGCAGACGGGGGCTGGCTGAGGCCTGCCGAGGAAGACAGTGTTGTTTTAGATGTCACAGCTGTTTGTTCTCACCAGTTCAAGACATGAATCACATGTCTCTCCACCTGTCCGAAACAGAGATTGATACATATCAAACTCTCACACAGACCTGCACATCTGATTTTATGAGGACTCTCCACATACACAACTGCGATAAAAGGCACTTCATCATGACCGTCCGTCTGTATATAATCTTAACTTTGTTATCTCGCTGACTTCTTTGGGCTGTTTTTGCAATCATTTCATGTTGTGTCGTCTCAGAAGAATCTATCTAGATTTATGGATTTAAGAAATTGTGGTAATTTTCTTTTCTTCCATTTCATCTTTTCCTCGTGAATTCATGAACAAGCATCCATTGACATTTTATTTGATCACAAATAATGGACATTATTCTGTGTCTTTGTAGACATTCATTGAATCTTTGATAAATAAAACAACAAAAAGAAGCCGTCTGGCTTTTCTTTCTGCCAGTATCTCTTCAAGTCTGGAAACAAGAGGCCAGTGTCTGCATGCAAAAATCCCTCTTACAACTGAAGATCGACATCAAGAGCTGCATTAATATTTTTTTTTACATTAGGGCTACATCAGCAGTCAACTTGTTATCTGAGATGAATCACTTGTGGTGGCAAACTCAGACAGAAGGAACAACTCACTTTTCAGATTGAGGGCGCTTTAAACTCAACCACGACTAAAAGATCCATATTATTTCCTCAGGAGTCTTTTGAGGCCAAACTGAGTCTTAAAAAGTAAATGTTTCAATACGTTTGATAGACATAAAATAAATTACACTACGGCAGCATGGCTTGATATCAGCTGGGATGTGTAGATAAAGCATTTACCTCTACTCACCTTTGACACATAAAAGGATAATGAAGGGTGGACTTCACCGTGTGGCCCCAAACGGGACACCAAACAGATGCTGATGTAGTCTGGGTCTACTGAATGAGTGCAGTGCAGTGTTCGCTCTCATGTTTTGCTCTCTATCAGCTCCTGAGGAAGATATCTGGCTTGCCAGTCGCTAAATGTTCCACTAGTTTATTTACTAGCTAGTTGCTAACTCTGCAGATCTGTTGTTTGGTGCTGCACAGGTATCAAACACTCATTTTGTAAAACTGAGAGCTAATGGAAACAGTTGGAGAAAACCCCCCCAAAATTAGCTGAAAGACTAAAAATCTTGTTAGAGTAGAAAGAGGCTTCAATGAACCATCTCAACGAAGTTTCTCTTTCACATACAAGTATTTGTAATTGTGCAGGAATAGTACTCAAAAGCACAACTCGAGACAACAAGTAAAGCTGACAGTTTACTTGGCAAGTGGTGTACAAAAACAGGCAAAAACGCCAACGGGAGATCCAGAGTCCAGTCATTCAGTCGAAGTTCAAAACCAGGTAGGAAAAACCAGGAGAGAGAAAAGGAAATACACATCAAGCAGGGCGAGGAAGACGACCACACAGGCAGGAAGTAAAGACACCCGAAACAAGAGACAAGGCGAGTAACAAAATAAAACAGGATATGAATGCAAAATGAGAAAAAGAACAATGCACATGACCTAAGAACAGTGACGATTCATGACATGAAATTATCTTACCTCAGATTTATTGATCTGCTATCTCTGGATATAAAACTGAATATTAAGTAGTTCAAACTAGCTCCACCTACAACAGCTACATCAGTAACATGCTGCTTACACACGTCAGTAATCTAGTAATCTAATGATGTCATTTACAAGAATATATCAGTCAGAAGGACCAAACCAGGACTTTTACTTTGATACTTTAGGACTTCTAATGTAGTATATTTATATTGCTGTATCAGTACTTTTACCTACATAAAGGATCTGGATACTTCTTCCACCAGTAAAAGCAGCCTGTATTACAAACTGAAGATATGGGATTTAATGGGATGCAGCATCTTTTGTGCTTGATCATGACTGAAAACCTCAGCCTCTACTGCTTCAATTTTCACCGTTCTTCTTTCAATCCGTCTCATATGAGTCTCCTATCTTAGTATATACAATACTTATACATAAAAGTGGACACAGCATCCGGGTCTGAAAAATTAAGCCAATGCCTTAAACTGCAGTACCACAGATGACAGCTACAAGTTGGCTCCAAAAAGTCTCTGACTCCATAGACTCCCATTCAACTTCTCATGACACACAAAGTCAATAATCTTTTTCCAAAAGTCATTATGGTCTCATTCACGAGAGTCTAATTAGTTTGCTGGCAGTCCATTTACTATTCCCATCATTCATTAGTTATTAGGCTTAAAAAGAGGCATTTTTAGGGGCATGTCTGTTTGATTGACAGGCCTGGAGTGCAGTCAGGTTTGCACTATGGGTGGGCGGGGTAGTGTCATCGGGTTCCCAATCAGATCCACCGCCTGCTTCTCCAAGTTTGCTGTGCATTCCAATATTCATACTACTGTACAATTAACTATGCTAGAAAAAGATTTTGTATGTCCCAAAACAAAGTATGTGAAATGCAGTATGCCAAAAACACCAGGATGTCCTACAGCATCCCCTCCTAAAGACCAGCATGCATCACTGGTTGTTGTGACTATGTGCAGTGGAGATACATCACATTGACTTAGCTGCCAAGAGGGTTAGCGGTGGTCAAACAGGTTGCTAGTAGTAGAGGAAGAAGTAGATGAAGAAGGAGAAGAAGAAGGAGAAAAAGCATTCAAAAGAATCATACTCATTCCAAATCGCACCTTTTATCCATTTACTTCAAATGTTGCGCTATAGATCGCGATAGATTTGTCAATTGTATGCATAATACTTGCAACAGTACATACTGTTAGTGTAGCTGCAGTATGTACTGAAGGTAAAAAGAACAATTATGAGATTCGAAATGCAGCTATGGACATTTCTGCCTCCAAAAACATCAAGATAGAGAAGGCCACAATCCGAACAACTTCTTCTGTCTTCTTCCACAATTTTCAGTCTTTAGATCTTAAAGATGTTAAATGTTCGATAGATGTGGCTTGTTGTGTGGTAAAAACTGTGTTCCTGTGTAAAATAATCCATCAAGGAGTTTCATTTTATTGAAATGTGGACACTAAAACAACACATAAATGTTTTCTAAAATGAACATGTGCCATTGATGTGCACAAAAATGTGGCCCAACATATGGCCGTCTAAATGAGTTCAGTCAGAGAGAGTATTTGGGCTGGTTAAACTCTGACAGACACCAGGACGGAGAAAAAAAGAACAACAACAAAAACACGTCCACTGTGTTTTAAGAGAGCTCACAAGAATGCTCAAGATATTTTTAAGGTCAGTTGATGGAAGGGCTTGAAAATCAATGTGAGGTGGTCAAATGTCCCCTGGGTGGTGTGGTGTAGTGCTGCTCATCAAGTAACTAACAACCACAGAGCCCAAATGAACGCCACCGAATTACTTGGAGAAAATGAGGGCCCTCCACTGACAGTGCACGCCAGCCAAATGTGACCTAGTAATGACTACACGGAGGGAAAGTGTGAACCGCATTCACATCACTTGCCTGTAGGGACTCCGATGATGAAGGTGAGAGTGATGCTGTGTGAGTTAAATGAAGGTCAGCGGAGTGAATTTCAAATCGGGCGCACGCTTGAGGCGTCGACGCTGAGAATTTTTGGAAGAAAATGCCCCCTAATTCAGGTGAGAAACGGCAACCAGCGGTGATACGTTTTCTCCCTCCCCCATTGTCCCCCTCAATGTTATTCCTCTCTGTCTGATTGACTCTCTCTTTCTTTCCCCCCTCCCAGCACCTCCCTCGTTTTCCTTCCGGTCCGGTCCGGTCCGTACTGGATAAATGAAAACCCATCAAGAAGATATCAAGATAAACATAAAAGTAGTCTGAAGCTGACAAGAAAATAAGAGTCATCCATCAAAGGGCTTGGCTACTTACACGATGTGTCAGAGGAACCTTTGGGTTCTCAACACACTGCCTGCCGTGCTTTAATTCAGGACACTGAACCGGATCACCAAATCAGAGCGCTGGACAACAACAAGCCTCAGAGATTGGAGGGTGGGAGAGGAGTCCTGAATGTGGTGGAGTTTTTGTTGTTGTTGTTATTGTTGTTGACACTGGCCTGTTGAGCAGTTTAGGGTCCTGGACAGTGTATACTGAGATAGGGTAGAGGAGAAAGTCCTCATCTTCATATCAGCCCTCTGGAATGTGCACCATCCTTCTTTTCCCAGGTTTCCTCCTCTGACATGTCTAACGTCAGAGTCTGTCGCTTCCTTTCTTTTATACCATTTTGTTTGAATGAACATTGGTGGACGACATCATCTCTTGCTGATTCATTTGTCACAGATAAGGCGGAGTTTATACAGTTTTGTCCTTTTTGCTCATGTTACATCAGCGTCCTGATAAACAGAACAAAGGTAAAGCTTTGTCCATGACTTTTTTTTTTTTACATGGTTATAAATCATTCTTTGTTCTGTATAAAACAGGCATGTGTTTCACATTGCTGTTCACTTCCACTGAAAATATGCCACAAAGAAAGACACACAAATCCCACAAATCAATTCAAGGGCAATGACACGAGTCGATTAGGAGAGCAACGGTGCATTAGCGCCTGTTAGCTTTGGCTACCTGTGAATCCAGCCTGATGTGAGGAGGTCGTTAAAGGCGGACGACTTTGGCCTAAGCATCACAACGTCGCAATTTATGAATCATTTCCTTCAAGTCAATACTTCATTATGAGGGAGTGTTCATGCTGCCGCTGTGGACAAGCTTAGCGTGTAAAGTACGGGTTTCAGGAAACAGTGATGAACCTCACCGCCTGATTAAATTAGATATTCATCAGTGCATGTAGGGTGCAGCACAGTTTTTTGTTTTTTGTTGGGTTTTTTTTGCCGTTGCTGCACTCACCCTCTGTATTATGACCAAACAAAAATAGCTCCATATGCATGGGGCTGTCGCCAGCGCCTCAGAAACAAATTACATTTGGCTGGGAATTAAAAATATCTCCAAATGAATTATAATATTTTGCAAATCCTGCAAAATAAAGAAAGAACAAGTCTGTTTGTGTAATGAGCAGGTGTGCTGTGTTGCACTTTATTTGAATATATTAGGCCCATAAAACGTAGGAAGATATAAAACTGCACATTTATTGGTATCCATACTGTTTAGAGCAGGGGTGTCAAACACACGGCCCGTGGGCCGGATCCGGCCTGCCAGGGGGTCCGGCTCGGCCCGCCGGATGACTTTGCCAAGTGTGAAAATTACAGAAAGACATACATTGCATTTCTATGAGAATATGGAGGTTTATGAGTACAAACGTTTTGTGATTTTTTTTTTTTTTTTTTTTTTTAATCGATCCAGTAATTGCTTCAGAAACAGCGTAAATGCAACGTCTGCTCCGGAGGGAGAAGCTGCTGCTCGCTTTGTGACCCATTAAATCTGCAGAGGAGAGCCCAGGCAGATAAACAGTGGGCTGATGTCTTGAGTTTTTGCTCTTTATGTTTCTAGTTTATTGTAGAAAGACCTTTAAAATAGGGTTTATCATCCAAAAACCTTCACCAATGATTTAAACATAGAGAAATGTTGTCGTTATGTATGCGTTATTATGCTATGATTTTACTGGTCTGGCCCACTTGAGATCAAAGTGGGCCGTATGTGGCCCCTTAACTAAAGTGAGTTTGACACCCCTGATCTAGAGTGTAATAAGGCATCGAAACGGGGCTCATTAGCAAAGAAGCTTCCTGTGTAACTCTCATTTGGATACAAATCCAGTCAAGAATTGCTTCAATGATTTCTTACACCCACAACACAGCACGTCTTTTGAGATGTTTTCTGTCCAGGTTGTGGTAAATTAAATCATTATCCCTGGACAGTCCGTTTCTTTTTGGTTGCTTTCTGACTCGCACACCTATTTGGTCTCATTTTTATACATTTTCTTATATATAAAAAAAAAAAAAGAGAGACTGGAGTTAATCTGCCGAGGTATGTGTCTCAGTGTGACGAGTCTGAGGGAGCATTATTAAGTATGTGCATGTTTTAACCCTCCAAGTGACTCAGCAGATACTGTATGCAGCTCTACAGAAACCTTTGGCTGTCACGAGATAAGGTCAGATGAAAGCTGAAATACAATGTGGGTTATCTTGTGGCCGTAAATATACACCGTACGAGAAATATTCAGTCCTTAAAGAGAAGTACAAAAATATTATCATCAGAATGTTCTCAGTGTCAAAAGTTCCATATGCAGCAGATTATTATCACATATGCAATACTGTGGAAGCAGCGTTTTCCTACTGGTAGAGTAAGGTGAAGGTACTTTTAACCACTTTATATACTGTCGGGTTTATTATTGAACACCTGTGGAAGAGCTGTAGTTCACAAGCAGGCGGGAGGACCCATATGCAGCACAGAGGCAGTTAGTCAAACCATAAGGCTTTTCTCATTAATAAAAACTTCATAAAAAATAAGGCAGACTAATGAAAATATAGGGAGCAAAAGTAGGCAATGTCCAAAAACACATGGGAATTAATAAGAGGATAAAGAACTCCCAGGACAGAACCTAATACTGATCAAAGTGAGACCCAGTGCTCGCTGTGGTTAGTTGGCTGGCTGCTACTGCAAACTAAAGTAAAGAAATAATAATAGTAGTATGGAGCAAAAACATGTTGGGAAACAGGCTCAAACTGCAGTAAATGCAGCACCTGAGAGTGTGAAAAGGTCCCAGGTGTTCTAGAAAAATTCCCAGGTTTGGAAAGGGTCATTTAAATTAATACCTCTGAGGTAACCCCTTGCGTGACATTTATTTCCTTGGTATCTACAACATCCATTTCTGCCCCTCTCTCTCTGGGGCACAGCGTAAGAAGTTGCGAAGAATAAACGTTTATGGAAAATGCAACAAATGGCCGCTTCTCCAATGGACTGCTTAAGATTACAAATCCTGCCAGGATAATGATCCCAAATAAAAAAGAAGAGAGGGAGCAAGGTTACTCACATCGTGACTCCCTGGCAGCGGACGAAAGGGAAGGCGCTTGGCACAGACACAATGAGCCACCTTTTGACCTCCTCTCTTCTTTCTACCCTCGGCTGTAGAGTTCATTGTCTTGTCTTACCGATTCATTCGCAATCAAAGTTATGTTAAGCAGCACCTTCATCGGTCACTGCCGGCATCATAACAAACACCAAGCCACCCGACGATAATGAAATTGCCTTCAGCGGACTTGCGGCGGCAACCCTCCTACCAATCAGCCACGTGAAGATGACCCGGCTCGTTGCCGTGTCCGCCCAGCGCGTCGCGCAGGGTTGGAGAAAAAGCCTTGAGGACTGCACAGCGGGCTCGATGGCTGAGCACATGCTCGAGTACAGCTCAGCTCAGCTTTAGCAATCCTCAAACTCCACCGTGATAATCCCGAAACAACAGCGAGGGCCTACAGCGCCATTCATCACTGCCAGGTTCTAGGCCACAAGCCATTAGTTAGGAGCTGCTCGCCCTTCCACACCAATACTCACCACTGAGAGGAGCACAAGCGGCGCACTGTGGCAGTCAAACTGCTGCGCTGGACGGTACATGACCTGCAAACAGTGGTATAAAAGAGGCCAGAGGTGACGTGCTGCTTTCTCTACTTCCTCTCCGGTGCTGGTGAGTCCGCATCACAATCAAAAATTTAAAAAAAAACTCCACCTTTTCTTAGACCGCGCCGCCTCACCAGCTTCTAAATCACTGGACCGCATCTGCCAGGAGAAACAATTGATTATTGAGAAAGCCATGCGCACATGTGTAATTAAATATCCAACATAATTAGTAAAGAGGCAGATCTGAATTAATCAGGGCCGATAAAATCAACCCTTCCCTTATTTGTCCGTTTGCTACAAAAAAAGATTTTGGCATGTAAGCTCATTGAGGCAGCTAAGCAAATTAAACCTTCCTTTGCAGTATAAACTCCCCTACCTATTTTGCTGTTGCCGTGGAAAAAAAAAATCAAGATATATGGCTTTTATTAGTTGTTGTGATTTGAGGTAATATATATATATATCTTTTTTTCTTTTTTTTTTTTTTAAGCGTGCTGTTTTGAATAAAGAGGGGTTGAAGGTGGTATTGTGTAATTACAGCAATCATTAAATGAGGTGGAAGCTTCACTTCTTTTTCTTCTCTGCTGTGTGAGCGGTGATCCGAGTGTCACCCAGAAGAAAAAAAAAAAAAAAAAAAGAAACTGCAGCAGCCTCCTGTTTTGCTTTGTTACCCACTCATGTTCTTTTCTCTTTTCGCCATAATTAATCATCTTCAGTAAATTAGGTGTAAAAGAGGTGCTCAGGACTGAAAACAGTGTGCTGGGATCTTTCTGTCCGTCTGCACGAGCGATCTCGAGCTCTGTCAACTGTAACACTGCTGATTAAAAATTAAACCGAGCTACCACGGCGAGCGACATATCAAACGCTACAAACTGATTTGCTGACACCGCCTCATGCAGTCCTGCTTACACTTACATACACGTGGTGGCGTGAGGCACATACATGATGTTTATGTAAATCTGAACATACATTACGTGTTAATTCAACGATACAAACGGTGCTTCTGTAACAGCAGCAATGCACACAGTGTACTTGATTACCCGTGATGCATTGCTTACCAACTAATAAACTTCCAGTTCAATCATCAGAAGGAAAATAAATCTCAGGATGTCACAGGGAAGTGATGGACAGATGATCATAAATCATTTAAATGATGTGACTGAACGAAGAATAATTAGGTGCATTGCAATGTGTGCGTCTTTGTGTGCTGCATGCTTGTCCATGCGTGGTCATAAAACATTTGGCACACATGTTATAAAATCTGATCACCATGGTTATATTTAACTGTGAATGACCCCATCGTGGAAAAACCTTCAGCTGGGCCAGAAGTCTTCAAAAACACATCTGTTCCTTAGTAATTAGTAGAACTTCTCAACATAATTTAAACAAAATGAGACAAAAAAAAACAAACAAACACTGAGGCTGGCAGAGTCTAATGCAATGTGAGATTTAAACAATAGGACACACGAGCTGTTCTTTTGTCGCTTGAAATGCACGTCAAAATATTCAGTCTATTAGGCACAGAGGTAAAGATAACAGAGAAAACATTTTTTTTAAATGTATGTGTTCTTTGCTGGAGTATTTTAGGACAAAAGGAGCTGAATTGTTGGATTGATAAACACTTAAATCAAATAAAGTTTTTCGATTGATGTCAGACCGACTTCTCGCAGCTCTAAAGAAACCTCTGACTTTCCTCGTGGGAAATTCCGAGCTCGACAAGTGTTCCGGTGATTTCTCCCACTCGGAGGTCAGAACTTTTCCACTTCCAAATTGGTTATGAACGCACCATAACCCACCAATGTTTTCGGGGCTTTCTATAGAGTGGAGATGAAAAGTACCATTTAACAAAGTTAACCATTATTTTTAGAACCTGGATTTAAAAAGAAATGGCTTATGGTCCCCCCAAACATTCATTTAATCCTTGATTACACGATCCTATATTGATTACTGTTACAACATTGTATACTACAACCCTTCTAAGAGTCCCACAAAGTCTCTTTCAGCATCTACGATGTCAGTGGACAACAACAAACGTGTGTCTGTATTAATTCCCTTGGCCTACAAGTTGGTGCAGCAGCAAAGTGGACTTATCTGTGGACATCTTTCACTTACAAGTTTTAAGACGTTACACTAAGCTGTGATATTCACATAACAGGAGATGGCATATAATTGGGCCTTTTAGCATCTTTCAGCCCATTGTTTTGGTTTTCCAGCTCACAGTTACTTTGTTTCTATTCAGCCTCAACAGTCTCAACCTGCAGACAAAGTAAGAGAAAAGCTGGAGAGTATAGTATTTAAGCTCTCATAGGCAGATTTTAGTATTTGCATCACTTCCAAAAATGAGTTGAAGAGTACTGATGAACCGACGCAGTGGTAGTAACATGTAATAGACAACCACTCTGACTGTTATCAGACTATTGAATAGATGGTTGTAATCGCACACCTGTGCCAAATTCATTGCCCACAAAATCTATAGATTAGACTCCTCTCATCCAGTAGATGTGATAAGAAAAGTAGATTTGGAGTGAAGAAGTCAAAGGCGAGCGCCTCGAGTGGCAGAACAGCGATGTTATTGACAGAACTCGATCAGGGAGAGACGGAGTGAAAGGTGTCTCGGAGTTCCCACCCTCTCGGGTCAATTAACATTGTCTCCCAGAATGTGCTATACTTACAGATAAGGAAAAGCGTCTTCTTCATCCTTGAAACTTGGTTAACCTTTGAACACTAGACTGTCTTTGTCTATAGACGTAATACAGCTTGCCATATGGCAAAGAGATTAAGAGGACATGGTGACATCATGAGCAAGCGAAACCAGATGAGACAGCGAGACCGGATTGATGAGACACAAAGACCCACTGATGAATGAAAATTCCTTAGTTGTACCACGTTTCCATGTCCTGCCCCTGCCCCCCCCCACCCCCACCCCACCCCCCTCCCAATGCACAGGATAAATGCAGAGGTTTCAACCTATTATCAAGCATTTTTTTCCTCCCCTCAATACTACTTTATAAGCATTATGTTATAGCTGCCCCGCTGCAGACATGTTACTCTAAACAAAGGACTCTCCAATAGGAAGCTGCATTTATCTTGACGGTATGGATGGACAATTGGCAGACACAGAAGTGGCCGCGGTGCAATTAAGTCCAGAACAGCTGACGGGATTAGCTGTGATGAAAACCTGCAGGGACGCGAGACAGGTGGGCAGAGTGATTCATTCCTCGTGGTGATGCCCTTTTTATTTATTCAGCACCACGGTGGTAGTGAGGCTGAGAAGATGAGCTGTATTTCTCTCCCAAGTGGAAGAATGAAGTGTCTCCAGACGGAGGATATGAAGACGCTGTTTAACACCGTCTTCTTTTCACTGTTGTGACTTTAACATACATTCTATAAAATGTCGAAGTCAGCTGGCGCTATGTTACACAACACTGAGGGGAAGATTGAGCTGTTCACATATTGAAGGCATCTATTTCGGTCCCCCAGTTGCCATTTGTTGTTATGGGTACTTCTATCAAATGAACCCATGAGGCTGAAGGACCCAACATCTGCAGGCAGGAGATGATGGGATCTTGAGTAAGTGCTGCACTTGAGCCATCAGACCATTTTTTTTTTTATGCATTGTGTGTCGCACCTCCGAAGCCACACGGCAGATTTAGAGCGGCATCCATTCAGGGTTTACCTTGAGCACCAGATCCAATTTTTTTGTGTTCATCACATGTGCTGAATACAGAATTATAAAATGGGCTCAGGAGCTGCCGGACCCAGATTTACGGCATTAGTTGCTCTTGCCAGCTTTTCAAGTGACCGGGACATCGATGTTTGGTTCATGTCATTAAATGGATTATGGAAGGGGATATTGCCCTGGAAAGGGAAACGGAGCTGTTTCCAGAGAGCTGGCGTCCCCAGCTTCAGCTCAGCTCGCATCAAGGAAGTGATGTAGCGGACAACAGAGGAGGATCTGCTAAATGAAGGGGAAAACGGAAAAGAAAGCAAACCTAAACATAAGGGACTCCTTCCTCCCTCCTCCCTCCTTCTGCTTCCTCTTCTTCTTCTTCTTCTGTACTGCAGGGCTCAGGAGGGGGATCAATACCTAATTTAGTGGGGCATTCAGCTATTTTAAGGAGTACAAACTTTATTTGATTATCTGTGTATCATCCTAAATTATTCCAACAAAGAACACATTACGTTGTTGTTCTTTTGGCTCTGCTATCTCTAACTCTGTTTGTGCCTAATAGACTGTGACTATTTTGACTCATTTAAAGTATCTCACCGTGGTCTGATGTCTCTGTCAAGGGAAGGAATTGATGGAACAGGCCGATAATCCATGCTGAGAGGATGTTGTTGGTGTTTGGTTGGTGCAAACAGGACTTCATCCAGGAGACCAGTGTTGAAGATTATGAGGGAGCACAATTTAATTTGAAGCTGTGGTCTGTTATTGCCTGATTTGTTTGGTTTTACTGTTATATTTCGGGTTGCTGTGTTTTTGAGTCACGTACATTGTTTGTTTTCCAAGTGATTTTGATTATGAATATCTGTTTTAGTCTGAGTATTTAGTTTTGCATGTATTGAGTTGAATTTTAAGAGTGTTTCTTTTTCACCACTGCACACCTTTGAGGGAGATATGGTGTGTCGGGGCACGGAAACAGGAGCCTTCATAACCAGAAGACCTGAGCGGAGCAGTGAGGGAAAGCAGGAGACACAAAAGATTGGACCAGCCAAAAGCAGCCTTCGGAGCAGTTTTACCAACCCGGGCGAGCTACACACCAACCAAGACAAGCTGTCAAGACATAGTGTGGATGGCGAGTTGAAGACTGAGAGGGACATGGGCTTGGAGCTAGTGTTGGGCTGCATACTGATGGTCATCTTTTCTTCCTCCCCAGGCAGCACCAGCAGTGTGGGAGTGAGGGGTGACACTAGACAAGACAGGACCGGAAGTGACGCTGGGAAGGACGGCCCATCGTGGAGATGGTGTAGAAAGTATGGCAACAAGGACTCCTGCCATATAAAAGGAAGGAGTTTTGAACTAGTATTTATTGTCTATAGTATTTATTGTCTTCTGTTCATGGTCTTTCAAAGAATAATTGTTTAAATATTTCATCCTTAGGGTAATTTCTGATGCTCACCGCTGTTGGACCAACACACGAGTCTCGGGCTCCCTGCTAGGTGAAGTTGTTGACTTTAACCAAACTCAGCATGACCACATACATAATGTACATTCAGTAACTCAAGAGATTTACGTAAAATAACAATTGAACTCAGATCGTGAGTTTTCAAAAAAACGAACCACGTGGTTTTTGCACTAAACCTAAAGCATCTTACTTTTCATGCCCAGGTGAGGCAAAACGTGACTTTGACACGGTATCCTCTAGTGGACGTGTTGCATGCAATAAAATAAAGTGCCCAACATTAGGTTTACACCTGCAAAAAAAAAAATAACGTAAATCCATTATGGTAAAGCAAGCTAGATACTGGCTCTGTCACTCTTTGCATTGTACAAGCAAACCTGCAGATTTGACTTTGCAGTGTTAAAAAAAAGAAAAGAAAAAAAAAGAAGCTTTAAAACCAGCAAACCATCACAGTTCTTTGATAAAATGTGCATACAGAGACAAGAAGGGCAGGTGGAGGAGTGCAGCCTCTCCTCTCTCCTCTTCAGACTCTCCTAACAATAGACCCTGCAAGTCCTCCAGCTATTTAGCATTGGCTTGAAGCTTTCCTCCCATTCACTGAGGCTTAATTTTGTCCAGTCACGTTGACACCAGCAGGTCAAAGACCGCAGAATTCTGTAGCTCCACACTGGGATAATTGTTTTGTGGCTCTGCGAAGTGTTTCTCGCAATCAAATTGGCCACATTAGACTACTGTCGTGCAAGTCTGTAATTTGGCATCCGGACTGGAAGCTAATCCATTTCACTCTGAATAAGATTGCTGGTGGGGCAACTTCGCAGACCCGTCACAGTGAATCAGCATTCAACATTGTTTTGTCAAAAGATGAGAAAGCACACACACGCTAACCAAAAATAAAGAAAAAATTAACTTGAGAGACAATTATTTGGCCCTTTTCTCTCAGTTTCCACTCATGGCCTTGGTGCAGCCGTATCAAGAGTACAAATCACAATCTAATTCAAATCTAAAGGGACATGTTTGCCAACAGGGCAAATGATTCTGAGAGTTGAGTGCAGTGTATCATCACTACAGAGTACACAGTTTCCTGGCTCGCCAACCTGCAATAGCTGCCAAGTCCTTTTAGGGATACTTTCTACCTGAACAGTTTTTGAGTTCCTCCAAGAAATGCACTTATATATTACAAACAAGGAGAGGAAGAAGAAAAGAGGAGGTCAGCTGGACTTTCAGCCCTCTACTTTGTTGAATCAACCCCCATTACATCAGAGTTAAAGATGGAGAGCAAAAAGAACTGGGATGAAGAAGCTGAAAGGCAGAACGCAGCTGCTCGAGAGCCGCGAAGTAGTGCTGTCAAATCAGAACTTTCTGATGGAGCTTTAAAACAAGCAATGTATTGATTAGACTTTTATGTCTGACCATCTTTCATTTAGAAAATCCCTTGAATCACGTTGAACTGCAGTGAAAGCCTGAGCCAAAACACATGGAGCATTTAGAGGGCGGCTGCAGGATTTCAATCATGCTAACGTTCGCTGGAAATCAAGCGGGTGTAAAGTGGGAGGGAATCTGATGATTGGGCTGCACATCGCACAGCTCCTTGATATTTATTTATGTGATGACATAAAGGTTTCGAGAAAAATTCTTTTGAAGACGTCACTTCATCGCATGTAGACATCAAAATTAAAGCTGAAAGAAAGAAGAAATTCGTCTTCCTCTTACAAATGACAAGTGGAGTTAAAAGCAAAGAACACAACCTCGCTCGCTTGTAAGATTGAAACTGAGTCTTTCTGACTAATGATATACTATGTTTGTTGTCCCTGTTCACCCCACTTATCTCCCACAGTAACACCTCGGAGCGCCACTAGCTCTGCAAAAGATGCTGCAACTATTTAAAACAATGACAGTTTTTCCGTGCGACGATGTGCTCAACAGGGCTAATTGATCTGGTCTAATGGTGCATGCTCCGAGCTGTCTGAGGATTTCTCAACTGTTTATTTTTTATTAAGCATTAACATTTAAAGTCCAGCTGTAGGCTACGGCGTCGTGGAATTTTCATTTCCGTTAATGCACTTCTGTTGAATATTGTCTGCTCTGGGCTTTTTTTTAAGAGAAATTACTTTAACAGAATCTGTTGGCCAGGGAAGGAATGAGTTTATTGGGCCCAACTGGGTATTGGATGGGTCAGTGGTTATTGAAAACATGTCTTACAATACATCTGATGCTTTAATGCCGATACTGAAGAGGCTGCACTGGGATTACAGTGATATTACAGTACAGGAGGTGAGAAAAGAGGAGGTTCCCACGCATATACAGGCCAGGCACCTGTGCAGGGGGCGGTCTGTGTTGAGCAATTATCAAAAACAAAATGCACATGACCTTCTTGTAACACCCTCTTGAAAGGTTAGGAAAATGCCACAGATCTCACCTACAATAAATTACTCCAAGTATGTTGGTGCTCCAACCTCCTCCTGATTAGAGGGACCACACAGCTGTGCTATTAGTGGCTCCAAGTTACGTGAATGTACTTATCTTTTTCAGATTGGATTGTTGGGTGCTTCGGTTGGAAGAATTGTTAAAAGGAAGCTTCTGTTTAAATTCAATAAGGAGGATCTGTTTCCTCACATTTCATCCTCATTTCTCTGGGAGTGCTTTTCCTGCTGCTCTCTTTGTCACTTCCGCTTTCCCACACTGTCAGATCACTAATTCATAATCTTGTTGTCACCGTTTTTGCCCAATGATCTTCCTGCCTGCACATTTTCTCGTTCCTATTCTTTAAATATCATTGTAATTCTGTCATTTTGCCTCAGACCTCCTCGTCCCCGTCACCACCCGATCTGTCTGGTTTTCCTGGGAACCTCCAGTGAAGGGCCCATTGGTGATCTCCGATTTTCCCAAGCAGTCAAGGCAGATGACCGCCCACGTCTAAGCCTGGCTCTGCCTGAGGTTTTTCTTCCTGTAAAAAAAGGAGGTTGTCTTTCCAGCTGTCACTTATTTGGGAATTGTTGGGCTCATGTCTTAAGTACCCAAAGATGTATCGTTGTGATTCAGCCCTACATAAATAAAACATATTTTAAATCAGCAAACTTCCCTCCACTATCTCCAGGGTTTAGGGGGTCCCGTCAAATCTCCTACATCAACTTGGTAAATCACTATGAGGTGGCCTCTCATCGACAGAGTCTATAACAGCCCAAAAATGTATAAGTCAAACTTGATTGAAGTCCAATCCTAAAGATCTCCCCTTATTGAAATGCTAGCTTAGGTTTATTCATTTCCATCTTGTTAATGTAAGTGCCCTGCTAAGACAAGTGAGAAATATTGAGCACAATATGTCAAACAAAAGCACCCCGACATCTTTGGATTGACGAAGCGCTGTAATCATATTCATATAAACTATTGTTCTCGCCATAAAGACCTTGTGTTGGAGAAAAGAGGAGGAGGAATATCATTAGGTTTGTTAGGCTGCTCGGTCCAGTAAACACAAGTAAGAGCCGGGTCAAAAGATTGCAGTGTTAATTGAAATGTTGTCCTCTAAAACCACACACCCTCAGCAGTTCGAGCCTCCACACCAACATCACACTGACACTGCACAAATGTGACTTAACCTCTGCTAATACACCAAGTCTTATCCAAAGAACCACAGGGACTCTGGCTTGCAGCAACCAATCAAATAGCTACAAAAGAGAAAACAAACTATAAATGCTGAGGCCCAACTCACAACCCAAATGTAAAACTTTGTCTTGGTCAGACGGAGCCAGAGTTTTTGGCCGCTTCAGTAGCTCCCCTAATTGTCTTGATTTGTATGTTTTTGTGGGCTGCCTGCCCCAAGCCCGGCCAATGAACCCTCCACAGTGAGCAAGCTGCTAGCAGGTGTGATTCATATCCATGGCATCCAACAACAACTCCACAGACCACCTGGCTTTTCTGACCTCATCGGGCAGCTTTGTCTGGTTTCAGATGAGTTAAACCTTTTTGTTTAGTTCCTGTAGCATCTTTGTAAAATCGTGCAAAGAGTCAAAGTACATAAGAAATTAGCAAACTTCTAATAAAAGCTTTGACCTGTTTTTGATCTATTTTCTATTTATAATTCTTCGTTTATCCTCGGGGTAAAAATTACAACTGGCGACTCAATTTCTATGTTCATTGCTTTTTCATGATATGGTTTGAGCACTAATTCCTTCTTTGGATGCTGGCCAGGCAGTCATTTGCTTATAGATATGTGTTTTCCTCACACTTGGATCAAAGCAGTCAGCTCATCCCATGACATCAGTGGGTCTAACAGCACTCCCCTGTGGTGAGACGATATAGTTACAGTTGTTGTAATGAGACTGATATCCTGCCCTGTGCCCTTCACACACGTGTCTATGTAGATATATACAGTACATGTGCGTATTTTCTGTCTTGTACACAGCCAGGGGTAAACGCATAGATAAGCATGCTCGCATTAGGATATATTTACCTGACTGACAGGTGTAGAAATCTGTGCTACTCTAACTTGCACACGACCTGTGCATTGTAGCAGATCTAATTTATTATCCAGAGGTGTCTTTGCACACACATCTTGCCTCTGTGATTGCTGCACAAGCCAGTTTTTTTTTTTTTTTTTTTACATTCTAGGATGTGCATCTGTGCAGCTTTGGTTTGGGGCAAAAAGTCATCAACTCTCAAAAATAACTGGATACTTCTGTGCATTCTAGACACAAGTCATTTAAAAGATGAGCCATCAATGTTCAGAGAGACAGATTTCAGAAGTCCCCGGGCTGGAAAACATAGATTAGTCTGGGAAATAAATAAAAGATGCATACAGACCTTCGCGGAAAGGCAATTCTGACAGCGAGTGCGTTCATTGTAATTTTGAGGTGAGAGTGGATGAGTTGTGATTTGAATAGTTAATGAGACAATGTTTCCTTTGGTAAATGACAAATCTCTCACGGCAGGGCAGAGATCACTCAGAAAATTAAAATGGATTTTTCCACAAACTTTCAGGTATCATGGGCTCATGTAATAGTGCAGCAAAAATCTGTGTTTGTATCTCAAGTACTTATTTATAACAGTAAGTATTCCTACCGTAACAGGCAACAATTAATGTTAAGCCTGCAATAACAGATTTTTATGGCCACTTGGGAGCAGCAACACGCTGTAAACACAACCCTGACATATCACCTCTTAGAGCTGCCTATTTACACATCCAGCAGACACAGAAAAACATCAGCACTCGTGGAGTCCTGTCTCCGGCCACTTGAGGAATAAAAGTCTGAATAAACAACTGAATGTCTTTCATCGAGCCAACGCCTAAGGGAAATATTCGACTAGCTGAAAACGCGGCCTCCATGTTTACTTGCTAATGTCTTCTGCCAGCTGCAGCTTGTAATTTTTGAATTTGTTCTCTGAAAACCGATAACTGTTCATGTCACTGATAAGAGTGACTCATCAAAACATCTCTATGGGTTTATTACTCAGAGCGACCACTTTCACACACAAGAAATCATTTGATCCCTTCTTCATCTAAAAATGTTGATTATAAGTTCAGAGGTATGAAGTATAAAATCCCTACAGATGTGCTTCATCACGACTCTGCAAGGCTGGATAACCAACCGGGCAAATTGTGCAACTATCTGGGAGCCCCAAACCCCACAGGTTTTCCCTTCATGCCATTACTTGAATCTATATCAGTTAATCAATTCCATATTTGTTAGAAGTTAAATCCAATAGATATCAACTATGACAGATGCCCCAATCTTGCAGTCCGGTATCCCAGCAAAGCGTGTAATACACACGCCCGTCCAGACAAAGGGAAGTGTGTCTGTGACACCCCAGACTTTGTCTAAACGTGAGAGGAACACATACTAAATGGAGACATAGAGAAGCAGAGTTATGTGACATATATCAAACGATAGAGTTAATGAGATGAAGTACAACGGCTGCCGTTTCCACCGGGAGGACGGTGTTCGAGTCTGGTAGGTGACTTGCTGTACTTCGATATATTGACAGAGGCCTGTCATTATTCCCTAATGCCAAAGTTACAATGAAAAAAAACAGTTAAATGTCAAAGATGTGTTCATTGACACAGAAAAGTACAGAAACTAGCAAAAATTCATATTTTACAACCTGGTATCAGAGATTTTCAACCGTTTTTGCTTAAAAAAAAAATGGGTTCAACAATAGACAGAAGTTATCTTCCTCAGTTATCAAAACGGTTGCCAATTAATGGTCTTTCAATTGAGTAATCAATTAATAATTAGAGCCCTGAAGTTGCTTTCTGTATACCTGAGGAAATAATGTAGCCGACAGGTCAAATGAGGGTCAATAGGGGCCCTCTCTCAGGAGTTTGATCTGGCCCTGATGGTGTGGGTCATCAAACTTGACTGACAACATACAACCGCAAATGTCATCAGATTTTATTATAAAAGGTTGCTGAATCCTGATTTGACCACTGCAATTTTTTTTTATTATTATTTAGCCCCACCCACTTCAGGGTAGAGTAAAAGCACAGAAAAAATAAAAAAATAAATAATATTTCTCTTAACTTTGGCAACAGCTGTGCGCATAAAGGAAACCACTGATGACATTAATAAACTGATTAAGAAAAATGTTTCTTAGGGCCTTTAATCATGGCACCATCCTCAAAGTAATCATCTTAATAAAAAACACCGAGGGGCTCATGTGATCACAGGAATTTTCATGAGGTTTCATTGCCAATGTCTCTGTTATATATCATAAGAAATGTGGCCTCCGGGCTTTCAAAGGGTCGGGGATATCAAATTACAGGATATAATTTACAGCTCATCAACATACAGTATTTGCAGACCTGAACCCAACCTGCGACCACAAGTGTTTCAATTCTAATAAAGAAATGCTGATTACACATACAATGTGTACAATACAGTCTACAAAAATCCTTTCGGCACTACCTAATGACACATGCCCCAGCCTCACCTCACGTCTCCATGACGAGGTCAGTTTTAAAAAGGCGCTCGCCACGAGCTCTCTCATCCATCAAAAGTTTCACAAAGTCAACCAAAGCTCACATCCCTCCGCCCCCCTCTGATGTTGGGTTCAGTTTGAGGGGAGATCGGTCACTTTACCGCAACCCCTCTGGCTGTGACAGTGGGAGGAGGAAGAGGGGGGGTGTAAATGGTCAGTGGAAGGGTGGGCAGGATGACAAGGACAGAGGGAAAGAGTGGGGGGAGGGGGAGGATGGAAAAAAAAAAAAAAAAAAAGAAGAAACCGGTAAAGTGAGGCAAGAAGTCAGAGGGGTGAATTAAGAAGAGGAGACTGGGGTAAAGGTCGGGAGCAGAGCAAATTGAAGAACGGAGGGGAGGAGTGGTGAATATAGAAACAGGGCTAATAGCTGAGCCCACAGCGGGCTCGCTCCGATCTTAAGAGGAAGACCCGCTAATAAATCTGTGACAGCCATAAATATAGTATGACAGGTAATCAACGCGGTTACCCGTGTCCCCCAAGGACGCCGCTGGTGAAAGGGGCCACGGGACACGGGGGCTGCCCAGCGCCTCACACCCACCGTGACTGATGAGCTGCCGATTGAAGCTCAGCGCGTGAAGAGACATTACACAAACAAAATCCCCGGGAGAGAGCAACGTTAAAGCAGAGACGACACGAGCAGGTGACCTTTGACCCGCGCCGTATGAAGCGAACACTGAAGGATCGAAGGCAGCAGCGATGGGATTTATCAATCACCCGCCGTGGAGATATATTGTTTTTTTATATAAAGCGAGAGTGATCAAGCCTATCAGGGTTTAAAGAATGATATAAAGTGCAATGTTTCTGAGCGTCCTCGTGACAATAGAGGACAATATCTTGTCGAGAGGACCTTTGACAGAATTTGAAATTCTTGCCGATATTGGAAATATAGTTCGGCCTTGTAGTATGAAATGACAGAACTGGTCAGTAAACAAAACAACAAAAAGGGAAAATATATTGTCAAATCCACTTTCCTATCACATTTGCATATTCTGCAGACCGCAAAAGAACCCAAAAACATCTCCACAATCTTCTGATCAGACGATTTCTCGAGTACATTGATGAAGATCATGTTAATATAATGCTGTTCCTGTTGGGGGGACCAGTATAACTCAGGAAGATGAAGAGAATAAAGTGACCATGACAGCAGAGGAAGATTCCCACTCAGTTAGAGCCTGCTGCTACTCTAGAATAAGTCTTGTACTGGTCAAAGCTCAAAGGTCACCGTGACCTCAAAGCATGATAGTAGCCATAACTCAAGAATTCATGCGGTAATTATGACCAAATTTCACACACATGTCTAAAAGTATAAAATGATGACCTTTTATATCCAAAAGGTCAAAGGTTAATTTCTCGGTGACCTCAGTGTTCTGCAGAATCCCTTTTCTGGCCATAACTCAGGAAGAGAAGAGGAGGTTTTGACCATATTTCACATTTGGTTGGCTACTGAACTGTGCTGATCTTCTGTGCTGTCAGGTTGAAGATGTGTGTAGGAGCTGCATGTCTCCGGTGTGCTATTATAACGGTTTATTGTCTAGGATCTCCATGCTGTTCTTTTCTGTCCCTGCTGTCCCATTAAACCCAACCGGTCGATGGAGATGACCGCCCACCTCTGAGCCTGGATCTGTCGGAAGTTGTTTTTTTTTCCAGTCAAAAGGTAGTTTTTCCTTCCCGCTGTCGGAGGTTTTTTTCTTGCTGTTAAAAAGTAGTTTTCTCGCCCAGCTGTTGCTCATGTGGTAAATTCTTGAATTGTCAGGTTCCTTTGTACAATGTTGTAAGGTTCTGTTGTCAGGACTTCACTATGTTAAGCGCTCTGAAATAACTTGTGTTGTGATTCGGCACTATATAAATACAATTTGATTTAATTGTGTGACACATTCACGTGTTAAATGTTGTAGCTTCTTTACAGCAACATCCATATTTGAACCATTGTTTACTTTCAATCAGCTTTATTGACCAAACACGTGAACAGATACAAGGTCGCCATCAAAGGCGGTCATTCTAGTTTGTATCCTGCAGATGAGAAGTCTGGGAGCACATCTAAGCCTGTCTATGAAAATGTGTTACGAGACACGTGGTCGGAGGAGTAAACTTAGATCGGATTTTTCCACTTCTGTTTCACATGTAGGTGGCAGTGTGCCAGCTGGGATGGGTGCGTTGCCAGGGGCACCAGAAGCTTTGAGGGCACCAAAGGAGCAATGACAGAGATGGATATGACGGGAAAGTGGGGTGCCAAAAGTAAAAATAAACCTCTGGGTTTGAAATGCAACCACGAGCGAGTGAGAGGGTCGCAATAAAGTTTCAATAAAACTTCAAATGATGAAATATCGCAGCAAAAATCCCAAAAAGTCCAAATACTTTGTCTCAGGACCTGGTTTTTTCCCCATACATATACACACACACACAGATATATATATATATATATGTATATATATATATATAGATACATACATACTGTATTGGTACTTTTACTTAAGTAAATGATCTGAACACTAAAGAAGGGGAAAGCAGCTGCAGAGTGATGATGGCTTACTTTTTTTTTTTCCAGGTTTGAAAAGGTGCAAAGGGCATTTACTGCCAAGAACAACAAAGCTGTGGCAATTACCGCGATGCTAACTTGGACCGGGCCTCTGCATCGGAGTTCTAGAGGCTGCAGACTGGTGCTAGGGGCTAACCTTTCTTCTCTAGTCGCACAGAGTAACAGCACACAGGTCAGGTTTCAGTGGCAGCTGTGATCCTGGAGGGAAGAAAAAAAATCAAACAGTCTTGACTTAAAACCAGAGGAATCAGACAAATACAGTGCATTACTGCTGCAAATAGAAATATAACGAGATAAATACAGGTTATTATCACAGATCAGACCAACCAGAGTTCAGGCATAATGAAACGAAGAGGTTTTTAATTGCGTCAGTAGTCCTTGTGTATCAGAAAGTGGAGACCGTTGCAAGGTTGGTAATGAGCGAAGTGCCCTGATAATGGTGCACACAGTGGACGAGGACAGACGAGTGGACACACTTGGTGATCTCTGTACTCAAAGCTGCTGATGCATCAACTAGAAAAAGTCTCAGGTGAAGCCTCGGTTGTTCTAAATGTGACTAAAGGGTAATGAATGACGTCGAGGGGACATTTTAAAAACACAAAACGCAGCTTGGGAGGACATATAAAAAATAAAAAAAAGATCCACTGGTTCCAAATCTCAAAGAGGTCGATGCTGACCAGTGCGGAAGTACAGAGAGGTGTTCCTGTGTTGGATGTGGAGCTCTAAAACTTTACCCACAGAAAAGCAACGAAGCAGCCGAGATCTTCCACGCCGTCAAAAACAAGAGTGTTTTCACATTTGCTCACTCTTGCAATTGGTTGAAATAGACGAGATCAAAACAAGCATCAACATGAGACGCAAATTAAATATTTTCACCACATCTAACCATTAAAGCTGGTCAACCGCGCAGCACGAATTCTCAAGTGCAGCATTTAGTTTGATATGTTAAAAGAGGAAAACAAACCCCTCAGAAGTTTATCAGTGAACGTGCTTTTTAAGTTGAAAAGACATGATTCCGTTTGTACACAAACATGAGTAAAGGGGGCACCGAAGCATGTGTGCAGCCTGTGGGGTGAAGGGTGTGAAGGTCTAAAAAAAACAACCAAAAAACAGCAACATCTCTGCAGGAACAATGTTGGCGTGACTCCACAGAACACTTTTCATGGGCGCTATTCCTCAAATTAAAGTCATTATAAAGAGAAGCTGTTAACTGATTCCTGCAGATTATTCAGGGACACAGGGACACTGTTTAAATATAAACTCTATTTACATCTGTTTTATTAGGTCGGTAGCAGAAACCTCAAAAGGCAAAAGATAGTTTAAAACTTGGACAGAATAAAAACGAAATAGACAGAAGAAAGTTAGGAGGATATGAGAGCATCAGCAGACGAAACCTCAAACCGGCACCTCGTCAGTGAGAACAACTGAAGCAGAAACTGGAAGTACGACATCTGGAGCTGCTAATAAGGATCGTCAACTAATTGTTTGACATGAACAACGTGTTAATCCTGCCTGTTCTCATTCCGAGTGCTTGAAATGCTGAAGTTTGGTTACAGCCGTCGGCGTCAAAGACATACTCACCAGGTGCCTTAGGTGTTATGCACTGCGACATGGCGAGTAGAAAAAGGCCAAGTGACACACTACAAAAGGGGCTGAAGTCCGTATAAGGATGAGGTTGGGGGAAGTTCAATGTGACAAACCCAGGACTTCACCTGGAAGAGGGGTGTTCGAGTCTGTGATAAAGCAAAAGTCAATGTAGATCCCTTTTAAGTATCCCAAAACAAGTCCTTTTTGTGCCTAAACCTTATTTCCTAACCTTCATCGGTGTTTAAACGTAAAGCACCTCGTCATATAGTCACTGAGGGCACGGCACCCACGGCACCTTGTGCATGTATACGAGAAGCCAAGGGGTGCCAACATGAGACGCAAACAGCTTTGATAAAACGTCCGTATTCGACACATCGGGAGTGAGAATTCCTTGATTATTCCAAGTGAAGTAGGTATAGTCGTGAAGAAACACGCACATCCCATGGAAAAGGTTCCCTTTTTCAGTATTAACGCAAGCAAACACTTAAACCTCTTTGAAACAGCCCTGATTAACAAAACATGATATGCTCACATGACATACAACTTTGTCATTTTCATGAGTTAAAACAAAAAGAAATCCATTTTGTATAAATAGTAATAACACTCCTACATTTATCCCACCTTCAAATCCATCAAATTAGAATCAGATATTTCCGATAAGGCTCCAGTGATTAGAAACTCTTCATGGAGTGACAGACAGTATCTGAGTTTATCAACCTAAACAGAGACACCAAAACTATGACAGCGCCATCTGAAGAGCTCTCTAAGGACTTCTCAACAAAAGGCTGTGGATGTCTATGATTACTTAAAAGGGTCTCCACATTATTTGAAATAAATCATTTGACTCTAAAGGAAATAAAGTTGTATTGATTTCAAATGACTGTGACAAGGACACAGTCAATCCAGCTCAGGAGCAGACGGTGCGATGCAATAAGAAGTCTCCAAGAACTCCAAAACTTGAACACAGGATCTACAAGTAACTCTTGCAGCTGTTGGTTTTTAAGTATCTACAATCAGAAAGAGGTTGTACAAATTTCACCTGTATGGGAGGTTTGCTAGAAAAAAAAAACTTTTCCTGTCCAAATGAACCATAAGAGCAAAACCACAGGTTTTAAATGAACATACATGCAAAGACCACAATTGTTGGAGTAATGTTGTCTGGACAGACGGAGCAAAGACAGGAGTTGTTTTGACGACAGGCTCAGGGACGAGTTCTGCATCGTATCAAGCAGCACTTGACGACGGCGTGAGGTCATCTGTTTGAAAGTTGATGTTGAACCAGAACGAGACTTGTTTGACTGGATAATGATCCAACAACAAATGTAAGAAATGGCTCAGAAAGCAGAAATGGAGGGTTATGGAGTTGAAGAAACCCTTAAACACCTGGCAGCTGAAAGAATGTTTCCCAGAAGAGCAGTTAAAAAAAATTAAGCAATGTTAGCTTCTGATGTCAGAAGACTCTTACATGTTAAATAAATACTTGTGAAAGCTAATTATCCTTGTGGTTGTGTTTAGGTGCGTCACATTTATCTGTAGGTACTGTTTCAAAGAGGGCCAAATGTTCGCTTAGATAAATAATTCAATGGGATGTACTTAATTTTGTACACAACTAAGTTAGATTATATGTTTGTTTGTTGTTTTTTTTCTAATGTGGGTGAAACAAATCTTCAACTTTTTATATTGCTCAAAAATGTGTTTATTACTATTAGAGCAAGACAGGATGAATAAGCAATGCTGACGACAGCCGATACTGGCATGGTATTGGTATGTTAGCCGATAAATGACAGGAAGTTTCAGCTCAGAAATTCCCAACAAAACTTGTGATAATGAATTAACATCGTTACCGTGGATGACTTAAAATCCTTCAGATCCAAATTTAAGTGACACACTTTCTTAATCATATTGATCCACATGAGCCCTTTAAATCCTCCATCTGCCTGGCTATACTTACATCAATCTCACACAACTTGTTTTTTTTTTGTCTCGCTTTCTCTAGTTTAATGAGGATATTTGGATATAACCACACATGCATCAGCTGACCAGAAATAGTCCCTTGTTCACCATAGTGTCGTATTGTAGGTAGAAACAGTTTGCGAGGGACAAACGTGCTCGCTGTGATGCTGTCCAAGCAGGAAAAGCTGCCGAAGTGTTCTCACCAAAAGGTCTAGATCAGGGATGTCAAACTCACCTTTAGTTAAGGGGCCACATACGGCCCACTTTCATCTCAAGTGGGCCAGACCAGTAAAATCATAGCATAATAACGCATACATAACGACAACATTTCTCTATGTTTAAATCATTGGTGAAGGTTTTTGGATGATAAACCCTATTTTAAAGGTCTTTCTACAATAAACTAGAAACATAAAGAGCAAAAACTCAAGACATCAGCCCACTGTTTATCTGCCTGGGCTCTCCTCTGCAGATTTAACGGGTCACAAAGCGAGCAGCAGCTTCTCCCTCCGGAGCAGACGTCGCATTTACGCTGTTTCTGAAGCAATTACTGGATCGATTAAAAAAAAACAATTACAAAACGTTTGTACTCATAAACCTCCATATTCTCATAGAAATGCAATGTATGTCTTTCTGTAATTTTCACACTTGGCAAAGTCATCCGGCGGGCCGAGCCGGACCCCCTGGCGGGCCGGATCCGGCCCGCGGACCGTATGTTTGACACCCCTGGTCCGGATCAATGTCATCCCAGACTCACCGTCCTGCTGAGTTACTCAGACATTTTGAATTCGCTACGTCCCACCGGTTTCCATCACGGTTTCGTCCCGTCAGTCGGGGAGTTATCCGTCATCACTCGTAACTCCCGACACCTCAATCAGATTTTTATCCGACCTTCTGCTTTCGTTCAGGCCACATTTTTACATTTTTACATTTTTACATGTGCAGTAATAGATTTCTAATCTGATGGGAGTCAAGAGAGCGGAAATGCACACACGGGCAGAAGCGGGCTGAAGGCAACACTGCTGACTGTCGCCATCTTGTGGACAGAGGAAGGAGCTGCACTCCAGCGCACAAGAATATATTACACCTTTTGATTTTTGTTGAATAAATACCTTTAAAAGCCAATAAATACTTGTGGTTGTGTTCAAGTACATCACATCTGTCTGTAGGCACTGTTTTAAAAAAAAAAAGGATAGAACGTTTGCTTCGATAAATATGTCGTAAAAGTTGACCATTTTAACGGGATATACTCAATTTTTCACACAACTAAGTCAGATTTTGTTTTGGCCTTTTTTTTTTTGTAATGTGGGTGAAACAAGGCTTTAAGTTCTTATACGTCTCGGGGAAAAGGTTGGAGACCTGTGACGTAGACCATGAAGGCTCATACGCCTGATAAATCGCTGAGTCAGATTCCAAACCCTCCAATAATCCCTCCCTCCATTCTTCCTCTACACCCGTGTTATTCTGAACAGGCTCATGGAGGCTGGAGCTCATCCAAGGAGACTTTTGGTGAAGGCGGGACATGTCCCGACACAGGGAGACTAGGCAGAAGACAAGACAACCATTCACGCTCACATTCGCACACAATTTAAAAATCCCCGACTAACCCGACATGTCTTTGGACGGCGGGAGGAAGCCGAAGAAAACCTGCACAGGCACAGGAAGAACACGCAAAACTCCACACCTTAATCAGCTGGAAGGAAAAGTCAAGCAGCGGGTGTGGTATAATATTTTATTCACATATTTTATGGAATACAAAGCCCCCAAACCCGATCCCACCCGCCCCACCCCAACCCAACCCAACCCCCAAAAAAGTGTGCACATCAGATCTGGTGGAAACTATTCAAAAAGGTCGAGGAAAAGAACCGCCGAGAGACGAAAAGGAACTTTTAAGTGTTGGAGTGTACAACTGCACTTTAATGTGATGTTCATATAAAAAGTATTCCCTCTCATCTCGAACGAACCCTTTATAAAAGTGGCCAGATGCGGCGAAGAGTCAGTCGATAAAAGGACTGCAGCACGACGGCTGAACAAAAATTTTTTAAAAAACAAAAAAAAACAAGAAAGCGAGTTTCCTTGTAGAAAAAAAAAAAAAAAAAAGAGAATTCTTCCCAACGATCTTTTCCATTAGAACTACAAGGACGTAATCAATCGTGTGCAACAATAATTTAGCTCGACTGTAAATCCAGTCACTTTTCTATGCTTTTACACAATCTCTTGCTAAGCTGCACAAAAGGAATGAAATATTCCCAATTGGATTTGGGAGAGAAACAAAACATCGACAAGTATACGAAAAGAAAAGACAAACAGCAGAAGGAATAAGAAAAAACTGCCAGAAGGGCTACAAATGAATACAACCTCAGATGAACTAGCAGCCAACCTAGGTCCAATAATGAAGCCTTTCAAAAATGGCTTTGAAACATCTGGAGTGCGTTTGACATTAACTAGCCACAACTCCACTCGCAGTGGATCCGTAGCAACGCAGGCGCCCACCAGCTGGGACAAAAATCACTGAAGCACATGGAAGTATTTGCAGAAAGGTCTTTCCAAAGGTCTCCGCTCATCTCAGGACGTCTAAAAAACCAACCGGCTCCGAGACACAATGGGACGGCGGCGAAACCATCGACGAGTATAGTGACTCAAAAAATAACATCACTGCCACTGAATCCGTACATTTCAAAGCATGACAAAGTCCATTTCCAAAAGTTTGGGGGGGAGCCAGCGAGCGTGGTTACCCCTCCTCTGGAACTCTCCCATCGATTAGGACATGGTTTTGTTTTAGTTCAATCTCTTCTACACATTGAAGAAACACACCAGAAAACAAGTTAACCCGATACAATACGATAAAAAAAAAAAAAAAAAAAAAAAAAAAAAAAAAAAAAAAGATCCAGGTTCACGGTCCAAGAAGGTGCTGTCTGAAAAACGGGAGCCTCTGCGTCCGCTCGGGTCGAGTGTCCGACTCGCCGAACCGTCGCTCCGGCTGAGCCGCGTGGTGGACGCTGGGAAACGAATGGAGAAAAGAAAAGAAAAGAAGACGTGTTCGGGGATGACGGAGCTTCTCCTCGTCGGTCGCTCTCGCAGGAAGATAAATCGAGCTGCGGCAGCTCGCGGTCCGCGTCCGCTCCCTCTTTTTCCTCTCTCTCTCTCGCCGTTTTTAATCCCAGGTCTTTTCCTCCCGGGCGTTCACACCATGTACGAGTTCTGGTTCTTCAGCTTGTCCAGCTCTTTGCTCTGCTGCCTCAGAAACAGGATCCTGCAGCGGAGGAGAAAACAAGCGTGAACACCTTTTGCGTGCGCGTCGTCGTGGGCCGCGCCGCGCCGCGCCGCGCCGCGCCGCGCCGCGCCGCTCTTTCTCGCCTCACCTCTGTTCCCTCAGCGTGGCCTGAATTTCACACACTCTGACCAGGGAGCGCAGGTTCTTCATCTCGGTGCAGATCTCGGACATGTACAAGCTCCCCATGTTGTGGATGTCCTCGCGCAACCGAGCCGCCTGGCGGGGTGGAGAACGAGCGTCAAGTCGTGAACACACACTCTCCCCGCGCACTTCAAAACACATTAATTGGCTTCGCTTCAATCTTAACTTTTGAAAAGAGGGTTTGGAAAAACCAAAAAAAGAAAAACAAAAGAAGCTTTCTGATGGAGTTGTCACAGTCTAGTTGTTATGATTGGTTGTAACTCCTCCTCCTGAGGAAGACCACACAATGTGCTGAAAGCTTTGCAAACAACAAATAAGCAGCTCTAACGACGAGAGTGTTCGTCTTGGGCTGGGCATCTTTTCGGTACCGACACCTTTGACTTCAATCCTGGTTCCTGAACGACACCTTTTTTTTTTTTTTTTAAACCAATTTTCGAAATCCATTTTCGGTACAAGAAAATGTCACTACATATTATAGTACAAAAAAGTTGTTTTTCCCCATGCAGTTTAGAGGGGGAGAGTGTCGCCCAGGTTGTTTTCTGTAACTACAATTAACAGATGTCCCCTGAACACCTCAGAGTGAAGCTGCTTCCACACACTACAACGGCATTTTTTTTTGATATTTTCAAAATAGTTAAATTGCTGCCACGGAAGTATTAGAATTTGGTTTCCTGCCGTAAACAAGACAAAGTCTTTATATTTGTTCAAGCAGCCCCATGAGGCTACTGCTCATCACACACTTGTAAATTATAAGTTAGGTTGAACAAGGTTAAAAAAAAAAAAAAAATCTATTGAAGAACTTCGCCAACACCTCCGACCCTCTTGGCTTCCGTGGCTCCACAACGACGCTCCGGCTATAAAAAGCAGCGGGAAGCTCGACAACAAACTGTCCTGGTGGACTCTACCTGTTTCTCAGTGTTCTCTGAAGGCCATCCTTGGATATGTCTGATGAGGTTTTCATCGAAATGAGCTGCCAGGGTGGGAGTGAAGGAGCCGGGCGCGTCGGGCTGGGTTTGGCCGGTGCTGCCGGAGGGGGGGTGGGGCAGCGCGGCGCCAGACACGCTGGACCCGGAGCACAGGATCTCCTGGCTGATGGGGCGAGACAACTGGTTAACTGCGTGTCAAATGTGCCAATCAAATCAGACCGTAGTTATCGACCAACGCTGCTTCATCATCTCGGAATCATTTCGATAAAATGTGGATGGATAGCGCGTCTCATCAATCACATTCAACACCTGACCACCAGGATTAGCCAATGCGAGGCCGTATTTTTGAAAAGAGACAATATAATCCTACTCTTAGTCTGAATATCAAAAATAAATAGTGCAATGTGTTTATATATTCAGGTGAACCGCCTTTAAAGCTGTGAAAGTCCCTCCTGGTTTGTATTTGTTTGCTTTGCCTCCGAGCAAACGACGGTCCCGAATAAAAAGGTGGGTGAAGTGATTGTAAACAACCACCTTCTCTGCTGCAGAGTTCGGGGGTCTTCGGGACGCTTCTCTGTGGCCTGAGACAAGGAGGCGGATCCCGGCTTCCCTAAAGACACATTGCCCTGAAGACGGAAGAGCAGATGTCAAAGAGAGCAGAGAAACCCACAAACTTAAAACATGCGACAGATGAGGGAAGTCGTAACGCGGGGGGAGGGGGGGTGGGGGTGTCTTCACGGCTTTTGATGCTCACCCTGGTTTGTAAGGACGCGATGCCGCCGCTGTGCCCGCCCAGCAGAGACTTCTGGTTGCTCTGCGGCGTGCCGTTCCGTGGCGAGACGTACGGCCGCGGCGAGGACGCGTCTGACGTCAGAGAGACCGGCGACTGACTGGAGTGCTGGGCTGGAAACGGGAAACGGGAAACGGGGCGCCGTCAGCGTACGCACGCACAAATACAAGACGGCTGGAATGTAGTTTCAGACGCAGGATCTGTCCTCCGCTTGGAGAGGAGAGCGGTCAACGCGAGAAAGATTCGTGCAACAGTAAACGACCAAGTCATGAAAAGGCCAGTCAGCTGATTCACGGTCGATTTCAGCGATCCTCAACATGTTCAACCAACATTGTGTTTAGTTTCTAGGAAACTGAACTGCTGAGCAGCTCGATCTGTACTGGAGCAGCGGAGGAGGCTCATTGGAATACATGACACGTCTTTTGTTTATCTACATAGTTATAGTCAATCTAAAAAAAAAAAAACACTTAAGCAATACGCAGTTAACTTGGTATGAAATGCAAGAATTGAATTGACTGAAGGTCATTCAAAAAACAGATTCGCAGGGAGAGCGGGAAGTCTTCCAAAAAAATAAATAATAATAATAATAATAATAAAAGAAAAAGGTAAATGAGTTTGTGATAGCAGATGGTGAGAAACGGCGGAGAGGGCGTACCTTGGTTGGCGTGCTGAGCAGCTGAGAGCAGAGCAGTGACGTTGAAAGCAGGTCCAGCAGTGAGGAGCTTGTGAAGCACAGACCGCAAGGAAGCTTGGGTAACAGCAGCTGCCAAGACTGGAGGGAGGAAAGAGGACACACACACACACACACACACACACACACACACACACACACACACACACACACACACACACACACACACACACACACAGGTGAGTGGGCAAGGAGACACAACAGATGAGTTAGCATGTAAAGTTCAGTCAGAAATCACAGTCTGGATGTGAGAAACTAGTCAGAGCAAACAGTCACCTTCTCACCGGCCACAGGAGCCGCTCGTCTACATGTCTCATTACCAAAAACACACACACACACACACACACACACACACACACACACACACACACACACACAACAGCAACAAATCCAATATAAATCACAGTGAAGGCAGAACACACTGATCCATCAATAACACTATAAAAACACAGATAAAAGATGAAAGGACATATTTCACGGTACAAGCAGGGCTGTGTTAAAGCTGCGTAAACACCAGTTGTCCTATTAACTGAATACACAAGACAACCATCTTTGAACAAATTTTTTTTTTAACTGCAAGGCTGCAAACAACCCATAATGCACCACTTTGTGTAGTGTGGTGTGTTGCAGATCACTATCCAGTCCCTCTAGGAAATTGAGATTTGTCTACAATAAAGATGAATAAAGATAAAGAGGAGCTCCGCTAAAGGCATGACAGCACAAACTGAGCCTTTTCAAAAGAAACCAGCCTCGTCAATAACAATGATCCCTTATGTGTAGTTAACGAGACTCTTCATCCTCTCACCATCAAAACAAACCACATGCCGCTTGACCAGAAAAAAACGTCAAAACTGTGCGTGAATGGGTTTATATGCCTTTTTTTTTGCATACAGTACGTGAATTATTATTCAAAAAGCATAACCGTATTCCATGAAATGCAACTAGTCTGTCTGTTTTGTAAAATGACATCACTTTTCTGATATGAATGTGTTTTGTAGCTTCAAAAAAAAAAAGAAAAAAAAAAGATAACTATTTCTGTGATGTGATTATTATCATCAGAGAAGATGATTACACATGACTCTATAATAGGTAGTAGTTAAACTTGTTTTTGCAAAGTTTGCAGATTCCTGCCATTTTACCACCAATGACATAAACCGTCTTTCACTGCTACAAAATCAAGCATTGTATGAATTCAGCCCGATGTTGACACGATCTAGTCATCCTCGACCATCTTTCAGTGTCGGGGCCAAATATGGATATCAGGACCGTCAAACATAGTGTGACATAATTGAAGGACATCTGGGACACCATCGGACTCCACGGTGAAAACGCTAGCATTTTAGAATTTCTTTGTTTTATCTGCCTGGTTTACGTTTCTTACAACGTGTTTCTTGATGTTGACCAATAGGATGACAGAACAACAGAACAGTTTGATGATCTATGGAGAGAGAGAGAGAGAGAGAGAGAGAGAACCATGGCAGAGTAAAACAAGATAAATGTATGCGAGAAATAGCAGAGGCACTTCAGCAACCTGGTGAGTGACAGCCATGATGGAAACCTTCTGGACCTTCCTCCCTGACAACGCAGGGCCTCGGGCACATGAACCATGAGCGGACCGGGTGAGGCTTGTAAGCAAGAATATACGACACTTTGATTGCCTAATGTGACATCGTTACCCTCGTGAAAGGCAAATATATTGTGTAGTCTTGAGCCCAGCTTCAGGCAGACACGCAGCATTATGTGCATGTTGTGCGCCAATCATCTCTCATCCTCACCCTCGTTGAGCTTCGCCATGTCCATGTTGCCGTTGTTCATCTGCAGAGTTGCCTGCAACGCCGGCAGGAGCTGATGAAGGAGGGCCGGGTCCTGGAGGAGCGCCGGTGACGGTGACTGGACAGACGGAGGCGCCTGCCCCGTAGAGGAGGAAGAGGAGGACGACATGTTGGAGGGGGTGGAGCCTAACGCGCCAGCAGCAGCGGAGTTCAGGCTCTGAGAAGCAGAGGAGGAGGAGGAGGAATGGCCGCAGTTGGATGCTGTGGACTGGTCCCCTGATGTGGTCTCTGTGGAGTCGAGCACAGAAATGAAACATAGCAGTACTCAACATTGTAGTCTATATTATTATTAAAAGGTCCCGTATTGTACAAATTGTGATTTTCTATTTCTTTTCTGATTGTACAGCTGGTCTAGATGCTACATAAAAACTGTGAAAGAGTGAAAATACACAGTTGATACAGACACGCTCAGCCCATATTCAGCAACTGTGACGTCTGGACTTGCGCAAGTTTGTGATGTCACAAACTCAATCAGCCAATTAGAACAGAGGGTCACAGATATCAAAGCGCCTTCAACACACAGACAACAGGTCTCGGTAGAAGTCCAGAGAAACTTAGGAGAGAAATCTAAAACTCTGTTGGGATGATGATTTTCTGGTACTTACAAATCACAAAAATATAATTGTATGGATATGGAGACTGTAAGTAAATAAAGTGTCAAATACGGGACCGCTAATATAAACAAACAGAGAAAATAAAAAAAAGTTAAATTCTCTGGATGTCAGATGTTTATCCAGACGGTGATAAACAGAAGTTAGGAACAATGTTCGAGAGGATGAGTATGCAAAACCTGGAACCACATCACTAATGTTTTTTTCAGTTCAGCCATACTTACTAGTTGTGGCTTTGTCCTGCAAGGCCTCTTGTCTGTAGTCCATGTCCCTGGGGAAACTGTTCGCCGCCATCTTGACTGAATCTTTCTGTCGTTGTTCCCTGAAGCAAAGACAAATGGACTTTGTGAAGCAGCAGTGACAGCGTGAAAGGATTCAGTTAAGACTCTGTACTTCAGGCTAATAATATTCTGTTTGCACCAGTGGGCTGTGTGATGTTGTATGTATGACTCTGCATGAGAATGAGAACGTCGGCTACTGCCGTTTTAAAGCTCAGCGAGTCTGTTAGAAGTGAAGTGTGCCTTGCCTCTCCAGCAGGTCCTTGGGCTTCTCCCACTGGGAGACCTCAGTTCTACAGTTGTAGTAGTACTTCTTCCCAGAGGAGCTAATGTGCTCTGTCCAGTCATCTGCTGGTTCCTGGTGCTGGGAAAGAGAGAGAGATCAAGACATTATGAACACATTCAAGATTACCACGGTGTGACAAATACTTTTCATTCTAAATGAGCTAAAAAAAAAGAAAAAAGAAAGAATTTAACAAAGTGGTTCAAAGCTTCACTTTTGAGCTGATTCACTTCTCATTATGAAACTTTAAGTAAGTGCCTTAACAGCTCAGTGGTTTGCGGTGTTCCCTGGTGAAAGTTTCATGTAAGGATGAAGAGTTTGATCCCATCCTGGGAAATGTTGTTATCACAAGGATTCTGATAATCCAATTTGGATACAGCTTCCATAAGACTCCTGTCTGTCTGAGTCACACAGGTGTATGGTGTTCCCCCGTAACCGATGGCAACAAATTGTTTAGTTCTCGTTCAGTGGTTCAGTCAGTGCTGATTGGACCTTCCCAGTCGCGCTGGGTTAGAGGTGAACATTGATGTGTCAAAAGTTCGATCTCTGCTCAGGGCAGCTTGATGGTCTTAGACAGATATTCCAGACAACACTGTCCAAATAACGGATGTTTTCTGCTCTTACATAACTGTCATTCTCACGTGGCTATATGTATATGGTTTTTGGGCTTCATCGATGGGTGGTGCTAGATTGGATCTCCCGGAGGGACGCGCGCTGCAAACTCTGCACCACTGTGATTGGCAGTCCATCAACAAATCACAGGACGATCGTCTCTCCTGCTGATCCAATCTAGCACCAGCCTTCATTAGTTGTCTTCTCCTTGTGCCATCACAGTTCACTGCCATTATAACTGATAGTTGACAGTTGACCTTGATATAGTTGGCCAATGGGAATCGTATCAGAAGGTTGTGGGTTCAACCCCAACTTCAAGCAACTTTAATCTTAGTTGAAAAAGATAATCCTGACATCAAGCATTGCAACATTGCGTCCACAGTACTCTTCTTCAAACTACAGAAAATATTTCCTTGTTTCTCACCTCCCCAGAAACCAGGGTTACATTTATCCAGTCACTTATCAGCAACAGGCCGCAGAGCATTCTGGTTGTTTTTAGATTTTCCTCTTTTGAGCGACAGAAAGTAACACAGAACTTTTTTTCCTCTTTTCTCTCTGGTTGTAACCCACCTATTAAAAGAAAAAAAAGAATTGCACCTTTCTACTAAAGAGCCTTGGTTGACAACATAACTGACTTTGCAGCGGTGAAATTCCTCCCTAAGATGTGAGGAATCACACCTGCCTTCGCTCCAGTGAACACAGCTTATTTTAGTCTTCAAGCCACAGCGGCAGCTTTTCAGAAATGCTCTTTAAAATGGATTTAGTATGCACAAGATAATGAATCAGTTTGCGTATATCAGTGCTGCAGCCTCAAAGGAAACGAACCAAAACTCAAGCAAGACATTAAACATGTTTACTCTGATGTTTTGGGCAGCCGTCCTTCCTCAGTGTGCCAACAGGCAACAGCACAACTAATGTCTGTATATATATATATATTCAGTATACATAAGACCATGGTCCTTCAGTAGAGAAACATCCCTCACCTTCCATTCTCAATAATGGATAAGTATTTCCAGTCAGCATGCAAGCTTGATATGTTGAATATTAATGAATAAGAATATACTGATGATTTCAGGAGTAATATAATTTGTGTCACCTACAATTGCATTGATTTCAAATCTGATTTTGCATATTAGGCTTGAGCTCCAATAACATGTTATTATTTCATGCTTTTTATCACTGAGAAAAAAAAGAATTAGATCATATATAGAGAATTAAGTCTTAATTCGAAATGGGCCCTAAAATTGTATCACCTCATGTCAGAGTGCTTCTGTGATAACGACATTCTTGAAGATACGACAAAAATCCTTGTTTTGTTGTTTATTAGTAATTGCCGTAACAAACAACTGCACGACAGTAAGTGTTATAGTTTTATAGGTTTGCAGAAACGCAACACTCTGCTTTTAAATAGTCAATAAAAACTAAACATAAGACTCTGGTTTGTTTTACATCTGATCTTTTGTAAACACACCACTTCCAAACCAATTAAATCGCTCCCCGTGTTGGAGAAATTCCTCCACCGTAGAGCTGCTTGCTGTTGCTGTGTGTAATCACGCACATAACGCTGGTCATAATGAGGTCATAACGTCACGCTGACGTCATTGCGTCGACAAGTCAGAATATTGTCATTATCATTATTTAAAACTAGAAATACCACCTCACGGTTATCCAATCAAAAAGTCAAGTTGCAGTTTCCATCCATGTCTGTCCAGACTCATATTATACATGGAGTGATGACTTGGAAAAAAAAAAAATCCAAATTAATTCTTAAGTTACCGACAACCCAAAAACAGAATACCTTGTACCAACATGGTCATGAATGATACAATAAGCCACACCTATAGTTTTAACTAAGATAAATATGGAGATACAGTAAATAGTACTAGATTATAGCAGGGTCTTGGAATTACTACAAACAAAAATGGATGTCCATTGTTATTTACTGTTGCCATTAAAATAGTTTTTAATTGCATAAATTATAGTTTAAGATTTTTCAGACAGAAATGTTGTATATGCCCCAGAGTTTTTGTTATTATGGTTATAAGATTATTATAGTAAGATCTAATGTATCTCAAATATTTTAAACTCGAACTGTTTTGAATCCTTGTTGTAGTCTGTGAAAACACTTCCATCTTAAATCTGTTTCAGCTCAGTAATGTCCTGTGTGGTCCGCTACCAAGTCTGCATGACCACATATTAATGTCGAGGGTCAGTGTGCGATCAATTCAGACTACCTTAAATATTGTGTATTTGGCCATACCCAGTCCAACCAGTGAAATGCAATCATTTATCATATTTTAAACAAAGAAGTCTACAATCTAATCAGCTCATTTGCATTATAGAGGAAGTCTGTTAAATGAATGAAGTTTCAATCAGGCATTGTTGTCGAGTCTGGTTTGATAAATGTCTGCACAGAAAGAAGAAGGATCCTCTCCATAACGGCCTGCATACAATGCTCCAAAGTAGCATGACTGCATACACTCATACATTTCTAAAGGAAATGCCGAGGGTATATCATCAGAAAGCTGTGGACAGCGCCTTACCCTGTCTGCAGGCTTGCTCTGAGTCGCATGCGAGTCGGGGCCATGGTGGGAGCTGTTGTTGTGAGAGTTCTCCTGAGGAGAGCCGCTGGTCCCTGTAACAGAGCCTTTAGCTTAGCATCGATTACATCTGAGCGGTTATAGTTATCCGAGTCTCAAACTCTGCGGCCATGTCATCTCTCCTCTTTATCAGTGTATGTATAACAACATAAAAGCACACATTAATAACCTTTCCTTCACCCTGAAAGATAAAACATAAAACACCACGTGCGTGTGTAAAGCCACCACACCCAGGCTTACCATTTTTTCCTCTAACGGCATTAGAGGTTTTTGCCTTGCCGTGTCCCGCGCCGTCTCCATGCCGACTGACAGGACTTTCGTCGGAGCGTCGCAGCATCTTGTAAGGGGGCGTGGGATCTGACGAGCCATCGCGCACCTTGTCGTACCGGTGAAGGCTGCCGGACTGGGTCTTTGGCTGGGATTTATGGGTCTAGAAAGGACAATGCACGGCAGATATACCTGTTGGATTGGGCTCAATCTCACAAGTGATGTCCTCTTACTTCTGGTGCAGGAGAAGTTTTGTTTTCAACTAGATGAAGTCACAAAGTTTAGCTACCAATAGAACTTCATCAGCAATAGGCAAGAAGAATATTTTTGTCCAGCCTTGTTTTTCACACAGTCTGCTAAAGTCAAGAGTTGAACGAAGTCATTACACACACGACATCCACTTTGTTCAGACTCTTAAGATGTGGCTGCCTACTTTTTGTAATCTTTTCCTTACAAATATTACTCTTGACGATTAAATAACTCTTAAGAAACTGCGACAGCCCTGGGTTGCACTAACATGGCGTGAACAAAGTGGTTGTGTGGTTTCATAATAATGCTGTTCAAAACAATACAAAGAAAACAGAGGAAATTGTATTTGGTTCAACATCTGAGTCTCAAAGTTATTTCTGATGTCCACACTGTAAAAATCAAGCAGGTCTTTTCATAACAATATTTGGGTGTAATGACAGATTATCTGTTGTCCTGGAAAGAATATACTGAAGACGTCTGCAAAAGGACAAAGCAAACGATTATTTTTCTTTGTCGCCGCGAGTCTTTTGAGGCAAGTACACAAATTCTTCAGCTGGTATTTACTTCCATGATGACGAGACACGTTAAAAGTCAAAACTGCTCCGTGAAAATGAGAATCTGTGAAAGATTCAGTGGCCGAGCCTCCGAGAAATGTGACGATTCAGCCCATCATACTAAAAAAAAACATATAAACGCTGCCCAATCACGGCCTGAACAGTGAGGTATTATTAGCCTCAAATCAGAGATACACGTTCATGTTATAACGAGGTTAAACTCGCACTGTTTGTCAATCTAAAAATCAAATATGGCTTTTTTTTTTTTTAGCAGATCACATAGATGTTGTTGTGACTTGATCATGAATGATTATAATGTTAAACACGTATTTTTATGTTTTTGTAAATGTTCAAATTCTTTGTGATGCAAGAAACATTTCATCATCATCATCATCATCATCATCTGGGAGACGATTCAGATGTACGGTGTCCCTCTTTGTGCTGCGCGTGTCGAGTATCTTAAAAGGAGTCCGACAAGAAGTCGTCTGAACTTGTCGGTAACACGACTTGTTTCACAAAATGTTCAGGAAGTGGGACGCAACCTACATTTAAGTGTGCCCGAAACACCAGAATACAAAAAAAAGAAAAGAAATGTGAGCAGTTTCCTGAGAAGTTAGTTCAGGTGAGGGCCTGATGGAGGAGGTGATGGAGGAGGTGATGGAGGAGGTGACGGAGGTGCATTTTGTCAACGTGAATCTGTGAAATGTTGGATCACTTCAACGTGAAGACACCTGTGATGATGATCTCCGTGAGTGACAGGTGACAGGTGACAGACAGGTGGGGGGGACATGTCATACATACCGGATAGGACTGCGAATCCCTTCTTTCGTTGCACCTGCGGAGACAGGAAGTAAAAAAAAACAAAAAAACGTGGATTTATTTTCTCACCTTTCGCGACACACTTTCTTTATTTTTTTATTTTATCATATTTAGTTAGCTGACGAGCTACCGTTAGCCAAGTTAGCTTGATTTGCTTATCTTATGAGCAGCCGTTTGCTCGTAAAAAAAAAAAAAAAAAAAAAAAAAAAAAAAAATTAAACATTTTAATAAAAAGACCGTTAAAGTTGTAAATACATCTCCCGTATTCATCACGTAACGGAGGGGTTTAGCGGTCGGACGGTCGCGAAGCTGACGTTTTGTCGGTTAGCTTCGAGGAATCTCCGCTAACTAATTACAGGCAAGTTGTTAGCTGTTAGCCGCGGCGGCTAACGGTTACTAGCAAACACGGAACCAACGAATGGAAAAATAAAAACAAAAACAAATCAAAAGACGTAAAAAAAAAAAAAAAAAAACGTTTCTTTCTCCACGTTAAATCTGCGGGCTCTGATTTACCCATCGCTGACTCTTGCTGGTTTCCTTGCATACATCACCATCAAGGCCGTGGTGATGTGTGTGTGTGTGTGTGAGAGGGGGAACCGCGGCCTCCTGGTCCGTCCGTCCGTCCGTCCGTCTCCCGGCTCGGTTCTCTTCGGCTTCCTCGACGTCTGGACTCGGGTCTGCGCCGCCGGAACAGGGAGCTACAACGCCGGGAACCAGCACTGCATAGCGGCCGGTCTTTCTTAAAACAAACCAGCCCTCCAGAGCATCATCTGGCACCAGTAGTTTCGGCTCGGCTCGACGTCGCTCAGTGGAGGAAGCGGAGGAGACCGAGTCCGTGATGTTCAGCTGGGGGGAACGGACTTCCGGTGTACACCTTTCAAAATAAAAGCACGCGTATTTAATGTGTTCGGCTTAATGTGCCTAAAGAACAACAATAACAACAACAACAAAGAACAAAGAGGAAACAGCACGTGAGCTAGTTGTGTCAAGTCGTTTCTAATTAAGAAATAAACCTTTACGCAATTAAAATTAAAAACGGTCATGATAAGTCAACTAACAATTTGTAGCGTAACTGTGTTATAAAAAAAAAAAAAAAAAAAAAACGCAATACTTACGCTGTTCAGACAGAAATGGCCATTTTTTGTTGTTGTTGTTGCTATGACCAAAATATGACCCTCTTATCAAGGTAAATCGTAACAAACAGCCTATTGACCACGAAAAATGTGAGACGTTTTTTTTTTTCCTCTCACTGTGGTCGCGCTGCGTTTGGGCTTTTATTTTGAAGTATGTGGCTTTGTTTCCGGTATCAGTTCAGCTGTGTCTGGATAACGTGACGCAGCTAGTTGGAGCTGTGGACTCTGAGTCCAGGTCTCATTTCAGTTGGAGATTTTCTGGGACACACCTACTTACTGTCTGTGCGATTGTGTGCTCTGTTCTCATTATAGCCTCCATCAACGACAGGAACACTCTCCCCTCTGTGAACAGGTCACTGCAGTCTAACGTGGTCATTTTTCTGGGTTTTCCTGGAGCTTATTTGATAAGTGGTTTGTGGAAAATGAGACAAAAGACACCCAGTTTCTTTGATCAGACTACTTGTAACCTTTATTTCTAAATTGATTAAACATACCTAATGTGCTTTATTTTTTTTCCTAACCTGAAGTTCTCCATTGCGTCGGTACCTCCCAATCACTCCCCACATGCAGGGCAGTGGCCAGAATTGGTTTATGCTCTTGGTACGTAGCTTGAACTCAATAAATAGTGTTCGCCAACTGTCTAATGGGACTGCTGAAGTAAGATCCATCTTCCATTGTACTGTCTTGAGTTCACCACCTGAACACCCAGAACACCTCTGTGTTTAATCACCGGAGAGAGAAGTTTAAAATTGATCTGTTAAAGAGAGACAGTAAAAGACAGGTTCAGGACAAACTGGGCCCAACTGCTGATCTCAGATTCAATTAAATCTGTGTTCTCGTTTGTCTGCATTCATATGTGGAAAGTGAACCGTTATAGGTCAACATTATGCTCCACGCTCTGCAATCTCCATGCTGTGATTGCTATATTGATTGCCCCCTGGCCTGATATAGGTCAGACCTGACACATATCGACTGAATAAGGGACAGTCTCTTTTACAATGTGGTCAGTCGAACAAAACCTCTCACTACAAGTGAACATTCAAACGCAGCTCGTACTCTTTAGATATTAAGCAATATGGCCTGCATGAACTGGACCTAATGGACTGGGCGGTCTGAGGTGAGTGCGACTTTGTGTTGTTTTGCTTTGCAATGATTTTTACCGACTTAAATAGCTACTGTAGGATTTTTTTTTTTTTTTTTAAGAAAAGAAACTCCAAACCTCTCAGTACTTCAGATTAAATTCAACAGTCCATGTTGTTCATTATCATTTGTCTTAGAATATTATAACTATTAAAATTGAAGCTTGTATATTTTCCTTTAGTCATTCTAATGGAGAGCTAATGGACTGAATTGGTGTAAGAACTAACAAAGCAACCAACTACTTTCAAATGGATCATTTGCTAGTGTGATGGAGAATAACTGTAAGGAATGCATATTAATGAAACACATAAAACTCATACATTTTATGTGATTAAGAGAATGCACTATGAGTAATGAATTATATAACTTATAATTATATAAGCTTTGTGGACAGTGGACCATAATTCTTACAATAGAAATATCTTATACCAGCAATAGGGGGCAGTAATATCTCAAAAGAGATGGAAATCAAATTGATTTCTTTCCTGTTTCTCTTTGTCTCTGGCTTTTTATTCCATTTTCTCTCATGAAAAACAAAAAAAATCAGACCAAATAACAAGTAGGATTCTGCTGCTGGGGTGTCATTATTTGTTAAAGTGTTTTTCCTTTCTCAGAGTGAGGAAGATGCTGAGCCAAACAGAGCACACAGGTATGTCCAAGGGTTATAGGTCATGAAGAAAAATGTAAGCAACATGAAATTGGTAGTTTAAATTGACTTTTTAAATAAAATACCTGCATGATAAAGTAATGAGTTGTATGAAGCAATGTGTTTCATCGCCCCTTCCATATAACCTTTGACCTCTCTCTTTGGATTCTTGACCTCACCCCATAACCATCAAAACACAGCTTGTAAATTAAGAGCAGGCACAGGTGGAGTGCTCTCTGATGGGCCTTGATATATATTTATTCATATAGCTCCCCTCGTTCTGCAGGTGTATGCAGGCTGCTATCCTCAGTGATGTCTGCAACAGAGTCTCATACCGACAGAGAGGAAGACTACAGGTTCCTCCACAGCATGCTGGTGGAGAAGAAGCTTCACCTGCTCTTTAAGGTGAAGTGGTACAATCATCTGTGACTGTTTACTTCGAGGTTACAGCATCTGTTTGTTTTTTTAACTTCATGAAATTGCAGGTTGGAGGTATTAGAATTACAGAGGTGGATTAAATGTTTTTATCCTATTTTTTAGCAGTCAAACCAGTTTAAAAATACTGTGTTGCAAGTAATCATCCTGAATTTGTGACTTGAATAAAAGTATATCTAATATCATGTTGAACTACAGTATAATAATGAATTATTATAATACTTTAATAAAGCGGCACTTCAGTTTTGCAGCTGGTAAAGGAGCACATTTTCACCTTCCTGTTTAGTGTGTGTAGGGTCATTTAATCTACAACAATGCATCATATTTCATAAAAGGATGATTCAGCTTGTGTAGTAACTCAAGTACAAGTAATTAAATCAATTAAAGAAATGTTCTTTCTTGAGTTAATTTACAAAATTGACTTTCAACCAATTTTAATCACAAGGAAATGATTATATACAGTTTCACCCAAAGCAATTTTGGTCAACCTTTATTTTGAATTTTATCTAGGTTATGTTTTAAATCTAATTATACAACAAGTAGTTCCAACCCAGCGATCTGATTGGTCAACTGTACATTTAGAAAGTGCTCAAATCACCATGAAACATCACACCCTGCTCCTCACTAGAAATAGCTGTCCGCCTTCTCAATGGGAATATATAATTGTAATTGAATTTGATACAATATGTAATATAATGTTGTTTTTACTTGTTATAGGTCTATTAATTGTGACCCATTTGGCAAAATCTGGTCTCTTTTGGACCTTTTTTGTCGCTCCGTGCACCCGTACCGTAACTGTGCTAAAATCTTAAAAATACATGAGTCCATCGATATCTTTTTTCAGCAGATATCTTACTTGCAACGGGATTGAGCGACTAAGCAGTTTATTGTTTCTAAGTGCTGTATTTATTCAGTTTGAGAAACAATCTCCAGAAAGCAATAAAACGGACTAGATCTCGTCCCTGTTGCTAGGGTCGTTACTAAGGTCGTTACTTGACTACTTCCTGGAGAGGTAAACATTGCATACATCACATTCCCCTCTACTGACGCGACTAATTGTTTTCCAGTTGTTAGTCATGCCCCATGTATTGCCATGGAAACGGAGCTCCCGCTTACAAAAAGTTTTACACTTTGAGAGTGAATTGCCCCACAATATGAATACACTTTGATTACATATTTTATTTAGTTGGTAACTTGTTATATAATCACAATATTACACGAGAGGGTGTGCTTTAACGTGATTATTGGCACGACAGTGATGCAGCCAGGACCGAGGCGCTCGTCGTGCCAATAATCACGTTAAAGCACACCCTCTCTGTAATATTGCTGAAATAAGTTGCAGGTCTTTCAATAATTTGATTGTTTCATTACAAACACAAACAATTCACCAATTTCCTGTTCATTTGCCTTCTTCTTATCAATGTCATTACTAGTAGTTTGAGTAGTGTTAGGATAAATTTGATAAGTAGTAGCAGCTTTAGAGTTTGTCTTTTTTACTGCAGAGAAAACCTTTATTATGACACTTCCTCGACTTGACAGATCCACGAACGGCTGAAACGTTTTGAGATCCGAAGCCCAATCCCTGTCCAAGAGCACGCAGCGAGTCTGGCCTCGGATGTAAGTGACTCGCTCCAAACATCTTTTGCAGATAGACACCCTGCCAAGGACGACGGTTTGACAGCAGAGGAGATTTTTTTTTTTCACCAATCGTTGAAATTGCTTTCTCTGTTATACAGATGACTTTCGTGTCACACACAGAAGCACGAGTGGAGCGTGCGTTCTTTCTTATGTGTATTAAATTGTTACCTCAAAACCCTGCCACCTCGGACACTATCTCTTGAAAGGCTGTTTTTAAAGCAGATATCATTTTGTATCTGTGTGCCAGGAGCTCGGCACTGTCCTCAGTGACCGAGCAATGGGCTGCTGAAGTCATTGTGTGGAATGTTTCGGGGTGGAGGAATACAAATAATTTCAGATTTGAGATGAAGTGACAGAACACTCACACTATGACTTTGACCCAAAACGGAACAAAGAGTCTCCGTTACCTTCAGATGTGCATCATATCTTACATACCAGTCTTCAATCCTGTTACCAGTTGTGTCATTTAAGAAAACAAAATTACTGATTTCTTCCATTTTTGATCTCCTACCACCTTCATTTCCCGATTTCCTGGACAAATTGCCAAACAGGAATGTTCTTTTTACACTTTTCCCTTAGTCTGCGCTTCCCTCTATTCTTCTTTCCCAAACCGTTCACTTTATCATCTGCTTTTTCCTCTTCTCCTTTCTCTCCGTGTGCTCTGCTTTGTCTTCTCCACACACCCTTATTCCTGCCATGTTTCCATACGGCCTCTCTCCTCCGCACTCCGCACTCCTCTCCATCTCCTTCCCTTCAGTCCCTTTGCCTGAGATTCGGTTCGACAGCCACTCTCCGCCTGGCTTAAATCATCAGGACCGACTGGAAGGGCCAAACCGTGGCTCTGTTTCCCCTCAGAGAGGCTTCTGTTTGCTCACAGTGGAAACTAATGACCTTCATGCATTGTGTCTCTGGAGTGTGCCTCGACATCTTGAAGCAGTAGAAGTCATTACAGTAATACGCTCGACAAAGAAGGGCGACTGCACACAGTCACCCGTCGCCTCTCCACTTGCTGCTGACGGTCAAGGCTGCTCTGTTTTTTGCTGTCGACGCGGTTGTCGTGTAGCCTTGAACATTCAGTAGCTTTTCTCCGACAGCGACAAGAGAAACAAAACCAAACAGGAACTCAGACAAATAGCTAACAGGAGAGAAAAGTCCCCGTGAGGCGAACAGGCCTGTATGAAAGCGTAAGAACTAATGACAGAACTGATGATGTGTCGCTGCAGATATAAGTTGAATTTCACTGTCTCTCTGCTCAGTTTTCGGTCTTTCTTGGCTAAAATAGAACAAGCCTCACTCCAGCCATGATATAAATGTGTACCTCTAATTATGAAGAAAAAAACAACATCCTGCCTGTCTCTGTTTCTCTGCTTCCAGATGGCAGTGGAGCTGATATACCACGGCTGGAGGGAAGAAGTCGAAGAGCTGTTTGACCTCTTTTCCAAACCTCACTTTAAGGTGAAAAGTATTTCCTTCCTGTAGCTTCACACGTGTGTGTCGACCTAAAGCTTCCCCAGCCCAGAATTTGGTCCAGTCATATCACATAATTTCCACCAAAAGGAAAACACCACTCAGAAAAGGAATAGTTCAACATTTTGCTTTCTTGTTACATATGAAGTTGTTGGCTCAGCTGAGCATAAAGAAGACAGGTGTAACTGGCCTGGCCTGTAGGGTTCTTGTAAAACAGCAACTTGACATGTCAGAGTATGGTTTTATAGAAAATGAGACAGTAAGCTGGTATAAAAAAAAAGCTTTCCCCCGTGTTTCCAAGAGTCTGTGGTCCATTAGGTAGCAAAATATTGAAGCTCGTTTGTTTCCGGACAAACTATGCTAGCCGTTTCCCTAAACTTCTGGTCCACTTTTTTGGTGCAAGATAGAAAAGAAAGTCAATACATTTTCATATCTATCCTTTCACAGGGACAGTTAGCGTAGCTTAGCATAAAGACTAGGTGCAGGGTAAAACGGATAACTTTTCTCCAAATGCACACAGGTTTGTCAAATTAAACAAACAATGTAACGTGTTATTTAGGGTCGTTTATAGGTGCATCTATCTGGATGGCAATTCAAAGACACTATGGTTCACCAACCCCTAGTGACCCTCAGTGGTATTGCAGTTTAATGCCCCTCCGCATTGGCCTCATTTCTTAAAGACCCGGAAGCTACGTCCACTTATATATACAGTCTATAGAGTCTCGTTTAGTCCATTTACTTCCAGACTGCTTTTTCCTTATTTACAGAGAGTTAGATGAGAAAATGTATCCTTCTATCTGTTCTTTATAAAAACAACAGCCAAGGGACATTTAGCTTAGCACAGCATAAAGACTTCCTGAGGGAAACTCAGCTCCAATGCTGTTCAACCACAATATGTTGGTTGTATACTTCACTTTTAAACAAACCAGATATAACATGCCAGCAGGCATATTTCTTTACCATTGGACGGAGCCATGCCAGCTGTTCCCCCCCATTTACAATCTTCATTCTATGTTAATTAACCAGCTTGTTGCTGTAGCTCAACACACAGTTGTATCAATCTTACCTCACTCTTGGCAAAGAAGCAAATGAGTGTGTTTCCCAGCATGTTGACCCATTACCTTAAGTGACTGTTCCATGTAATATTCCTACTCACGTTTGTGAAAAGAGTGCACATTTCTTTCACTGAAGCATCATGTAATTGCAATTCTCTTGGACAATTTATCAATCCAGTGCCAATGCCATCACGAGAACTGTAATCTGAGAGGTTAATTTCCATGCAGTCATGCTTCATTTGAGCTAATTCTGAAACTGTTCAGGCGTCTGAAGCTCGCACACATACATCAAAAGGGTTACAACATTGTGTTTCCTACAATTTTACTCTTATGTGAGTCACACAAAGTCACAAACTAATCCAACTGTAAATTTTACTGAAATTGATTTCACCTCATCATTCTGCCAGCTGAGAGGTGCTGACATCTATTAACCACACTGGCACTGAAGCTAATCTACTCCCGAGTTATGTTTATTAGTGTGCACTCATAGAGGCCCACACTACTCAAAAGCATGTTTCCTTATTTCAGATCTGCTGACGGTCGTTTTTTCAGATGCACACACACACACACACACACACACACACACACCCACACACCCACACATACATACAGCATATGGTTTTCCAGTGAACCGCAGAAGTCGTTGCTTTTCTTAATGAGGAGACGAAGCCAGCCGACAACTAACAGGTTTGTTTGAACAGTCCTAATGACCTGTTTGTTCTTGGCCACAGTGCAGGAGCTCACACATACTTATGAGAGACACTGGGTAAAATATCCTGTAAATGAATGTTTGTTTTTTTGAAAACTTGTCTCTGAAAGTGGCCAGAGACACATTGCTCACGCGCTGGCAGCTTGTGAGCAGAGGAGCTGTTGATGGACGCGGGGATAACAAGTAGACTAACTGACAGATGGATTGGCTGATTGTTAAAATTAAGTTGATGAGCAGATGTTTCCCGCTCTTCTCATTCATTTTTATTACAGTAAATTTTCTCTTTCTCCTTTTTTTTTGGAAAGTGTACTCAGTGAGAGATTAACGTTTATCCTGAATATTGTTTTTCGGCAAACAAAACTGGGGTTTTCACACTGCCAATGTTAACAGTGTAATGAACTTAAATGAGCCATCTGAGAATTGATAGTGAGTCATAGATCAATTCACAGCCCTCCACTGGGAAGGGAGTCTTTTCCTAAGACATGATTGCTGCTTGAGCTGAAGCAGGGGACTGCAGGCAGAGGTAGTGTTAGTGACGTGGGGGGTTGCTTTCAGGTGGCCCGCAGACTGGCAGTACCTTCCAAACTAAATTGAATTAGGGACGCTAGCGTCGAAGGTTTGTGACCAAGAAGAGCCTTTGGATTCAGCAATGTATTGAGTGCAAGAAGGCCAGCCGAACTTGTTGGAATTTTTGCACAGCCTTTTACTATAAAGCCACCCTCGATTAATAACCAGGGATGGGTTAAATTTTTGTATCAGTCTCTTCCATTTTTAAACTTCCATTAAGTCATCTTCATCCTGCAGTTGGTTTTAAAAATCGTACTTGCACTGGTGAAACTGTTGGCTGCAGCTCTTCTGCAGTCCTCCACCTATAATGGTGACCCCTAAATCAATAGAGTTGCAGTGATTACACTGGAATTTGTTCAAAGTGCCGAATCTGACAGCAGCTTGACAGCCAACACGTCTATTTCCATTATACATGCAGACCTGTGACATTTTCCGAAAAGTAATTTTTTTCTGTGCGATGTCAGATTAATTTGAGGATACTCAGCCCAGTTTACGAACTAAGAATTAAAGGTGACGTAACTGAATGCAGATCATCATTTTCACTGCGTTTCCTTTTCAGAGCCTCCTGTTTGTCCATGACGCTGTAGCTCAGAGAGACTTTGAGCCCGTTCTGCCACCCATACCCGATGACGTACTGGATGAGGAGGAGGATTCGGTCAAAATTGTCAGTTTGGTCAAAACCAAAGAGCCCCTGGTCAGTATAATTTTCAAAGGTCAAGTTAAAATTGAGCTTTACGGGTCAACTGTAACTATCATCGTAACTGCTCAACTATCATGCCAAAGCGTGTAATATACCCGTCAGTCACACTAGATAATACCGTGTCATTTTCATGAGTGTGAAAAGTAATGCGCCTTAGGTTTAGGCACCAAAAACTAGGTGGTTAAGTTCCAGAAAATATCATGGTTTGGGTTAAATGTGACATATTTATGGTTATGGTTAGGCACCAAAACTACCTGCTTTGGTTTAGAATAAGTAATTTTACGAGAGTAACATTATGTACGTCTTGTAAGTTAGTTAATGTACGTTACGTATGTAAAATATGTTACATTATGTGAGTAACTAGTTACTTAAAAGAGATCCAGGTCTGTTTTCTGTCACCTTGGTCCTGTTTCCATTCCATCCAAACATGCCCAAACTCATTTGAAGTAAAACCTGACATGACCCAGTATCCTCTAAAGGACTGACAGGTGTATAATATGCTTTGTCGAGGAATAAGGTTGTACACAACTAAACAGTAGAGTTACGTTAATTTTCTCATTTAACTCTCAGCAGGAAAGTAAATCAGCAAATTTAATAAAACATCAAATTATTTCTTTAAACACTGTCAACAGATTCGTAACGACTAACACTGTATTAATCCCTAAACAAAGTATATCTTCTATCACTTCCATTGTCTTAACGTACACCTTAGTTTGTCCTGACTGGAAAAACAACTTACTTCCCTCCAAAATACAAAGTACAACTGAACTGCATGTCAGCCTGTTTCTCGTCTGATCTACTCATGTAATTCGCTGAAAGCAAATACAAATGCTTTTATTTTACGACAACCATGCAACAGGGTAACTGACTGTATGTGCTTAAAAATGTCCAATTTGTCGGGCCACAGTAACTGACATATTAAGTCAATTCAAAGCAGTAAACATAGCCAAGAGACTGAACTTTTACTCTGGGGACTGAATTTATGTCATGTTGTCGAGCGGCGTGACCACTAAATCCATGTATGCCAATGTGTAGCAATACGAAAGCCTTTGACAGAAAACATGAGAGGAAACCCAAGCGAAGGTTCTTGCATCAGCCTGGATCACCTTTGCTTCTGGGCTGCAGCTCCTTTCTTCAACCAGGAATTTCCAGAGTCAATTCTTCCACGTCTTTGTTGCCATATATCTGCTGTGACGCACTACATTCTTTAAGCATTGTTGCATGCATGTGTGTGTGTGTGTGTGTGTGTGTGTGTGGCGTGTAAGCATGTGTATCTACAGTGTACGCACTGCAAAAATCTGCCTTATAATGGAGTCTTTAAAGCCGCTCTGCACATTTAAAGGGATTGGGATAATTTCTTGTCTGTTTCTGATGTAGATCAACTAGTTTCAAGGACTTTAATCATAGTTCATTTTCTTGATGCTACCGGATTCATCTGCCGTATTCCACCTTGTTCCAAGCCCTCGTCGATTATTTCTGGATATTTCCTGGATCAAGTGAAACTGGACAGAAAACCAGTGAGTCTACAAAGACCTACGCCAAAGCCGCAAATCCTAAAAATTTGCTATTTTAATGATTAAAAAAAATAAAATCCGATTTATTTTATTTGCATCTGGATCAAGATCTATAAAATACAGTGATGGATAGAAATGGGGTACACGTGCCAGACTTTTTTCCATTCAAGTAGGCCCAGTAGTTTATTAGAAAATAACATATATTAAAAAATGCCCTCAAACGCAAAGTTAAAATTCTTTAAAAAAAAAAAATTCCTGGATCCACATCAAAAACATCTGTTTTTGAACCTGTGGCTTTTCCAACAAATTTCTGTGAAATCTGTTGACAGGATTTTGAGATAACCTGTGAAGTAACAAACAAACAAGCAGTGCCAGAAACATAACCCTCGTGGCAGAGATGGGTTTAATCCTTTTAAAGAAAAATATGATTTCAGGGTAAAAATGAGAATAATTTATTTAATGATGAACATTTTTTTGTGCATTTATGGTATTGTATGTAAATGGTTGAGCTTCCAAAAGGCACTTTGGACCAATAATGGAGAGCATACTTTTGTATCGATCCCAAAACGAGATTGGAAGGGGACTGACCTTTTTCTGACATGGTCTCTTTGATCGATCCAGCATGTTCCCGTTTTCCAGACAACAGGGGTTACACCCGAGCATGAGCTGATTGTAGTCGACTGCATATGATGCTCTTTCCATTGCGATTTGCTCCACATCAATAACATCTGTTGAAAATAATGCTGATTTGGATAACCTTTTCCAGCGCTTTGTGTGTTACATGAAGACAGCCGGCTAAATGGTCCCGTCTTGATAGAAAAAGCTCTCACTGGAAATGGAATGCCTCTAAATAAGAAGCTTGTCTGGGCCGTAATAAGATCAACATGTTATTTTTACTCTCCATTGTTTGACCTCTTTGCCTCTCTGCATCTGCTTGTGTTTGTCCATTCATTCACTAATCACCATCCTCAAGGGGGCAACAATTAAGAGAGATCAATCCACGGGAGCTATTGTTGTGGCGAGGATCATGAGAGGAGGTGCAGCTGATAAAAGCGGTGAGCTGATAAACTCTCAATAGTTGTTGTGCCATTGTGAAGGTGCAAGTAAATGTTACAAAGAACAGCACGTAGTACAGATTTCCATATGTATTTCCAACGTTTTGAAGGCCTGATCCATGAAGGAGATGAGCTGAAGGAGGTGAATGGAGTCTCACTGGAGCACACGAAGCCAAAGGAAATCCTTCCCCTCCTGGTTAGTCTCACTTCTGCTGTTCAGCCACACAATTTGTTTCAGTGTCTCCTTCTTGTCTGTTTCTGTTTCCTTCTCTCTTCTTGTTCTAAACATTTTCTGTCCTCTTCTCAAAGGATAAACTTTGATGCTTTGCATATTAGATTGTCAACAAATCAAACAAAAGACTAAAACCAACAACGCATCAATCCGTCTCAGCCATCTTTCAAATTCTCTACCATGTCTGTGGCACAGAGATGATTAAGGATTCAAGTATGTTGGAACAGGTGTGCGGATTCCTGTGCGGATCTCTCAGTGACGTCTGCACACACAAACAACACGCACACAACAAAAGAATAATGATAAAACACAATTAAAAGATGAACAACCTGGAATCAGTTAGTGGTTGGTTTTGATTCTTTTCATGGGATTTGCTGCTACTAGTTGGCCGACTATTTCAGTCAACATCCTCTTCTGCTACCTGTGTGTTGCTGTTTCACACTCCCTGTTGCAATGGAAAACAACAACAACAACAACCTCTGAGCTCGCAACCTACACTCTAAAAAAGGCAATTTTTGGCAAGGATTTGAATCATCCAATAACGCAGGCCTGCTCCGTTTTTTTTCAGTCTTTTGCAGGGTTTTAGTCATTTAAGGCCACGGCTTGTGTGTGCAAATGTTTTACTAAAAAAATGTTCAACCTATTGATTGTAGATAAAAATGGATTTAGTTACTTGCTACTCCCCAGCTCGTCCAAATGTGGTGGTGGTGACGGCCAAACCAAGCCAATCAATGGGTGACGTCACGACGGTTCGCACCTCACACTATTTCGCACGGGCGCCCTTGTTGCATCCTGGACTGAAAGCCAGTCAAGAAGATTGTGATTGGTTTAAAGCCTGTAGCAGAATGTTATATGGGTGCAGGCAGACCATTCTCCAGCGCTGGCACAATGTGCTGGAGAATGGTCTGACTATGTAATGAAATGGAAATTGTATCAACCTTCTCATCTCTCAACTCCCCGTGAGATTGCAATTAAATATATTTGCCAAAACATCAAACTGTTTCTTTAATGTCTCTGTTTCTGTGCAGGCTCGTTCTCAGGGTGAAATTAAATTCAAAATTATTCCTGCATTCTCCAAGGAGGAAATGTCATCAAATCAGAAAAAGGTACGGTAAATATTAACTGTCACATGTGTTTGCATGCTTTGTGCTTTTTTGACATTAGCATGCAATGTGATTGCACGGAGAGACAAAGAGATTAAATCAGTGATATCTTGTGTGTTTGGTTATATTTTGTGTTTTTGCCACAGTGCTGTCTGCCGCAGTTCAATTCTCAAGTCAAGGAAAAGACACCGACTAACTTCATTACAGTTTACCGCTTTTTGTCATTTAAGAACTTGAACTGCATCAAATCAACGTAACATGAACACGCATCTGTACTGTACACCTGATGTGGAAAATTTCAAGCTGCGCAATCTTTTGTTTAGAAAGAATTATAGGCTGCCGCCACATACATGGAGTGGATGTCCAAGCTGGAAATTGTTAGAGCACTGAGCATTTGCAACGGATTAAGACAAATTATTTTCAGTGATTGTGGTCGTTTCTCAAAAACGACACCAACATATGTGAAGAAAAAACAGACAAAAATGTGTCCGTTGCCAGGATACTGAAGTTTGTGAAGCTGCAGTGCAAAAATTTTGTATTTTCCATTATGTTGTCATCACTTTGAAGGCTAAAAATTATGATTGGTTTCTTTCCTCAGCTGTTTGTGCGGGCTCTGTTTGACTATGATCCCAATGAGGATCCCACCATCCCATGCAAGGATGCTGCGGCGGCCTTTAAAAGGGGTGACGTCCTCCAGATAGTCAACGCGGAAGACAACACCTGGTGGCAGGCATGTCACCTCGGGGATGGCAGCAGTCGAGCCGGGCTCATCCCCTCGCAGCAGCTGCACGAAAGGTGGTCTTTTTGCGCTTTCAAGGTGCTCACTTTAACCACAAAACATGTTTACTGATTTGATTCTGCCTTCCTTTATGTGGCTTTCAACAGAAGAGTTGCACTACAGCGACCCAAAGCCCTGTTCCGGCCTCGCCGAGTCAAACCAGCAGGTGATGAGCCAGCGTTGTCTATAAACTTACCACACCTGAAAAGCATAAAACATTTTCCAGTAAATATATTAGACCTTTAGTGGTGGGCAGAGAGGTGATAGGGCGCGTATGAAGGTTACGGTAAAGGTCAAGGGTGAGCTCGGCCGCCCTCCTCTTATACTAACGTTTCGTGTTTTCCCTCACATGCTCCACAGATGCGAGGGAAGGTACTGTCAGTTTGCATTTGCTTTAAAAAAAAAAAAAACCTCGTCTACAGTGTAATTGCCATGATATAATGCAGGTGTATATTTTAAGTTTTGGTTTGGGGTTTTAAAACCTTTATGGAGTTGAATTGTCCAAAGATAATAGTCGTGTAATGTTCACTGCGTCATATTTCCAAATTGAGAGGAGTCTGTGAATCCAGTTGGTTTTTAAGTATCTAATATTTGCACTGGCCTCCCACAATGTGCTTTAATTTCTCATTGCAATCAATTTTTTTTTTTTTTAAAAAAGTAAGGTAGTTATTAATGCTTCTAAATTGTGGATATCATTTCTAAATGAAACTATTATTAGTTTTAAAGTAAAATATTAGGACACGTGGGTCAGGACATATGCTAATACTTTGAGTATGAAATTTGAGAACAACACATGTCATCCCCTGCTGGTTTCCATCCATGATTTCCTCACTCTTTCCTCCACTCTCTTCCTGTTTTTCCAGGCACGGAGGATGTAGACTACGGAGCTATAACCGGGATCCACATTGGTGAGATGTTTCACTTGTCGCGCTCAGAATCTACACTGACACTGGGAAAGGGAGCGGTGAGATACAAGCTCATACAACTCAGAGCAATTGAACATGACAGCGCACAACAATCGGTATAAAAACATTGATGGAGAAAAAACAGCAAGAAAAGGAGACCTTGGTTGTATTTACAGTAAAAAAACAGTTTATATGATGATGTAGTTCTGTGGTTTAGAGATTTAGTGGGGAGGACTAGAACAGCAAATGTGGTTTTAGCCGTCCCATTTATCCCATTTGTCTTGATCTGGTGGATTGGAGATGATGTGCCGTGTGTGTACTTGCGTGTGTGCATGCGAGCAGTGCAGGATGTTCATGTGGGGGCGTGTACTTGTGGCTGATTGTAAAAAGGCTACAAGGCAAGGTAATTACAGATGTTGCAGTCTATCAGTTCTGAGAGTCATGTGCATTTGATAATCTGCATTTCATTTTATCTCGGGCCAGGTTCCACCTGAGGACATGGTTCAGACTCTGAGTTTCCTCCTTGTCTGGCACTGAAACCCTTATTGATGCTGCACAATGAAAGGACTGCGTATAAAGTAAAAGAGAATCGACGTGGTGGGGTTTTATTTGTAGATACCAAGCAGCAACCAGCAGTGACGTCACCCATTGGTTTGTGATCCGGCGCTCTGAAGCCTCGAGTTCAGATTTTGGCCGGCACCATTTTGCTAATCCCGAGTGGTTTGGAAATGGATAGCGACCATGTTTGGACCAGCTGGGGGGGAGCGAGCAGGGGGTCAGAATCGATCTGATTAGAAACCCGGCGATACTACGTCCCGCCCACTGATAGCCACAACCTGACTGCACCACATACCTGTCAATCAAACAGACCCAAAAACCTGCCTTTTTGAGGCTTATTTTCTAATTAATGACAGGATTATTTTCAGATGGACCAGAAAATAGATAAGAAGTAGTGATTTAGCAAAACGAGATAACTCATGAAGAAATTTTATTGACTGAAAATGTTATGAGACAAGTTAAATGGGAGTCTATGGAATCTCCAGCTGCACTCGGTGACATTACAGTTTAAGGCGCTTACGCATTCATTCAATTCAATTCAATTTTATTTATATAGCGCCAAATTACAACAGAGGTTATTTCATGGCACTTAACACATTAAACTCTTTACAGAAGAACTTTACAACATTATACAGAGAAACACAACAATTCAACAATTCCCACATAAACTAGGAGGGGGAAAAAAAAATCTCCTCTTTAAGGGAGAAAAAGCTCCAACAGAGGGAGAAGAAACCTCCGACAGAACCGGGCTCAGGGGTGGGCGGCCATCTGCCTCGACCGGTTGGGGTGAGAGGAGAGCAGAGAGAGAAAAGGACAGCATAGAGATACAAGAGAAGAACATTAGCCTCATTTTTCAGACCCGGAAGCTTCGTCTACTTTTATATAAAGTCAATAGATACACATAGAAAGCTGGTAAAAAAAAAAAAAAACAAGGAAGAACAGGCTTGTCCTTCACTGGTGTTATTTTGTTTTTGTCAGTTCTTTAAATGATTAGTTTGATACTACGGGCAATACTTTCATTTGTGTTGTAGTGGAGAATCATGCTGTATAAGAAGTTAGATTGATGATAGATCCGTCCAGCACGTCTGGGAACTTTGGCTTCCATCACGACCCCGCCGCCTTTTAGGGGAAAACAAGTGACCCTTGCCATGAATCAAGACAGAGGTAGAACCCCACTCAGTGTCCAGAGGTGTCCAACGTGGACATCTACTTTACTTCACTGAGTCTGCAGGTGAGCAAATGACCAGTGAAATATTTTATTTTCAGTCCTGCTCTACATATAGTATTATAGCTAACATTAGCACTGTACGAGCTACATTATAACCAACAGCGTCCTCCTTATAGCTTGGCGCTAGCCCCACCATGACCCTGTTTAGGATAGACAATGAATGGATGGATACATTTTCTTAAACCTTAACTAGTTTTTGCCACTTAAACCTTACTGACTCCACGTCAAACAGCTCCTCAGACACCAGCTGGCGTTGACAAAATGGCAGTTTCTGTAACCATTGGAGTGAGAATGGTTGGTCCAGCTCATGACAGTTTGTGTGTTAGCCTTCACTGTCATATCTCTCCAGTCACTCTTACTTCATACTGCCCAGTAAAGCAGAAATATCTTGTATTGTTTCCAAAAAATGTACGGCTGAGAGCATTTTCAGTCACAGATGAGATGTTCACTGCCAGAATTACTTAAGAGTGACAGCTACAAGATGGTTTCCTCTCGACCTTATTTGATTCTGGGAAATAAGATTTCTCTTTTGCTGTATAACCTTCACATTTCACTGAGTGATCTCATCAGTTTGAATCCTATGTCAACAAAAGTTAGAAATCTCTACTCCACAGTGGCGTGTTTCTCAGAGTGAAGCCCAGAGAGGAAATGGATAGATGTGCTTACAAAGTGAAATTATGGCTGACGTCAAAGAAAGCCTGGCACCATCACTTAGCAGCAGTTAACATCATGAAAAAAAGTGATCCTGCCAAGCCAGGCCAGACCACAGTCGCATGGCAGAAGCTGGATGTCAGACAGGATGCCAGCGATGCGTGACCGACTGAGTTGTTGTCTCCTGATGGAGACGTGTGCTGTCCAGGATAATGCTTGACACCGAAGTTTGGGAGGCGGCGTTGATGGTTTGTTGGTGCACTCTTGTCATCTGCCTCAAATTCCATCTGTAGCTCTCCCTTCTGTCACTGTTAAAACGAGATCTACTGGTTTTCCCATTTAATCAAGTGATGTGCAAGTGGTGCACCAACTGACCAACGATAAATGGATGGTTGAATCATGCAAGTAGATTAAGACTTTAACAAATCAGGCTCTACACACCTGTGGCACTTATTAATGTGTGAATACAAGCCAATTCTCAAAAAATGTGTTCAAAATAAAGTAAGATTAAATTAAAATAGCCCAACTACAGCTTGAAAAAGGAAAAAAAGTATTGCCTGCTTTTAGGATTCGTGCAGGGAAAAATTCCTTTACTTTCTGTCTGCCCAGCTTAGTTTGAACAACATGAATATGGCTTCTTTAAGCTCCACGAATCAGTATTTCTACATTAACGATGGATTAAATGACTACGTATAGTGTAAAATGGGACCCTTGGGGTGATGACCCCAGAGTGTTTTAGCAGAAAAATTCCAAGTAGCTCTAAAATAAAACATTTTATCCCTTTTACGCTCTTTGTTTTGGTTTTACAAATCACAGCTTTACTGTTTTTCTCCAGGCTCACCGCTCTCATGAGCCTACAAAGAGCATCAGCCAAAAAGCTGTAAAATCCCTCAGTGTGCTGCCGGTCCAACGTCAAATTGCAGACAGACAAAGTTAGCTACTAGAGGGGGAACTTAGCGGAGCATTTAGCAGCTACGTTTAGCAGACATTTCCCTCGAGAATTGATGGCGACTAAGAGTAGAGAAAAGAGGAGAGTGAATGATACTCTTACATTTGCGAGATGCTCTGTATCTGCTTGAATAAATTAGAGGAAGATTGTTTTGCTATCACATTCACCATATTCATAACTCTACATACCAGATGCTGTGTTGCACTACCTTCCAGCGGTCCAATAAATGCATAAATATTATCATGCTGTGTTTTCAGTGGCACGACTGGCACGTCAAAGGCCCCTCTGTCTTTTTCCCAGCTGGTTTAAGACAGAGTTTCCGACTTGGCAGAAAGAGCAGCTGGGCCAGAGAAGCTGCCCGGTTCAGGAGGTGGAGCGCCGGAGTGCACGGCTCCATCCGTCCACCTACCTACACCGAGGTGATGCCCTACCACAGAGACCCACAGGACCGACACCGTCTGGTCGTCCTGGTTGGTATGTATGAGCTAAGAATAAAGCTACATGAGGAAACAGGCGGAAAAGAATGAGAAAAAAAACTTGAAAAAGTGGTTGTGTGTTAATAAATAACAAAGTAGTGTGAAGTACTGTCTGCATACAAGTATATAATATTGTTGTAGCGCTTATGGCAGGGTAGTAATGTGGTAATATTCACCGCATTGTGGTGCTGTGGTTACTTGATTTCTGGTTAATATCATCCCGCTGCTTTTTATTTTTTGCCTACACAGAAATTTGCAATACCGTGATCCCATTTAGTTGAGAGGCAGCATTATCGAAGCTGTTGTTGATCAAAAGAAAAAGTAATGCATTGATGAAGATTTATGTTCCCACTCTTGAGTGCAAAGAACAATCCTTTCCCATCAGAACCACGTAAACACTGTCAGAAAGCTCCCGGTCAGAATATATTGTGTTCTCTTATGTTACCCAGCGGCCCACCCCAGATCCACTTCTCTGCCAATCCTCCAAGTCTGCTCTATGTATTTTTTGAGCTCTATCTCTCCCCGGGGAATTTTACATCGAGCCCCAACTGAAGGTCTTTTTAATTTTAGATTGCGACAGGTCATGTGTGACTGAGGGAAATAGAGGGGAGGCAAGAAGGAAGAGGAGGTAAAGCAAATTGAGAGTTAAAGGCGGAGAGGCGAGAAACCCAAAGAACTGAAGAGGTGAAAAAAACTAAAGCAGATAGAGAAGAGATAAATGAATGTATTGTGCATTGGTTTTGTGAATAAGATCCCTCATAATGTCAGCCAAGTGCTCCATCATCAAACTGGAACAGTTAAGACAGCTTGGATTTAGATTTGGACCTCTTTAATTGAGTTGGAGCGTACCCCGACTCTGGCTTACGTTTTACTGTCTGCTGCGAAGGCTCTTCATTGACCGGAGGTCATCATTAAGAATATATAGCTTATTGGCAATGGAAGTTATGGACAGGAAAAACAAAACCTGGATCACTAAACCAGGACCAGCTGGATAATGTTTGACCAGGTTGGAGATATAACCTTTCTGTTTGAATGAAACAATAGAGCGTTATGCCCCAGGAAAGTTGGTGAAAGTGGCTGCCAGTCGCTTTAAGCCCTACAGATCGTGTAACTCTCTAAAGAAAAAAGAAAAAGGTCAGAAGAAAGTCTCCACAGAGGCTGATGATGCTCTTCTCCAGTTCTGTGGCGCAGCTGTGGAACACATCAGCAGTGTAAGAGTGGAGAGTCCATAAACCTGATATTTTGTAATGTATCGAGCTCATGCGACGCAGTGATGGAAAAGGCAGGTATGTCAGGAATCCTACTTTCAGACAGCGCTCCATTAGAGTCTGATGCAATCTGGGGCTGCAGAAACCTGCACCAGAAGAAAATCCCAGATGCTACTCTGTGTGTGTGTGTGTGTGTGTGTGTGTGTGCGTTTGCTTGTGTATGTGCCTCATCCTGTCCATCCTACACTATAATGTCACCGATACTGTGTGCCTTTGCAGATGTCACATTTTGATGCGATGCTATGTATTTTCCAGAGGGTATAAGAGCATTAAACGTTCGATAGACCAATGCAGACAGACGCTGGTTGGAGAATCATTCTCAGAGTGAAATCTGAATGAAATCAGAGCTCTGTCTGTCTGACTTTCTCTCACTCTCCTCCTTCTCCTTCGCTGATGATAAAGACAGATGTGTCATTTGATGTCAGGCTTGTCTTTGAGGAAAACATTAGTCCGCAGCGATACTGGGAATGAATACCCACACTCTGAACACAGTGTTTTGATCTCCGTCTCGAGGGCCCAGCGGCGTTGGCGTTAATGAACTGAAGAGGAGGCTACTGATCTCCGACCCCGACCGCTATGGCGTCACTGTACCGTGTAAGACAGACATATTCGAGTTTCATAACTGTCATCTTTACCTCCCGCACGTTAAAACGTTCTTTTGTCGTTTTCTTTTACCGCCTCCTTCCCATCATCCTCTCTTTCAGACACCACACGAGAGAAGAGAAGGCAGGAAAACGAAGGCGTGGATTATCATTTTGTATCAGTTCACATGTTTGAGGAGCACATCCTGACTCAGAGGTACAGTACTGTCTAAGCAGGTGTTCCCTGGTCTTAAGAACAGTCTCACTTATGTTTTGTTCGCTCATTCCTCGTCCACCTTTCTTACTGTTGTCTGACAACCATTTTATGCTGCCTTACTCTTTTTTTTTTACCACATTTTCCCATCTGTTTCTGCCTCCAGGTTTATAGAATTTGGGAGTTATAAAGGTCACTACTATGGAATAAGTCTGGACTCTGTGCACAGTGTGATGGCTGAAGGCAAAGTGTGCCTGCTGGATATACACCCCAGTGTAAGCATTATGTCATCATAAAAGATCATTACATTCATGTTTTCAAAGGTTTAAGACATCAGTGCTTCATTCAAACACCAAAACAATTTCAATTCTGATCAATTGCTTTTTAAGAAATAAACATATGTCGTTTTTTATTTTTTTTATTTTATCATTTGACCAATTGATGTTGAAATAAGTTTTAGTTTTTGGTTCAGTTATCTTGGGAAGTCAATGAAGGATCACACAATTTTTTTGTTGTTATCTGTGCTGATGAGGATTAGATGAACCTCCACCTGCGTTAAGCTGATAACTCAATATGTATCAGAAGAAGCATATAACTGTCTACACTCCCCAGGTCAGCATTGGTACATGAGGGGAGTCCAACATTGAGGAAAAGGGGCATAAAATGTAAACTAAAGACATGATTAAAATCGGATTTCTCCTGCAAGCTGTTTATCTGGTGCACATATTTGCCTGGACATCATTGATGCCAACGCAGTATAACGCCAAAGAGTGTAATACACCTGTCAGTCCACTAAAGAATACCATGTCAGTGTTATGTTTTTTTCCCCGCCTGGGCGTGAAAAGTAAGGTGCCTTTAGTCAGGAGTCCCAAATTCATTTTGTGAAGAATTGGGTCTGGCCATAATTCATAGGGAATCATTCCCAGTCATTGCATCCTACGTTACGTAGACCTCAGGTGAATTCAAAACTATTGGAGCACCCTTTAACCAATCGGCATTGACCACCATATGCCCCAAAACCATAGACTGTTTAAACATTGTAAAAAGGCTGAAATTCTACGACTTGTAACTACATCCAGAAAAAAATGCTTTACTTTAACTTCGTCACACCCCACTGGTCGCTGATTGGTCCGCCCTTCAGAGTAGCCTTGCAAGCGGTAATGTGAACAGGGTTTCCAGACTGTAATCACAGAAGTAAACTGAAGCTGTGAGCAATCGTCTAGCAGAGCCAGGCCAAGGTGCCTTTGGTTTAGGCATCTAAAATCACACGGTTAGGTTGAGGAAAAGATCATGATTTGGGTTAAAATGAGTAATTGTGCATAAGTAACATTATGTATGTGACAAATGTTATTTAATGTGTGTTGCGTAAGTAACATATTTAAAAGAACTCCATGTAAACACCATTCTCCCAGCTGAAAGACCAGTGATTGTTCCATCCAACCACGCACAGTACCCTCTAGTGGACGGACAGGTGTATTACACTCTTTACGTGAAACCAGGCTATATATAGCCAAAGTGATATAAAAAAAATAAATTAAAAAAAATCCTCTTTAAATGATCAGTCTTCTACACACGAGTCATTTCCAACATTTAGATTTACTCAACCGTATATTTACTAGATCTTACAAGTTATGACCACACACGCTGGTAGCTTTACACCATGCATCGGAGCAGGAAATAATTATGTTTTTCCAGTATGATAAAGACTGATTCAACCAGTGGCCCAGTCTTGCAGACATCTTGTGTACATTGTTTAGATAGCTTTTAACCTGCCTCCATCTAACCTCCTCCTCCTCTGTTTCTGCCACTACAGAAAATAAAGCATGTGTACACATCTGAATTCAAACCACGCGTGGTGTTTGTGAAACCCCCTCGCATCGAGGAGCTACGCCTCACCAGACGGAGAGCTAAATTCATCTGCAATGAGGAGGAAGCTAACCCAGTCAGGATCTTTTCAGTAAGAAGAAAGAAAAAAACAAAACTTCAACATAAACACACAAAACACATTCCACCTGGTGCACGTGAGAGGTCAGGTGCTTATGCCATGTCTTGTAACATGCAGGGCGGTGTGAGGTCAAACACCTTGGCCTCAATACTCGCACGTAACCCCTCAGACATGCACACAACTAAACTCCCTTACTCATGCACACGGCTTGCTGTACACATGGCCGACCCTGTGGCATTTAAGAGACATTTAAGAGACAGGGGGAGTTACAAGGCTGCTTGGTGGGTGGCTTCTTGTTCCATAACTTAAACGTAGGTAAGCACATTTTGCCCTGAGGACAAAGGGTTACATCTCGTGTGTGTGTGTGTGATGTTTTGGAAAAAATGACTGAGTCAGTGGCGGTTCACATTTTATCTTCTGCTGGGTTTGTGTTCACTTCAAAATAAGAGGCCATATGTTCGGTGGTACACGTGTTTGCTGCAGGACAGAAAGGTGCTTGGTAATGCCCATCTGGCTTCACAGTCACCGTTCGATCCCGGTCGCCCGGGTTGCCCTTGTTAAACCCACAAGGTCACACACCTGTGCTGCAGCGTGGCTTTGGTAGTGCCAAGCACCGCGGCCCTTAAAGGCTTCAGTGCCGGGCTTTCAACTTGTGCCACAGCCTGGTGTGAAGAGGCCTCTCAGCATGTAACGAGTTGTTACGCCTTGGTCCGTAGAGCTGAATGGTTCTGGTTCCGTTTCCTATTATGTTACAGTATTTGCAGATTATTGTAAAATAACCTCTTGGAAGGTGTTTTAGTTGCCACCTGGCCAGACTTTAGCTAATTTGTTAGCATCAAATCAACAGTATTTATCAATCAGAGAATAGGAAGCCTGAAAAACCATCAACTTTCTTTTTTTTGTATCCTGGCCAACAACAACACAGCAGATTTAGCAAGTTTTTGTAACTTTGAGCCCCATTTTTCTCTAAGTTCAATAAAACAACAATAACCGATTTGAACTAAAATATTTGTAATATGCAGCATGCTTTTTATCAAAGAAAGTCATTACGTATGACTCTATCAGGTCAGTAGGTAAAACAAAAAATCAACTTCACTTGCAATTTTACCGCAAAAAGTTAACTCAAATTCTATTACACTTTTTGAGAAAATCCGCCGCAAAATCAAACATTTTTCATCGTAACAATGCAAAAAAAAAAAACTGTAAGATCCTGGAGGGACTGAACTGTAGTTTTGCTTTCTTGGTCCACAGGAGGAGGATTTTGAGGACATGATAGACTTGGCTGAGACCATGGAGAGCCAGTACGGTCACCTGTTTGACAAGGTGATTGTTAACGGAGATATCGCCGAAACGTTTCGAGAGCTGAGGGCAGACCTTGAGAAGATTGAGGAGGCCGACGTCCAGTGGGTTCCTGCAGGGTGGACCTCCCCGACAAAAGATCGGAGAAGCTGCGGCCACTTGACGGGCTGGATTTGAACTACGATCACTTATTCAGACGTCAAATATTTTAAGTCACAGGACAAAAAGAAACAAAAAATACACACATTAACTGTATGTAATATATAGAGTTAGAATTAATCTTGAGCCTTGAATTTCTGTCATATTTTTAATATTTTCAAACGTGTAATCAAGGTCTGTGATTGCTAAAGTTTTCCATAGTGTTCCTTAGTGTGTATCCGATTAGGCAGAATCCATTTCGCTCTGTCTTCCTCTCTCCATCTGTCTCCAAGCCAGTTTTTCTGTTGGCATTTGGCTGAAATAACTTCAGCTCGCAGGACGAAGAGGAGAACAAAAAAAAGAAAAGGGGAAACTCTCCAGAGCTTGTGGCTGAGTGTAATCCTTCCCTGCCAAGTCGCAAACATCAGCATGTAATTATTCTGACAGCTGCTGCACTTCAATTAACTGTAATGTACACCAGAGAAATATTATTAGTAGCAGTCGGGGAGACGACGTGCCAACAACATGCCATATGAAATAGGGACACAAACACGATGACAATCAGAGACTACAGATGAAGCAGAGTGAAAACCCTCTTATTATTGTAGGTTATAGGTCCGTACACATCTATTGCAATAACTGTAAGACACTGTAGTAGCTGATTTTTAGGGCTTAAACTTGTGTTTTTTTTTTAGCACCATATGCTGAAAATCAACTTCACCACTGCACATTAATCACAAGAAGATCTTTTTTTACACAAATAAATGTCAAGACAATTAAGAATAATTCGTCATTAGTGACACTCCATTAACAAATACTCATATTTGGGCATCACAGCTGCTTGTCGGATACAGACTCCACTCTTCTTCTTCACACATGCTGCTCAATATAATTCTTTTTAACGGCTGCATTCCTCTACATTCACGGTGTTTCCTTCCTCTTTTTGGATGCTGGGCTCAATTGGGTGTGAAGGAGTGTTAATGTGTCTATCATGTCGTGTTTGGGAGGAAGAGGGAGCAGCGTGATGTGGGGAGACGGTAATGGCTTTCGAGGGACGCGGGCCCTCGCGGACTTAGAGAGGAGTTATGACCGCACATAAAAGTCGACTGTAAAAGCACAGCGAGGCGCGACGTAGTGGATTAGGCTGCAGAAGTCGCAGGGATTTTCATTTACTTACACGCTTAATGTCAGCGTCGATGTAAAAGGAAGATGGTGGCACAAGTGAGCAGAGATGCACCCGCCGGTATGTCTGCACGTCTTTTGGTCACCGAGACGTACAAACACAGACTGTCGGGAGAACATTCACACTTGTGCCAGGCCTGAAGCCTGACCTCAGCCAAAGCATGGCAGTTTCATTTCATCACACCGCTGAGAATATGCAGGCACCCTCTGAGATCATAACGATGCCATTAAAGACACCGGAGTGATCCAATGAAAACCCACCGTTTTATGTTCACTGCAGCTCCCACTTCAAACATTACACAGAAGCATGATGTCAATTGGTCTCGGATAATTTGGCTCAATCGTACAACTGTCTATTTGAAGTATGTAAAAATAAATACGGCTGATGTTAAACAATATCTTTGTTATTGTTTTTTTGCTGGAAATATTCACAACTTTTAAACAACCGACACAGTGAAGCGCATGCTGAAGGTATATGTGGAGTTAATTACACAAACGTAAAGCAGGAAGGGAAAATGCTTTTGTCCATTACAGAGTTGCACTGACTCCAGGTGACAGTTAGTACTGTCGACTCACAGCAAGGAGGGTCTGGGTTTGAAGCAGCTGGTTGACCGGGGTCTTTCTTTGTGCATGTTCTCCCTGTGCCTGCGTTGGTTTTGTTTTGTACAAGTCCCTGCCTTCATCCTTCAGTCCAAAGACATGTGTCTCATGTGGTGGTTATTAATTGTCCGTGGATGTGAGCGGCAGAGTGATTGGTATTGCTTCCTGCATTAGCATGTAGAGACTTTTATAAACAAAGTGGACGGAGCTTCCGTGTATGAAAAATTAGGCAGATATGGAATTTCCTTAAACTGCGATACCACCGAAGGCCTCTTGGCAAGGCGAGGCAAGTTTATTTGTACAGCACATTTCAACAACTAGGCAATTCAAAGTGCTTCACATAAAACCATTAGAAGCACCAAAACATCAGGCAAAGGAAAAAGAAATTTAAAAACAATTAAGAACATTGATTGAAACATTAAAAACAGTCATTAAAACATTAAACAAGCTAAAAAAAAAAATGGAATAAAAGTTGCAGTGCAGTTTAAGAAATAAAATACAGTAGTAAAATGCAGAAATGCAGGAAATTGATAAGCATCCTTGAGTCTGGTTCAATTGAAGGCAGCAGCAAACAAGAAAAGTCTTCAATCTTGATTTGAAGCAGCTGAGAGTCTCAGCAGACCTGCAGCTTTCTGGGAGTTTGTTCCAGATATGTGGAGCATAGGTTGGCTCCTAAAAGTCTCTGGCTCCGCAGACTGCCATTCAACTTGTCTCATAAAATACAAAGTCAATAGATTTTCTCCAGAGGTCATGTTGTCATTTGCCAATGTCACTCTTTCTTATTAGTTTGCTGGTGGTCCATCAAGATGCAAGACGGTGACGGACAAAATAGTAAACTCCAGGCTTCAGAGCTGCAGTAAAAAAAAAATTATATTCACTCTCCTTTTAGCTCTGTTTTGGTCTCCACCAACTCCTGAGTGAAATATTTGGCTCTTTAGCTGCTAAATGCTCCACTCTTTTTTACTATTTAGTCACTAACTTTGTAATATTGCTGTTTGGTGCTGGCTAACTATTATAATAAAGTATGTTTATCTGAGCTTTACTGCAATAAACTGCTGCTAAAATAGAAGAATTGCTGGCTGTAAAATCAAAACAATGAGCTGAAAGATGCAAAAAAAATGCTACAGTTGTGTATTAATTCTCTGTGGGTTTGTCACTATGAATAATTAGTCATTAGCGCATACAGTAGCAGCATTTAACAGCATTGCCACGTGTTATCAATGAGCCCTGATTTTGAACCTATTGAATCAGACTGAATTAATTTGTTTGGCCTTTCGGTTAAGCCTGAAGTTTATGAACCTGCGAGACGCACACACACACAGACACGAGTGCCAAACTATCCAAACAAACTGAGATATATGTCCGTCCACGGCGTTTTTTTACAGGTCTCCTGGCTGCCGAATGTAGGCGGGTTCCCAGCTAATATCAACAGTGGAGCCGGTGAACATATCACAGAGGGACAGGAGTAAATGGTGTGTGTGATAGCATATAGCTTTGTCCGACCGCTGCTGAGGAATGTGAGCGAGGAATTTACTGCACCTAACGGGGATGCTTGTGGTCCATGTGTTTTTCGGCTTTTGAAACTCAACCTCCCTGCTGATGCTCCCGAATTATGAACATGGATGAGGGCTTTGGAGTCCTTTAATAGGTTGAACAAGTGCTACTTGGATTTTAACCATCATTCCCAAAGTTGAAACTGTCGCCAGGAGGACACATTTTTATCACCAATGTTTGCTTAAGGATTATTAAATTATGATTGTGTATGGCAAAGTCATCACTGTAGATCCAAAGAGTGTGAGAGAGGAGTGTTTAGATGTCGAGAGGAAAAACATACGTGGATGACAGCAAGAGTTGAACCACCGAGTCTTTGAATACTGGGCCGAGAGCCCACGTGTTGTCATCGAGTTACACTAATGACTTGGTTTTCATGATTGTTTACAGTCCCAGCTACTCAAAAATGGAGGTAAACATTGACAAATATAAAAATTACCCCTGCTCGCACAACGGTGTACAACTCTGACGCCAGAATGCACACAGAGACTCAAATATCTGCGCCACACAAACTAGAGGATATAAAGGCAAAGATTAATGTAATTTTCCTGTGTTTGTGTTGCCTTCACGATGGCCCAATTTGTTCTGAAATCCCCTTGAAAACAGACAGATTCACAGGAGGCACAGCTCGGCGGGTTTCCTGCTTATTATCAGCCGTGTAATTACACCCATAAATTTCCAGGATCTCCTGGTAAAACATGCATTATTATTTGCTGACATGATTTTTGGGTAAAAACCGCAAGATCCACGAGAATCAAGTGCCTCATGCAGAAAGTATGAGCGCATGTTGAACTGCTTAATGCAGACGGCAGCAACACCAGACCAAATCTCGCTTGTAAATTTAATGACCACGTTTGCTGATATTCTTTCATGTGCAATATTTTTCATATCATGGCGAGCTGCTGCTGCTGCTGCCGCTCTGCAAGCTTCTCCTCGCAGCGCCCTTCAGACAAGTGATTGGACAGCAGGAGAGCCAATAGGCAGCAGAGCAGCAGGTTATTTGAACTCTCCTCACACAGCTCAGCTAAACCAGACAACATTATCTGACTTTTCAAACATTATTCTCTCGTAAGAGTATCTGTTCCCGTGGGCACCGAACGAAGGGACGCTTCTTCTTCTTTTTTTTTTTAACCCTTTTTACTTTCACATCAAGTTTATAAACAATGGGAATCTACCGCTTCTATTTACATCTGGGAGTCTACTGATGCACCTGTTGATCGAGGGAAACTCTGCGCATTTAAGAATGGACAAAGTGGCCGTGATGAAGTCTGATACTCTTTTTCATTTGGACGACAGCAGGCGAGCAGAGGAGAGGAGCAGACTGAACTGTGTGGACTCACCTCAGACGAGTTTAGCAGACGGACAGAACACAGACCTGCTGCGATGCCAGGACAGCACGGAAAACAGCTCTGCAATAAAATACAGAAGATATGGGTATGATTTCATTTTTTTTTTTTTTTTTTTTTTTTAATTTGTGTTAGAAATATGTGAGGGCATGATCAAACGTTACCCAGAAGTTAATGCTGCAACCTTACGTCATGAATTACTTTTTAGACACGGAAGCTATAAGCAAGATTTACCACAATAAATCAACTGCACAAATTGTTTAAAGTAGCAGATAGAAACTACTGAACTTCCAGTTTGATGTACCAGCAGATTTTAGGCGAGCATTGTGAGATGACTTCTGACTCCTCCAGGTCTCGTCTGAGTGGGGTCAAAGTTCGCCACAAGAGACAGGTGCTGCAGGACATGGCCCGGCCGCTGAAACACTGGCTGTACAAACACCGGGACAACCCGTACCCCACCAAGACCGAGAAGGTCCTGCTGGCTCTGGGCTCACATATGACACTAGTACAGGTGAGGCGAGATGCACGCGAGGACTGCAGAGATGGAAAAATGAAGGACTTTATTGCATTTTGTGAGCCAGTACTGTCCTATAAACCGGTGGATGTGTGTGCAGGTCTCCAACTGGTTTGCAAATGCTCGGCGAAGGTTGAAGAACACAGTGAGGCAGCCGGACCTGAGCTGGGCCCTGAGGATCAAACTGTACAACAAATACATCCAGGGAAACGCTGAGAGGCTGAGCATGTGCAGTGACGACACCGACTCAGACGGTAAGGGCCTTTCATCAAGAAAAGTCCAAAGCCTGGATTTACATCTGTTACTCTAATGTTAAACATAGTTTGTAATATAATACATTTTTTTTCACGAGTACTTTTCAGGATGAAATAAATCACACTTTTTTTTTCCCTTCACTACAGATGAAGAGTGTCCCTTACAGACTCCGATCAGCCAGTCAAACTTTGGCCGGTCCTCTTCCCACAAGAGTGTGCTCGAGAAACAGGGCAGCGTCCTCGCCATGGCGGACTGCGCCAACAGTGACGACAGCGCGTCCCCTCCGTCCAAGTATAAGAGCAGCTTGCTGAATCGCTATCTGAACGACACCCTCCGGCACATGATGGCAGCGAAGGCCGATGGCGTCACCTCGGCCCGCAAGAGGCGGAGCCACTCAGAGTCGTTCAGCTCCAACGAATGCTATCAAGATGTTGTCTCTCCGGCGTCGTCCTACGAAACAGAGGCCAACTTTGTCTACCACATGGGTGAGAGATATTAGGTTCTGTCTCACGCTGAAGCAATAAACCCAGTTTTCTTTTTTTTTTTTTTACTGCAATCTTGGCTCTTTATATGTGTAAATAGGGAATCAGGGAAAACGTAATAACACAAACAAAATATTATAACATCAGTACATGGCTGCCCAGCTTAATGCATGCATGTCAGTACGGTAGTAAAATACAACATATGATAAACTTAGAGAAATGATAGCGCCGCCTGTCCACAGATATCATTAAAGCTTCTTCCTAGTTAATTGCAGATTTATGCTGAATGTGAGGCAAAATGACAGTTTAACTACCCTGCTTCCCCTCAGTTCATTTTTAACACACCACAGTGTACAGTAAAATAAGAACAGAATGAACAGAAACTTCCACACGGCTCCTCAGAGCTCCCTGACATTAATAAATCTCTGGCATTCCTCTGAAAGTCAGAAGCGCTGCAAGATTCAATTATAAAGTTACAGTGAAACTGGGAAGGAGTTTGACACCTGGGTGCCCTTTCAGACCGATAGGGAGCACAGCGCACTGACAAGCCTCAAATCCGCAAAGGCGCAGGAGCCAAAGCCTCTACAAACATTACTAATAAAGAGTCATGCAGACGCTGAAATCCCTCATTTTAAAAATTGGATGGAGCTCGTGCTGGCTGCCAGTGCACACCGCAAATATCATTTCCATATACTAGAATGTGCCATTTGTTCCGCTTCAACTTCTTGCCATGGTGGAAATGTCCAGTCTAGTCTCAAGGACAATTACAGAATGTCTGAGACTTTATACTTCCCAGGGTGAGAAGTGGAAACCTCAGCCAAACGTAGAAACGGAGCTGTCTGTCAGTAGAGGTCTCGTACAGTGACAGTCAGTGCTGCCACTCACTTATGAGGCAACGCAGAGCGAGATTACTGATATTCTTTTGGCTTTTCCTATCCCGTGTTTGAGGGCGTAGCTTTGCTCCCACAAGCGCTTGTGTGCTTTGGCAGTCTACATCTCCCAAGTGTTAGTTTCCTACTCAAAATCAATCTAAATTTACATTACATTATGGGAGCTGCGAAAAGATTTGTGAAACTCGTTCTCTTCGGTTTCACTCTAAAATTAAACAAGAAATGCTTTAAGTTCCTGTTTTGTTATTTCAAAACTAGATTCCTGGCAAACAATAAAGCCTAGTTGAAGTTATTTAATGGATTTTTTTTTTTTTTTTAATCTGTGACAATAATTAATTTGTATCTGGAAAACTTGATTTGTAACTTTCTTATGAAGTAAAGCCATAATTAAACAAATAATTTGCATAAAAACATTTTAATTAGTGTTTATATTAATTAAAGGGTTTTTCATTTACATTATTCATTTTAAAGGAATAGTCTGACACTTTGGGAGGTGGGCTACCCTCAAGTCAACTAAATATGAAGCGAGCATCAGCAGCCTAACTTTGCCCAATGGTAACAGAATCCGCCTACCAACAGCTCAAAAACTTGTTAATTACCACTTTATAATTATATTACATTTGTTTAGTCCATACAAAAAAAACAAAGTGGAAAATTGACACGTTTTTATTTTCCTTTCTGTTTTGGTGGGGAGGTTATGCGCTTGGCGAGACATTTTCTTGTTCCTTTTACACTTTGTTCATTTTTTCAGCTTCTTCAATTAACTAATAATCCACAAAAAAGCCAGTCGAGGTTTTTCTCTCTATTTCCTGTCTTTGTGTGGGGCTAAGCTAAGCTAATAGCTTTATATTTAAGTTAGCTACTACGAGAGAGAATTGGGCCACGTTAAAGACAAAATGAGGGACAAAGACTTTTTTTATTTTGCATTTTGACACAAAGTCAGAGAGTAAAGTCAAAATGTCAAGAATAAAGTTAATATTTCAGGATTAACGTCAAACTCTAAAGAATAAATCTAACTACGATAGTAGTTTTAGCGCATACAGCCCACAAAATGCTTTGTGTAGACGAACAGGTGAATATTGTAATTCATAATCAGGTTTAGCCACAAAGACATTATTTTTGTTTTTTTATCACATTGACATATTAGGATTTTGAAGAAATTGTGCCGTAAGTTGCATCTATTCAGGAGAGCACACATGAACTTAGAAAAGGTGGCTGCATTGAAATAGCTGGAAGTGGACAGATGCAACGGTGTCCATAGTTATACCTGTATGTAATATAAAAAGGACGTGTTGTAACACAAGACCTATTAAGACAATGTGATTAAGCTCTTTGATCGGGAAGGTGAGGCATCGGAGACGCAGGGAAATGGGCCACGAAGGTCCAAACGTGGTGCGGCATATGGCAAATCGCCTTCAGTGATTGTATAGATGGTTTCAGTCACTACAGTGTGTGGAGCCTATAAAACAAACAATGACCCAAAATTAATAGACTGCTTCATCACATGCATTGCGACTGCAAGTTGACAGAAATGCACGGAGAGAAAGAAAAAAAAAAAAAAAAAAAAAAAAAAAAACAGGCGCAGATGTAACCATCAATAACTCTGGAGGCTATCTGTCTATTTCAGTTTGCACAAATGCAGCCACCTCTTCAGACACTCGTCTAACTCTTAGTACCTTGTCACTAAGACTCTTAAGTGTAATTCCACCAGTTCATCTACACTAATCATTTTATAGAAGTGTATGCACTAAAGCTGGTTTAATTTATTTATTTATTTATTTTTATCTTGAAACGTCAACTTCATTTTTGAAATTTCAACTGTATTCTCAAAATTGATCTCAAAATATCATATCTCTCAAAATGGTACTTCAACTTTGTTATCAACATTTCTGCTTAATTGTAGAAATGCAAAATAATAAGAGAAAAATCTTCCTCCTCTTGTTTTTTTCAACATATTTTATTACTCTGTTATACTGCACAGACATCAGTGTTGTTGATTTTCCCAATATGCTGAACCAAACTTTAAAACGTGTCAAAATACTCAAAGATCATATCTTTGAGTATTTTGAGGGGTTTTATGATGTCATCACAGACTACGTGGGCAGAGCTGTTGAAATGTTTGTGCAAACTTTTAATATATCCCTGCTGGTCAAATTAAGGGTGTTTGTAACCCACTATGGCTCCTCTGTGGCGGTGAGGTGGAAAGTCAAGCTGCCAGATTCGTGACAGGCGCTAACGCCATTAACACGTTTATACTCCGCCCGGGAGACGACTAAAACAGTCACTAAACCTAAAGTGATTTACTAATCAGCGATGCCACAACACAGTATCTTACAAGGGCACCTCAAACATATCAGCCAATTCCCACAGGCAGTAAAGTCTAATGGAGGAGTACAGGAAAGTTTACACTATAACGTGGTGCTCACATCAAATTCAGTATTTCCCCTAAAAAGGCTGGAGAGCCGTGAACGTGACTAAAATGATGTTTTATTGGATACGGAGTGGCGAAAAACATATCTGGACAAACGCCTCATTGCATTTTCCACTTATTTTGTTTCAGATGAAAACGTGAATGCAGAGGGGGGTGGGGGGAAGTCTCACGTATACATATCTGCAATGAAAATGGTGTGTTTGCAACCTATGAGAATGACTCAAAGTCATACGAGGGGATTTAGACTGATACTGTGGGACAGCACCAAAGAATTAAGTCAGCTCTTGTAGACGTTATGTCTTTGTGGGCGGTTCACATGAGGCAATACACATTTTCAATACAAAGTTAGTGCCTTACTTTTATATAAATTTAGGTGGTCATATTCACTATCCATATAAAGGAGTTGGCTTTCCAAATTATGCAAACACAAGGATTCTCTTGTACCTCGTTAATTCACAATAGTTTGACATTTTGATAAATACACTTATTCAACTTCCTGCCAAGAGCCTTCAAAGATTGGTCACACGCTTGTGTCTATATCAAATTTCAATTTTGAGATGATTGAGTGGAGCCATGGGGAAACGGCGAGCCTCGGTCTTTCCAAAGGTAAAACTATTCGCCTGCCAACACTTCTAAATTTCACTGAATTATTATGCTACATGACATTTGTTTAATCTGTCCAAAAAGCAAAACGCAAAGTGATTTTTACAGGTTATGTACTGAACTAGATTTGGCTGCTTTATGATCATAAAACATCAACCTGTTGTTGTTTTTTTTACACTTTGTTTGTTATTATTTAAAACAAAAGAGATACAACATATTGATTAATGACTTTTAGAAGTGCTGACAGGCAGGGGGAGTTTGAGAGTTTGAGATCTTGAGACAGAAGAAGGCAAGCTGTCTTCCCGCTGACGGATTTTATGGTCAAATAAGCTAACGGCTGCTCGCTTCAGCTTCATATTTTCTACAGACATAAGAGTGGTGTTCTTCTCATTGAACTTATTTAATAAGTGTTCTTCTTTTTTTTTTTTCTTTTTTTTTTTAAATATGTGCAGTTAGATGTAAGCTCTAACATGAGATTGCAAGAATAGTTCATTGCGCCACTGTAACACATTGAAATAACAAGAAAGAAGTGAGCAGCTTCGTGTTACCTCTTGTAAAATGTTGGTTGTAACTGATCCTCACTGCAAATCTGAGACCCAGCAGAGGTAAAACAATGGGTTTTTTTTCTTGGCGTTAAAGACAAAAGAGGCACAGGACTACTTTCTTGGCAAGATTATAGCTTAAAGAAATGCTGAAGGGCGTTCAGTAGCAGAAAAAGGCATAAAACAGCAAAATGATTTACTATCAACTTGAAGTTGCTTTTGGCTCCAGGCAGCGTAAAGAAATCAGAGATGGGGATGTTTTGGGCTGTTAGCATTGAAAGACTGTTTCACAACTTGCCTCTAATTTCCCTGTCAATTGGTCTCTGAAGAAAAATCGGTTTTGACCAGCTTCTATCTGCTCCAATGAAAGGAGGCAACACTCCAAGGCTGAAATGGAAAATATGTTCTACATAAAATGCACGCTTGTGCAGCGACCACAAACAGAAATTGTGCAAGCGATATAATATTACTCCAAAGTCTTTTTTTTTTCTTTTTTTCTCCTGCTCCTGAAATACCCAGGTTGTTACTTTTCATCTGACCCTTCCTTCTTCCACAGATTTAGCAGGGACTCGTGTATTCATTCATTAGACCAGTCGGTTCATTGATAACTTTACAGGTGCTTGTAGAGCTTTGGAAACCTTAAAAATACAACAGAAACACGATGTCCGTCCTCATGAAACAACGCGGATATCACATGTATTCCCCCGTTTTAAAATCTCAAGACAAACTCTGCGTTGCAAGTGTTTTGGCCGCAGTGTTGGCAATAACACTTCCTGGACGAGCGGTAACTGGAGACAACAATGTCCTAATATTCAGACATACACAAACACGTGAAACCATGCACGTGCACAATCCTCCGTGAGTCCACACATGCGGCAAATTAAAAACATGTAGACATGAATACTATTTATCACGAACATATGATTGCGTGGCCTAATCCCAACACTGATTGTCCTGTTTGCAATTTCACTGCTATCATGTAAACTGATTCATGGCACATTTTGCTGAGTCTTTTTCTTCTCTGTTGCAGATACGGTGGACTATACGTCAACTAAATGTGACAGGTAACTGTAATCACTCATTGCTCCGTCCACAATCAAATCAGTTGTTTGCACTTTTCAACTTGAAAAGCAATATCTCACTTGGCAGTTGTTGTTTAAACTGAACCGTCACCTCTTAATTCATCCGTATTAATCTGGCCTCATATCAAGACGAGCGATATCCAAGACATTGTAGTTTCTGCTCTGGGTTTCTAAAACCGATGTCAGGCTCAGTTTTTGCAGGTTAATTTAGGTAAGAGGTGTAATGATATTCACGGACTCATTTCTCACAGAGCCGTTTTTCAATTAATATATTCGCAGGGACCGCCAGCAAAGCCGAGGCGAGCAGAGACGAGTCGACCAGGGCTGGAGGGAGATCCACGCTGCTGTGGCTCTGACCAACTTGGCCCAGGGACAGAGCTGCACGGCCGACCAGAGCAGCGCTGCCGTGCCCAGCGTCGCCACAGGGCAGAGCTGCACCCGAGAGCCCTTCTCCGTAATGAGGACCACTATTACAGACAGGACGTGTGTCACGGGGTCACGGGATCCGAGGCAGAGCTGCACCACAGGGCCCACTCACACTAGCCGCATCATCCAGAAATCCTCTCATATCTCTGAGGTCCAGACTGTCAAAGTCGCCCTGGCAAACAGCGTGTAGGCATTAAACACAGTGTGCCATATAGGAATACCAGATGCCTAAGTGCCTTGCAGTATATGTACAGCCAATCACTTCCAATCATTTTTACAATGTAAAATAGAAACACTTACCTAACGCAGTTGAATATTGTCTACTGTTTTTGTTATGTTCCTAATGTCTTCCTATTTCCCTCTGTTGCAGTAAGTTATATTAACTTCCAGGAGACTGGATTATCATCCAATGCTAAAGTTTGACAGCAGCTATTTGAATAAAACCAATGTGAAATCCTCTGACCGGTCTTTTGCCTTAAATCATTGCTTTGCAGTGGTCGATACTGCAGTTATGTGTTACTGAGCTGTATTTAGTGGTAGTTTTCATGTGTGCAGACGTAGGTCATACTGTAGCGTAAATCCATTTTAAATTGCATCTTAAAAGGTTGTAATATGGGAAGAAGGCTGGTATACTGAACTGAGTGGGGAGACAGTTTCTCAGAGTCTCATATTATATAAATTCAGATTTCCATTTTTTTTTTTTTTTTTAAATCATGAAGCAGGTCTTGATGCCGTATAAATACTGTGAAAGTGTCAAAACGCTCAGTCAGTGGGAAAATGCTTACAACTCACATTCAGCAACCGTGCCGTTTGGACTTTGGTAAGTTTGTGATGTCACAAACTGACACTAGTGTACCTTTCATATGGAAGAAAACACGGAGCAGTCATTGCATCCCGGAGCTGGAAGCTATAACGTCGAAGGTTGGCCTGAGTGTGCGTCACTTCGAAAACAGTCAGCCAATCAGAAGAGAGGGTCATTGATATCAGTGCACTTTAAAGACGCAAACAACCACCTGCTGTTGATAGAGGTCAAGAGAGAAGCTTAGGAAAGGAGATTTAAAACTATACCGAGATGGTTTTGGTACTTAAAACCACACAAATATCTTCTTTTGTATATCAAGACTGCAAATAAAACAGTGATAAGTGTAAAGTATGGAACCTTTAAAGGGAGCACTATCCACACAAAGGATTCACACTAAGTCAACATGAGCAGATTTGAATGGCACTTACGTGTCAGTAAACCAGCAGTGGGCCCTGAAACTCAGTGGGAAAGACGAAAAAAGCTCAAAGTCTGAGCTGAAAAGTAGCACAGGTCAACACTGCTGTTTCCTGATGCAAACTTAGAGCAGCTATAACAAGCATTTTTATTAAAAAAAAAAACTATGAATCATGTGCATTGTGAAAGGTGGGCTTCGTAGTGATGGAGCCACAGATATAATCTGTTTTAGCAGTTCCCCTCGGCTTCATGACTCTTTAAACTCTTTCCGACACGTAGCTTTAATGCTTTAGTTCACGTTCACCGCTCTCATTGCGCCATTTTTTTTTTTTTACCACAACATTCAGATGTTTTCAGCAAAAAAAAAAAAAAAAAAAGCTCTAAGATCCGACGGCATGCTAGCTGCCCAGCACCATAGAAAGCACACAGATCAAGTTTGCGTCCAGCCAGTAAACAGTGAAGCATTTAGCAGCTAAACCTGATATTTCCCACGCGAGCCGGCTTAGTGGAGAACCAAAACGGAGCCAAGAAGAGTCACCAAGTCAACAGAAAAATGTCTCCAAGTGATTCATTTACTGTTATTTTTCCACTGCAAGCAAGTGTCCCAAAACTCAGTTTGAGTTTTTAAAAGATTCAGAAAAGTTTGCAACTCACCCTGACATCACCCGTTGTTTTGAAGCCTGAGTCTGGCATATTGACTGCCGCCATTTTGGGGGTTTTTTTTGGTAGCCAGAAGTGTGACCATATTTGGAAGAGCTGGGGAGGAGAGAGGAGCGGATCCCGCCCACCTATACTGGAAATCTGACTGCACCACAGGCCTGTCAATCAAAGCCGACACCCCCTAAACTTACTGCTCTGTGACAGCTAATAACTTATTAATTATGTAATTTTTTTTCAGGAGGACCACAACAACACTGATCAGAAGCAGCAGATTTAGTGACTTGTGGTAAAAAAAAAAATAATGTATTGACTGTATTTCACAAGAGAAGTTGACACAATGAGCTGAACGGGAGTCTAACGGAGTGTATTTTGGTACTGTAATGGATTTATAGATGTGCTTTATCTTTATATGACTTTTATATCAAATAAGATCTCTGGAATTTTCTGAAGGCACACAGTCGACATCAAAACCTCAAATATTGGAAATATAGAGAACATGTTAATCTTCCGAGAAATGTTTTAGTGATGCGGGGACATCCCGACACCAAATTTAAGCCTGAAATCGGACACTGGAACTTTATTACAAAACATAATTAGCAGGGTTTTTTTCCACGTGTCCTGGTTTTGGTGTGTTTTTTTTCACATTTAGTGCAGAGCATGTTATCCAGCCTTTCATGTACAACAGGCCAGTCATCAACAAAGTATTATGGAAAGAGCGCCTCACTTCTATTTCCACTGTAAACCTGTTTTTGATTAGGCGGGCTTCAACACGGAAACTAAATGGCAGCCCTCCCTCAAATGGCAATTAAACAAGTCAGACGGGAGCAACGGCATCTTCACGTTGTCATTTATTTCAGTTTGAAACAATTCAAACATTTAATTGACCACAACTGCTGCAAGTGTCTTTCAGTGTTAAGGCAGATATCAATTTAACATTTTACTGTAGTGACTGAAACAGATACACAGCAAAAGCATAAGGAAAAAGACAAAGGGAGAAGCGGCGAGGAAAAGGTCAAAATTATTCTAAACAGGAAATCAAACAAAGAGCAACAAACGTGAAATCCAAAATATACTGAAGACAGAAAGGGACACAGCTCTGAGGAATGTTCTCATACTACAATGTCTTCGATAAGTCAGTGGAACATAAAAATGGACCACATCAGACAAAGACTGCTAAATAAATGGTAAAAAGAAGATTACAGGCTCAAGCTGAGGCTATTTACTTGCTATTACGAAAGAGTGGAGCAACAAAACGATGAGCTCGAGCGAGCAGAATGGCATTTATTACTGAAAGAGGTGTTGATACTGTAAACTTGTAGCTCTGGAAGATATGGTCCAGTCAGATCACATGCAAACAGGTTTGAATGCAGAAAAAGCTACGAGACAAAGACGACTTGTCTGGTACACGTCCCCCGCTAACAGGATTAAATATTCAAAATCAGCATCTACAGACATCTGAAGCACAGAATTTGATGGGAATCGGCATCAAATGAGAAACAATTGTGAGAGTGAGCTTGTGTCAGTAACTGGTGTCCGTTGGAAAATGTTTTCTCTCAAGTGTTCTGGTGTGCAACGCGATGAAAACCCGCATGAGACGAGGTGTTAAACTGAAGCTATTATATGTCCTCAGCCTCCGTCCTCAATCCAAGCCGTGTCATATGTATTTAATAAAGCTTTCAATTCCATGTATAGTGGAACATTTTGTACTTTGCAGTTACGCAGACATTTGCAGCCAATAAAGCGTAAGCAGGGAACAAGCTTTTTCCTGTAAAACAAAAAAGCATTGAGGAGACTTTAGTATTGATTCTGAATACAATTTGACAGACTATATACCGTAACCTACAAATTGGTTTGTGTTATAGGCACTATGCTAGTAACCTGATGTCTTAATGTACAGCTCCATCACCGTTGCCAATAAGATAAATTCAAACCAGACATGTGCTTAGATGACATACTCTGCACGGTTAATTTAATTTAAAACACTATACTTCGTAAGAAAAGAAGCTTTTTCAGCATGATTCTTTCATTCATGTCTGAAACAGAAAGTAGTGAAACACAACAGATGATGGTTGAAAAGGAAGTGTGCAAACAGCGATGTCAGTTCGGCCGACAGAACTACTCCAAACAATTTACTTCTCATCCACCTCCAGCTCTCTTTCTCTCTTATTCTCTTTATGTCTGGTCCGTCGTCGTTCCTAACAGGTTGGTGCTTTTGTGTTGTTGTTTTTTTGTTTGTCCTCTATCAGGGTATGGAACAGTATCCTCCGCAGGCCGCGCCCCTGACCTGCTCCTGTTCCCCCAGCCGGACCTTCTGACCCTGGTGTTCACTCTCCCAAAGCCCCGGAGTCTGGAGGATCTTCTCCACCAGCTCCTCAAAGGCACACTGGACGCCATCTTTGGTCTTTGCACTGGCCTCTGTACAAAGAAAGGATTTATGGGATCACTTTGCAAAATGCTGAATTTAAAAAAAAAAAAAGTAAAACTACATCTGCTTTTAAATCCAAAAGAAACCTAAACTTCTGTCTGTTGACAACAGTGGAAACATGACATCTCCGCGTGTTGACAAATATGATATGAAGTATGAAATGACTTCATTTAAGAAGCAGGAGACATCCAGCGGGATGAAGACATCCTCACAGCCGATCAAATCTGCTACATCTTCGTACCCAGCCCTCTTCAGAACCCCTTCATTTAGCCTTTTTTTAAAATGGAAACTCTACAGAAAATGCTAACCTAATTTCCCACAGCGGGGCAGATTGGAGATGAGAATCAGGAACACGTGCGGACATGGATTCGATAAATGAAAGCCCGCTAGATGTTAATCATAATGCACTTCTTCTGGACCAGGCTGCATCTTTCAGCGCAGCGCTGACAGTAGAGATCAAAAAAAAAAAAAAAAAAAAAAAAAAAATTCCAAAGCAGTATAAACAACACAACTAATCTAGACTTAATGCATGACTTACTCAGCGACGTCTTGACTGGTTCCAACTACGCAATTACAGTTCTGACTTTTAAATGCAGCATGTTGCGTTTTAATGGCTTTGAGTTACATTTTATGGCTCTATTAGTTTAAATGACCATGACTGACCACGTCTGATTTTACACCAACACGGATACTCACCAATAAAAAGCATCGAGTGTTTCCGAGCAAACTTCAGCCCCTCGTTTCTGTCCACTTCATGGTCGTCCTGGAAGCCAAAGAAATATCTGATGTCATTTTCTCTGAGTGGAATATACATAGCAAAGGATTGACTGCATAAACATCATGTATGTACAATACAAGTACAGTAAAATGCACAGCAACACTCGTGGCTGGAAATCATCATTTTAAAAAAAGAAGTATTTGTGGCATACAGTTTTCTTCCTTTTTTTAAACACTAATAAAACAGGAAATATTGCATTTATAGGCCAGAATTCACATTCAAATGAGTCTAAGTCTTCTGCTCAATATAGTGGTGCTTTAAAGTCTGTAAACCCTTTAGAACGTTATATATTTCTGCATAAATATGAGTCTTACAATGTAAATAAAGAGAACCTATTTAAACAAATAAGACAAAAATATTGTACTTGATCATTTGTTTATTGCTGAAAATGATTCAATATTTTATAGTGTAAAAAGACTGTGACCCTTTGCTTTTAGTAGCTGGTGTGACCTCTGTGTGCCACAATAACTGCAACTAAATGTCTCTGTAACTGTTATCAGTCCTGAACATCAGCTCGGAGGAATTTGAGCTCATTCCTCAAACAGAGCAGCTTCAACTCTGGGATGTTGGTGGGTTTCCTCACATGAACTATCCCCTTCAGGTCTTCCACAACAGTTCTATTCATTTAAGGTTAGAACTGTGATTCGGCCACTCCAAAACATTGACTTTATCCTTCTTAAAGAACGTGTGTCCTTTGGGTCTCTCTTTAGATTCAGTTCATGGAAAAATATGCTGACATTTCCCTTTGGAGACTTTGCTTGTATAATTCACAATCCAAGCCATCCAGGCCCAGATGCAGCCAAACAGGTTCATCAGCCATGAAACGACCACCGCCGTGCTTCACAGGTGGGATACGGTTCTTCTCTGCAATGCAGTGTTTTCCTTTTTCCAAACATAACACTTTTAATTTAAACAAAAGAGTTCCATTCTGGTCTCATCCGTCTACAAAATATTTATTCAACAGCCTTCGGCCATGTCCACGTGACCTTTTAGCAGACAGGTAGCAATGTACTGTTTAGCATGGTTTCTCCTTGCAAACTCTTTACACATGGTTTTGTAACATTTTCCAGCCTGATGAGCATCATTAACTCTTTTTCTGAGCTCCTTAGAAATCTCCTCTGTCCGTACCCTGACAAGGCTTCTACAAACACGTTGTGAAGATCAGACTTTAATAGATCTCTGTTGATTAAATCAAAACAGGACACCCACTCAATCTGAATATCATTCCAAACACCTGATTCTAATGTCACCTTCAAATTACCTGCTAATCCTAGAGGTTCACAAACTTTCGCCACTCACAGAGCTTCTTTTTTTTTTCGAACTTAAGAAGTAAAATATTTTTGTCTCATTTGTTCTACTGGGTTCTCTTCATCTACTTTCAGGACATGTGTGACAGTTGGATCAACTTTTAGGTCATATTTAAGCAGAAATACAGAAAGTTTACAAACTTGCTGTGCCAGCAAAAAGATCTGTAAAAGTGAATTCTGCACAGTGACTCACCTTATCGATTTTGTTCCCGACCAGCATTTTTACAATGTCGTTACGTGTCGTGTAGGTTTCCAGTTCGTTCAGCCAGTTTTCAAGCTTCGTAAAAGTGTCACGCTTTGTTACATCATATACTGGAAAAAAGGAGAAGAGGAGTTCGAGAAGTTTTTCAACTATAATGTTAGTATTATAACATCTTAACAGTGATAAAAAATGAAACTGCTATTATCTGGTAGCTGTCGATTTACAATTTGGGTTTTCAGTTTGTGTTTACTTCCAGAATGATCTTCATGACGTTGACTCAAACAATAACATCAAATTACAAACAAACCGGGAAGCAAGTAGTGACCGACTGGAAGAAAAGTTTCGGGCAAAGAACGCAGATTAAAACAAGAGACAAGAGGAGAGATGAGAAGAGGTCCTTGGATTTTGATGTGGCTTATTAAGTATCAACTGTTTACCGAGTATGACTCCCTGTGCACCGCGGTAGTAGCTGGGAGTCAGGGTGCGAAACCGTTCCTGTCCAGCTGTGTCCTACAAAAGTAAAGACAGAAAAAGATTCCATGATACCAAACTTTTAAGACCAACGGGTTCAGTAGCCAAGTCGCAGTGTCCAACCTCACAGACTCCGATTCCACCACATGTTCCCAATAAGTTTGCACGGACTGTCCAACCGTCAACTGGCCGTAGCCTAGGGACTCCTTGCGGGCTTTCGGGGCCCTCAGGCTCTATGCAATACATAACTTTTTTGTTGTTTTCACCATGTTATGCTGAATAACATTAATAATAATATATGTATATGTTTATGCAAATATATTGTTAAAAACAAGGAACACCCAGATATAATACGAGTCTTAGATTTGCCTCGGCCCACAAAACAAGATTCATCCTATTTCTCATTAACAGTGTAATCTGGTGAAGTTACTGAAGCAGGAACATGTAATCAAATCGCAGTTACTATTCAATATGTTGGTGTTTACAATGAGGCAACATCCAAATATATTATATTCAGTGAAAAGCTAATAACAACATCAATCCTGTTGCTTTGCATTTTTTTTTTTTTTTTTTTTTTTTTGCCACACAGGTATTCCTTCTGTTCAGGTCCAGAAGGCTCCATTCATTTCTCAGGGTGCAATCAAGGCTTAGTCCTTGATTGATTGTCTTGTCTGAATTTGGACCACCTCTTGTCTGCCAATCAAATCAATGTGCATTGCTTGAAATAACCACACGAAGGCAGTTGGTCCCGTCGTCGGACAAGACGAAGAGATATTGAAAAAGACTCATTCAGGAAACAGTGTGAAAAATCTGTGAATAGTATCCAGCCCTGTTCATGGTTGTACAATCATTTAGTATGGATTCGACCTGAATGTAAACTTGGTTTGAGTTTGTGGGGGGAAAAAAATCTTCACTCCAGTCAGTTGTGATCAACAGATTTGTGATTCGGTTTGGTGGCTGTGCTTTAAAATCAAAACATTTCCATCTTAATTAACATTATGTTGAAGAACTTTGAATTAAAGTTTGCAGGTACTCCATTTTGAGTACTATAGTGAGGTTTATATTGATTTTCCTTGAGCATTTTTAAGCTTTATTGCCGAGTTTAAAACATTTGTTAGACAAGTAACATATTCCATTTCAAAAGTAACCTTCAAAAACCCTGCTCTTCAAGTATTTTGAGCTCATGTGTCAGAGTCCCACATATTATTATTGAGAGGACAGATACGTAATTTAAAAAAAAACAACTTTGAAAACTCAGTGTCTGGATCTAATTTTCAGAGTTTATGGACTCATTCTGCATGATGTGACTTCACTGCACACTGAGCCGCTTCGTTCAACCTGTTGTTCAGCCGCCTCCTGTAATTCTGGCTGTGCAATGTCGCCATCCTGTGGACAAACCCCGCACTTCACCGTGATAAATGATAGAAAAAGGCATCGATGACTTGCGTCTTACCCATATGGCCAGCTTTGCTTTGTTCCCGTCTATTGAGAGTGTCTTCACTTTAAAGTCCACACCTGATCAGTCAGGACAGACAGAAAGAAGAAACAGCTTTAAATGACCCGTTTCACATAAACAACAGTTTCCATATGTATATATGTGTGTATACATGTCAAACCTATTGTGGCTGACTGCTCTGGATCGAAAGTATCCTCTGTGAACCTCAGGAGGAGACTGAAACGAAGATGAGCAGACATGAGCAGAGCAGACAGTACAAAAGGCTGTTTGTTGTCCTGCTGGAGGATCCCAGGATCGCAGCCACGACTGTCCAAGTTTGGATGTCTGCGTTAACTGTAGAAGTTTAAAAAAAAATACCTTCCAGCAGACAGAAAAAAACAAATAAATAAATAAAAAAAAAACACCGAAAAAAGTTTGTTACCACCGCGTCCGTAAAGCTGGCGTTACTAAGTCACCAAGATGGCAGCTTTACTAGCTTTGGTACCACTGGTCCGGGAAAAGCGCTGCGACGCGACCAGCTAGCTGTAGGAACAGCTGGAGGAACAGCTGGAGGAGCAGCTGGAGGAACAGCTGTGAGAACAGCTGGAGGAGCAGCTGGAGGAGCAGCACGGAACAAACGTACATAACAAGAAGGATGTCAACACTCACAACAGGCGAGCTAGCAGACTCGCTACGAGCAGACACAAACCTGGACTTTCCGACTCCACTTTCGCCAATTATCAACAGCTTCAGAGTGGTCAGCACGTCTTCGTCCATCTTCCTGTCGGAGCCGGCTGGACTTCCACACGGAGACGCGCTTTGTACGATGTTTTTGCTTGGTTTTTTGGCTTGTTTTCGGGGCAGCAGGCGGCTATCGGCTCTGATGACAGCCTGTTTATCGCGCAACTTCCGCCCGACGTGACGTCACGGAGGGTCACGAGGTTGTTTTTTTTGTTTTTTTTAGAAATAAAAGACAGAAAATAAAGACGATGGAAATAAGTTACTGTTTTAATGTTGTATGCTTGTGTTACGCTGGCGGGGAAATGTTTCTTAAAATAAATTAAATGTTTAATGGAGACGATGTTACACAATATGGAAAATTGTGAATGACGACAACACATTAATAAATAAATACATAAATAAATATTGTTCAATGACAGAAAGCGAAATACTGTGGTAACAGTAGTAGTGTCCGAGATAGCAAACACTCACTGAATCTGTGTGAAATCAACATTATTCTGTCAACATTAATTTAATGAATCAACGTTGAGCTGTAACATTGATTCTTAATCACTTTTGCTCCCTCCGTTAATATTGAAACAACATTGAAATCACAACTAAAGACCAACAGTACTTCAATGGTATTTCAACCAATATTAAACCATAATAAATGACTATTAATACATTCAAATATTGTAAAAAATATATATATATATTTCCTAAATCTACATCTATCTACAGCCAGGATAAATTGTATTAAATCTATGTGTATGCCCTATATAGTTGGCTTTATTTAATATATAAATAACAATGGAAAACTTTATATAATAATACAAAAAAAAAACATATTTATTCTTTTCATTTAGTTTGATTTTTATCTATTTTCATTACTCCTCCAGCCGCACCTGCCCGGTCTGAAGGGTAGTGGAGCCAGTTCTGTACCGCCTGTGCAAAGACAAACTCTGTGACGTCTGTCCCCATGTTGAGTGAGGGCATAAGCAGAAAACATGGAAGAAAAAACATCTTAAATGCCAGATATGAACATTTTCAACAGAAATTGTACAAGTTGAATCGGCCAAATTGTTTTTTAGTCTCAACATTGGTGCACCTTAAGATGCATTTGATATATCCACTTATTTTGTTTTGTGGTCTGTCATGTCATCATAATTATCTCCACAAACAGAATTGTATTGTATGAATGTAATTCTAATCCAGTACACATTTTGTCAACCTAAGAAAAATTGCTTCTCTCACACAAAAAACACAACAACAAAAAAACACCTCTGTCCAGGCCCTGTAAATAGGAAACAAACATGGTGGCTCAGGCCGACACATTCATTCCAGGCAAAATCAAGCATTTGCTTCAGGAGAGCCGAAAGGAGAAGTGCAATTTGATTGCCTGTTGAGTTTAAATAACGTTCCACGAAGGTGTAGAAGTCACTATCAAGCATAATTTGAAGGCAGGACATCCTTTTCTGACACATGGTCACAGGAGCAGACGGTGTGAGAAGAAAGTAACATTAGGGGCTTTTGTAATCTAATTTAAAATGACATTAACTCCAAATGAAAATATATTTGTATGAAGGTGTAAAGAAGGCTTTTGTGAAGTTTTATTTATTCAGCATGTTCAGAAATCAAATTTTTATTTTCGTAGCTCCAGGGCAATCATTCATGAGGTGCAAAAAGTGCAATGTCCATCTCTGTTTCACAGCAGAGAAGAACTGCTTGTTTAAGTTTCACATGGAGGGAAATCCCATTTCAATGACGTGCATTACATGACATGACCTGCTCTGTGATACAAACATACGTCTGTTTGAAATCCATTATGTGAAAATATTTGAAATGTTTTTACTGCTTTTGTTTTATGATATGTTGTCAATCACAAAGATTTTGTGATTTTGTTTTGCCTTCCGAGCATTATTTTATGATCTATAAATTCACAAATTTCTCTGTGATTCGGTAGCTTCGTCGCACAACGTTGCCCTTATAAGTAACGAAATAATATTTTTGACAGAGTACAAAAATAATTTGTATTGGTAAAATGTCTCAAAATGAACCAATAAATGAAGTAGAATCATTTTTGTATTGAACCATCAAAATGTGTGCAGTAGAGGATTCATGTCGATAAATGGCATTCACGGCTGTCTTTAAAAGACCACAGATTCACTGATGGAAAAATAGAAAAGAGGCGTGTTGCACACTTAAAATCCAGTTAAAAACAGTTATTAATGGAAGCATATAAGGAGGACAAGGACAAAATATGTCAAAACAAAAGCCAAACTGCTTCTTTAATTAAGGAGCGTCAAAAGGCGTGGCAGAAAATAGCATCGTGACTAAATGTGTAGTTTCCAAAAAATAAAAATTAACCGACCACTCATCTTAACGATAACTGTCATACCTCTATACTTCAAGGAGTTATTGGCTCAAATGATCCGTTGTACACCTTAATGCCTTAAAAAAAAATGAAGTGGAAGTTAATTTACATAGATGATTCACCATGAAGAATACAAATCTCTCTTTCTTTCTTTCTTTCTTTCTGTGTGTGTGTGTGTGTGCGTGTGTGTGCGCGCCCATGTTACTCCAACCATGAAGACGAACCACCTGAGGGTTTAGCAATAACAAACCAGTAGCTCTACTAAGAAGTGTGATGGAACCAGTGAGCCATACTACACCTACTATTCCTTAATAGGCTCATTGATTGAGCCGGCTCAGTCCACATCTGCTGCTGTTTATTTCAGGGTGGGTCGACCCTGTTATTATGCAAATCTCAGCTCCTGAAGGAGCTGAAAAGACTCTGCAGTACAACAAATACAGCCGGCTGTGAATATTCACAGCGCTCTCTGAGGTTTGTCTAAAACTTCTGAAAAAAGGAGCAGTTTATTTATATTTCCCAAAGTCATTTTTGTACTGATTGAAATCCAGATTTTTACAGCTATGGCCAGATGTCACACGGATTGCACAGAGCGACCCCTACGGATCTGCTTTGAGATGATGGGTCATTTCATTGGATCGCATCCGTGGTGGTTCCTGATCACCCCTCTCATTGTCTCAACAGGTCTGGGGAGCGGGTTTTATTTTCTCACGGACAGACTGTCCAATAACATTGAGGAGCAGTTCACGCCTGTCGACGGTCCGGCCAAGATGGAGAGGAAATACATTGAAGAAACTTTTCCAGGAAACGATTCCATGTTCTCGAGTCTCAGGCTGAGCACAGATGGAAACTACGCCACTCTGATAGCTGCAAGTGACGGGAATATTCTGACTGCTGAGTCACTTCACGACATCCTACATTTGGACTTTAAAATCAGGAGCATGGTGGTGCAGTTTGACAACCAGTCATTTAAATATGTAGATGTCTGTGCCAAGCTGATTGGATCCTGCATCTCAAATGAAGTTCTCGATATCATAGAACACTATGCCAACAATATAGGTTCTGTCAATTTAACATTTCCGTGGTACCACTCTGATTTTAGAAGTATTCCCTTATATCTAAGTCTGGGGAGTGTGAAACTGAATGCAGAGAGTTCAGTTGTTGAAAGTGCTGAAGCTGTACAGCTCCATTACTATTTAAAAGACAACGGCAAAACAAAAACTGATCTTTGGTTGGAAAGCTTCATTGATTTGGTGTCAAATGAATCCTCACCGTCCCTTCAGGTAAGGAGAACTCTTAACACCGACAGTATCAGTGTATTAAATCACCAATCTTGTTGTTTAATTAAGTGGATTCTGTTATATTTATTAACGATCTCTCTAGGTGTCATACTCCACCTCAATGTCAATGCAGTGGGAATTTGAGAAATCTCCAGCTTCTGTCATCTATTTATTCTCCATCACCTACATCATCGCCATCATATTTTCAATTCTAACTTGTTGGAGGTCAGTAAAACATAAACAGGTCAGGCAATGCAAACATCCTAGATGCATGGCTCTTTTTGATCTTGCTTTTTTGCTTCTTTTGAAGGTTGGATAATGTGAGGACCAAGGTGTGGGTGGCGTCCTGTGGGGTTCTGTCCACAGGTCTGGCAATCCTGAGTGGTTTTGGTGCGCTGCTGTTGCTGGGCCAACCTTTCGTCATGACAGCTGCCTCCTGTCCTTTCATGATATTAGGTATACGTTCTGTTGGACATCAGGGTCTGCAAGGTCCTGCCATCAAGGCTGAAAAAAAATAAGAGGCCATTAAAAACAACGTTCTTTCGTCACATCTCCCTGACTCCTTACCCTCAGATGTTGTTGTTTTTTTTAATTTGAACTTGTCTGTTCACTAATTAAGGACGTTTTTAAGATTTTGTAGTCTGGCTCGGCTCGACTATCGCTCAGAGCTTCAGTCCTCATTTTGAATATAGTCAGCCGGTTTTCATTAAGGTTTGCCCAGCCACTCTGAGGGCTGGACCAATCAGCAACCAGTTGGGAGTTGGGGTGGCTAAGTGCTATGACATTGTAACGGATTAGATTCATATTCAGGGCACACACTGACTATACGGCATATGTTCGGCAATTGGTTAAAGGCTATGCCTATTGGGATATAACAACTGCAAACAATTCCCGATGGAGCAGGGCCTGGTAATACCAGGTTACAGGTTTTGTGCAGCTCCTTCTGGAGCCATAAAAGACATCTTTTTCATAATGAAGTCCTACTCTCAAAGACATGTGAACAGACTTTCATAAGAATTGGCGCATATTTTCTTTAAAGAACTTGCAAACACAGCGGTATGGTCCTTTCTCAGTTAATACTTTACTTTACTATTTTCGAGAAAATTCTCCAAATAGCTGAAAACCTGGGGCTTTTGGCATCCCAGCAGATGCCAAAAGCCAACATTGCCCGATGGGTAGGCCAACCTAAGAGTCCAAAGACACATTTTCCATTTCAAAAACCTTTTTCTCCTCTGACTTTTACTCCTAAAGGTATTGGACTTGATGACATGTTCATCATGATCTCCTGCTGGCAGAGGACTCGTGTCCTGGACAGTGTTCCAGACCGGCTGGCTGACACCTACAGAAACGCTGCCGTCTCCATCTCCATCGCCACACTGACCGACGCTCTGGCTCTCTTCCTGGGCAACAGCTCGCCCTTTGGCTCGGTCCGGTCTTTCTGCCTCTACGCTGGGATTTCTGTTTGCTTCTGTTATCTGTACAGCATTACTTTCCTGGGGGCGTGCATGGCTTTGAATGGACAAAGGGAAGCAGAGAACAAGCACTGGTTCACCTGCGCCAAAATCCCAGAGGACCCACCGTCTGGGAATTCAAAAGCCTTCAGCATCTGCTGCGTCGGGGGTCGCTACAATCGAATCACAGAGAAGGAGGAAACCGAAGCCATGAGTCACATTTTTGAACGGTACTATGGTCCGCTTCTCACCCACAAACTAATGAAGGCATGTATCTTGGTAATTTATGCAGGCTATCTGGCTGTTAGCATCTATGGCAGTTTTATGTTAAAGGAAGGACTCGATATCAAGAATCTGGCTTTGGACGATTCCTACATCATCGATTATTACAACCATCAAAGGCAGCACTTCTCTGAATACAGCTGCAACGTGATGGTGGTAGTGAAGCAACCTTTGTCCTACTGGGACAAAGAAGAACAGAGTTGTCTGCATTCATGCATTTCAAGTTTTGAAAGTTTGAACTTTGTCAATAGCACCTTCGCTTGGTTCATTTCCTATGAAAACCATGCAGAGGCCACTCATCTCAACATAAGCTCCCAAGAGGTTTTCCAAACCCACCTGCCTCATTTCTTAGATCTCAACCCCACGTTCAGACAAGACATCAATTTGACTCTAGACAGCGACATTCTTGCCTCTCGCTTTTTCATTCAGACTTTGAACAGAACTACGATGAAGGACATGATGATTGGACTCAGAAGAACAGCAGAGGAATGTCCGGTGGAGCTCCTGGTGTACCATCCTGCTTTCATCTACTTCGACCAGTACACTGTCATCACTGATAACACCATCCAAACCGTCCTCGTGGCTGTGATTGCAATGCTAGTCGTCTCCCTCGTACTCGTACCCAACCCTCTTTGTTCCATCTGGGTGGCGTTTGCAATTTGTTCGGTCATCGTTGGCGTGACGGGGTTCATGTCCCTCTGGGGTGTGAATTTGGACTCCATTTCCATGATCAACCTGGTCATGTGCATTGGTTTCTCTGTCGATTTCTCAGCACATATCTCTTACTCTTTCGTCTCGAGCCCCAAGAGTGACGTCAACGAGAAAGCCATGGACGCTCTGGCACATTTGGGGTATCCGATACTGCAAGGAGCGTTGTCCACTATTTTAGGGGTGCTGGTGCTGTCCGTGTCTGGGAGTTACATCTTTAGGACATTCTTCAAGATTGTGTTTCTTGTGATTGTATTTGGGTTGCTCCATGGCTTGGTGTTTATTCCGGTGTTTCTGACCGTGTTTGGTGCCTTTGGAAAGTGCTGTTAAGGTGGGTCTGTTCTGACTTGGCTGAGTTATTACTTAGTAACAGTAACACCACTTTTTGTGACAACTGTGTGATAAGGGTCTTGACAAGGGTCTCCCACAGCGCCCTCTACAGTCGACTTTTAATGGGCAGAAACCGCCGTGATTGTACCAAAAGGACTCCAAATTATAACAAGCCAATACAGTTAAAGAATGAACAACCCAACGTTGCAACACTGCATGGAATAATTAACATATGCAGTGGCTAAGTCACAGATGGGGATCCCTCTCAAAAACTGTTGGACGGCCACATCTGTTAATATTTAGTTGTCTTAATAAATGAGGCACAATTTTGGAAATAGTTTTTGTTTGGTCAAAACTTCACACCCTGCTGAGAAGCCCAATGTAGCAGGTGTTGTCATGGCAGATTAAAAAAATCTTTTATTTGTTTTCACTAATTACAATTTTGCCAAATTGAAAAACGTTACTTTAATTTCAGTTTGACTTTATTTTTCTGTATAGTTGTGCCATAGTACAGATTAGAGATTCAATATTCTAGGTTGTCAGAAGTGTAGTCCTTGTGTCACTCGTCTAATTTGTAACAAAGATACTTCATATGTGGTGTCCCTTTTGTAGCCAGTGAGGAAATGTCCCTCCTCAGCTATTGTAGGTTTGTTTAGGTAGGCCTTGGCACCTCCTCCTTCCTGGGTCCCCCTTTAGGCATGGTATAAAAACTGCACTAAATGAACTGAAATGAAATGAAATGAAATGAAAGCCACTGCTGTTTTGTTTTGCTACTGTTTTACGTTTCTTTATTTCTGTGGTATTTTTCAATTCGATGACTTTTGTTGGTGTTAGTTTCCTGTTTTTTTACTCAACTGCTTTTGGTATTTCCCCCCCAAGAATTTAATTCCCACTATATTGTTCTTGAGTTAGGTTTTTGAGTTAAGTCTTTCTTGAAGATTTGATTTAATAAATTGCCCTTTATTTCACTGTTATATTCTACAAATTGATCAAAATAAACTTTGTAATCTTGGGGGAATCCTTTGTCTCAGTCCATTATTTTCTGTCACTTGTGGATTGGGGTGAGTGATCCAAAATCTAAAAAGAAATAACCTACCCTGCGGTGGTCACACTTTGTACAGTTTTGTGAAAATACACCTGCAGTATACACTCACTCACTGGGCCACACTCATCTTAAGTAAAGACCGTGTAAAGTAAATTCTGAGATTTGCTTCTAAATAATTGGGGGCCTTGGGCCTTTCTGCGTGGAGTCTGCATGTTCTCCCTGTGCCTGTGTGGGTTGTCTCCGGATACTCCGACTTCCTCCCAACATCCAAAAACATGAATGTCAGGTTAATTGACGATTCTACAAATTTCGCTTACGTGTGAATGAGAGCAAGAATGGTCTTCGCAATACAGCTTGACATCATTATTGTCCAGTTTTACTCCTGTGTTACAGCTCAGAGGGTACAAGCTTGATTTATATGCACCAGTATGTTTCACTCATTGGACAAATAAATTGTAATTTGTATTCTGTTTTCACAAAGCAGTCTGCTCCAACCAGCAGAGAGACAGAGCCACTGACATCATGCATAAAGTCACCCGAGAGGTTGGATGTCAGACGGACCGCTTAGTGGGGAAAAGGATTGCAGCCACAGGGCTGTCATACAGAACACTGAGCAGCAGAAAGGATGCAGGTGTTCATACAGAACACTGAGCAGCAGAAAGGATGCAGGTGTGACATGTAAATGTATTAGTTTGGATTTATAAATATCTCTGATGATAAATAAAAGATTGTAGGTACAATAAAGTTGTTGAAAGAAAACACTGCTGAAGGTTGTTAAAAAAAATTCAGGTCATCTGCCCCAATATCAGATTATTTTACTATTTTGATAAAAAAAAAAAAAGATGATAAAAAAAACAATTAGTTTGTTATGACTGGCAAAGTGGGGAGTGACGAAGAAAAATAATAGTGCTTAGCACACTAATGGAACGACCTCATACTGATGTTATTGTTGTGGTTAGAACCATGAACCTAATAATTATTCATTTACCACAGACTGTAAGTTACACAGTCTGCAGACTTCCACTAAACGGTTTAAAAGAGCAAGAGTGAAGGTCATGGTCTATGACATTTTGCAACGTTAATGGTCAAATTACAGCAATGATTTGTACGTGTGTGTTGTGTTTACATACGGTAGCCCCGCATAAGGACTTTACATAAAGAACTCTTGTTACTATGCTTATATATTTTCCAGGTTCTCAAACTGCAGTAGCCAGAAGGAGTGTTGCCGTGGGAAAACACCACATTGCAGCTTCTTTCACTCTGTTCCGTCAAATCACAACATACTTTTTCAAGGTATTTAACATAGTAAAGTCTGTACAACTGGAGAGGCAGTGTTTTCGGGGGTGACAACCAATACATGTATTAAGAATTTGCACGCGTGGTTTAAATCCAGTATCCTCTATCTTCATCAGGGGACTTTTGGTGAATGCAGAGCACGACACAAGAGGGAATGACAACTGATGGTGGTTTCCCAGATATCCCAGCACCACGACACCAAACATCTGTAGGCCGGTAGGGAGTGCGTCTGGAACGACAAAATAACAAAAACATGTCATCATTTCAGATTTATCCAGGTTTGCTCTGGGAAGGGGAGGTGACTTACATCAGTAGATATCATTATCAGATATCTTTGTTGAAGACATTGATGTAAAAAAAAAAAAAAAAAAAGGCTCAAGAGTCTTATTTTGACTTTATTTAGCATGCTGTCTTCAGATCCTCGACCTCGTCAGTTAACTGTGGCTTCTCTCTCTCCCTCTGCTTCTCCTTCTCTCGCCTGCTCAGTGTTTCACATGTTGAGTAATAACTCCTCTGTTTCGGCCACATTGTTGTAATTCCTTGTTGTCAGGATGTCCCAACGAGTCTTTGCAGTTCTCCTCACTGGTGCAGTTGTGTGCTCGTTTCTGCAGGTTTCCTGGTTCTGGAGCTGCTTGTCTCTGCTCTGAGATTACTGGACACACCAACAGTTCCTTGTCTTGGATCGCCATGCTGTTCTTTTCTCTTTTCATCTTCCCTCACCTTAACCGGTCAAGGCAGATGGCTGCCTACCTTATGGCTCAGGAATATTAGGGATACAACTGTAAGTACTTATTTTTGTTGAGTGTATGTAAAAGCATTGTTGAAACAGTAGAGAAGGAGACCATCGCTCTGTAATATATTAACACGGATCTTTCGATAAAAGCAAGAGTGACGGGAAGAAATGTTTAAACTGACTGCATTTGTTACACCTCTGTTGATTAAAAACCTACCCTGGTGTTATTAGTTGAATATCATTACTTTATTTGCCTATACAGTATATCAAAAGCAAATTGTATTTGTTTTGGTGTGCATTAATCCATAATGAAGTGAATCCTCTAACAATCTATTTTTTACACAGATCAATGTATGGTTGGTGATGTAATCAACATCACGTAGAAGATTGTGTAAACACTGCAACTTGATTTTAAGTTATAAACCTTCCCAATTTGATTTAAATTACCTTTGGCAACTCGGAGCGACAAGCAGGCCGGCGTTCTGAGAGCGAAGTGCTGTCAGGATGATGAGCAGCTGATTTTCTCATGATTTCAAAGCCTAATTTAAGTTAACAACACATTCTTCTGTGGTGTGATGTCATTTTTTATTTCTACTTTACATGATCTTTATGTTTTTGGTTGGGGTTCTTTATTTCAGCTGCACAAAGGTTACATAACCACTGACATCAAACTGTGGAGAGATCTACAGAAGAGCCATTCAGTGGGTACACAGCATAAAAGCATTTCTATACATCTATATACAATGATCCCGTTACATACCAACATATATACACAGCTAAACGTGGCGAAAAGGCCGGTCAGCAAGCAGAATATAATGTGTCAAACTGAAGCAAAAAAATGAAAATGAAAATGAAAACACTGAGGACAACATGCTGGTTATGATCTCGACAAAAGCTTCAACCTTTAAAGAAATCAGCAGTCTAAATATGGATTACACACAGATACTGCCATATACTTGGAATTACACATTCACCATTTTAACAGATGCAGTTTCTACATGGACGTGTTGAAGAAATGACAAATTCAGACACATTTACAATAAAAATGAAGTTTGATTCAGATTTTCTTTCATACTTGGAGGAAACTGCCTGTAAAAACGAGCATCGTTCATCCATTGTGCAAATTTCATTTACAAAGCAGAAAGGGTGTTGCAGCACTGGACGCAGGTGAGAAATCTCTCTGGACAGAAATGGACATCAACTGACAGAACTAAACTTTTGGTTTTTCTGAATAATTTAAGAGTTTTAATTTCATTCATTTGTAATTACAAGTAAATCAAATATTCTGCTGAGAGGTCCAACTCAGACTACTTAAACAAATTAGGCCAACATTACTACATTAAAACTCTAAAGGTTCTGCTGCTCTATCACCACATAAACACAGCTTCTATTTGTCAAGTATGTCGGCAGCAGTTTTTGTTCCATCTTTACAGACAGCATAAATTAAAACAATTGCACGAAGAGTGCACGATGACATTTTCATTTTGTACGCTTACTTAATGTGCTGAGACGTTGTAGTTTCTACTCTAAACACTTCAAAAGGAAAATTTATGGTACATTCCCCAAAAGGCCACCTTTACAAAAGAAGCGACAGGGACGTGTGGAGACGGGGGACAGCAGGAGGGACAATGTATAACACAGTCAGGACACGCAGAAGAAACAGGAGGGACACGACGGCTCGATGTTTTAAGATGAGAACTGACACTGAAGATATGAACAAACACTGGCAGACTAATGAAAAATTAGTCTGGGTTCCCCTCAATTCTGGTTGTTATGGTGATAAAGAAGATCTTTGGGTTCACAGTAAATGTACTTCAGCATCTCCCATAAACAGAACGACAGTCTGTGTTGACCTGGCTTAACACAATTATCCCCTTATTTCAGTTTGTAATTAACCTTAAAAAAAAGAAAACCTTTCCACATGCTGTTTCCATGTTTAAGGTACATATTTACATTCATGTATTATTTCCACCCACCAACTGTGTGACCTGAGCAACGTCCTTATAGAGTTACAAGCTTTTCAACTTTTAGCTTTCAACACACACCTGCTTCCCTCCGAACGCAGTCATGCTTAGCTTTGAAATAACAGCTCTACTTATCTGTGAAGATACTGATGAGATTCAATGAAGGTGACAGCATAAAGATGTGACGTCGTCCCACATTGTGAATGCAGGTCTTCCTTCTGTAACCCCTGAGCTCTTTAAATATCTGCCCCCCCCTCTCTCCCCTCCCCGGCGGTGCCTGCGATTGCTGCTGGTTTCATCTGGTCTCCAGGGCTTTGCCCTCCAGCACCAGCTGGATCTCTTTGGCATCCAGCGTCTCGTACATGAGCAGAGCGTCCGCCAGGTTCTTGTGCTCCTTGGCGTGAGACTTCAGCAGAGCTTTGGCACGCTCGTACGACTCCTGAGGACAGCGGGAGAAAAGACGTGAGGGGAAAAATGATTGCGGGGGCTGAGCTAGTTCTGATGATGAGCTCGCCTCTCAAAGATCGCACAGACCTTCAGTAGCACCCGGATTTCATGCTCCACAGCAGCTTGTGTCTCTGGACTTGTCAGTGTCATGTCAGTGTAGGTCATCACACCCAGCTGAGACACAGGGAGGGAAGTTGACATGCAAATAAATGCAAATAAATGAACATGCAGTCTATTTTTCCTCTTATTTCTACGTCACTTTCAGGTCAGTTTACCTTTTCGCACATTCCAAATCTGGTCACCATCATCTTGGCAATCTTGGTGGCACTATCAAAGTCGCTTGATGCTCCTGGAGAAAAACAAATGACAGCTTGTCTTCTACTTTCCCTCATGTATGAACGTTTGTTTTTATAGTCTACCCTGTATGTTCACTCACTGCTCATTGTAGGGACTCTTTCTTACCAGTTGTGATGTACTCGTGGCCGAATATAATCTCCTCTGCTACACGGCCGCCCATGCTGACGTCCATCTGGGCCAGAAGCTGAGAGCGAGTCTCACTCCACCTGTCGTTCTCTGGAAGCATGGACACCTGCGAGAGAGGGGGTGAAGACGAACAACATACTGATAAAGACTGTTTTACCGTTATATGCAGAGTATAAAGTAGCTCCGGGTGTCCTTACATGTCCCAGACTGGGGCCTCGGGGCATGATGGTGGCCTTGTTGATTGGCATGGCATCTTTGGTGTAGTACGCTACGATTGCATGGCCTGATTCATGGTACGCTGTGATGAGCTTGTTCTTCTTGTCGATCTGTGCACTCCGTCTCTCGGGGCCTTGAGGAAAAGACAGGACAGAAAATACTAGTAAGAGGAGAAAAGACCATCACAACAACAGGTTGATTCATCCCTTCAGTAGAAAAACAGGAAACTTGTGTTTTACTCACCCATGAGGATTTTGTCTTTTGCAAACTCCAGCTCCTTCATAGTGACCATGTCTTTTTCATCAACTGCTGCCTTCAGGGCGGCCTGGTTGACCAGATTTTCCAGGTCAGCGCCTGAGAAGCCCACGGTACCCCGGGCAATAATGTTGGCCTCAATAGCTGCAGAGATAACAACAGCGGGGTTATGGAAGAGAATCAAACTAGAGATGTGGGCTAGCTACTGTTTCAGCAAAAAACAGTCTTCACTTCACTTGGATGAAGTCACTTGTGTGCTCTGTGGGGGGGCAGACAGTGAGTACATTGCGAAATATCAAATATCATAATAATATATTTAGGAAAAAGATGTGGCCTAATTCAGGATTAACAGATGTTGATCTCACACCTGGATCCACTTTGATCTTCTTGAGGTACCAGTTGAGAATCTCTGTGCGTCCTTTCACATCTGGTTTGGGTACAGTCACCTGCATGTCAAAACGTCCCGGGCGGATCAGAGCGCTACGAAGGAAGAGCAGTTCGTCAGCAGGATGTTGATACACGGTCACCCAACAGACTCCTCTACAGCTTCAGCACATTGTTAGTATTGACCGTAACAGCTGTGGCTCTGAGGATTGTAAACGTTGACATGTTGCCTCTGACACCTTCTCCGCTAACAGAGAGACAAAGAAGTAAAACCTACTTATCTAAAGCCTCTGGGAAGTTGGTGGCTCCAATGATGATCACACCTTCATTTGGTTTAAACCTACAAAATAATAAAGACATAATAATACAGGTCAGTGTTTGCATCCATCACTGGTCATTCATTCAATTTGTGTTGACCGTTGTGATTGATGAGAAGGTCATGAATTATCTGTGGTTGTATCAAGCAACTGGATTTTGCATCAAACAAACCAATCTGTATGTGTTCAAATTGTATATGTGTGTGAAATGTTTCCTGACTGAACTTCTAAAATTGTACTGCATCCTCATGACAGATCATTCTGTCACCAAACCATTTTTTTTTTTTTTTTGCACAAATCCACCGTTTTGTTTGTAATGACGTTCCGGATTTACCTTGTTTACAAATAAAAATTAACATGTATGCCCAACATGCACAAATGGAAGTGATCAGTTTAGAGATTACCCATCCATCTCAGCAAGCAGCTGGTTGATAGTCTGTCTGGAGTAAGGGTGCATGGGAGACTCTATCCTTTTCCCGCCCACGCTGTCCAGTTCATCGATGAAGATCACGCAGGGAGCGTTGCCTTTAGCCTCCCCTAGAAAAAAGCAGTGAAACACACATAAAAGTAAACACATGTATCACAATATTCAGCACAACTATTATCAACTTTGCACGCTGAATTGGCTTTTTAGGAAGAAAGAAGAAAAGAAAAAGGTCAATTATGGGAAAAAAAAAAAAAAAGAAGAAAAAAGTAAAACACCTACTAAAGAGGTTCCTGATGCGACTGGCTCCAACTCCAACAAACATCTCATCAAACTCCGACCCGGAGGCGTAATAAAACGGCACATCCGCCTCTCCTGCCACGGCTCTGGCCAGCAGGGTCTTTCCAGTCCCCGGAGGGCCAACAAGTAGAACGCCTGAAGCAAACGAGAGGCAAAGATGAAGAAGAGGAGTGGCCCTAAAACTGACCTCGGGGGAAAAACAGCCTACCTTTTGGCAGCTTTCCTCCCAGGGCCGTGAACTTCTGCGGGTTTTTCAGGAACTCCACCACTTCCTGCAGCTCGTTCTTGGCCTCCTCCACCCCTTTGACGTGCTCGAATGTCACGTTTTTCATCTGCACGGGGTCCACAGCTGAGTCCAGGCCTGTTGTGGTTCGGAACCGCACTGTCCAAAATGGTTAGATTAAAGTTCGAAATCACACCGCATGGCAAGGTTAATCAGCCCCCCCCCACACACACACACACACACACACACACAAACAAACAAACATTGTTATTGACTCACTGATGATAGCAGATATTAGTGTTCCAGTGAGGAAAGCTACAATTTATTGTTGTTGTCTGCACAGAACTGCAAATAGTTGAGTTATAACATGCTTAGATAGCTTGCAAATGGTAAACTGTAAAGTTAATTGTTATACTTGAATATATCAAAACATTAGTAGTTTGGAGGCGATTTTAATCAAAGTAAAACTAAATTAAAAAGCGAGGAGGGAAAGGAGCCTTTACCCGATATGAAGGGGGTCTTAGAGATACCATAGAGCCCAACCAGAAGCAGCACCAGCAGGATCAGACGAGTCCTCCTCAGCGAGTCTGAACAGTCAGAACAAGACAACCATATTAATTAATGCATAAAAACAGAAGAACTGTTGTCTGTATGTTTTCACTAAGTATTCACTGTTTGGATTTCAACCTGCCTTGAGTGCGTTGTGTCAGAGCCTGAGCTTTCAGGAAACCTTCAGCGAAGCCCCTCTTGAAAGTGTCCTGCTGTGCGTCGGGTACGTTCTTGTTCTTCAACAGGCTGTCGAGACTTTCGACTTCAACCCCCTTGTCTCGAGTAAGAAAACCCTGCAGTGCAAAACACAAGGCAACACCGCTCCTTCAATACTACTCTTAATGTAAAGGAGACACTTTGCAGACCTTAAAAACGGTTGCTCTGCTTTGAGTTTTCAAATTCTGCAAAGGCAGAAAATGGAGGAAAATATTCAGCTTCTGAAAACATAGTAGTTGGTGACAGACTAGACAGAATATAAGTGCCAACTTTTCCTTTATGTTTGTGTGTGTAAAAGATCTAATGGGAGGACAAGCACATCTGTTCTTATTTGACCTGATGGTGGGAAAGATAACAGCAGTAATGCTGTGTAATTTATCCTCAGGAGTGGAACATTTTTCTGCTTGAATTCTTGGGTATTCAGGTGAAAATGTTGCTGGTATTTTAATAGGCTTACTACACGAGTTCCACGTCCATGACATTGCATCACATGGTAAAGCACACTAAACACGCGAACGACTTTAGATACCGACCTTCATAAAAGATGGCGTGAAGCCTTCAGATTCTACGGGCCGCTCGAAGGCCGATTGCTGTCGTCTGGTTTTGGTCCTTAAAGTTTTAAAGCTTCTGCTCTGAACCAACACTTGAAAAAGAGGAAGGAAATAAACAAACTAATCATGTTATCACGGTACGTTCGCATAAACACTGAAAATGTACATTTTGTTACAGGTAAATTTACAATGCACGTGTACAAATTGAAAAATATAGATCATAATCACATTTGACAGGAATATTTCCTCTCAGTTACCTGGCCAGTATTGTAGCTCTGTGCAGACAGAGTGAAGAGGTGAAGGCCGCTGCCTTGAAAAGACTGGGGCCGACACGGGCGAGGGTCCCCATGCGAAGCCTGGGGAGAGACAACATGGTATCACTGCCCTTTCAATCATGAGATACATTCGGAAAAAGTGGCAGCAGAGGCCGTGGCTGCTTGTTACGACAGTCAAGAATCAAGAAGTCACTGCTGCCAGAAGATGGGTGTCAGTCTCAGGCACACCTATCTAAGCAGTGAGAGGTAGAGAATCATCCTCATCCTCCTCATCCTCCTCACCATGCTTGTTGTGGTAAAAGGAGTGTGTGGAGAGGTGTGACATCCTCCAGGTCGTCTGACCACCGAGTGGAAGCGGCGCCTCCTGTGGGCTCAAGCGAGGCAACACACGGTTCACCAGCTCATGCAGCTGCTGTGTTCCCAGGTCTGATAAACCGAGCTCCCGCAGGTTCCACATGGACTGTGCACACGGACACACATACACGGACACACATACACAGACATTTGTTTTGTTTTGTCACCAAAAGCAGCTCGGAGCTTGGAAGTGTTAAAACAAGTCAACCATCACCCTGACTTGCAGGTGTGAATGCAGCTCACGCCCTTGCAAAGTACCTCTGTACAGTGTAGTTCTGAGTCAGAGGCGTGCTCCTTGTGTTTTCTGGATTTGCAGGTGGCGACGCTGCTGCTGCTGCTGCTTCCCACTGAGCTCTTCAGAGAGTGGAGGACGTTGATGAGATGACTCAGAGGCACGGTCACCTGTGATCACATGTGGTCAAACAGTGAGTGAACGATTACATGACTGCAATGTTTTGGGCATTAAGAATGATCATTATCAAATCTTATTTGTAATTTAAAGGAGGTTTGTATTGATAGTGACAGATAAGCAGTGGAGGAATGTAACTCACTACATTTACTTGAGTACTTAAGTGCAGTGTTGAAGTATTTTTACTCTACCTGAGTATTTCTATTTGATGCTACTTTATACTTCCACACCACTAAATATTAGATGCAAACAATGTACTTTTTACTCCACTATATTTGTCTGACAGATTTAGTTACTAATCAAATATAATTTTTCATACACTTCTTGTCCAGTGAAAAATAAATTGTATTGTTTCCAATAAACTAAAAGATGAAATGTTAATTTATGGGTTGAGAAAATTCTCCTACTTCTAAAGCTAAATAGGCGATTTGAAAACCCTCCAGGATTCAATGGAAAATGTTAAAACGCCTCAAACAGCTGTTTTCCTGAGCGTGTAGACTTTTAGGAGCCACGTGGTTCTTACAGGACAGCGAGACTACAAACAGGTGATCTTAAAGAATATGATGCATCACTGCAGATTAAACTAACTGACAGTATGCAAAACAGTTCAAATTTGCTCAACCTCAAACGTATACAGCAGTAAAATACATATTAACACATCAGGAATATAAATATACAATCATAATGTGTATATCTGGCATTTATTGCAGCGTGTGCTTTTACTTTTGATACTTTAAGTGCATATCTCTGATGATACCTACATGCTTTTACTTAAAGACAGGGTTTGAATACAGGACTGTAACTTATAGTGGAGTATTTTTTTTTACTGCGTGTCATTAGTACTTCAGTAAAGTAAAGGACCTGAATACTTCCTCCAACACTGCAGGTAAAGTACCTGAGCGAGCAGGTTTACAAAAGTGTCACAAAGAGCAGATCCTGCTAGTTTTAAACAAAAACTCAGCCACGTCCAGGTGATGACCAGGTGATGATCATGTGATGACCAGGTGATTATTTACCTGTCACTCACTGACGCGGATTCCTATTTGACACGTGACTGAGGACACGCGCAGCTGGCGAGCAGAAACTTCTCTCAACGACCCGACACTCCTCGTTTTACTTTAATTACGAGTAAAGAACAACAGACCCGCATCGGCAAAATGTCCACTGACCTAAATCTAAATGTATGGTGAAACGGGCTAACGAGCAAGCTGCGCTGAACGGGGTTTGAGCTGCAACAACAACAACAAGGCTACTGTTAGCTCGGCCTAAAGGCGTCCGGCTTCCTTTACCTGCGGCTGCACGGCCATGGACAAGGAAAACATGTTCATCTGTCCGCTGGTGCGGGGCCGCCGTTAAAGCTGAGCGGGTTATGTCACTGTCCCCGGAGAAGAGTTAAAGCTCCGTGTTTGTGTCGCTTCGTCTTTGAGGAGCACGCATAGCAAGTCCGGCTGCGGACTTCAGCGCTTTGCCCGACAGCTGCAAACACACCGGAAGTGACGTCATCCCGTGGCATATTTGCGCGTCGACGTCGATCGCCTTCACTGGGCGAGCTAAAGTTCCTCTTCATCATATTTATGTTTTAATCCAATGGTCTATTAAATGCGATGCTGGGATATTGTTTGCACACAAATACATGGCTAAGCTCGTGTTTTGTCTTTCGTAGCCTTTTTGTTTTTAATCTCAATAATTATGAACATAATAACAAGTGTTTTGTTTTTTGTTTTTTTTCCATGAATGCGTTTATTGCATTTTTAAATGTGTTCCATACACTGATGTTTTACAGCATGAACTGAACACCCTCCCTCATTTTCACTGTAAAACTGACGAGAAACAAGAATGATTATATTATAGCTATATGGATTGTCTGTACTAGAGTTTATTCTGCCATTACGATTGCAATGAAGCTTTAAAATAAATACGTACTTTTCCACACATATAACCATATTTTTCACCTTAGTGTCTATTTGGTCTTAAAAGAAATGCCCCTTTTATAGGTCAGACAACATATAAAAGTCTAATGTCCTCAGTTATCAGGCAAAACATGTAGCTTGACAATAAATATTAAAAAAAAAGACCTAATTAAACAATAAATAAAATACCCATCAATGACAATTTGTAAAACTCATATCACTTAAAACCACAGCTAATGAATGATAATAAATTGTGATTTTCTTTCACTATAAGTTATGTGTATATTAAGTCATACATAAGATCACCACCTCATGCTAAGATAACTGTAACAACGAAATTATGCCAGCATTTATAATGCCTAAATCCTCCCTTTTTTAAACACCTAAAAAGTCTCCTCTAATTAAAATGCTACACTTTGCAGAGTCTCCTTTCACACACCTTTCTAACCATTCATTTAGCAAACAAAGCCTTTCCATTTCTGCTGATGCATCGTTTCATTCGGTCTGTGGTGACTTGAGAAAGCCACAAAGCAACAAAAGTGCATCAATTTCATCCAGACTTTATGTTCTTTGATTCATGTCCATGGCTCAGACATTTCATGGGATTTTCCTGTGAGGAGAAAAGCAGAGAGTTCAGTACTCTGTAGGATGGCTATCAAACAAAAAGAAGAATCAGTGACAACAAACAGCTTTTGGTGAGAATTTTTTCCACCTTCTCCTCCGTTGTAAGTAAAGCTGGACGAGCCAATGGGCAATTAGAGGCCAAAGAGCTGTCAACACCACTGTGAGTGGGGAGAAGTCAAAAGGCCACCAAGACGGTCTCAGGAGCTGCAACAGAGAACTGGATAAAGGGACTTTGTTTCCAAAAGACTTATTTATTATTAAATTGCACACAAGAAAAGAAGAAGAAAAAGAAGAAGTTTAAATTTTACAGATAAATTTGATAAACTGTCAAAAATAGTTTTAGGAAGACCTTTCGCGCAACAGGTAAAAAATCCTCCTGCTTTGGTGTGGATTTTCTTGACTAAAAAATGAAATAAGAAAATATAGAAATCAATCAATTATTAAATTGTGATGGAGACATTCAGTACACATGTGCCTAATGAAAAAGCTACACCATCACTACAGCTCCAACAGTGTGACCAACCTGTGACGTGGTCAGCACCTCCAGAGTGTGCAGCCTGTGCAGCACATTGGCCATGTCGTGCTGCAGCCTCAGCAGAGCCATCGCTATCTGCTCATTGATGTTTCCCTTGGAGACACCGATGGGATGTCTGCTCTGTGACACGCAGAAGCACGCAGCGTCTACGCTGACACACCGCTGAGAGTTGCAGGCAGCCCTCGGTGATTGAGAACCTGGAGCGAGAGTTCGAGTGGGACAGGTCAAAGGTACGACACGCAACCTTAAGAGGAAAACCTTGCTCTTTGTGAATATATCTGGCGCCTTCGAATGCTCAGGAGGATGAACTAAGTGTGTATATTTGGAGAATTGTAAATACAGTGTAATCAAAGTCAACTACTGCTGTCTCACCTCTCCTTCTTCTTGACAAAGAGCTGTTTTGTGTGCTCGCACTAAACCCTCCTTTAAGGTAGGGATCTCCGATGAGTACTCGATCCTCTCCCTCTCTCGGGGTAGTGTTGCTCTCAAACCTCACTGAGGCAGCTCCTGATCCAGGTGATTGACATTTCGATGTAGACAGACGCTGAGCAGGACAAGAAGACGGCCAATCACAGTTTAAATGGACATAAATAGGCCAGAAGACTTTAAAGGAATGATAATTTGTAAATATTCTATTTTCTATAATGCAGACATATTTAGCAGCACACCTCTTCCATTGCTAGATGCTCCATTGAGTCACAAAATTCTTCATTGTCTGAGTCTGTGGATCGGTGGTTCTTCTCAGGAAAAACATCACAGGGATCTGCAAGGTGCAAAAAAACACAGTTAGTAGTTGAAGGTACAGCATATGTATTATCTTAATGGCTATACAATAATATTGTTGAGTAACAAGTGTAACATTTACATGTTCATATGTTTTAACATTTGTTCACACTCTTATTCTTTTTGCACTATTTTCGATATTGTGCTTTTCCATATATATCATATGTACACTTTTTGCATGTATGAATGTGTGATATTACCACTTGGGTGTCCGTTAAAATGCATGTATGGGTTGTACTGAACGCTGGGCTCCATGGAACAGGCCAGTTCCTCCTCCTCAACCTCACTGTTGAGAGAGCTGTGTGTGCCATTGGTGAAGGAGGACATGCTGAGCTCCACACTACTGCTGGAGCCCTTAGTGTCAGACCTCCACCTCCTGTCCTCCACCATTAATAGCCTCGGGTCAGGACTCCACTCTGGGATGGTACAAAAGAGAGAGATATCAAGAGAGAATGACAAAGCATTGTATATAAACAATGCAATTTTTCTATGCGCCCTGTGTCTATCTGTAATTGTCAGAAAATACTTTGTGCAAATTACTTTTCCTTTATCTCTTAGAAACACTGTTCTCAAATTTGATGTTTTCAATAAATTCATAGAAGAAATATCACATCCACACTTTAGATGGAAGCTATGTATTTCTTGCACCCTTATAATTGAATACATCGTGTCATATTTATGTGGATTTTTAATTTATTTCAGAAAAAAATACCAAGAGCTTTCTGGTCTTCAGTCACTTCTCTAATACATTATAATATGAGTTTATGCATAAATTGATATGAGGTCTAAAAAACACAGCATACATAGTTGCTCTCCTTTCCTTTTAAGCTACTGAATGAGGCAAAATATTTGGGGAAATTGAGAGATAACAGTGTATAAAGTTTGTATTGAAATAAGCAACCAGATATCAAGCCAAAGTGTGTAATACACCTGCCAGTCCACTAGAGGAAAGCGTGTCAGTGTCACGGTTTTGCCTCGCCGAGGCATGAAAAACCTTTTGGTGGTTAAGGTCAGGAAAACAAAACCATGTGTTTAACATTAGGCAGAAAAACTACTTGTTTAGAGTTAGGAAATTATTTCTTGAAAGAAACCTACGTAGCTTTTTCCTGGACTCTGGCCGTGGTCTCCTGGGTGACAGATGTATAACAGACGGTTTTTGCTCCTTTGTCAAATAACCTCTGTCACATGACCCGTACCATGTCGCATGTGTCTACTTTTCACGCCAAGGCGAGGCCCACAGTTATCCTGACGTGCTGTCCTCAAGGGGACTGGTGGGTGTATTACATGCCTTAGTATCACACTGGGCTTAAATAAGACACTCTGCAGCAACCTGGCTATGCAACATCACATAGTGCAAAATCTCACTGCTCTGTCGACGCTTTAATCAACAGTATTTGGGCATTTGCATTGGAGTATTCAGACATAAAAACAAGGGAATTTACCTTCTTAAAATGTCACAAAAAAAAAAGTTTGGTTAGTGTGCACCACCTCTACAACAACACAGGAAAGGTCACAGCACAACACGCCTAACGGCTAAAACTACACTGTACCTCTTTCCTCCTCCTTGTCTTCATCGTCTGTATTGTCTTCTTCATCCCCATTCTCCTCTTCCTCACTTCTCCTCCAATCACTATTCCCCTCTCCTCTCTCGATTTCACTATTTTCTCTGCTGCCCTCTGCCTCCTCGCTACTGACACTTCTGCCATGACCACTGCTGTGTGTGTCTTTCTCCTGGAGGTTTTGTATATCATCCCACAGATCCCCATAGCCTGAACAGTGAGGGAAACACTCCGGATTAATGTATGTTGTACATTACAAATCTACACAAAGCAAAGGCACACACACACTTGACATTTAGCTGAAACATTTACACTAAATCTACACTACACAAAAATAAAGCTGCAAGCCAACGCACTTCACTACAGCACATCCTGTACACGACAGACACATCTGATCTAATTCCTTACAGTTCATACAGCGCAAGCCAATGACAATGTCCACTTATCAGTATTTTGTCAAACAAATGAAACAGCAATGAAAGCAACTTAAATAGGCTGAAATAAGCTTCAACACTATCAACTCTACAGCTCCTACCAACACCAAAGACTTGCCTTCCATTGTTGGCCTGTGAAGCTGTTTAACCAGCTCATCTAGTGATAAAAAGACATGGAAGACAGGCTCAGAGTCTGAAAAAGAGGTCACTTGTGACTAACAGAGAGAATGAGCAGAAGTCCTTCATCCCACTTGAGCAGCAGTGCTCCTTTTAATGTGTTTTCAAGTGTGGAACAACAGTAATGTGGCGTCTCTAATCAGGTACATTACCGGCGTGTTGTGCAAAAGGCCGGGTGAAGGGTCTCTGGCCCACTTCACTTCCCTCAGCCTCTTCTCCTTCTCCTTCTACCTCTGTGTAGAAGTTGCCGAGCTTATGTACCAGGTCGGACACTTCTTCTGAGATGGGGATGGTTTCCAAAATCTGACAACACACATACACAATAGAGTCATGCTGAAAAGGATTGGGAGCACCTTTAAATTGGCAGAATAGAACCGAGCTGTTTGCATGAGAAGGCTTGGCCATAGTTGTACCTCAACTACGGCTATTTTTTTTTTTTTTGACCAAATACAGTGATATCGATATATTCAGAGAATAATAAAGGAATGACTATTGAATCTTTCAAAAGATATTGACATATTATTTGAGATTTTTTTTTTACAGATAATCATCAGCAATGTGGATATAATAACAAAGTAGGTAAAAGCAAGGAACTGCTAGAAAAACGTGGTAAGTTCAGAAAATGTCATCACTTTTCTATGAGGCAGCCTTTAAAACCAGGAAAAGAGAACATTCATGCCACATCCCAATGTTACAAAATCTAAAATGATATCTCGTCTCATTTCACAATATCAATATAATATTAATATACTGTCCAGCCCTACCCTCAACAAGTAAACTGAAAGGTTAATTTGATATGTATAGGCTACAGTATGTTGCTAAGGCAGTTAAGCTGAGGTTAACAACAGGTGGTAACACAGGGGGGGGGGGGGAATAGATCATTATTTCTAAGGGCCTGTCATTTCTTCACAAAATTCTCATGTTTTTTTTGATTAGCCAGACAACGGGTCGAAGACATGCAAGCAGCTGTGAGGCTTACAGCTGAATGCTAATGTTAGCATGCTGACGTGCTCACAGCAACAAGGCTGATGTTTAGCAGGTATAATGTTTATGCATGTTCACTATCTGAGCCTGTTAGCGTCATACATTGGTTTCCAAACATGGATTCAGAAGGCTGTTGCTGGAGTCCCCACACAGACTGAGACAGCACAAAGTTCTCCGGCTTCCTGTCTGTCAAAGAAATACTGCTGTTAGTTTATAAAGTATTGAAGTGTTTAGGGCCCAAATAGATTTCTGATGTGCCACCCGATGACCCCCTCAGATCTACTGTCTGTCCCCAGAGTCAAAACTACAGTTCACTCAGAGCAGCAGCGTTCAGCTTGATGCTCCACATATCAGGAACAAACCCGGAGAACTGCAGGTCTGCTGCAACTCTAACTTGTTTTAAACCAAGGCTGAAGAACAAGGCCTTTATTTAATCAACGTATTACTCATTTCTTACACGGCACGGCAAACCTTTACTCTTATATTTTTCAAATACTGTTCTAATTAAGCTTCTTTTATATTTCTATCTAAATGCCTTCTTTAAACGTTGTGTTGTTTTCAGTTTGTCTTGATGCCTTTTGTGTTTTGCATAAATCACATTGGGTTACCTCGATGTTTAAATATGCTGTACAGTGCTTGTACGTTTTTTTCTTACCATGCCGAAACATCAACGTGAAGATTAAAATAATAACTCTTCTATTCTGTATGCTGCTTCTCTTCATCTTTAGTGTTTCCTATCTGAGAGGACTTACCAGCTGGATGTCCTCGACATAATTCTTCATGGCCTCTTCATTTGTCATGTTTCCTAAAGAGCTCCATGCATCCCTGGCAACAAAAGTCACAAAGTCACAGCTCACACTGAACACTGAGTCGACAGCGAAGAGTGAGAGACTGAAGCTGTGCGGTTGGGAGTGATATGAAGCGATGAAGGAATCTCACCAAACTTGATTCTGTATAACTGCATGACTATCTTGAACAGTGTGCAGTATTATTACACGTATATATGTGGCTGTCATTAAAATGGACAGGACGTTGGTCTCTGAAATATTTGTATGGATCTTGTGTTTATTTTGTTCAACTAGTTGTAACCTTATATTTCAAATGCATACCATTTAGCTTTACCACGGGTGTCCCAGAAGCCGGTTGGTCTGGGGATGCTGCAGGGCCCCATGGTGGCCTGCTTGTAGTAACTATAGAACATCAGCATCATGTCATCAGACGGCTGGAAAGGACCTGAGGAATTAAGACAAGACAACAGGCGAGACATACTTTATAAAATTGTTCCTGGTTATACAAACTGTACATGTGCAGGGAAGCATGAGATGTGGCTAAAATGTGAGCTAAGAGAGTTGTTATAGAGCTGAGAAATGATTGATTCAGTTAATCAGCTCTGATCCTTACAACAGCTTTATGAACCGCCAGGAGTGACAGCTCTTAAGTGCTCCGCATGTAGGTCAATCACCTTGAGTGTTTACACACCAATATTTCACACTCCACAGCAAATAGCCGAGCACTTAAGTGCAATCATTTGTCCTTTTTCCATGTGGACTGGAACAGATAGGAAGAAGTCATCACCTTCTTCAGGCAAACTCCGGATCACTTTAACTGCAGCAGCAAATTTCGCCTCCAGGCTGTGTGTGTCCTCCTCCTGCGCCATGCTGAGCCCAGACAGGGATGACATGAAGGAGTCCTCACGTCTTCAACAAGAATATGAAAGAATTCAAGTCAAGGCAGTTCAGAGAGCGTTCAAGGTGGATCACAATGAAATCACCGCTGCACCTATGGTGGCCACTTGTCTTGAGCTATTCAAGGAGGCAGAATGTTTTCTCATTAATCCAGGAGATTTTTAACATCACATTAGTCTTTTTAAAATACCCGACTATATTGTTCAACAGCAATGTTCCCCTCTACGTCCGATTTGCTAGAAACTCACCATAAAGTTCATATTCGCCGGTGCAGGTAATTATTTCATTAGCCCGGTGTCTGTCTGCAATATGCAGCAGAAAGCCAATCTCGACTCCGGTCAAGGATGAGCCAAACAGTCTACGTTTGATAATTAAACATGTCTGGGAAATGGAGTTCTTTTTACGTGCAGAACTCCTTAAATGGAGGCGCAACTCAACGCTTCGTTCTTCAAATCCCACAAACCCTTGTTAGGAGGATTTAAACCGCAGGGATATATGGGAAATGTAGGCTCGCGACTCGAGGGTTTTGTCTATATAACAAAAGGCAACATTCAGGCAGTTATTTTTCTCTCTTTTGTTAAACCATGACCTATAAATCCACACAGGCCGTTGCACATCTTTCATACACTATTCACTAATAAGTTTTGATGAACATTTTGACATGTTATAAAATATCAGGAAATATTTTTATGTTGTGTTTAATTTAATATTTCATGATTTGTGGCCAGTTGGGTTTTACATCTTAAAATGTATGCATCTTTCTTTAAAAAAAAAAAAAAAAAAAAAAATCAAAGGATTCCCATAACTCTTACAGGCCTACTTTAAATTAAAAAACAAAAAAATAACTAGAAGGTTACTACTATAGCTTATTTGTATTGTTGTTGAAGTTTATCTATAACTGGGAGAAAATATGTTATATTTGCCACTATTTTATATTTTTAGGTTAGTATGTGATGAGTGTTGTTATGGAAAATGTAATGATAATGGTCATATTAGTAATATTTTATTTTGTAATAGTCAAATGTATTATCAACTTTTAAACAGTCATTTGAACATTTTTAAATAAACTTGTTTTACCCTGCAATATTCTTATGTGTGTTAAAAAAAATTAAAAAAGGAATAAAAAAGTGATATTATTATCCTGATTAGTAAAATATATATTTGAGCAAACACAACATTCATTCTTAGAATATAATTCTAATATTAGCCTGCATGTATTCATCCACAATTATAATGTTTGAATTATATTATGATATAATATATTATATCATATAATATTTTAAACCAAGGCTAAAGAACAAGGCCTTTATTTAATCAACGTATTACTCATTTCTTACACGGAAAGGCAACCCTTTACTCTTATATTTTTCAAATACTATTCTAATTAAGCTTCTTTTATATTTCTATCTAAATGCCTTCTTTAAACGTTGTGTTGTTTTCAGTTTGTCTTGATGCCTTTTGTGTTTTGCATAAATCACATTGGGTTACCTCGATGTTAAAATATGCTGTACAGTGCTTGTACGTTTTTTTCCTTACCATGCCAAAACATCAACGTGAAGATTAAAATAACAACTCTTTTATTCTGTATGCTGCTTCTCTTTATATTATTATATTATTTTATATTATGATATTGATAAATGAAATAATTGTAAACATGATAATGTATGTTTTTCCACGATAGCCGCACTTCATCATTAACTAATACTACACCACAGCAGTGAAATGTAATTGGTCTACTGCTCCTCTCCCTCGACCTCTCAGCCAATCAGCGCTCACCGTTTATAACGTAACTGCGATTAGTCACGGACTGTTGTGAATCGGAGGCCAGCGGCCCCACAATGCCAGGCGGGGGAGCCCCTTTCTCAGCAGCTCGGCTCAGCATCACCGCCTCGCCTCGCTGAAACGGACAGACAGGAGAGAAATGCAAAGGGATGTAAGATGGCAGAGCTACAAATGCTATTAGAGGAGGAAATCCCTGCCGGTAAACGAGCGCTCGTGGAAAGCTACCAGAACCTGTCCCGGGTCGCGGAATACTGTGAAAACAATTATGTTCAGGTAAGAGACGCCCGAAGGCCGTTCAGATTCGGGTTTTCGTGTCAGTTGCGTCGGTCGTGTCTGCGGTGCCGGAGGAGAAGCGTGTGAAACCACAGGGACAGGATACGCTGGTTTTAACGAAAGCCACCATCACACCGCCAGGGAAACCGTGTGGCCTTTCCCCCCCCCCTCCTCCCCGGTGTGCGGATTCAGCGGCGGGTCGGCGCCGTGCGTCGGCGGCGGTCGGCGGTCGGCCGCCGCGGCTGCGTGTCGGTTCTTTTCTCCTTCTGGCTCCACATTGAAAAGGCTTTGCTCGGTGTGCTGAGGGCTGCTGGAGGCTTTCGGAGGGTGTGTCGTTGTTATGACTAAGTGGTTTGTCACTGACTGCATTCTCTGATGGGTACCTGTGACAGAACACGAGCTCGAAGCCGATTTCTCTTTTACACATTTCTGACATTAATGATCGCTCTTTACGTGACTTCCACCACACCGGCATCACACGTTTAGGCCACATAGCGGGGTTATAAAGGAAACATCGCGAAAGAAATCTGCACCAAGCCACTTTACTCTCGTAAAATATCAAAGCTAACATATCTGTATGTTCCTCACAATATTTTTTAGATGTTATTATACCAGCAAAAGGACATTTTAAAACTACTATTAAACGCTTAGTCACTTTAAAGTCACTACAATGGTGGCAACGAAGACTAATATCGATTTTCATTTGGCAATTAGTCTTTTCCAAAAGCTCTTCTCATCTGTGAGCTTTCTTACCAGTAGGCTATGTATCATAAAGTAAATCCTAAAGACTTCCAGAGAAATAAAACGATCCTCATTTAAGACTATAAATGTGTATCGATGCCTTGTGTCTACGACCAGGCTCCACAGCATCATTTGCTTGTAATGAAATGCATGGTGCAGGTTCATGGTAGGTGTGCCTACTTGGTTTTACTTGCCTAGACTGATTCATATTTTAAAGTCAAGAAAAACATGAATCATTAGTTTTTAGGGCTAAACCAGGACATGGAGACCTCCAGTTTGATCATTACATCTGTCAATGTTTTTGGTGCGATTTGCTTGTTTCTGTGTAAACAGGATTACGGGAAAGGAATGATTTCCAGGAGGAACTGAGGTCAATTTTGGAGCAGATCTCAATTACAAGGCGGATCCGCAACCTATTTTTCCGCTTTCACGAACACTGCGAGATGCAGTATTGGACGTTTGGTCTACTAAAGCCTTGTTTAGACTGCCAGCACAAGTCTGTTTTTTGTCATAGCCGGGTTGATTTATGAAACTATGGACAGCAAAAAAAACAATGGAAATGCAATTTTTGCAAACCGGATCTCTTTCAGAGGTGGTTTGAAATGCGATTTCGATCAGATTTCTACAGACGAGCCTCATCCTGAATGCTCTGATGGCTCAGATCAGAATCTTTGCGTCACCCGCAACGCGGCACACAACGACGTCGTCATTGAGTGAGAATAATCTGAAGCTACCACTAGCAGAGCGCCATCGGAGAGTGGAGATGTTGTCACGGTGCAGGACGACGACAGCAACCGTCCACAGACAGAAGCTGAAATAAATTGTCTGCTGCCACTTCGGTGCCGGTGGATTCTGTATTGGAAAGCCACGTCACTAGCAAAGCCATGCGTACGTAGTTACCACAGCAACCCATGCAGATATGTTGGTGATGTCTGGACACACGAAATCTTGGTCCACACCCTCGCAAATAACAGTGTGGACGGTCTGTCCCAAAGATCGAATTTGAGAAACAAATCCGATTTAGCTGCAGTCTGAACAAAGCCTATCTGCAGTATATCATAATTCCAGTAGAGGGTAGTAAAGGTCAATAGTGACAAAACACAAGCCATCCCAGAAATCCGATGACTCCGTATCACAATTCACATTCATAAATAACAGTAATCCTCTGGGATACACATGTACCTGCTAAAACCTAATACAGCAAGCAGTCACTATGGTTTCATAGGGAAGAACAGAGACCAGTGCAACAGCTTGGCACAAGCGTATTTTGACATCAGTCTAATAGTTTTGGAAATATATCCCAGACATATATGGTGGGACAGATTTGCACATACCTGAAGAGTGGACTATTGGCCTCGGTGAAGGTATGCGCTCTTCAAGTTCCCCACTGGTTTTATTAATGTATTTGGAATAAACTTTTCTGAAGAGAAGCTTCTGCTTCCAGTGCCGTTTTTTCACTACATTTCTCATGACCCGATGTGTCTAAGCTGTTTTTCATAATCTTTGGGGATTTCTGGCTCGGAGAGTTATTCACAATAAACTTCATCACCGTGTGACTCTCCCACAGAGATTGCATCCAGTAAATGTGGGTGACAGTGAGAGCTTCCATCGTAGACCATCAGTAGGTTGAATGGTGTGCTGTGAACAGCAGTGTCTTGTCAACAGACTGCCTCAAACCAGAAACTGTGCTCCAGCGTGGGAACATTGTGATTTTGCTGGCGTGAAAGCCCACAGTTATGCCGCAAAAGCATATCAGATCACTTTACTCTGGTTGTCATTAGAAAAGTAATGTAGGTTAAAATGCTTGAATGCACCGTTCACACCGACAGGCAATCGTAGGTTTGTGTTGCAGTGCTTTTAAACCTCGATTATAATGCGGACGGCGTCGGTAAGATTACGTTATTTTGCTCAAATGTTGTGCTATAGATGTTATTTAAGGTCACATGGACACACTTTTATTTTTGATTCAGTTGAGGAAATGTTCTACCTCTGGGAGTAACCTTATTGGAAGCAGTGGATTAAAGGGTAAAAGCATTGCTTCAGCCTGGAGACCAGTTGTCTTCTACATTGATTTATCCCTTTCAGATGTTTTTAATTTCATTTGTTTGGAATATTGAGTGAACAATAAATTATATTGGATCACCAGGTTGACAGCTTGACCATTATATGTTACTAGCAAGCTGTTTTAAAGTGGTGTGGTTTAAACTCATGAATAAAACCTGAATAGGTATTAGTCTTCTCTCAAATCTTTTGCTGATTGATGACATGACATTTTCTTTAGAATTTGATGAAATTCATATCAGTAAGTCAAAGGAAATGAAAATCCAAGCTGCATGGTGTTGCAGATAAACAGCAGGTCATCTCAAATCCTGTAAATGATGTGTTCTTTGCATACCAAAACCAAATTCCTGACATGTTTGGGAAAGTAGTGCCATGCTGCATTAAGCGAGGATGGAAAATGATCAAACAGACTAACGCACGTATGTGTTTGTAGTCGACGATGAGGAGAAGAAGATTGTTCCTTCCGGGTGACTTTTGGTCACAGCTTCTTGAAGCTCACTTTTCCTTTGTCGTAAGTGCAGCCACATGCAGTTTTGGGCACCACCTAAGCCAAACAAATACAAAATCATCGCGATAAATGACCTTTTTTTAAAAAAAAAAAATAAAGTTTTGTCTTTAAACTTTTTGGGTGTTGCTTATTTATAATCAGCTCTAGTTTTTATCAAATGTTTGAAAAATGGTAGTCAGATTTAGACAACATTTTGTAAGATTATCAAATTTTCCCCAAACCCACATCCACTTAAGTCTTCAGCTGTTGGAGCAATGACCATCCTCATCACCACAGCATGTTTTCTTCTTACATATATATACTGTATCTTTCTCTATCGCTACACGGTACAAGAGCAACAATCATACCATATAACTATATGTTGGGAGTCATGTGCAGAATACACCGTGATAGTTTCTTTTGGAAACAGCTGGCATCATCCAGATTAGATCTACTGTGTGGTTGAATGAGACAAAGGCAATAATGAATACTTTGATGAACAATGGACTGGGAGATTTGACCTTTCGTGTAAGTTGTAGAAGATTTGCCAGGTTTAAGTGCTTGACATTTTTTGAATTATAAACGCACTCACTTAAGAAAATTAATCAAATGTGTTTTCCCCAAATGCTCAGGATCTTAATTCATCTGTTTTCGAGAACTGGTTTCATCCTGATTTTCATCACCTTTACTGCTGATGTTGAAAAGCCCTGCAGTACTGCAACATTTAGAGCAATGGGTTTATTTATTACAGCAATATAGTCATGCCTGGAATAAGAAGATGTGTTTGTATGTAGCTTATCCTGAATAATGATTTCTTCGGGGACATTAAAAACATTAGATCGGATACCGCGTGCATGTAAACACACTTGACAAACACAACAGGGGATGCAGAGTAATGAGTGTTATGTAGGCCAGTGCAGCTTATGCTCATGTTGTGCACAGTGAAATTGGACATGGAAGATGTGAAGTATTCTTCATTATTCATCAACTGGAAAGGCAAAATTATACAAATACAGAATCTACGCCATGATGTGTAAATCTACTCTGTGATGCTGCAGATAAAGTTTTATTCTTAGATTAGATATTTGTAATGGGCCATTTAAAATACTGACAAACTGTCACCCACAGTATTGGTGGCATGACAGCAGAACTCAGCTTTGTTAGTAACTTTCTGAAGGCGTTTGTGTACTAAAATAGCATCACTTTGAATGTTATCTGTGGAAATCAACAATAAAAACATGCTGTTTTTGGGTTACAGATGGGCTCTTCATCTTAAAATAAACACTATCTTCTTGATTCTGCGTCAGTATGTGGTTTGGATAATATAGAAATCAATATGTTTGACTGACATTCTTTTAAATAAATCAATTGGTGTGTGTTTTTTCAACTTCAATAAGATAAAATTACTGTTTTTCCTCTATAATATAAGATGTGTGAAGAATAAGTTGTTGGATGGCAGCTCGTGATTCTCTCTAATATTTCCCTGATGTTGACCCTGCTAAAATCCCCGCTTCGACTCACATGGGGCCCCTCTGACTCATAGTTTCTTCTGTTCATGACTCCCAAAGGTTCACGATATTCCAGTATCAGTCCTGGGATTCAGCATGATACGGCACTCAGAAATGGCTTTATTTTAGTGCATTGTTAAGATGGAGTCTGGTGCTTAAGAAAAAAAAAAAGAAGAGGAATTTCAAGTGGAGCCTTTACAAAAAGCCTTTTGTAAGCTTAATACGAAGCATAATATCTGAAAGCAGAGAGTGAACGAAGTGTATTAGGGAGATGTAGGTTATTATTACCAGGGGTTTTCTATTCAGGATATTTTCAGACTCTTTTTAATTAGTTTCAATCTTTTGCAAGATTTAACTTCCCTTTGACTCATCATCTTTGCTGCATATATTTCATGGTATTAAACATGAGTTTTACAAGTTTTATGAGGCTGTAACCATCCAAGCACTGTGTTGGTATTTCTTGACTCAGGAGAATACTTAAATGGGACTGTGAGGTGTTTTGGGAGACATGAACAGGCATTACTGATATACATATAGGACAGTGTTTTCCAAGCCAAGAGAGGACCTGTCTCTGAGGCCAGCAGTGGGTCCTTTTTCTGTCAAACTGGTAGTCAGGTGTCCACACTGGATGAGCCAACCTGCAGATCGTTCCAGACATCTGCAACAGATAATGTCGCTGCAGGTGGTTTGCGAGGTAGCAGGTAGTCATGGTCACTTAAGGGCTGTTATGTTGCAGGGTGTCAGCCTGCTGCTACCAAATACACATATCAAATTGTTATTTGGAAACAGCTTGTACATTATAGTTGATGGCTCTGTGGCAATCAGACTGCATTTATGGGATTCTGGAGGTTAAAAAGTGGACACAAAATAATAATAAACCATTATTAGACAGCTTCAGATATAGCTGTAGGTCAATCCAAGCCATTACGAGCCCTTTAAAGGACTAGTTCTACATCTTTAGAAATATGCCTTTTTGCTCTTGTCTGTTAAATATCAGGGCAAGAGGTCATTTGCTTATCTCGGCACGAAGACTGGAAACAGCCACAGCTAGCTTGTTCCAGCCAAGTAGCAACCCACTGTGATGTCACTCATTGGTTTGTGAACCACCGTGTTGTTGCCCAGCGTCTGGCATTTTGGCCAACACCATCCTAACCTGACTAGAAGTGACTGTATTTGAACAAGAAGCTGGAGTTGGGAAAGATTTGTCTCGTAGATCTGACTGCGTACCTGAGGACACCACGCCCACCAAACGATACCATTTCATGAGAAATACTCTCTTTTTTTTAACGGGAGTCTAGAGGAGGCAGAGGCTTTTTGAAGCCCGTCCCTAGTGGCCCTCAGTGGAATTGCTCTTTAAGCCACACAATGGTTTGTCATCACTTTCCCAGAAGATGCGGTCAACTTTGGTGGGACATCATGTTGTCATGGTGCTGTCGGTAGCCCGACTCAAAATAACTCAAAAAATAAAAGACTAGTAGAAATGGCAACAGTGGTTTCCCAAAGATGGTTATAACTCCTTAACACCATTAGGCAAACAAGCTAAGATTGATACCAGATATGTCATAAACAAACACTAAATCTTTGCTAATTAATAAGCATAGTTAGGAGGAAAGTGTACATAATAACATGATAAGAACAGCAAACAGCAGAGCCTTCAAATTTACAGAGCAGGTCCCCCACATGGAGTAGATCAGCTGTTTAGGTTTTGGAGTGACTTGCTGCGTCATGACGTAAAACTGATTTCTACACGACTGTTAACCTGCTAGATGACAAACTACCATCACTGAGCATAGACCTGCCTTTACCACAGAGAGCACGGCGGGACAAAAAGCAATACAAGTGAATGTTGTTGGATTCCTGATTCAAACAGATTAAACGAGCAGCAAGACACGATGTCTCCGAGCTTTAGACTTCCTGATGTGTTGGCCTGTTTTTCAACTATTGTTGAGAGAGCCAAGCTAGCGGATTTTTCCTGCTTCCAGTTTTTATGCTAAGCTACGCTAATCATCGTCTGGCGTTTGCTTAATCCTCAACAGAAAGATATGAGTTCTTTTCATCTACACTTTTGGTAAGACAGTGAGCAAGTGGGTTTCCTAAAGTATGAAACTGTCACTTTCAAAACACTATGATATAATGTATTATTTCCCTGTATATGATATATAGCAAGCCATACACTTCAGAACGTAGCAGCTTTTTAAGTACTAAGTATGGTTTAATTTTTTTGAAGATTATCTTGTAATTTTTTGCAATGTCTTGAATTCGCAAGTACAAAGTAGCTGCACGATGTTGTCATTTATGTCATCGTGTCCTAAAATGGTGATGCAACTCTTAAAGGGCAACTTCTCCTGTCGATAAGAAGCTTAATGATTTGGTCCCGTCAACTCTGGTGGGCAACTACAGCTGAAGCGATTAACCTGTCAGCCAGTTAGTTCAGTGGTCGAAATGAATCAGTGGCTTGTAATTGATTAAACGTTCAGAGCCTTTACAGTATGGAGTGAAATAGTAGAACAGAAAACGGAGATTTGTTTCATCTGCTGTGTTTCATTTGTAGTCGAATACAATACGTTTTTTTCTGTTTGCCATTTAGTAAAATAAAGAAAGCCTTTATTTATTTATTTTTTTACTTGTTTGACATTTTATACACAAAATAAGGAATTTCAGAATGGAAAAGAAAATCCGTCGAATCATTTACTTGGACAGTAATTGTCAGTTGTATCTTGCTGAGAAAGACTGTCAGTGCACTGTTGGAGCGCTGCATTATCCCTGTTTTCTTTCCAAACTATAGATATGTCCATTCAGTCCTTCAGCTATTTAAAGACGTCCGCAAACAGATGGTTTGCGCAGCCGGGAAGAGATTTGGGATCCTACAAAATGTCCTGGCATTCCTGCTCTCTGGGCTCCACTCCCACCATGCACCTGTCCCACGTCGCCCATCTGAGTTATTTGGAAGTAACTCTTGTCCAATTCTAGACTGTGTTGTCACCCACAAAGTCGTTCCTTCAGGGAATCACAAGCTCTTTTTCACTTGTCCTCAGATCTTCACAGTTGAGAGACAACGGTCCAGTTAAACTCTAACTTCCTCTCACTCTCAGCTCAAACTGCTGGAAGCTTTCCTCTTTACTTTTGTGGATCTCATACGTAACTTCTCCTTTTCCTTCACCCACACATCCGTCCCAGCTGGTTGTTCTGACTTCTGTTTTCTCTTTCTGCCCCTTTCAGGCTCAAGACAAGAAGAAGGCCCTGGAGGAGACCAAAGCCTACACCACCCAGTCTCTGGCCAGCGTGGCCTACCAGATCAATGCCTTAGCAAACAATGTGCTGCAGCTGCTGGACATCCAGGCGTCGCAACTACGACGCATGGAGTCCTCCATCAACCACATCTCCCAGGTACACATCACATCACAGCAGATACACATACACACATTCTGCAATAGTGATGATTTAAATCTTCAGCTGAGAACGTCAGCACGGATTTTATCAATCAAATCACTGCACTTCTTTTTAGCTGTTCAGCGAGATAATGCACCAATCAAACAATTCTAGTGCTGAATTTTTTGCGAAATCAGCTTAACTACTTTTAAAGCAGATGTTGGTACAACCTCCTTCACTGCCGTCTGGTGATTGGCTCGTTGGTTGACAGCGCTGTCAGGCAGAAGAGAACCTCTGACCGGGAGGCCACATTTGATTTTTCTGACTTCTAATAATTAAATGTACAAGAGTACAAAATGCAGTTTTGCTTTAAATGTACATGCAAAAACGCTGCATGAATTTTAAGTTGGTCTTCTTGTTTATGGATATGAGGCAGAAACCGTCGCATTGTCTGTATCCTATAAGTGCACGATTTAGTCGTATCAAAAACAATTCATACCTCTATGCAATTTCATTTTTAATTCTTCTGCATTTTTATTCGGGACATCAGCTGCATCCCAACAAATTACCATGCGGCGTTGCACCAGGTGATACGGGAAGTGAGGAAAATAAACCATAGACTATTAGAGAACACAGAAAAATACTTGTGTATAATAAAAGAAGACAAGAGACTGGAGTTGATTGTTTTTATGTTCAGTGTCAGATTCATGAAGCTGCTTCATTTAACGAGCATTTATTTTCTGTTGTACTGGTCTCACATCAGGCACCATCATATTTAATTTTAGTTGCATGTTCTTCTCTATCAGGTGAATGAGTGCAGTAAACATTTGTATTAATCATGATCTCAATTCTTACCTGCCCCGTATCTGATACGGGAATGTTGTTGAATCATTGTAGTGTTTTGGGGGATTTTCCTCTCGAAATTAAACTTATTTAAGTGCAGTAAAATGCACACTGCCTGATATTATTCGGTGCCCTAAGACCAAACCGCACAATGACACATTCATGCATTGAAAAGACTGACAGATATGGCGGGGGCATGGATCATGCTGGAGCTGCCAAACCTCCACAGCCTCTCTTCAGTCCCGCTTGCTTCATCAGCAGTCCTCTGTCTCTCTGTCTCTCTCTCTCTGCCGCTGTCTCTCTCTGTGCTTCATGAGGCCACCCTGCCTGTCAGCCAGTGAATGTCCCGTCCCCTCCCTGTGTGCTTCATTAAGCCTGTCAGGGATGAAGTGAAATCCTGACGCCAGCACTCCTCGCCTGGTTAGCATTTTCAGCTCGGCGGGCTGCAGGACGGAGCGGTGTGAGGTGCAGTCTAATGACGAGCAGCGAAACTCTTTTATTGATCTTATTAAAGATGGTCAGCGGTGCTTTAGGTGCCTCACTTGATACTTCAGAGCTGATGGCCCTCCAGGGTAACCAGACTGATGTGAAGACTGTGAACTGTGCCCCAGTACAGAAACTGCTGAGTCAGTATGTTCACTTAAATGTAAGCATTTGTCTCTACGTATCAGAAGAGACTTAGATCAGCTCCAGTCTGTCCATGATGTTCAACATACTTCTGTTCTGACTTGTCATAGCAGGAAAACTACAGGTGTGGCTTGTTTCCATATGAGTGTACCAGCAAAGTCAAGCCTTTGAGAAAATATCCACAATACCAGAGCCTTTGAAAAATATGGAAGCCATCCTTTAAGTTATTATTTATATGAGTGCTTTTCATTCTGTTACATCATGTGAAAATATTTGCTGTGAAAAAACTTTCAGAACTCCAAAAAAGTAAGCTTGTGCTATACATCTTAGAGAAGTGCATTATCCATTTATATTCTGTACTATATGTACTTATATTACATATAATTGAATGTCCTGTTTCTATCACCTTTGAAATATCTCAAAAATCCGTCCTATTTAAACATTTCATGATGCATAGAGCCTTATACATGCCTTCATCTCACGCCTACACGACTGCAACAGCCTCTTCACCTGCCTCAATCAAAAACCCATCAGTCGACTTCAAACTGTCCAGAACTCAGCTGCCAGATTTTTAACTAAAACCATCACGCCCGTTTTAGCCTCCCTGCACCGGCTCCCGGTAGGTTTTTAGAATTGATTTTAAGATTTTGCTGTTGACTTTTAAGACACTTCACGGCCTCTCTCCCTCCTATTTAGCTGACCTGATTATTCCATACCAGCCTGTCCGTAGTCTGAGATCCTCAGACAAAAAACTGTTGTCTGTTCCGGAGACGCGTCTTAAAACTAAAGGTGACAAAGCATTTTCAGTCAGAGCCTCCCAAGTTCTGGAACGAGCTGCCTGAGGAAATAAGGTCTGCAGAGTCAGTGGCATCTTTTAAATCTCTTCTTAAAACATACTTTTACTAAGTCTCTCCGACTTTGTTTTTATGATTGCTTTATACGAGCATTGTGTTGTTAAGACTTGTTAGAATTCTCTTGTTTTGTTTTAATGGCTTATTTTATGTAACTGAAGTTTAGAAAAGTGCTATACAAATAACGGTTTTTATTATTATTATTATTATTATTATTATTATTATTATTATTATTACATTGCAGCCTTTGCTGATTGAGATCCCTCAATGTTAATTAAGCCTAAATCCGGCAGATAAATCTTTCTGTATTTTCTTTAAATATGGTGTCTGGTGAGACATTAGCGGGCAGTCCGGATGAATCCATACAGGCCATTCTTTATGGGTAGAGCATACGAGCCAAGAAGTTTTGCTGGCCGAGCTGGGCAACTTCCAGTGTAGCCCTACACTACGGACTGAATGAGTCAAATTCCAAAACTCAAACTAGTTATTTGTGGGAGTGGTGATGCCTTTTAATGAATTTATTCCACATTCATCCATAAGGTTAAACTTGTAGGTCCACCAAGCTGACATCATAAAGACAATATGAAGGACAATCCGGCTAACATGACAGTATAAATGAACAGTACTTTAAACAGACATCCATGTCCCTAAAAATAGCCATCTCAGAATCAGTGTGTCAGAAACTAGAATTGCCTCAAATAGTTTGAAACTACAGAAAAGTTCCTGCACTTTTTACATGCACTTCATACAAGTATTCCCACTAGTTTTTAATCATTATTCTCAGCACACAGGTGTCCAAAAATTAAATTCTAATGCTTGGCTGTGCCAAGTATCTTTCTGGCTAAGCTTGACATGAAAGAGTTAAAATGGGATTAGAAGGTGGCCAAACATTGCTGCCAAATCCAAGTCTCAATTAAAAGCCCAAAGCAGAGCAGGCTGTGAGAAAATTATACAAGTAAGGCAACTACCTAAATGCAAATCAGCAGCATGTTTAATAAAAGAAGAACCCTGGATCAAGAATTTAAATGAATGGTTGTGCCTGAGGGTGTGTGTGTCTGTGTCTGTGTGTGCCTGTGTGTGCCTGTGTGTGTGTGTGTGTGTGTGTGTGTGTGTGTGTGTGTGTGTGTGTGTGTGTGTGTGTGCGCGCGTGCACGCATTTGCATTCAGTGCAATGATAAACAAAATGTTTCATTTTTGATTCAGTTGGGATGCACAACTTAAAGGATTTTCCGATGAGGCTCTGTCGCCCTCTTCTCCATTTTCCTGCTGTCTGACTGATTGCTTTCTGATTCATCTTTATTTTCTTCTCTGAAAATGTCATTCATCAACTCAATGACCCACTTGTGACACTCTCTGCTCCATTTCAATTGGTCAAATCCTCTCAAGTGCAGGATTGACCGAGAGCATCATATTACAGTGTGAATTCAAAAGATTACGTTGATGGCGTTATGAACATCACATCTCCTTCCTTTTCTGCGTCCAATTTTACTTGAGATGATTCGTGTTCGAAATCACACGTCTGTTGCCTCCAACTTGTTCAGCTGGTCTGCGGAGAACAATCATTTTCTTTCCCACAGATTTATCAGTGAAAACCTCTGTATAGATCCAGCAGTGAACGTTACAGCTGCACCATCTGTTCTCAGAAACACACCGCAGAGGCTGAACACACAGACAGATGTTTATTGGAGTAAAGGGATCACAAAAGAAAATTAGATAGAGAGAGCACAGGGAGGGCAGACGGAGGTCTGTCGGCAGTGATTAGGTAACTGTTGTTTTGTCTCGATGTTTTACTAAGATTACCATGTACGCCGCAACGCTCAGCAATGCACACTCGGAGGAAATGCTGAAATGAAGCTGGCGGGGTCCAGTGAGTCACCTGCTGACACGCTTGTTGCCTTGCTGCTGCCATGTTTCCCTGTTGTCAGGATTCATTTGTTATTTAGTGGAAATACAGACACGGAATGACACCGTATTTAAACATCTGCACATTCAAATGATGGAGGCATAAATCTGAAGACATATATTTTTTTTTATCTTCTATCTTTTCTTTTTGATCATAACCGACCACCAGAATCAGCCTCTGGTTTCGCTTATTTTCTGTCTTGTCATTTCCTCTCTGTCCTTCCGCTGTGTTTTTCTCACTTTCTCGAATCTGCTCTCTCCTTCGCCTTTTACTGGGCAGGAAACAGGCGGGTCTATATTCTGACTTCCCATCTGAAGCTGGGTGTGCCGTTTCCGTTTCCTCTCCTAAAAAAAAAAAGAGCCTGTAGCGTGTTCTCTATTTACATACATCTCGCATGCAGCACCTCACGTCGGCCGAGAAGGAGCGGCTTGACAACACCGATCAGACTTTTCTCGGTCAGAGAGGAGGTCGAAGCAGGGGAGCTGTCGGGTCAACTGGATGACATGTCCGAGTGCTGAACTCGTTGCTGCGTCACTCTTGCACACACAGACACGCCTGCATCTGCGAAACACACACACACACACACACACGCACACGCACGCACGCACACACTAATCTGATCTCAAAAACACCTCTCCTTGCATCAGATCAGCACTCCTCTGCATCCACCTCACACCCGCCCTGTTACGGTGACACCCACTCCTGCTTCACCCAGCTCTGCCTGCCAGCTCTCCGTCACTCACTCCTTCCACTTTCATCTATCATTCATAAATTGAGGACCAGCTCATGCAGGCGTCTGCTCTGAGCGATGGCGACCCTAATCGCAGGGGAGATGAAGGTCATTGGTGTTTTCAATTGGTGAGAAGGGTTAAAGGGAAGCGTTGTCAAAGAGCGCTAGGGCAGAGAAGAAGAATAAACTGGGCCACCCATTTCTTTTTCTTTTTATCAGTACACGCTCATTTTGCAGCTTTCTAATGCTGATTTTTACTTTCGAGAAATATAAGCTGAAGACTGTGTCACAGTTTTAAATAAAGGTTTATTGTGCACAAAAAAAATTGCCTGTGATCAGCAATTGTCAGTGTAAATTCCCAAATGCAAGCTGGAAAATGATCAGTCTTTGAACAGTCTCAAATGCAAGATAAAAACAAATCATTATCCAGTTTTTGCTGGAATTGCTCTCATTGCAATACTCGTACTGACCTATAGAGACATTCCTGATCTCCAGAGGATGAATCGATGCGATCTATTGAGTGAAATATCTTAATATCTCAAAGATGGATTGGCACAAGATGTGACCAGCAGGTTGACTTTTATGGGTTTTCTGTTTAAAGATCACTTTCTTGGCATTTTTGCCTTCGTTAGGTAAATATCTCCTGATGGAAACAAACCAGGGACGTTATAATTACAATACATGCTTGGAATTCATTCTGCAATTCCCACCAACACAAAATTTTTGATTTTGAACAATATAAATGTCAAATGTCTCCTCAAAAGCTACTGAATTAATTACTATGAAACTTGTGATGAATCTCTAACTTTTCAGGTCCAAATTTTGATTAGTCTTACACCAATGAACATCCCATCAGCTGGACTTTGTGTTTAATGCCGATTGGCTAATGTTAGCATGCTAACAGTGTAAACTAGGATGGTTGGTAGTAGATTAGATCAGTCAAAGGGATGCACGTGCGAAACACTACACTGCTGTGATTGGTTGTTTCACTGTCAATCAACTGTTCCCTTACTCGAACCTTAATATTCCCAACACATAACAACCAATCACAAGCAGAGCCTACCTCCCGCTGAGCCGATCTAGCACCACCCAGGTAGGATGGTGAACATGTTGAACATAATATACTACTATATGCTACCATTAACATTAAATGGAAGCACTGCTGTGGCCAAGTACAGCCTGACGGATCAGGTAACGACGGATGCTTGTAGACTTAAGTTTGTGTTGTGAACATAAATACTGTTCACGGTCACGGTTTAATCTGAAACAGGTGGAGGAAGGTGGGTTGCGTTTGTATTAAAAGCAAATTATCAGGTAAAGTGGCCCAAATCAGAAACCAGTAGTTAATTAGAAAGTAGACATCACACCTGTCAGGCCCGGCTTCCACTTCGACTGAGATATAAATACATTTTGAGAATTAACAATAACTTGAAAATAATGTATGTGAAATAAACCAGAATAAATATAAATAAATATCCCTTTATTTTCTTTTTCTCTCCTACAGACGGTGGACATTCATAAGGAGAAGGTGGCGCGTCGAGAAATCGGCATCCTGACCACAAATAAGAACACCGCTCGCACCCACAAGATCATCGCCCCGGGCAACATGGAGCGGCCGGTGCGCTACATCCGAAAGCCCATCGACTACACGCTGCTGGATGATGTGGGACACGGTGTCAAGGTAAGAAGACCTAAACTTCAACCTTTGTAGCACAAAAAACCCCCAAAAAACAGACTTCAGTAAAGCAAAGACAACTGAAGATCAGGAAACGTCAGTGTATTCATCAGAAAGCACTTCCACACTGTTACATCTTCCACACACCCAGACGGCTGCGTCTGCAGTCTGAAGTCATTACTTTGATATATTGTCTTATTTTCCGATGTTAAATCAATTTTGCTAGACAGGAAAACACGTACTTAGTCAGATTCCCACCTGACACCTCCGTATGAACGAGCTCACTGCCTGCCTTCATAATTCATTCAAACACTTCACACTCACGCTGCAAGCCGATCAATACGCCGGCCTTTTAGCTAATTAAACACCTCGAAATGAAACAAACACCCATTCACGAATGAGATGCTCAGCTGGTCGCTGACAGGCTGAGAAAACTTTGCTTTTTAGAGGTTTTTTGGTTCATTCCCAGTAACAACTTCCTGAGCTGGAAGTTATTAGGAGTTTGTGTGTGTGTGTGTGCGTGCGAGCGAGACTTGTTACTCACACCATCACATCTCCTGTTGAATTGTGTTAAAAAAAAAAAAAAAAAAAAAAAAAAAAATCTTTCAGCCCGTTTCCGCCTCATTCTTCAGTGTTTTATTCTCTCTCCGCATGATGCATCCTCTCCTCTCCCGTCGCTCTTCCTCTGTTGTACAATACTGTTTGTGTGTGCGTTGATTGCTGGTGTCACAAATGACCCGCCGTGTGTTTTGAGTCCCCCCCCCCCCCCCCCCCCCCCCCCCCCCCCCCCCCGGTCTGTGTCTATTGAGATAGTGGCTGTCCACTGATTCTCAAACATCCGCTGATTCAAATTCAAAAAGCTTTGCGTTTCCTCCTTTGAGAGCCGCCTCACGCTGACAGGTTTGGCCTCGGCCCGCTATGCAAATGGGGCGTCATTCGTGCAGACCAGCGTGGATGCAAGAAAATGTGCAACGTTTCTCTCTTTCTGGTGTTGGAAAACAAGACTTCACGCAGCTGGGACTTAAAAAAAAACATGACTCGGACATCTGTAAAATGACTCATTTGGGGAGAATTTATAAGTTTTCGGTCATCATTTTGGATTTGGAGTGGATTCTTGGATTGAGGATTCCCAGGCTACTGGTTCATTTTGAATTCTCTATCATTTCTCTGTCTGCCTTTTGTGTCTGTGTGTGTGTTCGTGGATGTGCATTTGTCTGGCTCAGAGCAGACAGAAATGCATATCACATTCCATATTTCCCCCCTCCTGCACATGCTCACTCTCTCTCGCGCGCACACACACACACACACACACACACACACACACACACACACACACACACACATCTGTGAATAATTCAGGAGGATTCATACTCACTGCTGCAGCGGCCGCCCCACAGAAATGTACTGTAAATGCTTTTTTTTTTTCTTTTTTTTTACATTTACGAGTCCACGGTGTGTTCATACTGCGTGAGAAATATCATTAGCAGCTTATTAGCACTCTATCCACCCAGACCATTTCCTCCTGGCTGCGATGGATTCCCTCGAGCGCTCACGGCGTGTTCCCCACCCCTCCGCCTGCACTCATCCGGGGGAACTCAGCCGTGAATAGATGGGGAGGCAGACGGGAGCATTCACATGTGTGCGGCTGACTGTGCTCACCCCTCCACCATAACAGCCTTTATTGGCATTTCTGGCAGTTACCAGGGTGACATAGTTTCAGCCCCATTACAACCACTCCGACAGTCTGCTGTTATTTATGACCTCACTGTGCTTTACTGCCCAGTTTTCATTTTTCTTAGTGCAACACTTAAAATGTCAGCGGAGCCTCAGCAAGCCCAGTTACTGCTCTTTATTTCTAGTTTGTGTAAAGATTTAGTGAAATCCTATCCTGGTTAGAGTTTGTGACGCAAGTATAGACACAACGATACACAATAAGCTCATATAAGCGGTATTTATATGTAAAAAAAAACCTGTCCTTTCTCAGTTTATTTGGGGTGCTCTTCAAATATACTCCCTCTTAATGTAATTAAAAGGCCTTTATGGTCATGGCTCACATGATTTTTGTTTACTGTTTGATTACAAAGTGTAGCAAAACGAAGTCATTTCCTGCTCTTCGTTGTGTAAAACCAGAATTGGGTTGTTTGGTGTGATCGTCTGTGCAGGTGGGTGTCTGAGTGACTGGCATTATAGTGCTACATTTCTTATGTTGATGAGCCGAGACAGAATTCAAAATGATTTACTTAGACAGTCAATCAATATCAATGAAATATAAAACCATTCAAGTTATTTAGCAAAACATTTTGTTTTCTAAAATATGACAACTTTCTGCTTTTCCATTGTCCCACAACATGAGTAACACACACACACACACACACACACACACACACACACACACACACACACACACACAGGTCGCTGTGCAGACTACTAGTTACAACACAAGTGAATAAAACTAAAGCAGCATTAAACAGGTTTTCAGCCCCTGACTTTACATGTGATTGTCACTTGATGGTCTACTCAGTTCAAATATCTTTGTTTGGTTTAAGTCATAAGTCATCAGCATATTTCCTTCTATTGGCCTGTTTGATGTCCTTTTTGCTCCTCATACTGCCTTCCTTCTTTCTTCATTATTCTACTTTAAATCCTGTATATAATAATTAGTTAAAGAATAGATGTAGTGTTCATGCATTATGTTTAACTTCCACATGTAACTTCTGTAACCACTAACCGATGAGTATGTCTTGTTTTCTGTCTTCTCTTTTTGCCTGCTTGCACTCAGTGGCTTAAGGCCAAGGTAAGAGATGGTTGTCTTTCTCTACTTTTTGTCCATTTGTCGATCTGACTCAAAGCTACAGTGTGAAGGTGTCCATGAACCCATTAAATGTGTCTTTCATTTGTAAAACATGTACAAGAATTTAAAATGTTTATGTTATGGAATTAAGTATGTATTATGCAAATTATATCATTCCATGAAAAGGTGATTTACAGCATTCAGGATTGTTACACAATATTACAGAACACAGAATATACTTATTTATTTATCTCTGATAGTATATTTAACTTTAATATTCAAGAGGTCTGGAGTTGTCTTTGATTTGGATTTTTCAATTTAACTATTGCAAACGGTCTGAAATTCTACCATACATCTAATGTAGGTTAAGCTCAATATGTATGTTACAGTAAATGTAGAAAAATGCTATCATGGGAGACATATTTCAGAATTACGATGTCGATGATTATAAGAATATTCCTGTCTCATACGTTTTCATCCGTGTGACAACACATTTTACATGCACAGTTTCTCAGTTTAATGCACCAGTCACCCATTGACTGCAGCTTTTTGTTCTCTTCCTCCCTTCATATCTCCTCTATGTCTTTTTAATCGTCTGTGGACAGAAAAGCTTTTGTTCCCGTGTTTCTCCACATAATTATGCTCCGTTGAAGCTAAAGATGAGACGCTCATTTGAAACTAGTTTTGCTTTATCATCGTCAGCTTAAATGACTCCTCTGCCTTAATATTCATTGGCAGTGGAAATACTGGTGTCAGCTAATCACATTATACAAAAGCAGAGTTTTAACTTCCTTTTGCTCCACCAGCAACATGGGAACAATGCGGCAGGACGAGGAGGGACCATTTCCAGGACCAATCCACCCACACAGAAGCCTCCAAGCCCTCCCATGGCTGGTCGCGGTACCCTGGGGTAAGAACTTTAACTCTCAAGGTTTTAAAGATGGTGACCCTGCTTGGTCTCTTTTGATTTGGGGACTTGGGCCGGGTACCAAATGTTGATATTTTTATGGCATCACCTGAATCTTTATACTATCTAGTACTGAAAATTACTAACATGTATTCTTTTTAAAACACATAACTTTGATAGCTAGCATCTACTGATAGTCTACATGTGAGGCGTTTAGGGAACATGGGTAAATTGTAGCGCCTAGCAACAGCTTGCAGGTGAGGCATTTAAGTGACATCGGAAGATTGTCGCGACAGAAGATAACCTGGGCTACACTCTCCCCCTCTACACTGCATGACAACTAAAGTTGTGTAGAGTAATGTATGATGTAATTATATTTCTGTAAAAATGGATATTTGGTAACAAAAAAAGTATTGTTCAGAAATCACTATCTAAATCAGGGTACTGGTACCAGTACTGGTATTGAAAATATTTGATCGATACTGAGCCCTATTGGGGGTACCAGTACCAGCTTCTTGCCAGACTAGTTTAAAACACAGAGCTATTGGTTAACCAGAAAATAACCCTTAACATTGCTTTTCTGAAACTATTCCATCCTTACTTAAAAGGTTTGTGACAGTAGGACCAACAGACCTTGGTTGCATTAACAGACACTGTTTACAGAGCTCCTTATACCTGGTGAAAATCGTGTTCTTGGTGTGGGTGGATTAATCTTTTTTCTTGTATGTCTCGCATTTCACATGATACTGAAAATCAGTTCTGCTCTTTCTCGCTTTCTCTTTCATTATCTGAATCCAGGCGTAACACTCCCTACAAGACACTGGAGCCCGTGAAGCCCCCAGTGGTGCCCAATGACTACATGACGAGCCCGGCCCGACTGGGCAGCCAGCACAGCCCTGCACGCACAGCTTCACTCAACCAGAGGCCCAGGACACACAGGTAGCACAGACCCTTTTTTTCTTCTTCCTGAAATTAACATATAAACTATGTTTGGATTGCCGACTCCGATAAAGCTCAACAGCATACAAGCTCAGGTGTGACTGTACTGCAGATGAACTTTAAAGCTGATCATTTAAACCACACCAGGTGAGATGGATTAATTCAGTCACATTCTACAATCAAACAAGAGTTTCACAAATCAGGACACCATCAGTATAAAATATATATGTAGCAAAAAGCTCCATGATTAGTATAAAAAGTTAAATAATGAGTAACGAATAGTAATCGTCCTTTTTTGCAGCACACATTTTGTCTTTTCGTAGTAGAAAAAGGACTTTTAATGACATTAATGATGTTCTATTCAACTGTCCCAGTGAGCGATGAACAATACCAGAACCCTGAAGAATTTATTAGTTGCACCTACTGTCATGTTAAAAAAAAAGCTGTTGTAATTTATTCATGCTCAAATTTACAATTCAATTCAATTCAATTTTATTTTTATAGCGCCAAATCACAACACAAGTTATTTCAGGGCGCTTAACATAGTAAGGTCCTCACAGCAGAACTTTACAACATTGTACAAGGGAACGCAACAATTCCCACATGAGGAACAGCTGGAGGAAAAACAGGAAGAAAACCCTCCGACAGTGGGAAGGAAAAAACTACCATTTAAAAGGAAGACTCCTGCGACTGAACCAGGCTCAGAGGTGGGCGGCCATCTGCCTCGGCCGGCTGGGGTAAAGGGAGAGAAGAGAGAGAGAAAAACAGCATGGCAATCCAAGACCATGACTGTTGGCGGAGCCAGCAATCGCTGACCGAAAACATGCAGCTCCAGATCCGGAGATATCTGCAAACAAACACACAGAAGTACGCGAGCGAGAGGAACTGCATATAGAGACAACAAACAAAAACACAACTATGGGAGAGAGAGAAGGCATGACGTTAATAAGATGTAATGGTGTCATAAAAGTGCATAGAGAGTAAAAGAGAGGAAGGAATGGAGCTCGGTGCGTGATGAAAGGTCCTATAACAGCATGCAGCATCCAAATGTAAAGTCTAGTCACTCCGTCATTCTGAACTTTTTTGATTACAACACGGTTCTCCTCCTTTTTGGATCCCCAACAAACCTTGGTCCTTATATTGCTTTTGTAACACTGTGTCAGTGAAAATGTAACTGCGTGTAACGTCTGGTACAGCCACAAGTCTGGGAACACAGTCTCTCTTCACAGAGCTGGAAATCTGTTGCCACAGTGATAAAAATATTGTTATGGCAGAATGACATGTGAGCGAGTAATGATAGGATGTCAAACACCGTCATCTAATTAAGGTTGTCTCACGCATCCTCTAATCAAACGCCTTCTCTCTGCAGCGGCAGCAGCGGTGGTAGTGGCGGCAGGGAGAACAGCGGAGGCAGCGGAGGCGGGATCCCTCTGGCTGTTCCCACCCCCTCTCCTCCCAGTATCGGGCAAGGTGAGTCCCAGCAGCTGGAATAACCTCCAGTGCTCTCCTTTGTGTAAAATGTTGCTTTATATGAGGCTGAAAAGAAGGGCTTAAAATGCTGGCTGTAATATTACAGTAATAATGGAATACATTTTTACAGAAAAAGATGAAAGCTGAAATTTTATCCTTTGCTGAAGACACCGAAACGCCATAAAAATTGGCTGCATTTAGCTTTACTGAATCCGTTTCTTTCATCATGTCTTAACTTATGGGAAAGGGCTGCAGGCACACGGTAATGCTGCAAAGGTACATACCATTATCATTTTTTTTTTTTTTTTTTTTTTTAGCTTCTGCTCAAACATACATTAAATATAGATTGAAGAAACCGCTGTGCAGGAAAGTGCTGAACTCGTGCAAGAAAGAGAGGAAGGAAGTTAGACAAGTGGGTCCAGAGAAAGACAGACGTAGTGCAGTGTTTGAGACGAAGGTATTGTGTTGTACTGTGGGGTTTCTTTTTCATCTCTGTACACCCGTAGTGTTGATAAAGTCAATTAAATTTTACTGATGTGTTTATACCAACAGCAGCTTATTATTTTTACTGGCATTATGCGTGGAAATATTCATATTACATATTCAATAACTCTTTGTACTTGGGAAGTGTGCCCTGTTATATGAAGAGTAATCAAAAAGTTCCAAGACTGCTCCTGTTGCATGAATGGAGCGCAGCAAAGTAATGTGCACGGAGCAGGTGGAGGCAATAACCTTTATGAGAAAGTATTCCGACTTATGCTGCTTGATCAACATGTGAAACTGCTAAGGGCGAGAAACTCCAGCGCGCTGTGAGGTGGCTTGTTGAAAGTGCCATCGCTTCACATTCAGGTCACGAGGACAAAACGTTTTCCCTCAGACGCTTCAGAACATCGCAGTAGAACTCTGTGTTGACGGTCTGACCCTGGGGAATGAATTCATAGTGAACACCCCAGCAAATGTAAAAGGAACACCCCCCGCCCCCCGGTGGAGCTCCTGACTTGACGGCACTTTTTCTGTGTTGCATAGTGACGTTCTGTCCCTCTTGAAACACGAATGTCACTCAAGCCATCTCACCTGCCTCATTGCTGCAAAATTTATTTTGTCTTTTAAAGATCTCTGGTGCAGATTTCCTGAGTTCGACACAAAATCAAATGTGCACTTTGAGTACATACTCGGGTAGGTTATTGCTTGCTGCTGCTCTGTGTGCGTTACTGCGCTGCCCTCCATTTGTGCACGACGGGAGCTTTTCAGCCGTACCGGGTGTGTACAGTATTGCTGTTTCTATTCTAATTTATTTAACGCGTCTTCTGCAGCTGCCATCACACCGGCACAGACTGCAGTTGAAAACGAGCACATTTACCCACATTTCTACTGATAGGCACTGTCCCTGTAACTTTAAATGGTTTTAATAGGCTAAATAAACAGGCTAAAATTTAAAGGTTGTGTTTTTTTAATGCTGTGCACCGTGTCTCTCCTCTCTTCTCCTGCAGTGGCCACCTCCTCGGCCTCCGTGCCCCAGGGCCCCGGCTTGGGTCCCATCCCCATGTCCCAGTTCGGCACCATCTCCCGCCAGATCTCCCGTCACAACTCCTCCACCACCTCCTCGGCCTCCATGGTGTCGGCGACGGGTACCTACCGCCGCGCACCCTCTGTCTCCTCCCAGCAGCCCCAGATGAACGGGGGCCCCGCCTACCCACAGAACTCCAGTAAGGCAGCCTTAACACCGTCACTCAGTCAGGTGGTTCAGTAGTTATTTGGTGTGTAGCGACAATGATTGTATTTTTAGGAAAAGGATCTTAAATTTCATTCTAAATATCCAGAGGCCTGTAACAAAACTTGCATATAGAATTTGGCTGCCGCTCCTCAGTTGCTATAAACTCTCCTCTGGCTCAGAGATATGCATCAGCCAGCCTTCCCAGAGGCTAATGAAAATGAATGATGAGCCATAATTACTGAAGTCAGGGTTGCACTGCTATGCAGAGTGTTTCATTACCCTTTCTAATTGAGTTATGACATTATCATTTCAGTCAGCTGGAGGCAGCAGCTTGTTCGGGGAGACAGACAGGAGGCATTGTAGGGTACAAACAGTTGCTAGACAAGGGGAAACCCAGGACATATGCATATTTTCTGTCTGAAGAGCAGAATTTATTTTGGCAGGCATCACTCTGAGCCTGTAATGGCTTTTTCTCTCTGAGGACAACCATCTTTCTTGGCACAAAGCACAGAAGGAGGAGGCTGTCTGTCTTGTCTAAGAGGAGGGAGACAATGATGCGGCGCTGCAACAGCCATAAGCTCAAAACTGGGACATCACACCGTCTCTGCTGTATGATGTCTGCTCTGTACTTGTTTTATTAAACTACAATATCCGTTTTTGATTTGCGGCGGCTGTAGTTGAGGATTTTACAGCAGAGGAAGCTCGTCCCATTGCACGAGGGAGCTCATCGATCTCTCAGGGTGTAGCTGTGGATGGATGTGGCTCTGCGGTGAGAGCTGGATGGAATAACAAGACATTACTGCCCAGTCAGATAACAGACGCCCTTCCATTACATGTGATTTATGAGCCAGACCTGGCGTGCCTGTGCATGACATCATGTCTTCGAGAGAGGGCAACTGTGTTTTTCTGTTTGCTGATCAATGTATCTCCTGTTTGAAGACAACAACAACTGTAGCAAACAGCCTCTTTTTAGGGGCAGAAGATGAAGATTATACTGATGAAACCGAGCTAAGATGTTGCATTTTATTTAAACATACTGCTCTATTGAGCATTTATTTAAATGTCCAGGATCAGACTATACATGTGTGCTACATCTTTCAGTCTCAGAAGCTTTTTTTTCCAGCTGCAGCCTTTGCTTTTGATTTAAAACAGATGCTGATGAGGTAGATCGTCAGACTGAGATTACAGCAGATGAAGGCCTGTTTAGCCCAGCTTGAAAAGCACAGCACAAAAGCACACTGATTGGAAATGTGTAAATGAGTTCCTCAGCACAGCTTGCTGCTCTCTTTTTGCTCGCTCACAAGCTTTTTTGTCATCTTCTTTTTCCACATGCTGAATTTGGACTTTTCTCTCTCTCTCTCTCTGTGACGCCCTTTTTCTGTCCTTTCCTCGTCTCTCTCCCGTCCACCACCTCCGTCACTCTCCGTCTCTCTGCCGCTCCCTCTGCTTGTCGGGGCGTCGCTGCTCCAGTGTCTGTGGCTCCTCCGCCTCCTCCTCCCATGGTGCAGCTGACCCCACAGATCCCTCTGACCGGCTTTGTGGCCAGAATGCAGGAGAGCAGTAAGTAGAAGCAGACAAAAAAAACAAAAAAAACATGCACTCGTGTACATACTGTAGACCCATTTATTCCCTAACATTTGCAGTCATGTGTTTGAATGCAGTATGTACTGTATGCATGGACACGCCTCTCCTCAAGCCTCCAATCGGGGCTCTGGAATCGTCTCGGGATCCACACATTGCCTCGCACTCTTCCCTGCGGCTTGCTTCACTCCGCTACACTCCTCATACCTTTTCTTGCACTGAATGCGAGGTTGAGGCGCGGGGGGTGGGGGTGGCACCCTCAGATGTCTGTCTGTTGCTATGGCGATGGACCACTGAAAGCGTGCGTCCTGTGCTCTCCGTCCACGAGGAGAGAAAATGTGACCTCATGCCGTGTCCTGATTCACCGGCTGCCTGTCGGCAAAGATTCAGCGATGTGTGTCTGTCTGGTGAAATGCAGAGCAGGCGAAGCTCACAATAAACTGTGATACGAGTCACGAAGTCAGATAGAGAATAAGCCTTTAACTGATGGTGATTAACACATTTTTATATAAAGAAATGTAAACCTGTATCATTTTAGTGAAAACATTTTAACAACAGATTTTCCAGACAGCTGGTGTCTTTTGAGCAGTTTCTCTTTAGGCGTCCTCTGCCACACAGGAAGTGACACATTTTACATTGCAACAGGGATTAGTGTGCAAATAGAAGAAGAGCTGGTTGGTATGAGCAGCAATGATCAGCAAAGAAAAGAGGTCCACAGTTAAAAAAAGGTCAAAGCACTGAAAACAAACTAGTGAGCTTCCACATGAAAACACCACAATAAACCAGAGTAGCACTTTGATACAAAAAAAAAAATACAAATAATTATAAACCTTACAAATGGATACCAGGACAAATGTTTTCTAACAGAAATAATCGGTCTTTGTCTTTCCGCCTGAACTTTATTGCGTTACTGAAACATTTGCCAACAATACACTTAAGACTCTGACTAAATGTGATGCAGGTTGTGTTTATACAGGACGTAATGGAGAGGACTAATAAAAGCAGAGGGAGCTATTGTTTTATAGTGAAGCTGCTTAAACAGCTCCAAAGTGAGTCGTTACTGTAGACCCGTGGACAAAAGAAATGTATGTACGGAGTTTGGAAGTGAAGAAGTGCTTTAATTTCACTCCCCATGTGCATCATTGTCAGTTGTTTAATTCAATAGCAGGCTCATGAATGAGATAAGATCCACAGTATGTCTTTAATCACTGGACGTGAGGATACAAGGCTGCAGGGAGAGACGCTCCGACAGGACACTTGTCGAGCAGGAAGAGGGACCGAGTCAAGCTTTTAAAATAGACCTGGAAATTATATCTCATTTTACCACCTCATATTCATGTGAAGTATGTGCTTATCAAATGCCACAAATGATAATGTCTCACAGGAAGAACCTAAAAATACAATAATACAACTTTGTTAATGTCTTAAAAGGAGGTCTCAGTGACCGTGAATAGACAGTTCCTTAACATACCTTTGAGGTACAGTGACTAAAAATAATCACATCCTGTCCCTTGAACAAGTAGAACACGCCTTCATGCTCTCATTCCTTTGAATTGAAGAGGGCCAGTAGTCGTAGTGTCGTAGCAGCGCTATCAAGGCTACAGCTGCCACAGACAATTATATTCACAGCAGAATTTTACAGACTTTGAAACAACATTTAGAGCTTCATGTTGAGATCAATTTTTATATATATATATATATATATATATATATATATATATACACACATGTATTTCTGTAGATATAATAGAACCCAGTTGGCTTAATAAATGGACAGTAACTGAATGAGTGTTGGGGGGAGCTTGGACTGGCAGTAGTGGTAGTTGATACTGTAGGATGACTGAGTAACTAAACAGTTAGAGGACCTGAAGCTGCCCTCTAGTGAGCAGTAACGACTACCTGCTGTCTACTGAACATTTCATATCACATTTACTGTAGAACTTGTGTCAACAGATTCCTTCATAGGAAATATTACTATTGGTCTAGATGATTGCATTGATATTTTTATTTATAAAACAGAATATGACAATATGCATGTTAAAGTCAAGGGACGTATGTTTCTTTAAATATATACCTTGCAATGTTCAGCTCCAATTGAACCTAAAAAATAATTATCAAACCGGTTTTGAAAAGCGAGTTCATTTTGAAATGTAACGAACACAAACCTCACTTCCAGAGAACATTTAAAAACTCCACGCAGCGACAGATTCGATCAGAGCAGCGACACGTCATCTCTCTTTTCCCCTCTCATTTGAATTCTCCGTCCTCTCTCCGATTCTCCTCCACTTCCTGTCGTCCTCCAGTCACAGACAGCCCCGCCCCTCCTCCCCCACCCCCCCCAGAGGACATGGGTGTGTTCGAGGAGCCCGCTCCCCCTCCTCCCCCTCCACCTGTGGACTATGAGGAAGAGGATGCTGCTGTGGTTAACTACAGCGATCCGTATGCTGATGGAGACCCCCTTTGGGCCCCCAAGGTTTATTTAGAGAAAGGTAAGTAGCATGGGAGGATGCAACTTTTATTAAAGAAAGAAAGAAAAAAAGAAAGAAAAAAAAAAAGTCACCATCTTTTCACTTTGCACCTTCAGAATGATAACGTTCCTTCGTTTTGTTCGCCCCAGTTGTGGCCATCTACGACTACGCCAAGGACAAGGAGGACGAGCTGTCCTTCATGGAGGGCGCCATCATCTACATCATCAAGAAGAACGACGACGGCTGGTTCGAAGGCGTCTGCAACGGCGTCACTGGACTCTTCCCTGGAAACTACGTCGAGTCGATCATGCACTATGCTGACTAAAAAAAAGAATTTCAAAAAAATGAAGAAACAAACCCACATAAAGGCACTTCAGCCGAGGTAAACCGTGAAGATGTACAGGTGTGTGCAGTTCATACAGCTCCCGTTTTGAATGAAGTACCATGGTGAGTTTAAAAATGGTTTTCTTTTGAGGGGGTAGGGCCTGAAAAAAACAAAAAAAACAAAAAACAAAACACAAAGCAGGAGGATGCTGAAGCTTTGGACGGCCGTGGTCTGTTCGTTTACACTGAGGACGAAAGGGACGAGATGAAGGCCTTTCTTTCTTCTTTTTTTTCGTTCTTTTTTAACACCAGTGTCAAACTCCCAACTGTGACGACCACATGTTGCTTCACAGGAAATCACACACAGTCTGAATAGTCATCAGCCCTGCGTTTCAATACCTATTCCACCACACCGGTTAGTGTGCCAGAAAAATATTCTGTGTTCCAACACACAGTATGTTAAACACAGTATGTTAAACATACAATGTTTAACATACTGTGTTTAACATAGTATGCCAAAAATACCAGGATGCTACTGAGAAACATCCGGTCATATTTTGCAGTCTGCGGGCCTGAATGCTACTTTGGCTGTTCTGACCAGCATCCCTCTGTACAGAGGAAGATGTGTTACACTGACTGAGCCGCCCGTTGGTGGCGCTAATGCTCCGCCCGCAAAAGGAACGAGAAGAAGAAGAAGAAGAAAAGTTCCAAATCGCACCCTTTTCCTTTTTACTGCAAGTGTCGCGCTACAGACCGTGACCGATATGACCGAGAGGGTCACAGTTCAAGGCGTAGTTTTATGATGAAGTAGCATGTCGCAATTGTATACGTACTACGTGCGACAGTACATACTTTGCAAGAGTAGCTACAGTACGTACGAAAATTTGAAAGAAATAGTTTGCAATTCAGAACGCAGGGTCAAGTATGCCCCCAACACGTAGTATGTTAAATGCAGGATGCCAAAAGTACCAGGATGTCCTACTACATCCGGTCGGGTTTTGCAGTCTGCAGTCTGCAGGCCAGCAGGCTCCCCCGGCTGTTCTGACCCACAATCCTTTGTGCGGCGGAAGATGCGTAGCATCGACTGAGCCGCCGCGACAGTTGGTGACGCTATACTTTTTACTTCAAATGTCACACGGCAGATCGCAACGGATACGACCAAGAGGGTCAAAGTGGACGGCGCATTTTTATGATGAAGTACACATAGTATATGTAACAGTACATGCTTTTAAGGGTAGCTGCAGTACGCACTCAAGGTAAAAAGAAATCGTATTCGTAACGCAGGGATAGTGTGAATCTGTGTATGCAGTAGATCCAGACAGTGACATGTGACTACGGTTTGATTTACCAGATAAGGCCGACGCTCCCACCCCTTTGTTTACACTGTAGACCATCAGACCAACTCCTCCCTCCTCCTTTCTAAAGCATCCGTCAATTAAAACGACCCAGATAGGACGAACCAACATCAACAAGTGCATTAGGACGCGACTGAATGTTCCATGCCGTCGATGTCCAAACCACAAGATGTTTAAGAGGGAGGAAAACCTGGACTTGTGTATATTCACTTTGCTCTGTGTCGGTGGGGACGCTGTTTAAGAAAAAAAAAAGAGGGTGAAGTGAGTGTAGAGAACGGATTACAAAAAAAAAAAAAAAAAGGACAAGTTTCTTCTTTCCGGTGGAGTTTCTTTCTGCTCTCTAACTTGTACATAAAGTGTAACGTGAGACGCTGCCAGTCCAGTACATTTGTCAGTGTGTTTCACAGTGTTTCCATCGGCGTCAGTGGAGGTGGTGCCAAGATTGGATGTTCTTTTTCTTTTTATTTAATTTTACTTGAATATTAATTTTATTCATCACTCACAGTGCCATTTTAACTTTTATCTAGGCAAAGTGGTCATGTATAAGCATTTATTTTTCTATGTTAAGTCACAACTATATCATTTTGATCAGTCACAATATTTGGTGATGCTGTCCAGCCACTGTAGCAGAGCTCCGAGGTGTGCGCTGCTTGGAAATGTGAAGCCGAGGGAGGACTAACTCGTGTGTTTTCATGTTGTTTTTCCGTTGTTATAGCTTGCACTGATTAGTTCTCAGCAACTGTGATGACTTTTGATTTCCGTCTTGGCTTCGATTGAGCTGCCAATCGGAGACGTGTCGACTAACCTTTAGAAACGTGTCCATTCTTTCAATGGTTGCTGGTTCGGTGCTTCACATTGGTGCTCAACAACCACAATCACCAACCCAAACAACCTCAAACACAAGACTGCTCTCCACAGAGATGTAACAAAGGACTTTGATGTCATGGTTTTAATCCGGAAGGTGAACATTGATCGTTTTGATTGTACTCTTCCTCAATCACTTCTGCATCGTAGTGAATGTAGGCGACTCGGCAGTAATGTACTACAGCTAGAATCCGTTGGCCACTTGACGTTTCGCGTCCGGAGTCTGGGCTACACGTGATTGACGCCTGCTAACTGCAGGGAAGGAAATGACTCAATCCTTAGGTCTTGAAAGCAGCTGTTCTGATTTCTACTTCAAAATAAGATGCCTGCTCTTACAAAGCGATTGTCGGTGCAAGTAAAACTCACTGTCAAATACCATTGAAGCCAATGCCTATCTCAGAATATATGTTTGTAACAACTCATAATCATACACACTTCAGACATAATGGGCATTGAACGTGAACTTTTATTTTGAAAGGATCTAGAAGTAACATTTTCAGGTTTCTAGACAGACGAGAAGCGACGGTGACTCATTCATGGACAGTATTCATTCAGCCTCTGTGCATGAAAGTATCTGCTTGACATTGCAGTGAATGATTTGCCGCTACATCCCATTCTTGATTGTATTTTTCCATCATGACGTATTTTCTTTTCTTTTTGTGAGAAGACAACTTTTTCTACCGGATGAATTTCTAGCTTTGCATTCTTCTTATGTCTGAGACTGCTGAGGAAGGTTCGCTAGCAGTTTGTATGTAAAGGGTTTATTTATACTTTTTGTCATAGAGAAATCTTGAGACAACCACTGACGTGCAGAACTTTGTAATGTTTACCACTTAACGTCGAGCATTTCAGGGCATCACAGGTCAAGACGCCTTTCTTCGATGTGAGTTTTCTTATGATCAAATGTGGAAATTAAAAAAAATCAAATAAAACATCTGTAACTTAAATGTTGATGAGAACAGAATCTGATATTTGTCCTCTCCTCTCAGTTTGTACATAGAATGTGTTCACTGAAATTTATGTACAGTCTTTTTTATAATAAACAGCTCATTGAAACAAATGGCAGAACTGTGTTTATGTGCTGATGAAATAGATGGAAATATCTGCAACATACTGGAGAAGTATATTTGTTTGTCCAAAATACAAAATAAATATGATATATTTGTGAAAATGTGCTCTTTTGCATCATTGGGATGCGAGACGACCCCTCCCAGGTGTTCATGTATTACTGAAGCCTTTCATTAGGCTCGCTGACATTAACCCTGACGTACAGGAGGCGCTCGTATGTCTCAAACCTGTACGTGTTCAGGTGGAGGAGGAGGTTTGAAGTTCGGTGGTGGCTCCTGTGGGTCTTCAACATTCGTGGTTTTGGATGCAGATGGACCCGTCTGTGGGCTATTGGATCGGTCTGTAAAGATGATCAAACAACAAGTAAATCCAGATATGCAAAATTTAGGTTTCAAATATTCAGGATTTTAAGCAGGCAAATCCCTATTCTGTATTTTTTTTTTTTTTAATTATTATTATTATTTCCTACAGTCGTATCCTTTGCTGTTGATTTAAAAACAAAACAAAACAAAAAACAGCTGTTCTATTTTACTCATTTATGAATATTAGCATTTATTGACACAGCTTTGGAGATCAGCTATTGGCTGACTCGGTGCTTGAGGATAGGCATCCTTTTCTTATTTTGACACTGCAACTTGTTAATAAAATATATTTGGTACCATATAATTCCTAAAAGCTGAGGTGTGTGCGCACCACTGGCTCCACCTGCTGTTTGCTGTTCGAAACGACATGATTTTTGACACCTTTGACAGGTACACACTGCCTGCTCGTGCTCTGGTGCATGCATCACATGCTTTTGTCACAAAATATTTCATATAATTTTATTACAGACAACAGTTATTACATATACAATGGTAAAAATGTAGTTGTTTATTTAAATTCTAATAATTTAGAAATACAATCCACCTCTTTAGTTATAAAGAGTGACATTATATGAACCTATGGAAATATGGTTTGGGACATACATGGTGTGAAAAGTTTGAGAACCTTTTCTTTTCAAAGTGTTGTAAATACCACCCGTGTTCTGATGTAGATTCACCTTTGTGTGCAGCACAGTGGAGGGTTTGCAGAGTGGATGTTCTCTTCACTGCAGCCTGGTAGTTCTTATAGAGGACACTCCCATACTGAACACACACACACACACACACACACACACACACACACACACACACACACCTCTGTTTAATTCTTTGCCAGTAAAAATGTCTATATATGCAAATCTCACAGTTACCAACAGTGCTGCATCTGACCTTTGCTATTCTGATGGAGTTGACCCAAACCAGCAGTGTGTGTTCGTCATCACAGCACAGGTACTTGATGTAGTCAGACTCTTTCTGGATGCAGGGATGCTGAGAAAAGAGAGAAGACAAAGAGGGTCCTGTTAAAGGGACATTCCACTGATTTAGAATAGCAGCTCAGGAAGCTGAAGGACTTCAGAGATACAGACTAAAAACTGATGTCGCAGAGGTGGAGATATCCTCACTTTTAGTCACAAGTAAGACAAGACTAAAAAAAAAAAAAAAACAAGTCACCACTCTTTCCATAATGCACATTCAGTCTTTTGATAGACCCTGCCTACCTCTTAAATGTTAAAGGTTAAGCTGGACAAAAAACAATGACATCAGCATGGGGTCATTCTCAAACTGGCGAATGTCTTTGAGAGCTTCCCAAGAAACAAGGCTATGTGAATACTATGATTATACAGGCTGGGTGTAGTTGTACCCAAATACAAATGCTGTGACTTGGCACTCAGTTTTTTATATATCTGTAGTACACAAGAAAGCCAGCAGAGGGCAGAACACACCAAGCAGTAACTGTACTGTCGAGCAGGAGTCTTCAACGTTTTTCAGGACAAGGACCCCCAAACTGATAGAGATGGAGCAGGGACCCCCTACTATATGTATTGTATAAAATTGTGTTTTATATTAAACTGGAGGAGTGCAGGAGGCTTTGAGGGACAGGTCCAGGCTTGTCTCGGCTGTGAGTGAACCGGTGTCCAGTTTGAGAGAGCTCCTGTGTGTCGCTGAATGTGCATTTCTGACTGAAAGATAACATCTTCTGCCTCCATTTATCCATTCTCTACAATATGTTGGATTCATGTTAATGTGCATTTAAAAACGTTTAAATTTGTGGGGAAAAAAATTGGGAAAAAATTAAAAATTGTCTAATCAACCAAACATTTCACGGAACCTCTGCAGTACCTCCGCGGACCCCGTAGGGGTCGCGGACCCCCCTGTTGAAGACCTCTGCTGTAGAGCATAATGCATGAATAAAACTAATATAACAAAAAAAAAGAAGAAACAAACAATTACTACTTCACCGCCAGTGTCATTATTTCTTCATTAGAAACAGACAAATACTGTAAGTCCTACAAGTGACTTGTTTCTATGTTCACATTGTCAGTTGTTGTTTCATATACTGACAAAAAAAAAAAAAAATTAGCAAGTTTTTTTTTAGTTGTTTTTTTTTTAAATTGGTCTCACTTCCTCACAACATGACTTGACTCACATTGTAGGAGTCTTTCTCCGACTCTACTCTTGTGAAGTAGGGACAGCTTCATACAATGAGTGTATTCAGTGACATTTAATAATGTCCGGGAAAATCATTATTGATGGCGTGATATCTGAAACACTCTTTTAAAACACAAAAGGTACTTACTACAGGTGACTGCAGCAGAATACGAGTCAAGTTTTCAGCACTGGTGTTGTATCACTAGTTGACAATTAGATCAAATTTTTTTTATCTGCGTGTGAATAAATCTATTTCTAATGGGATCCACTCAATTCTCAGTTCATTTTAGCTCCCAGTTAGTTGTAAGTGAACGTTCAGGGGAACACAACCTGGTCGCCCTCCTAAAAAAATAAAAAAAATAAAAAAAATAAAAAATACAATTCATGGTGAAACCTGCATTATGTAAAAACGAGGCTGAGGAGTTTCTCAGATCCTTTTACTGTAAGGGAACGATGTACACTGCTCAAACAAATAAAGGGAACACTTAAACAACACAATGTAACTCACGTAAGTCAGTCACACTTCTGTGAAATCAACCTGTCCAGTGAGGAAGCAACACTGATTGTGAATCAATTTCACCTGCTGTTGTGCAAATGGAACAGACAACAGGTGGAAATGAGGCAATTATTATAATTCCTATAAAGGAACGGTTCTGCAGGTGGTGACCACAGACCATTTCTCTGTCTTCGTCCTTTCTGGATGATATTTGGTCACTTTTGCATTTTGCCAGTGTCCTCACCACTAGAGGTAGCATGAGGTGTCTACAACCCACAGAAGTTGATCAGGTAGTGCAGCTCATCCAGGATGGCACATCAATGCACGCTGTGGCAAGAAGGTTTGCTGTGTCTGTCAGCAGAGTGTCAAGAGGACGGAGGACATACCGGGAGACAGGCCAGTACACCAGGAGACGTGGAGGGGGCCGTAGGAGGACAACAACCCAGCAGCAGGCCCGCTATCTGCTCCTTTGTGCAAGGAGGAACAGGAGGAGCGCTGCCAGAGCCCTACAAAATGACCTCCAGCAGGCCACTAATGTGCATGTTTCTGCTCAAACTGTCAGAAACAGACTCCATGAGGGTGGTACGAGGGCCCGACATCCACAAGTGGGACCTGTGCTTACAGCCCAACACCGTGCAGGGCGATCGGCATTTGCCAGAGAACACCAAGCTTGGCAGCTTCTCCGTCGGCGCCCTGTGATCTTCATGGATGAAAGCAGGTTCACACTGAGCACATGTGACAGACGTGACGGAGTCTGGAGACGCCGTGGAGAACGTTCTGCTGCCTGCAACATCCTCCAGCAGGACCGGTTTGGCGGTGGGTCAGCGACGGTCTGGGGAGGCATTTCTTTAGAGGGCCACACAGCCCTCCGTGTGCTAGCCAGAGGTACCCTGACTGCCATTAGGTCCCGGGATGAGATCCTCAGACCTCATTGAAGACCATATGCTGGTGCAGTGGGCCCTGGGTTCCTTCTGATGCGTGACAATGCTCGGCCTCATGTGGCTGGAGTGTGTCAGCAGTTCCTGCATGATGAAGGCATCGATGCTACGGACCGGCCCGCCCGTTCCCCAGACCTGAATCCAATCCAGCACATCTGGGACATCGTGTCTCGTTCCGTCCACCGACGTCACGTCCACCACAGTCTGTCCAGGAGTTGACTGATGCTTTGATCCAGGTCTGGGGGGAGATCCCTCAGGAGAACATCCGTGGTCTCATCAGGAGCATGCCCAGGCGTTGTAAGGAGTGATACAGACACGTGGAGGCCACACACACAACTGAGACTCATTTTAACTTGTCTTGAGGAATTTCCACAGAAGTTGGATCAGCCTGTGATCTGATTTTTCCACTTTTATTTTGAGTATGATTCTGAATCCAGACCTCCATGGAATAATGATTTTGATTTCCATTGATCATTCTTATGTTATTTTGTTCTCAACACATTCCACTTTGTAATGAATGAAGATTTTCAACTGGAATATTTCATTCATTGAGATCTAGGATGTGTTGTTTAAGTGTTCCCTTTATTTTATTGAGCAGTGTATATTCAGTGTGGCATTCACTGAAAGTACAACACCGTGACAACAAAATTATTGCTGAACTGTAGATCAGTTAAAAAGACTTAAATGTTAGTAAAAACCCAGCGTTAATCTCTGATATTCCCTTAGGAAACTTAAAATATAATAAGAATTATGAACAGTTTGGCTGTTTGAGTTCAGTGAGTGCAACTACACGGTTGGAGCTCCGATCAAACGCTGAACCATTTAGTGAAGGAATCTTTTGAACAAATCTTTTTAAGAAACCGATTAATGGCATGCAGGACAGTGAAAAGAGCTGCCTGTCATATCACTATACAGAGCACCACCCAATGTTGCAGCGGCACCTCCACTTTACATTTTGTCACACTCTATTCAGACCTGAAATAAAATGTGTGATAAAGCCTTTGCCCCAGTCCACTGACTTCTACTCTATTCTTATTTCTTCCCACACCTCCTCCTTCTTCCATTTTTTTCTCTAAGAAGTCTAAAGTCTGTTTTTAAACAGATTTATTTCAACATGTGAACCAAAACAAACTTGTCAGTGATTCATTCAAGTTTCTGCGATCACAAACCTTTACTAACTAAGATGAACCTTCTAAAAGCCTCTAGTTTCCTAACCATGTCGTGATTCTTAGCTTTTACCTGTTTTCACTGAATAGCTGGTGTGTATATTAATGAAATGCGCTGCTGTGTCGTCTCCTCAGAGCATCACTGGGTCAGAGTTTCTACATCTTGCAGAGGTTTGGGTGCAGACCAAAACAATACACGTGTCTGAAGGGTATCTGAAAGTGCACTAGATGCTTTAAAAATGCCAATTTATATGGAAAAAACATATTGTATGCCTGAATGGGACATGGTTTGATTCTTGAAAAACATTTCTTGAAAAACTCGTCCCTCCCCAAATGAGTGCATTATTGCATTATTTATTTTTTCTAATGATACAGCTGCTAATTTTGTAATTAGCAGATGTATTAGATGTAAAGACGTATTAGCCTTAATAGCCTACAAATGGAAAAAAGAAGAAATATGTTATATAATGCGCTCTTTACTACCGTCACCTCCACAGACTTATAGTGATTAAAGTTGCCGAGCTGACCTTCAGCATGAAGCAGAAGTTGGTTGGAGCTCTGTATTTCTGTTTGTAGTTGTCGGTGGTGTAGATGTTGACTTTCTCAAAATGAACGAAGCTGACGAGATCACTGGAAGACTGGAACAGAGACAAACAGGATATGAGCCTCTTGACGGATGGAAATGTGGAACATATGCGCTGCTGAATATCTGTAGCGACTAACCTCAGTTTTTGTGTGTACAATAGATATAATAAGTCTCAGGTTAAACTGCGGACATGTTTACAGCAGAGCTCTGACAGGAATATTTCATTTCTGAGGACCACAAACAATCCAGAACAGTTTTACAGTGTTATTTTAGACAGCATGAATTAATAAGATTATTATCTCAATCTCATTGTATGGCGGGTTTTAAAACTGATAAAAAGGAAAACAATTCCAAGCACGGCCATTTGTCTGTATTGAATTTTCAAAATAAAGCTTCAAGCTCCATTTGAGAGGAAACATTTAGTTTTTCTCTCAGACATCCCTTCCATTTTTGTTTTAAAGCAGAAACACGTCATCCTCGCACTCTAAACCATACAGGCAAAGATGTCATTGTTTCGGGGAAACTACAGTATGACTTCCTGGAAGTGGAGCTGACCACCACAAGATGACTTGTTTTGGTTTCTTCCTTTTTTTTTTCTTCCTGTTTGAAGTTTCCTGCTCATTTGATTTGACACGTTCCTCCATTTTATCCTCCAACTCTGCCTGTTTGATAACTTCAGTATGTCTTCTTCATATGACATTAGCTTTTGCATCTTTGTTGGTCTTGTTGCAATAGTTAAAACTCAGTCTATTTCAGACTGGGTTTTTTTGTCCGTTTTATCCACGTGCCCTTGGCCTCGCATGATTCCTGCAGCAATCTCATGTTTGCAATTTGCACATCTGCCTCGCACAGTCTCCCCTACATCTATTTCTTGGTCTTGGTTGAGTTTTTGAAGATGCTCTTCATGGGTGGTGTGTTTCTAGTCTGTCTCTGTGACCAAATGACATGTTTCTCTTTAACAGCGCCAGCGAGGCTGTGATTCACACTGTCCATCTTCATTTCTCCAGTTCTTTCTCTTGTCTTTCCGCCTCTGCTACGCTTGACTGCTCAGATGCAAGTCATCATTGACTTCACAGAGACTGAATTGTCTCGGCTCGTCGTCCAACGAGTGCTACCATACTTATCTGATGCAGGGTTTTTTTTTTTTCTTAACTAGACAGTTGTTATTGGCTGCATGAAAAGCCTGTCACCAGTTGCTAACAGTTCTGATGCACAGATGCATTTTTTAAAAGCAATAACGGCGCTTTCATGTCTGTCCATTCAATATGTAGCTGGACTCAAGAGGAGGTTAGCCTAGTTTAACGTGAAGGCGGTAGATATACTTGCTATTAAGCATGTGTTCGCATGGCCATATAGTGGCTGCTTTGTATAGTGGCTCCTGTGTAGATTTGGAGCGTTAGTTGTGAACGCCTTCAGAATTAACTTAATGCATCCACAAGATGGATCCTCCATCCACCTGTTAGAGCAGCAACACATTGTATCAACAGTGCAGCATAAACATGCTCAACCTGCTTCGGTTTTTCATACCTTTGTTTTCCCTTTGGGTACAAAGTAGATGCCCGAGGCCCTGAGCACAAAGTAGCGAGGTTTCCACCCCTTCTTGCCGTCTTCTTTAAGGTACAGCGTACCCTCGAGGTCGGGAACAATCACAGTAGAACCCCCGAAATGCTCCTGCAGCGTCAGAGGAGAAAGATGACGTGCTAAAATTAAACTGAGACAGGCTCGAGCCCTTTAACCTATAAAAGACTTTAACCCCACAGTGATGGCACAGGCAAAATGTGAGCGTGCTGCTGTAACTGACCTTGATCAGGAGCTGTTTGGTATCCTCGTTGATCCCACTCAAACATGCCTTCTTCTTTTTCCACATGTAAAACAGCTTCACAGTGAGAAAAGGATAATTAATTTTACTAACTGATCACTAATGCATGTGATCAAACTTTAGCACGAAGAAGAAGCCGGTACTCACCTGAGGGTCTGTGAACATCACATACTTCTGGGGTCGTGACACAAAATAGATTTTGTTTTCACTGTGGCGAGTCCAAGTAGACAGTGGCTCCACTAAATATTCATGATCCTCAAAGATTCGCTCTGAAATGATGGGAAACAAAGCAAATGGCAAGAAACTCCCTGAAAACCTTTAAAAGTGTGCGTCGATCTTCAGTCCTGAAACGTGTGCAACCGGGTCTCCTGCAAGTGTTTTTTGAATATACTGTATCTGTATCATGTTTGTTAGAGTCATCTCACCAGTCTGCAGGTCCGGGTTGGTCTCACACATGCTCCAGCCGAGGCCTTGGTCACAGTGCGTCTTCTCAAACAGCTGGTCCAGAAGCTCTCGGACCGTCTGTCTCTCATCCACCATCAGAGTCTTGGAGCTGCTGTCGCTCATCAGCACCTTCACTATCAACTAGGAGGAGCAGCACACTCAGTTACTTTCATTGCGTTACTGCTCAGTGAAGAAAGACACACGCGAACCTGCGGACTTTACCTTCCTCACTTTGGCTTCTCTCAGCTTCTCTAGAGCCAGTTTGATTTTGTCTGCCTTTGTCTGGGGTTCACTCTGGGCACATGACATAAAGAAGGATCAATACGTTTGTTTATTTTTACAAATTACAACTTTATGATTTGTAGTAGATTTGCATCACCCTGGATGATTTGGCGGTGTTCGGTAGTGAAGGAAGGGCAGCTGCTGGCTCAGATTGCCGAGTCATGGTAGCTGGTGCGGTTCGATTATCTGTCAGGCTGCTGTTCTGTTCATGAGTGAAGAGTTCTTGCGGGTTTAACTTTGATCCCAGGTCGGCCACCAGAGCATCCAGGTCTTGGTCCTCCAGCTCATTAAGAGACTCTGCAGGGACGTACAGGGAGTTGGAAGAAAGCTTGTAAAGATCACCGGTTCGATCCCTGAACTGGCAGAATGAAGCAGCAGCATTATCGAGTCTAGTGCCATTGAGCAAGGCCGTCCACTAACTGCTGTAGTGAAGCTCATCAAGCAGATCAAACGGTGGTTGTTCTGGACTGCTGTCAGTGAAACTTCTTTAGGAAATAAAGGCTAAAATGATGTTCACGCTGTTATTGCAAAGACACAGCTGACAGAAGATGTTCAGGTGTTAACGGACCCATGTTGGAGATCCTCAGAATCGTATGAAGTCACAATTTTTAATTTCACATCTTATAAAGTTATCATTCATCTAATATTTTCATGAAGTCAGATCCACTTTTGTGACAATTTATTTAACTTCACGCTGTTAATACCCATCATTTTAATTTTCAGAGCTGTAAGTCTGTTATTTCCATAAGGTATGCAAATTGTCTACTTAAGCATGAGGCACTGACAGGAAACAGTAACAGTAACCTTTCTGTTTACTTTCTACTCTCCTAACACAACATCAGAGCTGTATTAATTTACCAATTTATGTCGCCAAATCGACCAACACTGAAATGTTATGGATTCTAACTTTAATGTTTTCTAAATAACCACATCATCTATTTACTTGGGATATTTATTTTGATATCCAATCAAACTAAATCAAATGTTTCAAGTCAGAAGGCTTTCTGGAGAACTTCAATCCAAATCATATTCAGTTAACTGATCGCTGGACATTTACTCAACTTGTTATTTAAAATGCTGTTACTGCTAAGTACTCACTGTTAGTTCAACTTAGTTTAACACTATAAATGGTGAGAAACAGCTTGGCTCCGAGTCATTATGCTAAAGTGAGCAAACTGTATAAAAGGGGGTCAGGGGTCAATCTCTTCCTCTCACTTTCAGAAAGCAAATAAGTATTTTTCCCACAATGTTCTTCAACACAACTTGAGTTCATGTTAGCTCTCCCAATTTTGTTGAAGCAAAAGGCATGCTTGTTTTGTTGTTACAGCTTAATTCTGTTTAAAAAAAACAAAAAAAAACGTTTATTTATTCAAATAATAATTTAATTTAACGACCTCTTAACAAAATCCCTAATTATGCCAAAGAATGTAGCATTTTTTCACTATTTTCTGGCACTAACATCAGCATATCTTTCTGTTCCCAAACTGATAACCTCCACTTGGTTTCCAGAGGTCACTGTGACCTTCTGGCACAAGAAAAAACAGCCACCTCCCCATCTTTTAACAAAAACCTTATCTCTTAAAACCCTGCTTCATATCTCCCCCGTCCCATATCCTCCTGCTTCACAGTAACTTTCAGGGGAGAGTGACTCTTGGCCGTTTACCATCGCTTCATCTTAATTTGGCTGAAGGTAGCACTCACCGTTCAGGTCTGTGAAACCGAAGGAGAACCTGTTCTCCGTGTGTGAGGCGCAATCCACTTCTGCAGGGTCGGCTGCAGACATGAGACTCTGCAGGGAGGCAGCGAGGAGGGATCATTACATCATCATCACTGCCTTTCCCTCCATAAATACCAAATGTTTATTGATACAAATCAAATATTATCACATTTAAAATACATTTCACACAGCGGTCATGCTTCTGACAGAAGCTACAGTCTGCAGTTCAAGACTTGTAATCAAAGTGAACATGTGATGGTGAACTGTTCTGAATGTGTTTCTCGGAGACTTTGTTTCCCTGCACTTCATCATGCTCCGTTTTCAAGCTGTACCAGGAATAGAGAACACGTTGCACTCATCATATGCACGGGCAATAAATCACAAGTCACTTCATTAAGAGAAAAGGGATTCATGTTGATGTGATGTTGGCGCGTCACATGTTGAACTTCTGACCAAAGGAAAGAGATCGAACTTTTCTACAAATTAAAACATCTCTGTTGAATTAAAGCATTTGTATGCCCTCAAGAAATGGAGCTAAACTGCAGCATTTTAATTGTTAACATAAGGATCCACAGGCTCAATCCTTTTCTGTAAACAAGCTGATCAGACTGAAACCTGCACATGAAATGATTCCTACACTGTTCAACCCTGATAACTGAACACGAGAACATACGACACCTCAGACCTCCTTTAGGCTGGTGTTTGCGTTTCTTGTGGCTCCGAGGCAGTAAAGCACAGAGAATGGACCCAATCAGGACAATAAGTGGAACGATTTAAATCCCTTTGTTTCTCCGACTCTGCCAGGATTAATGCTGCAATCAAAATGCTTTTCTTGCAAGCTGTGGTCGTAGTCTGTGGAGTGCTGTTTGTCACTGATGATTCTCCAAGGAGGCTGCCTGCCAAAGTGACATGGAGAGATTTTCCGCAACGTCTGATGTAATACTGAACATAGATTTAGCTACAGAGATTGGGGGGGAAATGGACGACAATGAGCGAGGCCTCAGGCAGAGTTTGCATCAGCCATGAGTGTGTAATGTTTTTCTTGGTGAGCCGCGGTGATGTGATGAGCAGCTTATGTGTGCTTAAGGGAGTCTGCAGCAACTACCCACGGTTCATTCCAGACGCGATGACCTCATATCTCGGAGTCGTCTCAGTTTCTCTGTGATGCTCGGTTTTTAAACAAAAGGCTGCCCGGTGTAATCAGATAATGTGCTGACTTGGGAAGAAAACACCGAGTGATTCGTCTGATTCACTTCTTGTAACCTGCTCCTACTTCAAAAGAGCTGATGGAGACGTTGAGCGCAGAGAGACTCGACTCATCTGGTCATGTTTGGAGAAGGAATGTGACCCTTCTGATTTGTTGTCCAGTGTATTTTTAGCCATGGTAGCGATGTGGCTCTTTGGTTAGATCTATGTTGGGTACCATGTTGGTCCAAATGGAAATACCTGAAAAACGTTCAGATAGATTTCTCTGACATTTTGTACAGACGTTCATGTTTCTCTAGACTTCTCCTCGACCTAATGTGACCAGGAGTCCTGTAGGACTGCACAGCCTTTTTCCCCCCGGAGTCCTACGTCCCAAATATTGAGACTAGGTCCCACATTTTGATTGGCTCTAGTTTTTAAGAGTGAACACTTTCTAAAATGTGGCTCTTGTCCAGAGGCAGTGAAGAAAGCAGGGAAGACAACTATAAAGGTCAGCAGACTGTGTCATTAAGCTGCCACCACATACGCCACATCAAAGATTTTGACTTCGTCTCAGCATTAGTATGTCCCACATTGTCCCACACAAACTTACTCTTTACAACACATTTGGCCTGTTAGGATCTGGGCATCCTACCTCTACTGTCACCACGGGGCTCTCAGGATAGCATGATTCCTGCTACACGTTGATATTGGCCTTGTTAGCATGTTTACTATGTGGACTCTTTGCCTTGTTTTAAAAAAAAAAAACACAAAAAAAAACCTGAACTCACCTCTGAGAGATTGTCGATCTCACCGAGCAGGTGACTGAACATGGCATCGATGTCGTCCATCTGTGAGTAGAACAATAAATTTAGGTTTTAGTAGCAGTACAAGAATAAAGAAAGTGCATATAGTTTATAGGAACAACAAGGTAGGAAGCATCATGAAGTGAAAACTAAACATTTCAGTTCAGTTTAAATTGAGTTTCATATGCTTGCTCTGTCTATAACACAGCACGTAGAAACACTGAGAACAAATGACATTCTTGTGGTATGGGCATACAAACAGTGTGTGCACACTCGCATCTACACAGTTTGGATGTGAGCTGCAAACACATATACAAGATGCAAAGCTTGTGCTTCATCATTCGCTCACGGTTTCTAAATATATTCAAGGTCAGCTCTGCAGCATCATTGCTGAGACCATACACAGTGACAAAGCAGCAGTGTGGCAGGTTCAAATGGTTTCTGTTTTGCTCTGACTGTAAGTTGTCTTTAATCGCCATCCAGGAAACCTTCGGGTTCAATAAACTGTGGATTCAAGTAGTGGAAACTGCTTTTCTGGACACAATTTAAGACCTCCTCTGCGATTCTGTTTTTGGGTCCACATTCCATTTTAGTAAGCACGTAAAGTTTATTTGATACAGCACATTTGACAGACCAAAGTGCTTCACAACAAAAATAAAACCAACAACAAAAATAAACATCAGACCATTAAAATACAAGCACCAGACAACATGAGGCGAAACACAGGCAAGTTTGAACGAATGTGTCTCAAGCTGCTTTCAGAGCCTCAAAGGCACAATCACCTTTAGTTCTCAGAAACCTAGTATCAAAGTGGAAACAGAAAACACCCGTCCACTACAGCCAAGCATGAGCTAGCCACTTTTTGGGCCGTCCAGACGTGAAAGTTACATATTTTACTGAAGTGGACGAAAAAAAAAACTACCTCATGCTTTGAGGCAAGTGATTTACAGGAAAATGAAACGTTTTGCAAAAACACACGGTTGAGGTTGGGAAACAAAAAAACGACTCCAAAAAAATGTTTGTCACCTCCTGAATTTGAATCTCATCATCCATCATGACCGTTTGTAACGGTCTATTACACACTTTGACATGATACTGGTTTGTTCTCAGATGAGTGTGAGGAACAACCAGTGAGCCCTGGTCAGAAGCAGGTCAGTGATTTAGTCTGGGACATGACCATACAGTGCTCTATGGGTTAAAAACAAGAACTTCAAAATGGTTCCTCAACCTGATTTGCAACCAAAAAAGGGAAGAGAAAAATAGGTGTGACGCAAGTCATCTTGCTGGACCTGCTGCAGAACTTTGCAGCAGCATTTTGGACCAATTGTGGGCAGTCCAGAGGTGGCTCACTGAGGCAGGGAAGAGGAGCTGGGATGATGTGAAAGCAAGATTCATTTCCAGTTCCGGTTTTGACTTGAGCTTTATATCCATATTGTTTTACCAGGTAAAAACAAATTCACTGGAGCTGCAAATTTAAGAGCTGAATCGCTGATAATTCTTTTGCTTTGCTGACAGACACCATGAGAGGGGATGGCAACTAGCTTCCCCTGAAATCATGTCAGTGCTCACCAACTTTATATCAAAGATTAGTTCATCACTATTATTTCCGACCCTCTGTGGGTGTCATGAACATAACTCGCTCAATAATCTCAAGAAAAGAAGGAGAGCTGGAGTTGAAGCGCATCATATTCTGTGCACTTAACAATCGATCGTTCCTGCAAAGAGGCTTCACTGAGATCAAAGATTTTCATCGGGCTAAATGTTGTGAAACTCGCCGTCTGGCTTTTTCCATATGGAGGCAGCTTTAGGATCAAAAATGCATCTTGCATGTGGACTGGCTTAAAGAGAAGCATGAACTCGCTGCTTCTTGCCAACTCTGATGCAGGACCGCTGCTATGCATAGTTATCAATGACAATAGATAATAATATATATTGTAAAGCCACAGCAGCACATATAGAAACCAGAAACAGAGCATGGAAACACAGGAAACCACACATGGTGGTAAGGTTTGCACACAGAATTTATTTTAAACCCTTTCATGTATCGAAGTCACAACAGTGGAAAGCTATTCAAATGTTGTTTTCTTGTATATACAAGCCTCGTATGGGATGATGCAGTAGCGTTCACTGTAGAGGCTGATGTGCAACTATGCCATCAAAACCCATGCATACACAAGAAAACAACATTTGAATAGCTGTCCACTGTAGTGACCTCTATACATGAAAGGGTTAATAACTTGTCACTTGCTTCTTGCATGTGTTATTTATGAATCCTGAGTTCAGCATACCACCAACTATTTCTGTACATTTACAATAAAATGACATGTACTTGTATGGTTTCACTATATTTATATTAAGTACAGACAAGTTTCACATCTGTTGTCATTATGTTTTACTTTAATCTCTGTAGTATAGTTACATAGTTATAGTTACATATAGTTATATAGCGGGGCACTCAGGTTTATGACGTGTCATTCTTTTCTGCATCTCATTAAGTTTTGCTGTTCACGTATTTTACTCGGTGGATGCCGAGAGAAGCTCTGACCCTGACCCTAACAAAATCTTATTCAAGCAGTCAGTTGTGTGTTTAGGTCTGTGAACGCAAACCTAACTTCCTGTTTGCTTGTTTATATACATCAAGTCATTTGTTTTTTTTACACTTGGGACCAGTGAAAAATCAGTTATAAACACAACACTGATGTTTCATCACCTTTTTTGGGTTGATGTGGCAGTCGTGTTTATAAGCTGATGCTGATTTACACATCCAGCGGGCATGAGCGTCTGAAAAGTATGCGTTTATTTAGCTGCTAAAATGCTCCATGTGTTCACCAGATCGCTGTAAAGTAGTAGTACAGCGGGTTTATCAGAGCCATGAAAATGTCAGACGTGATCTAAAACATTGACGCTGTGACCGTCGACCAAAACGGTTCGCTAAAAGAACAAATAATTATCACAACTTTGCAACCTGCCCAAGCAAAAAATATTTGGACACTCGGAGCCTTTACGGCAACAGCAGCTTAAAGTGCAACTTGCCTATTTACTCATCCGGCAGAGAGCGGCCCTGTTCTCACCAGGCATTACGACGTGTCTGAGCCCATCCCAGGTGGGCAAGGGATAAAGGTGCGTTCAAGTTCAATACTTTCAACTCGCGTCCTATCACGTCACCCGGCGCAAATTCGGGAACATTCGCGTCTTTCCATTGACTTCAGTATGTAATCACGCCACAGCAATAATTCACTTCACGTTTGGTCTGAACACATAAGAATGTGTCTCCATGCGTGTCTCCGGTGACCGATTGCGATCTCACTTGCCTGTTCTATATATAATTTCTCTCTGCAAAAGCCAAATGCATTCTTTTTAATCTGCGTGAGGCAGCTGTGCACTTCCTGTGTCCAGTCTGCTGGAAATTAAAAGATGATGAAATCAGAACAGTTGTTTTCTTTTAGAGGACATAAATGCTGTGCCTGCATACCCTTGAGGTCTCTTGTTAAGTTATGAGAGGGAAGCTTCTTCTTGTTTTCCACCACTGGCCAGCAAATTAGTACGTACTTCCTCTTGTTTGTTGAGTGACCCCTGAAACTTTGAAATTACAGGTGTGAACAGGGCTGTGAATGAAACATTAGCATTCCTTTGGACCTTTATGTCTTGCCACTTGATGAGTGCTCAGTCCAATATTTACACTCTTTTCAGCTCCATTTTGATCTCCTCTGACTCCACAGGGAAATAAATGTCTTTTTAGCTGCGTTATACTCCATTTTCTCAACAAGTTGGTCCCCAACTGTGTCTGGTCAGTTCTTTAGTAGTAGGAAGCTGCCTGCTGTGGCTGAAAACGATAAGCACAGTGAGAGTGAACTAAAACAGTAAAGTTGCAGGCTAAAAGACTCAAAACTACTTAATTAAACTGAAGAGACCTGTTGTTGGGAGTTGAGTCTTTTTTCCATTTGATTTCCAATATTAAGTATTGGCTCTTTAATGTGTTTTTATCCATTTTATTTAATACTTACGAGACAATTTCTGAGTGAAGGCTGCTTTCATCTTTTCTTTGTGCTTTTTTTTTTTTTAACCAGAGTTGGATCGCACTGTAACATACCTGGATATTATCAGAGTGAATAAATATCTCAGACGTGAAAGCCGGTGTGAGTCTAGATATGTGAAGAGCACAGCAGACATCTGTTTGGCTGTTTGACTTTACACTTAAATATTTTTTTTTACATTAAAGCTGCAGCTAAAGGTATATAAAGAGTATCAACTGTCATGTTTACAGGAACTTTTTTCAATTTATTTTTGCCTGTCTTCAATGCTCTTTGAATCACTTGCTCATCTTCATGCACAGATATAAAACACACATATGGTCTAATGTGCATATACACGAACAGAGACATACACAGTTCTGCCTGCGCTGCTCAAACTCATTCAGTGTTTATGCTGAACAGTAAACAGACGATTAAAGTGTAATGAGGTAAAAGGGGAAGAGGGCGGCTGTGGTATTTATTTTTTCCCCATATGAAAGTGGCCTTTTTGGATAGTTTGAGTGAATTTCACCTTTGTGGCCTCTTGGGACGTCTGCCTGCCTCACACATGTGAAACGTTTGTCTCTTTTTGTGACACGTTCATTTACTGTAGATGTATTTATATATTAATTACAGCCATACCATGTTTGCAGTTTGCTCATCAAAGCGTGCATTACAAAACCACAGTTGTTTATGAATTCCACACTCTCATCAGGCATGTCAGCGCGTTGCTGCCGACTCCCACTGTGGTCTCACAAATCAGCAAAACCAAGAGCCGAGAGACAGGCAGGCAAACGGGCCGACGAGCCAGTGCCCGAGTACATAAAGCAATTTATTGAGACTTATATGCATCAAGGGAATCACATTGCATTGCCTGCTTACAGTAAACAGACATGTTTTCTCTCCTCTTGTGGTTGAGAGCTTCTTGCTGTTTTCTAATTAGTTGCACAACCATCCACTGGCTGCTGAGACGACATGTGTTTGTCTTAAACAAACCTGATGTGACTCTTCAAGTATTTAACTCTTAGAAAGCACTGAGAGAAGAGAGGAAGATGTATAGGTGCACGACTGTGAGAAAATTGTAGGTGCTTTAGATGCTCAGATTTTTATTCATCATGCAGTCCTAAAGTTGTCGTGCGGAGTGACAACGAGCCCAAATACACAGCCAGAGTCACAAAGAACTATCTTCAGCGGCGGCATCGGCATCATCATCATCATCATCATCATGTGGCAAATTCTCAAACACTGATTTCATTTAGCTTTTTTGAACTTTATACTTTTGAAAGCATCCTCACTTTACTGTAAGTGCATGTCTAAATTTCTGCACATTGCTACATATAGCATATTTGAAAAATAGTTCCTGATTTGACAGAAGCCCATTTGTAATCTATTGATTTATTCTGCAGTTCCAATCCAGTAAAAGTAAACCCTCTTTGTCTTTTGAAGTGTTCTTACCTTGTCTGTCTCTTTCACACGTGGGAGCACCACAGACTGCGTATGAATTCTGAAACCCTCACAGGTCAGTCTATAAAGTAACTACTTCTACGTGTGACTTTGCAGATATTATCTGCATTTCCTGTGAAATCAGGAAGTAGATCTAACTTCTGTGTGAAGCGGAGTGAGGTTAGCTTTTCTCATCGTGCTGCTCTGCTTACAGAAAGACTGACATACAGTTTGTCTCTTCTCTACATGTCCCACAGCCATGTTGGAGCCACACAGGTGTTCCCACTTTGTCTAATTAGAACTCTCCTCAGGAGTTTGTGGGCATGTGCAGGTCCTAGCGGATTGATATCTCCTGTTGTTCTGCTCTGTGTGTCTGTTAGGGTGAGATATATCACACCGTTGAGGATTTTAACCCTCCCGTTGTCCTCGGGTCAAAACGACCCGCAGCTGTGTTCAACCAAGTTCTATTTTATGTTTTATATTTTTGGGGATCATTGGTGACAAGGAGGCTGTCAGGGTTTCTTTAAAAAAAAAAAAAACTCACAACCTCCTATAAAAATAAATAAAATAAAATAAAATAGAACTTGGTTGAACACAGCTGCAGGTCATTTTGACCCGAGGACAACAGGAGGGTTAAGTGTATGGGGCTGTGCCACATCAGCAACCTTCCAGTATAGCTGCACCCAACAAGGCAGTGTCTTTACACGTTTGTTTAAAACATCGAGCAGACAGCTGCAGCAAATTCAAAAGATCTGCTAAGGACTCACTTTAAACTTCTGGTTTTCAAAACACTGAATATTTTAGAGCAAAAATACATTTCTGATCTGCTTTCCAGACCTCTCAGATCATCTGGGACAAGTTTAACTAATTTTTGTTTTCTATTTTGTTACTTTTGTTATTATGTTTGAATCCTTTTTATACTAGATTTTTCATTTAGTGTTTTGTATCTTGTTGAATAAACCTGCCTCATCTTAACAAGGTTATCAAACAGCATAACAGAAGACACATGTGTGACTGTGCAGCGCATTTAAAAACTTGAGTGATGAGGTAATATATTGGAGTTCAATATTTACATATTATTCAATAAAAAAAAAAAAAAATTTAAATACACCATGCAGGGGAATCAAAATGTCACAGCAGCAGCTTAAGTAAAAATGAATTATTATTATTGTCTTCAAGAATACATTTTAAAATTGCATGACAGAAAAACATGTAATTTACTGGAGTTACTGCCTCCACCAACTAGTAAAGTTACAGTTTACAATAATGTCTGTGCAGGCTCATTTAATATATGTAGTACAGAGTTTGAAGACATTTGTCTAATAAATTTGGTTCTGATAGAACACAGAGTTGCAGCCATAAATGCTTCAAGTAGAGATGTTGCTGCGGCCACAAAACTTAAAACGTAGATGCTTCACACATATCTTCAACCCGACACCCAAGATTAGTGTCACAAATTTCGTATCAGACAAGATGTTAAAATCTCCCTTTTTGTTCCTGAGTTGTGGCCAGAAAAGTGTTTTTGCAGAATATTATGTTTGTCACAGTAAATAAGACCCTTCACCTTTTGGATATAAATTAGATATTTGAGTGTTAGCATATTAATTTTTGAGTTATGTCCAAAAATGGGTTTTGTGAGCTGTCAGTGACCTTTGACCTTTGACCATCAGAATCTAATCTGTTCATACCTTGAGTCCATGTGAACGTTTGTACTAAATTTAAAGAAATATTCTGTATATTGGTGGAGATATCATGCTCACAAATGTCAGACAAACAGACTAACGTACACTCCAAAAACATAACGCCTCCAGCAGGCGCAGCGGCATAGTAATGTAAGTGATAAAGCCACACTTTATTTAATACGTATCTAACGTCGTGTGTTGTGTCGAGGATCGGACACTCGTGCACAAGTTTTAGCGTGAAGTGAGTTTGATGGGATGAAATTGAGTCCTGTCATCAAATGTAAAATGTAGCGATTCCCTGCTGCCCAGCCATATGTTTATGTTTACGACAGAACAAAAAGCAGAATATCAGAGAAGTTATGGACCTGTTATTAACAGTGGGAGACGGAGTTTATACGCTCCAGCAAAATCCTATTGGATAATGTGAAATGTGACCACAGATAAAAATAAACCAACAACAATAAAGAGCTATTATAATGGAAAGGATGAAGAAATGTACGATTCTGCATGTGTTTTTATTCCTTATTTAGTTATGTTTATATGTTCTGTGGTAATTTTCATATTTACATAATAAAGAATAATTAAATAAGATATTTTCAAGACAAAAAAACTTCAAGCATTTCCCCCTACTTCAAGCAAAAAAATGGATAAAAAAAAGAAGTATATAAAGATAAAATATAGGGTACGAGTGAATTATATATGCTTGCCAGTAAAAGATTCTGATGATAATAGCACAACTATCAGCACTGTGAATGGTTCAGACAGTGTAAGACATGTGTGAGGTCAAATATGTATATAACAAATATAAAAGCATTTTAGAGTTTCCACTTTTAATCATTGTTGGTCAACTTGTTGTGTCTCTTCTTGAGTCTCAATGTCAGTCGCCACATTCAGAGTCATGTGTGGTCTCACTAAGTGTGTAAATTATTATGTCTCAGAGCCCTCCTGACATCACCAGCTGTGTGCTCACACTGTACTTACAGCTCTTCTTCGTGCTTTTAGAAAGTCTAAATTTCCAACTCAGGACATTCACCATGTGGCTGTTTACAAGCACTTCCAAATGATTAATAACCAGCTGCTTGGTGATGGAGGATTTACATACCAATTTAAGTATACTCAGTGTGAGTGAGTGTGTGAATGAGAGACTGAGTCCTGTTTTGCCATTGAAATGAGAAGCCAGGGAAACATTTAAGTGTTTCTAATGTGGGTTAGAGCTTTAATCAATGCCATGTGGGGGTCAGGAATGGGAAATGAGAGTGGCAATAAACTGTTATAAAGTTTACAATTTACAGGGAGGCAGTTTTGGCTTCAGCTTTACAATATAACAGAGTTGTGTTTTAAAAGTCCTGCCAGAGCACCCTAATCCAGTACTGTAGAGGAGATCAAAGCTCTGATGGCATTTAAATGTAAGGTTTTTAATTCTGAGAGGACTTGTTAAAAACCCACAGGGCTAATCCTGTCATCAAGATGAATTACAAAAGGAAAAAAAAGCAAAACAAAAAAGAGAGCGCGAATGTCCCTTTGCATAGAAAATAATAACATGTGGAAAAACTCTGAAATTCCTCGGGACCACGTGGAGGTTCTGATCACTACTGTATGTGTCCAAAACTGCTTATGGATGACCTTCCTGAGTAAAAATAAATAAATAAAAATAACATGAGAATAGTTCAAATATCTACCACATGCAAAGTTTCAGTAGGAATGGAATGACTCGGTAGAGTGGTATGTCCGGGAAAGCTATGGGTTAATTTAAGACTAGGAGCAAAACCTGTTGCCAATTAGGAGCAGTGAGCGCCACATGTGGGCTAGACGTAGCTATCTCCAGAAGGGGCAAAGGGGGAAGAAACCGCGGTGCGCGCGATGGAGACAAGCTGAATGACTCCGCAGTCCCGTGTTCAAGTTCAGTCGGCAGTTACAGGTACGTGCAGTTACTAATATGATGGACTCTTAAGGACATGATCAAAAAGGATCCACGAGACTGAAGGATTGATGCGTAAAAGGGGCCACCTTTCACATGTGGCCTGTTTACATTTTTAACCCTGAGGATTGCAACATGGCACGTTTTTCTGCGATATTTGTACTCTTTATCACAACTATCCTCGGCACGGGGACCGTATCTGAGATCTGCCGGGGGACGCGCTGTTTTTCTGGCCAGGACTGGAGCAGACCGTGCATCGGAGCGCACTGCCAGGGGCGCACGGACACATCCGCGTCCCGACGGCAGTTTCACCACTCTGCACAGTCCAGGCAAGGACAAGCCTATCCGAGTTACCAACAGGATGCTCGCTTCAGTCACCACCAAGCCCAGAGTGCGCCGTTAGCACCGTACACCATCGTCCAGCCTCAGCACGGAGGCTTTACGCAAGCCGCAGGTACGGATGGCAGGAGGACAAACCCGAGGACCGTCACAGCGGAGGTGTTTCATCCAGGGTGTGCCGGTGGTACCTGTCCGACGACAGTCTCTCATCACCCCACAAATGATGACAGTGCAACGCGGGAGTGCAAAGGAATTGGATGTAAACTGCCCTCCCGCTTGCGCCAGAAGCAGAAGCCCTGCATCGGAGACGGTTGCAGTACGCATGGAGGAGATGACGGGAGAGGAAACTCTTCACCTGTTCATGTGACGGACAGAGCGGCACAGTTTCTGGATGAGCTCCCAGACTTTGGGTCGGAACATGGTGCATGGATACAGCTGTCATGTGACATGAAGCCAGGTAAGTGTCAGAAAAGAGAGCGAAACTAAACTGCAGCCTTTTTGTGAGAAAACGATAATCTCTTCAGGTGCCATGTCAAACTTGTTTTTCTTTGCCACAGGGACCAATGAGGTCCCCTCAGAGGATGCTCTTGTCCTGCAGCTGCAGCTGTCTAAGAGCCAGGAGAGGCTGGTCGAGGCCCTCCGGGGCCAGCAGAGTGAGGTGAAGGAGCTGCAGAGGCTCCTGAGTGACCAGCAGGGGACGCTGGTCAACCAGCAGAGAGAAATCCTGGAGCAGCAGAGGAGGATGCATGAACAGATGGAGCAAGTAAGGCTGCTGTGATTTATGACGAGGAAGATGTTAAAAGTTGGTGGTTTTGTAATTGGGCAATGATCTAAGAAATATTATGAAAGGGTGGAAAACACATCATCTATAAAAGTTTTATTTTGCTGACCTCTGTGTGATCAATTCCATGTGTTGATCAAAGGTAGAGCACAGTGGAGATTAAATTAGGACATGTATATGCAGATTAATCTCACATTTTGTAAAGTAATTTGTGTATTCATATGATTATCGCTGTGATCACACTAAAACTTTTCATATTTTACTTGTACTTCCAGGTAAAAGCTCAGTATAACATATTGATGGACAGCATCAAACAGACATCCTTCCAGAACCTGCAGGGGGAGCTAGACAGTCACATGGAAACCTTGAGTGGGCAGGTTCGAGCCCACCAAGCACAGCAGGCTCTTTCTTTACACAAGGTGGACATGGAGGCCAGTGTGATGGAGGTGAGCTGCAAGTTCAATCAGTACACGCGTGTTCAAAATGTTATATAAACTACAACCTGTCAGTAAATGTGATATCAGATATTAGAGGCTTCACTAATTTGTAACTATATGGATATATCACAAAGTATCAATGAGCTACTGTAAAAGCCAACCTGATATCATACCAATGTGTGTACTACACCCGTCTGTCCACTAGAGGGTATTGCGTGACAATGGTCATTCAATAAAGTACAAAATGGCAGATGGTTGACCAGCAGGCCTGGATTTGAGTCTGGGATAAGGCGAGCAGATTTTTTTCCTTTAGTAATGCAATTGTTTTTTTTCCCCAGGCCACCACAATACAAAAAGGTGACACACAGCCCTCTAGTGGAGTGCCGCGTGTACTGCACACTTTGGTGTGATATTGTGTTGTACACACACTTTGCCTTGTCTATACATGAAAAGTAAGGTGCCCTAAGTGCAGCCACCAAAAATCCTGTGGTTAGGGTTCGGAAAAGGTTTGGGTTAAAATAAATAATTGTTAAGTAATGTAAGTTACTAACGAAAATTAAATAGCCTACAAAAATTGTTTTTATGTGACTTTTATTACATAAAAGAAATCCACATTGACTTTTACTTTCTCCTGGAATTGCGCACTAGTTATGCGAGTGAACCTCCCGTGTTTGTTCCATCCAACTATCCTCGACTTTCTCCCTTCTCGGACTTTGTCACTTTTTCACATGAGGAGGTTCATGTTCATCTTTAACCCAGGTCAAACATGTGTGTGCTTTTCACACTTGGTCGAGGCAAAATGTGACTCTGACATGGTTTCATGGTTTTACATGCTTCGGTGGGATTTAACTGCACCTTAGAAGAATCTTTAGCAATTGAGCCCAAGAGTTTGTCCATGCTTTCCTGCATGCATCTCGATGATTGAACTAGCATACATTATATGGACGAGACAAGGAAGATATCTGCAATATATGACATCTGGTGAACAGCTACTACTTCTACTACTGTTACTGTTCAGTTAATCTCTGTATCATCATGTGTGATGCCATCAGATGGGTCGGTCCCTGTTGGCCTGTGGCACCTGCGGCCCTGAGGAGTATTGCGACTTCAGCAGTGGTCATCCTCGCTGTGAGAAGTGCACCATCTGTCCCGCCGGTTTCTTCCTGGTCGCCCAGTGTTCAGTCCACGCAGACAGGATCTGCCAGGTTGGCATTATTGTCTTTTCAACATGAAGTAGCTTTTAATCTTCTTTTTACCACGTTATGCATGGGTTGTTTTGTTGGTGGGTCCATCAGCAATAGCAAACATGGTTTCTTCACATAATGTTATCGAATAGTTTGCCATGACAGAAGAAATGAGAGGAAAGATTGAAGGTATAAATGTTTGTGTACCGTCTAATTGAAACAAGCCTGTTGATTCACTTTCTTCTCGCCGCATCTTGACAGGACAGAGATGAATGTCTTGAAATAGCTGATCTGTGTGGAGATCAGCAGAAGTGTCTCAACACTCCAGGTACTAAGAATTACTGCGAACATTTGATAATATCCTCGTGTACTGAAGCTAATATATCCCAACATTCCCATATTTTCCATCTTGTTGACTTGCTGAACCACTGATGAATGCTGCGATGTCACCAGGTGGATTCAGGTGCCAGGACATGACAGAGCGAGACGCCCACTCCGGGATGTGCGGTCACGGCTACTTCTACAACTCGGACATGGACGAGTGTCAGGCCTGCAATGAGTGTGACGGAGAACCGGTGGGTTCACCTTGTACCTTCACCACAGACGCCCTCTGCTCGGGCCCTGCTGCCAGCGACAGCGCTCTCTCTCTGTCCTGGGCCGGCGACGTGAGTCTGCTGGGGTCAAAAGGCCACATCCTGGCTCATGCCTTCCCCAGCGTGCAGCTCCAGATCCAGGGACGAGGTGATGCAGGTCTGGTTTCCGCCGAGGACGGGCGCCTGGTGATGAGGCAGCACGGTCTGGTCTGGCTGGATGAGAACCTCTCGGTGAGCCACGGCTGCCGCAGCTTCATCCAGGTGTGTCTGCGCATGAACAGCACAGACGGCTCCGAAGGTCGCGACCTCAGCGGCGTGCGGGTGGAACAGCGGGAGGGAAGGTCGCTCCAAAGCGTCAGCATCAGCGGGGTGGCGGAGGTCGCCCCGGGTCACATCATGTCCCTCTTCCTCCGGAGCGCTAGCCTCCACTGTAACCAAAGCAGTGAAGGTCTGCAGCTGTACGACCCCGCTGCAGCTCAGCTCAGCCTCTTCTGGCTCTCTCACGACACCGGGGCTGTTGCCATGACAGCACAGGCAATGGTCTCCGCACATTACCACACAAACTACCGGCCAGTCTTCCGTACCACCTCCACCTCCGACCCTTACGTTGTGGGATTGACTCACGACGGCCGCGGGATCCGTTTTGCAGAGAGTGGCACCGTGCGTTTTGTGTTCCAGCAGGCGTTGTACTCGATGGGTCAGGTCTGTGTGAGTGAGGGCTTCCAAATTTTGGCTTATCTCAACTATAATGGAACCAGCACGGAGCTGTCCCGTGCCTTCAAACCAGGAGTCCACTACCGGGACACATCCATATCTCTGACTGGAGCGGCTAAAGTTGGCCCTGGGGACACGCTGGGCTTCGAGATCCTCTCTCCTGCTCAGTGCAACGTACGCTTCTTTGGCGACGAGACCGGCATCAGTATTCTCAGTCTGGTTTGGGTCCCCGCTGCCATTTCTTCCTCTCTGTCTGCCTCTGTGGCCCACACCGGCCTTCCCTCCGGAGCAGTTCGAAACAAGCCACTGTTCTTCCACCAGACCAGCCCCCAGGTGTCCCAGATGGGGCTGCTGGCGAAAGGATCCGCAGTTCAGAGACGAGATTTTGTCTTCAGGGAGAGCGGCACTGCCAGCGTGGCTCTGGACCTCAAACTCATTCACTCCTGCAACTTGGTAAAGGTGACTCTGCTCAGGCGAAGTGATTCGGCGGGTTCAGAAGGGGGCCGTGACGTAGAAGGGCCGCGGCCCGTCCTTGTGGCCCAGCAGGTGGCCGGCCAGATGCCTGAAGGCAGCCACTGGGCCAGTGTGAGTCTACGGGCCTCCTTCCAGGTTCACAATGGCACCACGGTTTTCTTCACACTGGACTGTGTGCGTGGACGCGTCAACCAGATCAGCCACCAAACAGGAAGTGGGGTGTCAGTCCTCTGGGTGGCAGCTTAACAAAGGAAAGCCAAACGTCGATGTTGTTTCTTCGTGATTTCAGTTCAGAAGACTTCATGTTAATCCATTTATAGGATGGACTAGTTTCATTGGCTTGTTTTTAAAGGAATTGTTAGAATTTTTTAAAACTATGCTCATAGATTGATACTACTCTCACATCTGTCAGTTTTAATATTCAGCCAGCAGCATGTTAGCAGAGTGGAGAGGTAGGAAAGAGTTACCCCGACTCTATTCACAAGTAACAAAAACACCTACTAGCACCTTTAAAACTCACTAATTGTCATATATTTTGTTTGTGTAATGTGTACAAAAAAAAACAACCCACAAAGTGTAAAAGCAAGAATTTGTGATTATTAATTTATATTCAGGCTTGCTGTTTCCTCCGGGCTTCCAGTCTTTATGCTAAGCTAAGCTAACTAAACATTTATATTTAACTAATAGGTATGAGTGGTGTCAACCTTCTCATTTAACTCTGGTCTAGAAACTGAAGAACATTATTTTCCAGACCTTGAACTAACTCTTCAAGCTGCTTGATTTTATAGTGATTAGCATGCAGCTAATTTGACTTTTTAAAGACGATTTTGTTTTAAAAACAAGCTTAATATGACCTGAGTATTTAAAAGTGTAGCATTCTGCATCAGTCATATTTATATAATGAAAACACGAGTACCGTGTCAGGATTTCTACACAGGTACAAACGATGAGTCTAAACTGTGTTCATGCTTCTTGTGGCTTGAGTTTTCTGCTTCTTTTATGTTCTAAAAATTCTTTGTTTCTGTCTTTTATTTATGTAATTCAGTTACTCTGTTGATGCCAAAGGACTTTCAGATCATTGTGGTTGTTCTGCTGGCCCTGGTTTTCATTCAGGAGTGTGTTTTTTTAAGATCATGTGTTTCATGTTAGCCGCCATTTTCTAATGTGAATATCTCCTGCATGCCTTGTTTAATGACCACTTTGTGCCTGTTACGGACTTGCAGAGAGTCACTAAGGCTCCATCGAAATGAAACTGCTATTTTAAATATTAACACCTGACAATATAGTTACTGTTTACCCAAACCAAGCTGTAATTAAGTGTATATTTGATCTTTTCTAGTAAATCCAATAAAAATCGGTTTGTTTAACAGATGTTTTTGCTGAAACCTCTGTGTAAGGACTTTGCTTGGTGTGACATGGAGTGCGGTTTAAAGTGAAATGTCATCTTATCCACACACACAAAAAAAAGGAGTTAAAGGTTTTTTTCTGAGTTAAAAACTTGAATTCCAAATACTTACACACACCCTTGCTTGTTTCTGTACACTTTGGGGTTTTACCTCTACAGCTTTTGCCTGGTGTGACCAGTAGCTACCTTACAGCGGCTAATGTTAGTTCAGTGTACACAGAGCTGTGTAAATGAGTCCCTTCACTGCCTATATGACTCTTACCTACTTGTCCTATTGTTATTACTACTATTATGTTGCAGCAGTTACCGTTATTAGCGTGTTTTAGCTTTGCCATTTGAAATGATTAGGATGCAGCTGCTCTTTGGCAGAAGTAGATTAGCTATTAAATATCCACAGCTTGTCTACAATTGTAAAACTAATTTAAAAAAAAAAATGTTGATTTAGATTTTATTTTGTTTTTATTTATTTAAGATATGAAAGGATAACAATCACAATACAGCAGTGGTGGAATGTAAGTATATCTACTCAAGTACTATACTTAAGTACAAATTGAGGTATTTCTACTTTACTTGAATATTTCCCCACTTATAGCAGCAAAATATTGTTCTTTTTACACCACTACATTTGTCTGACAGCTTTAGTAAGTCGTTACTTTTAAGGTTTCTGATTAAATGCTCACTTATGTGTTGAGAAGAATTATCAATTTTTTTTATGCTAAATAACCGGAAAACCCATTTAGATTCACTGGAAAATGCATTGTTTTTCCAATCTTGTTGACATTTTAGAGAAACGTGGTTAGAAACAAAATAAAATAAAAAATTATTTTATAGGTATCTATATAATTCATTACTATGTAGATCAAACTAAACAGTACATGAAGTAGTTAATATAAGCATAACTTTAAATAACTATAGCAGTAATATTTAATCCAAAATCATCATGTACAACAGTAAAACACGGACAGTGAGCATTTACTGCATAGTACTTTTACTTTTGATACTTTAAGTAGGCTACATTTTGTTGATAATATATACTTTTACTTCAGTAAGGTTTTGAATGCAGGGATTTTATTCGAAGCGGAGTATTTTCACTGTGTGGTATTCATACTTTTACTTTAGAACCTGAATACTTCTTTCTCCACTGCTGCACATTCTCGCATGTTATAAAACAAACTGTCACTGCGTTTTCTGTAATGGCAGGATGCTCTTTTTTATGCAGAGAAGGTTTCATTTCAAATCTCCCACACGGAGCATTTAGAAACCGATAATCTGTCATGCACTAATCTCATCAAGAGCTTTTCCCTACAGGCCTCAGTCAGAGATGTGGAGCCTCAATCGAACACGGGTCTTGGTGGAAGCTGCCAGGTGTTTCCTATTGCACATCAAAGCACAGGGGTCCCTCATCATGAATCTAAACAGTTGAAATTATATTAGCCGTGTAGTTAACCTCCTAATGGCCTTCCTACACACTTCCACCGGTGACCCTCAGTTCCAGAGAGCTGCTCTGCTTTGGCACAACATCAAAAAGCACATTACGATCCTGGGCATATGTTCTATGAAAACCCGTAGACCACTTGATGTTAATATTTCAGTCTTTGAAGTCGACCTCCAGGTTAGTGTGTGCCATAAATTGCGCAATAAATCAGGACTGGTGGGGAGATTAATGCCATTAATATGCAGGTTTGAGTGCTCTAGCTCTCTCGTGTTCAAGGTTTTCAGTGTTACCACGAATGAAGCACGTGCAGCACAGTTCATGAACTAATCAAAATAGTATGCACAACCTCTGTCAAAAACTTACACGGGAGGCCAAAGACAATAAGCAGACATGAGTTGACTAACATAACAGAAAGCATGACTTGAGACAAATTGAAACCACCTCCAGGCTGATGTGTGACTGGTTGGATGAGTTACAGTGGACTAAGGAAGATAAATGTTTGAAGGAAAAAGGTCAGAGCTGCGTCTGGTGGGACCCGGTTGGCCGAGCACATTAGCACTGAGGGTAACGGAGCACAGATGGAGGAGAAGGCAATCATATGAGCGTGTCAACAGGGTGTGGATGTATTATTGGTCAGAACATGTCTTTTTATATAGAGACATTATTAGATGGCGTTTAGAGTTTGTTTCAGTATTCTCAGTTTTTATGAGCTTTAAGATACAACAGAAAATGGAATTTAATGTCATGAAACTAAATAATAACACGCAGTTAATCCTTATTCCTAATATCCTAATTGCCTTCATCCTCCCTCCCACCATTCCTGCTACCTGTATATCTGTGCACCATATGTAGCCCAGTTCACTGTCCAGCTCATAGTACACTCAAAGTCTGGCAGGTCGTCTCTGTCTGGCTGAGAAGTGTGTGTGCACCACACATACCTGCTAATGTAAGACAAGGCTAGAGGTTCAGGTTCATTGTGGACACAAGTTTGAAGAAACATTTGTCTAAATATCAGTTATTTGTCTATAACTTGTGTTTTTATTAAGTAATTCCTCAGAAAACTGATGTAATAGAGTAGCTTTCACTCTAAAAGAAACACTATTCAGATATTTAGACAAATGTTTCTTCAAACTTGTGTCCACAATGAACCTGAACCTCTAGCCTTGTCTTACATTAGCAGGTATGTGTGATGCACACACACTTCTCAGCCAGACAGATAGACGACCTGCCAGACTTTGAGTGTACTACGAGCTGGACAGTGAACTGGGCTACATATGGTGCACAGATATACAGGTAGCAGGAATGTGAAGAGAGGGCAGGTGCACTCTAAACTTTTCCCTCAGTGCTGCAACAATCAGGGCAGGAGGAAGAGAGAAATATACACAGGGAAGCTGGTAGAGGACATAAGACTTACGTTTTTGAGAAGGAAACCAAACCAAGAGAAAGAAAGTGAGAAATGGGCCGCTCTTGTGTCGGTGCATCTGGAAGCAGTTCTCCAGTGTTTTGAACTTTTCCTCCCCACAATCCACTTTGAACTCGCCCAGATGCGTCCCACAGTTTCTACACTCTGCAGAAAGTCAAAATGTTTTAGGTTACAATCCAACTTTTTGTACAGCTTTGGATCACAGGTCTCCGACACAAACATTATGAAAAGATAACCAACCCAGGAAAGTTTTAAAAGTAACATCTGAGCTGTCGGCTACAAAAGAATCCGATCATAATCTTCATAATACAGTTTGTTTAAGTCCATTATAATACTCTGGTTTTACATATTACAAAATATATAATAAACATGTCATTGGTTTCACTATGATTTCCTCCAATGTTTCAATTTTCCATATAAGACAGCATACATAAGTGGTGCAACACTGCCCTCTACAGGAAATAATGACAATATAAATGAATTTTGGTGGAGTTAAAATTTATTATTACTTCAGATATATATATATATATACTGTATATACTACATTTAAAATGTTATTACAACAGGTTAAGAATTACTTCTTCCATATAATTGCTAAATAATTTGTTGTACTTTGTCAGTTTTAAATAAAATTAGTTAAGACACAATAACATACATGACTACAGACAGTGTGTGGCCATATCAATGATTGCACTTTATGGATTACAGAGAAAAATGAATGTCTTATTAAATATCATTCTTAATATCTAACAGTCTTCTTTTGCAGTAAAATTCTTTACTCAATGACAACAAGAAAAAAATCAGTTGTGTAATAACAGATGTGAGAACAAGGCAGTTTGTGAGCTGAAAATGAGACTATGAAGAGTTAAAAATCCCACTTAGCAATTAGGGACATGAGTACAAAAAGCCAATACTGTACTTAAAGCAAACGTGATTCGGTAAATCGGCACTTCAGTGTTGAGAGTTGCAGCAAAGTAAGTCACTTGCATTGCTTTAATCTTATGAAAGGCAAAGACTGGATGATGAACAAGAAAAATTATGAAAGTGGTAAACTATAAAGAGCTGCATATCATATGTCATACTGAGCAGCAGCGGCCTCTTAATGTTTCCAGTTTTGGGATGAGCTTGAACTGGTGGATTAAAGCTGAAAAAGACCTGCTGCTTGTGACTGAAGGACTTGACTGATATTATCTGTTTGGATAAATATGCGTGCATGATGCTCAGTTCATAATAATGAAAATATAAAATAGGTTACATAACTCTGCCATTATGCTGTGAAATGGATCACAAACATTTAGTGCATCTCTGCTGTATATCGGACCGTAACTGTAAGAAAGTTCCACTGAGATAATATTCTTGAAAAGTGTGTATTTAAAGACTATGAATGCAAGTTTACTGTGTGTAAAACACCAAACTGTTTAATACCGAGATGTTTTTTTGGTCCGTGCTGCAAAGAGAACTGTCTGTCTCCGAAAGGGAGACAGGGAGGAAAAGGAAAGTAAGTAGGATGACAGACAGAAAGATCCACAAAGTGAGTGAGTAAAGGAGACGGATGATTACAGAGGAAAGACTGTGTGGTTTAATAAGGCCAGCAGGAGGAGGCTGCGACATGTTTTAGTGGAGGATCTCAATGAGAAGGCGTTTGAAGTCTCCGCCACACTCAGAGTCCAGAGCGTCTTTCAGAGTGACGTCGTACTTCTCCAGGTACATGTCCTTCACCGTGTCCAGGTCGATCTGTTGGTTAATGACATAATAATGGTGTTATAGTCTACAGTGGCCGTGTTTGTGATCATCTCCGTGCACACACACTCGCCTCAGAGCGGCCGACGATGACGCGAATGAGCGTGTCCTCGTCGGTGCCCGCTCCTTTCATGGCAGCGTTAAGGCGTCGGGCAAAATACAGCTGCGGGTTCTTAGCACACCTCACTGTAAATCACACACGCAGCGACGGCAGGTGTTACTGAAGCAATGAATATCTGGTATTTAATTGACCGATGAATGATCGTGTTCCTTCTTACCCAGAGTGATGTAGCACTCCTTCAGGGTTCCTGTGGCCTCAGTGTCAATGGTGTCCAAGATGTCTGTTCCCGAAAGCTGCAAGAAAACGAGTTTACACAGGAGACCTGAGAACATTTAAAACTACAGCATCTGAAATGACGTAACATACGCAAAATTGAACCCCCATTGCAAAAAGCAATCTTGGCTTGCAGGACTGGTTTCAGTACGTACCGCCTCGTAGGCCTTGAAGGTGGTCTGAAGCTGCAGGTAGTTCCTGTGTGTCAGGATGTAGGTGAAGGTCGACTCGTCTGTGCCAAACCGGCCTTCTCCTGCCTGACGAGTGCACGCAGAGAAAAAAACACGACTTTTGTTTCAGGTTTAGGTGTCTCTTAATTATCACAGATTGTCACAGATCTGAAATGTTTTGAAGAGAGTCCATTCATTCATTACAGAATAATTCCTCTTTTATTACAGCTTGGATCAATATTTTCATTTTTTTTTTGTCATCAGGACCATCAGAAACAATAAAAATGTAAGTTAATTGATGAGATCCCGGACCACAGTCAGTGTAATGCTGTATAATCTTTATAGCAGCTTGTAAAGCTGTAATGGTGCACATGCAGGAGCTCAATGCTAACATCAACATGCTAACCTGTTTACAGTGGCTACATATTAACATGCTAATGCTATACAAGGTATGCAAATAGCCACGTTAGCCATCTTAGTTCTTCTTATTGGTCAAATGTAACTAAATACATTTACTCAAGTATTTTATTTAGTTTTACGTGACTCGAATATATTTTGGAGGCAAATATTTCACTTTGAACTCTACTACATTTATTTCAAAGCTTTGGTTAGAAGTTATTTAAGTGCTCTATAAATAAAACCTTACCTATTTATTTGGTAGATTCAGATTATTATTTATGAAATAAAATTCAACTAATAAATGATCCTGTAATATTATAGATTTAGCTACCCAGGAGTTTAAAATGTAATTAAATTACCTCTAACTGCAACAATAAAGTGATTTACACATCAAGTAATCAATATTTATAATGCAATCATATAATATATGTGATTCTGAAATGGGCCATTCTGCAATGAGTACTATTTTAATGCTGTACTCTTACTTAAGTAAGATTTTACTGAATGCAAGCCTTTTACTTGTAGCACAGTAGTTGTACACTGTAGTATTGTTAGTTTTACTTAAGTAAAGGATAAAAAAAAAAAGTCTTTCTAGCATTCTTACACTTGCTAATTACATTATGTTTGCAGGTATTTCAGGCAAATCCATCCAATAGTTGTCCAAGACACGTCGCTAAAAACCCCAAATCTGAGATATGCGAGTGATGGACCAACCGACCAGCAGAATAATTTGTGGTTAGCGTCTATTCTTTGAAACATACTGTATGAACAACAAAATCCAAGTGCAGAGACGCCTACTTTGTCTCTTATTTACATGACTGTGAAACATCATTCATGAAACTTCACTCCTTGGCTGAGAATTTGCACACAGATCACACGATCCAGCGCTATAATAAAAGCCACAGTGCAGCATTAAAAAACAGCTTCGATTCATTAAATTTTAGACATGTGGGATTTTCTTGTCATCCTGGGATCACATGTTTAAATGCCTAAATCTAGGATCGCATTACTCCATAAATATCAGCGTGATTTAAAGGGTAAACCATAATATGGCCTTTAGATTCGAGGGAATTACACAGCACAGACCTCATCTGAGAGCGTACCTCAAACAAAGACGCAGCATCTTGTTCGGCTAAACCCTCGTCCACCTCGTAGCCCTCGTCCCTGCTCGCCTGCAGAGACAGATACAGCAGAGATATGAGGAGGGCTTTAAGACGAGGAAATGTGAGGAAGAAAGACTTAGTGAGCAGAGGCAAGGTCAAAGACGGTGAATTACAAAAATAATATCAGGCATTTAATGGGACAACAATCATCTGCTCCTCGTTAATGGGAAATATTCGAAGGCCTTGCTGCAAAACATGAGTCACTGAGTGTTTGTCTTCTTTTTTCTGGGAGGAGGAAGAGAGAGGGGAAGCAGAGAAGGGTGGAAGCACAGAAAGAGCTGGGGATGGCATTGAGGCTGAGGCATGCCAAACAATGTGCTGAATGTCCCAGTAGGCGAATCGCAGCCTGGAGAACACAAGTGCACTTCTCTTTACTGCTTCCTTCCAGATTCAAGAAGCACAACTAAAAAAAGCACTTCCTGCTGAAAAGTCTTAAAAGTTTTTTGTTTTTTTTTACCTGCAGCAGTGCAATCAGCAGGTTCCTCACATCTCCGCTGGTATCGTCCTCGATATCTGCCTCCAGGTCGTGCTCATGCACTGAGGGAAAAACCAAAAGTCGTCACCAAGATGGTAACTCAAACTCACAAATCGACTTACAGTATCTGTGCTGCAGTCTGTGCAGCAAAAGATTTTGAAATGTGACCTCAAGATTGGGTAAAGTCAGACAGACAGGCAGGAAAACAAGAGTTACTACATCATGTTGACATTTTAATAAGATGTGCTGGTTAACAGGCCAAACTTTCCAGTAAGGAAGGATTATGAGATTGGTACATAGCTGCTTTGTATGACTCAACATAGAAGACAACCCACCCGCAACGTAGGCCTCCTTGTAGCTCAAGATGTTCTGTTGGGAGAGAGAAGATGAGCTTCAGTCAGCTGAACATGTGACAGCAAAGAAACACGTTTACATCTTTCAAAATACATAACAATCATAAATACCGCTTGGTATGTTTTCTGAAAACCAACCGCAGCACCGCTTTCTATTCTGGCGTTCCATTATTTATGGTATTCAGGAATTTGTCTTTCTTTCTGGCTTCAATTCAATAGAAAGATTAATCAGCAATTAATTAGGTTTCAAGGACCATTGTGTAGGATTTAGTGGGATCCATTGGTGGAAATGGAATATAATACTCATAATTGTGTTTTTATTCGTTTAATCACCTGAAACCTTAGAATGAGCCCTTCATATAAACAGAAGGAGCAGGTCCTCGTTTCATGTTGACCCGCCATGTTCCTACAGTGCAGGAGGCCAGAACACTGACTCAAAAGAGGGCTTTTCGTGTTTTTTCAACATCAGTGTAGATGTCACAGGAGGGAATCTATACTTAACAACATGATAAGATCATGTGTTTATTGATATTTAGCTGAATATAGAGCTGTATTTTGTGGCACGTATATTTTAAGTCCAAAAGAATGTGAATGTTTTCCTTGCAAAGCTGCATTACTGGTGCTGCAAACATTATATGTCTGTTCAAACTGTTTTCATTTATTTTGAATACTCATGAGATTTCATTCTTACAGAATTTTAGTCCAAGCCAAGTGAAACCTACAGCATATCCTCATTTTGGGACTTAGGGCTCAGCTCCACAGATTTCAGTTAAAAAAAAAAGAGTGAAAATAAAAACACACCGCTACATTACCACCAATCGACAGACCTCATTTGTAGCTGTGCACAAGATCTCGATCAGCACGGCTTCGTCCGTGCCCGCTCCCTTCATGGCCTTCCTCAGCTCCTTGGCGAAGTAAACATTAGGAGGGTCCAACATGGCTATGATGGCGTTCTCAAAACTACCGGTCAGCTCCTTCTTCAGGACTTCCTCCAACTCCTCAACAAACACAGAGGTCACAGGGTCCGTGGTTGTCATCCCAGTATGTGTATGTGTGTGTGTATAAAAGAGAAACAGAAGGAGTCAGGTACTTACATCGTCGTACTTTTCAAAGTAGGCCCGCTTGATCTCCACACGTTGAACTGCAGAACGATTGGCCAGGATTTGGGTAATGGCCTCTTCATCTGTGCCTGGAGAACGTGCAGCAATAAAAGGTTGGCTTAAAAAACCTTTACACACTGTATAAATACTTAACTAGCACAGCAATATTACACTACAACTAGACACCTAAAAAACATTCAATAGACTGACTCATTTCTGTTAAGACTTGGGTAAAATAGCTCTTTTACTAAAGTGACAGTTATATAAGATCAAACAGGACTGATTAACAACATATACATAAAGCTGCTCATTTATAGCACCTCCAAGAGGACAGATGCCATCACAACCCACAGTGACGTCACCCATTGGTTTGTGAACTCCTGTTTTGAAACTTTGACTCTGGGCTAGATTTGCATGAGCTGAGGAGGAGTGAGTGGTGGTTTTGACTCGATCTAATTGGGAACCCGAGGACACAACGCCCCGCCCACCTATAGCAGAAACCTGACTGGACTAAAGGCCTGTCAATCAAACAGACACACCCCCAAACATAGCTTTGAGGCCTAATATCTAATTAATGATGGAAATATTTTCAGATGGATTGCCAGAAAACTAATAACAAAGAGTGACTTTAGTGAACAACACTATAATAACTTGGCAAAAAAATGTATTGACTTTGTATACCGAGAGAAGTTGAATGGGTTGTCTATGGAACCAGAGTGTTTTTGGAGTCAACTGACTGCACCCCAGGCATGTCAATCCAGCCACACACACACACACACCCAAACATATCTCTCTTCAAGCCATTATATTTAATTAATTACTGGATTATTTTCAGAAGGACCACTAGAACACTGATCTGAGTGAATTCAGTGAATGACACCATAATGACTTGTGGAAAAACTTTATTCATTTTTAATTTCATGGAAGAAGTTGACGCCTTTTGAATGAGACTATTGGAGTCAGGGTTTGTTTTTTTTGAGCCAGACCCTGCTGGCCCTCAGTGGTATAAAACTTTAAGGCACTTTGGCATTGGCTTCACTTTTCAGACCTGTAGTCTATGTTCATTTTTAAATACAGCCTTGGGTTCAAATGCTGTTAGCAGCCTGCAGACTTTTACATTGATGAGTGCAAAATCGTGATTATATTTAGTTTTTTCATTGACAGCACATTCAACACATTACATGTTTTAATTTCAGATAAATTGGGGAAGTTATTGTTATAGGTGGATCCATCATGACCGCACTAATAGGATAATGGATGTCTTAACCACGCAAAAAGAGGAGAGGCTTCACTGGCAGTGCAATACACAGTTACTGAAAAAAGACTGAGAAATAAAAACTCACATAAACTTACCGAAACCTTTACACGCTTTTCTAATAGCTTTGATATCAGCTGTAACATCGAAGTCCTCATATGGAACTATGGTGGGCTGGGAAATAAAACAGTGGCAGACAATTTGGATATTAGTGATAAACGGTGCATTCAAAGCAGCCAGCATAACATTAAAGTGGAATAAAACGGATACAAAATATACAAAACTACTAGTTTAAAGCATTATACTGGAACTGATTAAAGGGTGACGTTGAGGAAAGGATGTATCACGGAGTTAGAGCCAGGCCGCAGTGTCGTGCAGGGGAGAGGGTGCAGCCTGTGTTGACCGCTGAGTCATGGGGCGGCGGCAGCGGCAGCAGCAGCAGCAGCGTGCAGCTTCCTCTCCTCGCCCACCCTCCGTGTAAACACAATGCGGCCTTATTGATCTGATTTCCAAGAAATTCCACGTTGCCCCCTCGGCCTGGCAGCGCCCAGTCCCTCTGCTCAAGTTAACTGCGCAAGTTCTGCTACTCGGGATTTTAAAGACTGCCCATGCGCAAAAAAAAAAAAAAAAAAAAAATTAAAAAAATAAAGCCTTGTTTTGATCTCCCGAAGAAAATAATAAAGCCATAAGTCTCCTCTGTAAGACTTTTCTTTTAAATATCTATCCCATTACATCACTACAAACTTTTCGGCACTTTAATAGTGCCTTTACACGAAGTTCCTGTGTTGCGCTCACTTCGAGCTGATGTTATTTTAGTTGTAGAAAACGTTCTTACCTGTACGTTGCCCATGTTGTTCACACCGGGGCTTCCCTGCTATGAGATACAAATAACAGCTGAGTGCTGAGTGTCCTGATGCTGCGCTGCTCCGAGGCTGATGTGTCAGACAGGATGGGCTGTTCCTGCAGGACTCAGCCCTGTCCGCTGCCGCAGGGGTGACGTCACCGCCGCTTATTAATTTAGCAGGATGGAGCAGGGTGCTGGTGGAGCTGCTGGACGTAATAGTTAACCGTTAACTAACTGCTCGTCTACTTTTATTAAAGTCTTTCTTTTACTTGCAACTCATCACGTTTGCACTTAATAATCATTTTGATGTTAAACACAAGATATTGCCCTATAAAACTTCACTACATGTATTATTAAATTTAATATAACCAACTTATAAAAGATGATGCATCAACTATAAACGAATCTACAAAATTTCCCCTCGGGGATTAATAAAGTAACTACCTAACCTAACCTAACCTAACCTACCCTAAAAGAAAATACAGTAAACGAGCTACATTAACATCCTGCTTTCAACTTAAAAGCTAACAAAACAACACTCTGACCATTGTGTCAACTAATAAGTAGGCCTACTTTTACTTTGGCTTACTCTCTTACTGCCAATAAGTTTGAAATCCCAGTCAGGTAAATAAAAGCAGGAAATGTGTTTGTGATGTGTTTTAAATGTTGTACTGTCACACTACTTGTTCTACCAGCTATTAGGTATGGTTCCAAGAGTTCAGATTGGTATTTTCAAAAATGAATCCATGTCAGACCCCCCTTCTTAATGATAAATTATAAAAAGAAGAATTCAGATCTGTTTCTTCAATAAAAGTGTCAAAACCCAGTGCAAAAGTACTCTGTTAAAAGTCCTTCAAGTGCAAATATAACAGCAAAATATACCTAAAAGTATGAAAAGAAAGTGTGCAGCAGGATTATCCCTGCCAGAGTTACTTCATTATCATATTTATATCATAGGGTAATTATTTATACTGCATAAAAATAAGAACCATTCCAATGTTGTAATTGGCCATTGTAACAATGTTATATATCTATATAGCCGATATGTAACAATGCATCATATTTCATACAAAATATAATGGTTATTTTCATGTAAATTCATAATCTGAAATAAGTAGTTTAACTGGTAATAAGAGCTGAAACTAATAATAAAGATAATTTACTCCTGAGATGTAGTGGAGTAGATCTATTAAGCAGCATGAAAAGGAAATACTTAGAGTAAGTTCTATACTGTATAGAATATACATATTGTATATAATATATATAGATATATAATGTACTGTATATACTGTGCATTTTATATTTTATACTGCTATTTTACTGCTATTTTATTGCTTTTCTATTATTCTATTATTATCTATTGCTTCCTGTATGCTGCTGTAGCGAAAACATTTCCCCTTGGGGATTAATAAAGTAACTACCTAACCTAACCTAACCTAACCTAACCTAACCTAACCTAACCTAACCTAATCTCTACGTTTCACTTTAGACCCAGTCTCATAACAGGAAACTGTAAAGGACAGTAAATACAATATAATATTTATTTCTCTCCTCATGATGGCAGTGTCGTACCACTTGTGCTGAATCAGAGTTACAGGAAGCTAAAATGAGTGTAGTTGAATTGGAAGAGTGGCAGACACAAGCAGGTGTTCTCAGGTGGAAACAACACAGAGTTTGTTGTTTTGCTTTGATAATTCAACCTCCTTCCCACTGATGAGCTCAGATTAGGGTTGCCATGGTGTCTGGGTTTTTGAAAAATGTGTGATAGAGTATGTGTGCTGGGGAGGAGTTGCATATTGTTTTCGGTTTTATAGACAGCAGCAGGTGATCGAGATATAATGTACGGATCTAATACTGATGTAAACCTCAAAAAAACAATACTGAATTGACTCTTAGCTGATATCCTTAAATGAACTGAAAATCAGATGAGTGTGGTTTTTATAGAAATATTTAATTCAGAATTGAGTATTTACTGTATGTACATGCAACACAATATGAATGTACAATAGAAATAATCCCATGTGGATGCTACAACAATTTTTGGAGCAACACTATACAGTATAACAAGCATAAGATACATGAAGTGGGAAAATGATGAGGCTTCATTTCAAAGAGTCTCAAAACATCTGAAAAGGAAAAAAAAAGCCTGTGAAAGTTCGAGAGGTGGGTCATGTTTATTTATTAAGCCTTTCCCTTTATAGATGCTGATCTTACACAGGAAGTTCCTTCCTATGTGATGAATAAATCTATATTAGAAAAATCCCCTTTTCTCCTACACTAAGCCCTTTTTAAATACCTCATGATACGTGCAATATTTTGAAATCTTTAAGGTGAGTTTTAGTGTATCACGGTCCCTGTATTTTCACTGTCATGCACACACAATCATAATGAAGCTAGACTGACCACAGTGTGTGACTGCAGGTGTCAGTAGTGGGTGGCTGACGGTTGTTGTTGTTGTTGTTGTTGGAGATGATGATGCTGACATTACTCATATTCTGTCAGCAAGAAAGTGGCCAAAAAAGAAACTTTTGTCATGCATCGTCGTGATTTTGAAAGGAAGGTGCATTCAGGCAGATGTAAAAATGGGCAACTGTGTGATAGGGAGCCCATTACTTCCATCATCCAACCCAAGTCGGGCTCGGTTTTGGTCCTTGAAAGCCTTTATCACATTTTCACTGCATGTGTAGCTACTAGTGTCTTTTTTTAAAAGATGGAACATCCAGGGCAAGAATACAGAGCAAAACAGTAAATAAATATCAACAGACGGGAGAGTCTCATGGATATTTCAGTACTGCTCGACTGTGGCTGCAAGCCATTTGAAATAGGTGTGTACATTATTGATAGCAATGCACATCGTTTCAAAAGCATCATGTGGTACATAAGGAGACAAATACCATAGGCAACAACATCTAAAGTTCCACTGTCATATTGGAGTACAAGTTGACCAATAAACATTTAGTTATTGGATGCTTGATAGTTCGCCACATGCGATGGCTTTTTTTTTTTTTTTTTTTTTTTTTTAGAAAAACACATACTGTATATGAACATTTACTGAAACATACAGTCTTCCTCAGCTGGAGTACAATACTTTGTTATTCCAAAGTTTTTCGGATCTAACTGATCATCTTCGTGCCATGAATTATTTATTTGGCCGAAAGATAAGGCATCACAGCTGTGTCTGGGGCTTTGGTCCAGCATCTCAGAGCTCATAACCCATTTTTTATTTTTTTTTATCCTTAAGTCTTGCTTGTTTTCATCTTACAGCAAGTCTCCACTGATTTAGGCTACGTGCCCTTCAAAGCATTTTTTTAATGGTTGTTAATGGGAGCGCAGCATTTTTCCAATTTGCAGCAGCGTGACAAAGTGCTGAGCACTTTTTCTGGTCTCAGTGTTTTTAGCCGGTCACCGAGAGCTGAAAAATGGTCAACTTTGGGTAAAACGTTGCACTCGTTGCTGTCAGTTTTTTCCAAGCTGTCCAATTACACTGAAGGAGGTGCGGGGCAATCGCCACAAAGACCTAACGTCATATCTTTTTCATCTCTGCAAACACCTCAGACAAAAGAACAACACTTCAAACTGTGTCCTGCTCATACGAAACAAGTCCTTAAACCCGGCTCTGTCTAACGTCTAGCTCTTGAACCAAACAATGGTACTCACCGAGATGTTTCCTCACACTAATCTCATGAACCCACATGGATCGGCAGGTCTGTCCTCTCTAACCAATCAGTCTTCCCTTCATCCAGAGCAGGTACACTCCTCTCTGTGCTGACACTTTTCCATTCTGTATTGGTTGATTACACAAACTATCTCCAAAATTAGGTTCCTTTAACAATTAACCGTTACTTCCGCGGACACGCAACCAAAGTGTCTCAGCTGAAAAAAACGCTGCTCCTCCAAAGCGCTCTCAGCTGGCCGTTTTCAGCCGGAAAAAAAAACGCTTCAGTGGACACACGGCCTCGCTGCGTGAAGTAGAATATCGTCAGCGTAGAGGGGGAGCGTATGTCAGCATTCAGTGAGCTCAGGTTAAGAATCCACTGCAGTTCTTGGATGAATGATTGTCTGATCTGCTGGTATGATTCGTTTTTAAATCACTTTGATTTACTCAATGTGGTAAAACGTACAAACTATGTAACTCTGACAAATGTGCAAGCAAAAGTGCAGACAAAACATGTCTTTTAAAGTGACTTCAAGGTTGCATTCACTTCAATGTAACAACGAGATGGTTGCTGTTTTAGCAAATAGTTACGTCTGGATTGCATCAATGGACAGCAGAATACATGTCCCTTTCCTCACAATATCTTTTCCATGAAGGTGACCCAGAGAAAAACCTTTATCTTTATCTGTTTTTTGCTTTGTTCTCTTTGCTGTCAGTCTGTGAACACCAAAAAATACAATCGTCACACCAGTCATCATGCCCTCTCCCCAGAGTCTTGCTCCTGAAAGTCCCACGGGCAAACATCAACCTTTTTTGCCCCGCTGATGACTGCAGGTTTGTAACTAGTGCCCAAAGAGCCGTCTTTCTTCTCTGGTGATTTTTTAGTCTGAGCCAAGCTGGTGTGTGAGCGCTCGGCCTCTTGGGCGCAAAGCTCCGCCCTCCTGCCCTCCATCGCCTCTGGGTCTCTCGTTGAGCTCCTCCGCCGCTCAGAAACCGGGCCGCTGCACTCTGACGACTGGCTAACCCGTCGCCTCTCGGACGGCGGCTTGCTGGAGGAGCTCCGCCTTTCTCTGCTTTTCTCCCTCGCCTTCTCCTTCTCGGCTTTGTGATTGGACGAGCAGGAGCCTTTCCGTTTCTTCTTGTGTGTGGTGGGACTGTTGCAGCTCTTCTCCTGCTTGGGCGACGGCGGGCTGGTGTAATCCCATGGGCAGATTTCAACCATCAGAGACGGGGGCTGTAAGAGGCTGCCTGTGGACTTGGAGTGGTCCGAGTGGAGCCCTTTGGGTTTCCCGTCAGTGGGTGTGACGCTTTTCTTACGCCTGATTCTATCTGGAGAGATTGAATCTGAATCTCGTACCAACATGGGCTGCTCATCAAACTCCCAGGGGCACACGTCTGGCTTGAGCGGCAGGGGTGACCTGGGCGGCCGAGACTTGCGCGTTTCCCTGCCTTCCTCCCTCTCTCCTCCTTTATCTTTGGAGCGGCGCCTGTTGGAGGGAGACTGCCCCGGTTTCTGCCTCTGCTGGGACCGACTACCTTTGCTGACCCCGGAGCTGCTGCTGCCTCTCCGGCCCACGGTGGTTTCTCCGGGAGCGATGGAAACGTGTTTCTGCGTCTTAGCTTCAGATGGAGTCTGAGGTTCCTCCAGCTCCCAGGGACAAACCTCAGACACATCATAAAGGTTCCTTCCGGTCTCAGAGCAGATGGACGGCTGGCTGCCACTCACCTGTTACAGTCAAACGGTAAAATACCAAATCAATCAATCAATTACAGAATGAAGGAAATAATTGGAGAAGCATGAGCGGCAACAACAAACAAATAGTTTTTACTATTTGTAACAGTTCGGGGGTTTACAAACGATATAAAATAATAAAAACATGCCCCAAAAATGTTCCCATCTCTAATGTGTATGCCCAACAAACCAAAAGGTATTTGGACAAAAAAGTAGCACAGTACAGTAGTTGAATGTAATATCATACACCAGCAGAGATCTTCATGTATTAAATGGTTTGTGGTACCATAATGACTCATGAAAAAAAAAATATTGACTTTAAAGTTTAAAGATGCTGTAAAGCAAATTCCAAGGTTTGCTTTTCAATACATTATAAATGTGTGAAATGAGTTTCTGAAAGCATGTGCAAAGCTTTAAAACTTTGTCGCACTGAAATGTGGAGTTAGACCGTTAAACAGTTTCTCACCCGTCTTCAACTCAGGTTTTTTTTTTTAGTTTTTCTAACCTATCTATGTCACAACAACCTATCTACGTCACAACAACCTATCTATGTCACAACAACCTATCTACATCACAACAACCTATCTACGTCACAACAACCTATCTACGTCAGATCACAGCCGGTTTATAACCTTCTGCATGGCTCCTCCTCTCACACAGTGAAACGCTATAAAAGCCTGCAGCTCATTTGAATAAGAGGACTTCAGTTCTCCTCCTGCTATAGTCAGATTGTTGTTGTACATCAGCTGGCTGCTACAGGACGTCTCCCTCCACCCGCAAGTTCATCTTTCCTGGAAGCAAGAACCTCCAAAGCAGCGCTGCATCTCTATTTAAATGTCCTACTGATGAAGAAAGGAAAAAGAGGTGGAGTGATTTCGTGAAGAGCTAAAGGAGACATTAGGATTAACACCAACAGCCGCCTCTGCAGTGATCATTTCACGGTGGATAGTTTCAACTTCCACCGGAGACAGATGGAGTTCATGGACACACCGCTCGTCCTGCAGCTCGGAGCCGAACCGACCATCGTCTTCCCGGCCGTTCATTCTCCGGTCACACCGGCACCGTCCGCCGCCGCCAGCAGTCCACCACTCAGCACAAGTTCTGTGTGCTTGTTATAATTATACTAGATAACTTTTCCACAGTAACTCGGTGTAGAATAACTTTATTTTGGTGAAATGGAAGCTAACGTGCTAATTAGCTTCTATTGAGCTCGTAGCAGAGTTCAGAGGAAAATGCTCCAATAACCGGCGATTGTTTTATGCGTGTCCATCTAGCTACGATAAGGAACTATAACATATGTAACTGTATTTTACATGTCGGGGTGATGGTAAACATGGACCAGAGGATATCTAGTCCTCCCGATTAATGAGGGTTGTGGTGGAGGAGGAGGTGGAGGGACATCAGTGGAAGAAAAAGACTGTCGGGTCGACCTGAGCAGGTTCAAAGTTTGAATTGACGTGATGTAATGAATAGACATGTGATGTAATGAATTGACATGTGATGTAATGAATTGACATGTGATGTAATGAATTGACATGTGATGTAATGAATTGAGGTGATGTGATGAATTGACGTGATGTAATGAATAGACATGTGATGTAATGAATAGACATGTGATGTAATGAATTGATGTGATGTAATGAATTGATGTGATGTGATGAATTGACGTGATGTAATGAATAGACATGTGATGTAATGAATAGACATGTGATGTAATGAATTGATGTGATGTAATGAATTGAGGTGATGTGATGAATTGACGTGATGTAATGAATAGACATGTGATGTAATGAGTAGACATGTGATGTAATGAATAGACACGTGATGTAATGAATAGACATGTGATGTAATGAATAGACATGTGATGTAATGAATTGATGTGATGTAATGAATTGAGGTGATGTGATGAATTGACGTGATGTAATGAATTGACATGTGATGTAATGAATTGAGGTGATGTGATGAATTGACGTGATGTAATGAATAGACATGTGATGTAATGAATAGACATGTGATGTAATGAATTGATGTGATGTAATGAATTGATGTGATGTGATGAATTGACGTGATGTAATGAATAGACATGTGATGTAATGAATAGACATGTGATGTAATGAATTGATGTGATGTAATGAATTGAGGTGATGTGATGAATTGACGTGATGTAATGAATAGACATGTGATGTAATGAATAGACACGTGATGTAATGAATAGACATGTGATGTAATGAATAGACATGTGATGTAATGAATTGATGTGATGTAATGAATTGAGGTGATGTGATGAATTGACGTGATGTAATGAATAGACATGTGATGTAATGAATAGACATGTGATGTAATGAATAGACACGTGATGTAATGAATAGACATGTGATGTAATGAATAGACATGTGATGTAATGAATTGATGTGATGTGATGAATTGACGTGATGTAATGAATAGACATGTGATGTAATGAATTGATGTGATGAATTGATGTGATGTGATGCAGCGTTGTTCATGTTGCAGTCGTTACAGAACTAAATCAACTCCTCCATTCTTATTATCTCCACTATTGTAATGAAGGTGTGTTAGAAGTAGTTGGAGACTCACTGTCTGCTGTCTCTGGTGTCCAGTTTGACTCCTGTTACAGCCCAGGGGGACAAGCTGGATTTGATTGCATCTGTTTGTTTCACTCATTGGATAGATAAATTAAAATTGTTTTCTGTTTTCATAAAGCAGGCTGCTCCGTCCAGCAGAGAGACAGAGTACCAGTGTGACATCATGCATGAAGTCACCCGAGAGGTTGGATGTCAGACCGACCGCTTAGTGGGGAAAAGAACTGCAGCCACAGGACTGTCATACTGAACACTGAACACCTTCCAGTGAGTGGGCGGAGCTTCAGCTCCTTCAGGACACGCCCCCCAGTCTCAGAGCAGAGAAGACTGATTTCAAAGCCTAATTTAACAAACTTGTCGGTGGTTTTTTTTCATTCAAATTTTGATGGGTAGTTAACAACCCATACTTCTGTGGTGTGATGAACTTAAAACTCATTTTCAGTTCTACTTTACAGCATCTTTAATGGAAGTCTGTGGAGCCCTCAGCCTTTTTGGAGCCAACCCCTAGTGGGCCTCAGTGGTATTGCAATTTAAGGCACTTCCACACTGGCCTCATTTTACAGATCTGGAAGTTCTGTTCACTTTTATATACAGTTTATGGTGTCACCGCATTACATCACCGAGGCTTCAAAAACCATGACTGTGCCTTAATTTGTGTACCTCCGTCAGTACTCCTACATGTAGTACTAGGGATATCACAAGAACGGATACTTTGGTCTCAAGTTGGTATCAAAATTCTGAGAACGTGACTGTACTTGTTTCCTATGATACCGACAGAATGGTAGAACCCAGAATAAACAACCAGTCTGTTGCAACTTGTGTTGCTTAATTTCAGTCCCCGCTACACCCACACAAACACACACACACAAACACACACACGCACACACACACACACACACACACACACACATGCAGAGCTCTACATATACACAGAGGAAAGAAGACACAAGTGAAGTGAACGCCTCGACAACAAGTCATTATGGAACTGTAAGTGAAATAAAAGTGAAACAAAAGCCAAAAATGTATTGATTAATGGACAACCGTCGACCCCAAATATGTGAATATTCAGTCCACAATAACTACAAACAAAGAAGCAATTAGAGCTTAGCTTTCCTGCTGATTTAGCAGCATGCAAACAACCCCCCGCACCCACCGACATCACATGACATAGGTCATGAGAAGTGTGTCTACTTTTCACGCTGAGGCGAGGCCAATCATCCCGCTGACAGGCTTCTTGTCGTAGGTTTTGTAGGTTTTACAGCTGGAGACTTTACAGTTTCACTCACTGATCTCATCAGGGTTGTTTTCAGCCACAGCGGGTGACTGTTTTCAGCAGACGGCTCTAAAAACCCACTGTGTGCTAAAGTTAGCAACAAGCTGCTGAACACAACTCCAAATGAATGCTTATATAGTTCTGTGTCTGCTGCAAGTCAATCGATATCTGAATAAAAGGCAACAAGGCAAAAAATAATCTTAAATTAAAAAAAAAAAATTGTGATACAAGTTGGTGTCTGCTGTCCTCATGAGGCCACAATTCAGTTAATACAGGCTTAAAGATCAAGCTGAGCGGTTAGGCTGCGTGACCCATGAACGAAAATGCTGCAAACAGCTGAGTCCCCGGTTTAACTCGCAGAACTTTGTTGCATGACATTCCCCTTTCTTTCTTTCCCACAATTCTTATTTATCTCCACTGCAACTAAAAGGCAAAGTGACGCTGAGACAGCTCAGCAGCGTCAATGCTTTTGGTGGTCCCAGTACATTTAGCAAAGTCCTGCTCCAAAGGCATTGTGGGATTCCAATAATCCACCTTTTTTGGATTCTGTGGCCCTCAGCACCTCCCATCCTCCTCCTAACATCATCATCACCATACCCTCCACTGAGATGCAGCTGTAACCTCCAAAGAAGCCAATAAGCTGATATTAAATTTATCTCCAAGGTAATGATTACACCTTTAAAAATCTTCACAGTTGAAAGGGAGCTAAATAAAACAAATTTGTTATCTTTCTTGATAAATGACAACCAATTATGAAAATGACTGCTGATTAGTTTCCTGCCAATCTCATTTCAGCACTGGAGCTAGACATTAATGCAAAAATCACTTTGTATTAAGGATGTAATTATTCGGAAAAGTACCTGTTGTTTCATGATGCCCATCTTCATGGGTGTCTTGGAGTACTCGACGGACTGGCTGATGATCATCTTGGGGTAATGCTCAGGTGACTCATCCACCTCTGACAGCATCCTCCCCTCCTGTCCCTTCAGACCCTTCTTACTGGCGTCCTCCACGCTCTGAGTCTTGTTGGTGAGTCCTGGCATCTTCTCCTTGGCGCTCGCGATCACGCTCAGAGACTTCTGCATGATGGAGGTTCGCAGGTGTACGGGTTTCTTCTCGTGCGTGAGATTGTGAGCGCTGGCAGATTTCCAGAACAGCGGCACGGACTCGGTGGACTCGGCCGGTTCCAGTCTCGGCGGAGTGGCAGCCGGCTCCAGCTGATTCTTGGCGTGTCTGCGGCCGATGAGAGAACCCAGAAGAGATCCCTCGCCGCCGCCTCCGACAGGAGTCATTTTGTCTCCTGCAGCTGAGCCGGTCTGGCTCTCAGTATCTTCGTCCTGGTCACAGACGTGGTCGTAGCTCAGTGACTTCTTCAAGCCCATGACTTTGTTCTTCAGAGAGTCGTCTCGAGTTTTTCCTGAGGGAAGATATATCAATAGACAAGTGTGAAAGTAGAGTGCATTTACTCATGACACGTATTTTCTTCTGATTTTGAAATAAGATCATTTATAATTTATACGTTTATTTATTTGTAGCCATGGCTAAAAATAAACCAGGCTCCAGGGACGTCACTGTGTTGGTCCATCTGTCATTCAGACACCTCTTTCTTTCAGACTGAAACAACTGTTAGAAATGAGATATTCATGGTTCTTAAAAGATGGATCCCATAAGTCAAAATGTCCACGTGACAAAGGTCTAGATATCATACTCCAACTTCAGTGTTTCATGAGATGGTTTTCTTAATATTATCTATGTAACATTCTTAATGAAAAAAATCTTTGTTCAGCTTTTATTCTCAGTTTTTTGGTCGTTTTTGCAGGCTGAAAAACCAACCAGTCACAGAACCTCATTATATGTTGAATTAAGAGTGTACAATATGGCCTCAGGTAAGCAAGGTAACATTAACAGACTTTATATGGATTTTGAAAGTCAGTTTAAAAAGACTTGCACACTCTGAAAACATTAATGTGATATGCTCTCACAGATCAAGCAGGTGGTTTTACCGTGGTGGCTCGGCTCAAACGGGTTTCTCCTCAAGGTGCTGCGGTTGCTGCTGTGTTCGCTGCCGTCGTCCCGGCTGCACTGGCGGTGGATGTGCATGGTCTCGGGGATCTCTGTTATCCGTTTCATGAGGGAGCGGCCAAGGCCTTTCTTGGAGTTGCGCTTCTTCTGAAGGTGAGGGTTGTTGGCGAGCATCTTCTTACATTTGTAGACCTCCAGCTGGGCGTACAGCTTCTTCAACTCATCCTAAAACAGGAAGGTGTTCAGATTAAATACTTTATAATAAAAGTTAACTTCCGAGTTTGAATAACAGACATGTTATGCTCTTATTTGGGTTCGTCAAAACGTAATTCGAGATGTGCTGAGCCTGTTTGAGCAGATAAATTGTGAATCTCTAGTTTGAGCACGTGTACCATGACGGAAACGTATTCTTTTATTATATAAACACAAGTTATTGTTCCATTACAGTAACAGAAACCAGTGTCACACCTTCTACTGGGACTATTTTAGAAGAATAACACGCGAAATGTGAATATATTTGGACTAAACGGTTGGAAACCAGACTTCATATGTGCCAATAATTCTAAATGATGCTTCACCCGGATATCCTCGGGGTCCAAGCTGTGCTCGCTCCAGGCCGAGGTGATGCTGTTATTGAGGTAGGAGCCAGATCTTCCCATGTCCAGTTCCTCCTCATAGGCCTCGGTGGCAATATCGTCCCGGGCCTGAGTCCCTTTGGACAGGAACTAAAACAGAAGGAGAGCACGGTTAAAGAATGACATCACTGAACCTAAAAGAAGAAGAGAAAAAGATGTATGATTGGATTTTTTAAAAGGATATGTTTATATTAATTATATGAGATTTGCTTATATTGTATGAGCCTTCTAGAGCCCTCATGTCTTTTAATATCACCCATTGAAAACTAAAAGCTGTGGTGTGGCACTATTTTGTTCCTGTGGTCTCTGGAACAGCCTGAAGACCTGAGGGCCGCAGAAAGTGTTGATGCTTTTAAAAACACAATGAATAATTCTTTTTTAGTCTGGCCATAAATTTAATTTAATTTATATACTTATTTGTCTCTTCATTTATACATTTTATCTGGTTTTACTTCTTTGTATATATATTTCAGTATTTTATGTGAATTTTATTTATGTATTTATTCTTATAGCTGTTTTTCTTTACATTTCAACTAGTTTTCCCTTTTACTCTATACTTTTATTTAACTTCAAAGTCAATTATATTGATTAATTTGAGTTTTAGTTGGTTTTAGTCATTGGCATAACCTGTATTTTAGTATTTAATTTAACTCTAATAACTCCTACCTCTGGTCTTTCCTCAGTACACATCTGTGTGACAGTTTGTGTTTCTTGAGTTCATCTGACCCTGATTTTATTGAGTCTGTTCTTAATAATGTTGTTATTTATTGCTTTGAGCGAGGATGGTGACGGTGTGTGTGTGTGTGTGTGTTGTTGTTATTGTAAAGCACTTTGTATCACATTGAATTTGTATGAAAGTGCTTAATTGATTGATTGATTGACAGAATTTACATGTTGGCCAAAGAGGTCATCTGAGGTAAACACATTTTCCCACAACATACTGATCTTTGTCAATCTTCAGTAAATTACTTTTTTAAGGACTGCAGTTTATGAAAAATGCACACTATAGGAGATTTGTTATATAATTTATTTAATATAGTATGGATTTCTGCAGTCAATAACTTCCCATAAAGTATATTTGACTGCAGTTTTAGCTTCAGTTTTCTTTATTGAAGTCGATCTCCATCTGTCAGCTGCTAGAGGTCAAATCCCGAAATATCATCAACTCCCAACAGGTAAAAGATAAGACAAACATCTTCTGATGAATAAACGACTGCAGCACAGTTTTCTATTTGTTTAAACGTTTTCTTTTATTCCATGCAACTATGTAAATTGTGTATAACATGTTCAAATGTATTCAGTTCAGTGTTTGCAGGCACTAATCTGCTCCTGACTTGGATTCCTGCACAGAAACAAATGGTGAGAGAGGCTTGTATTATACAATAAAACAATAAATCACATTTGACTCGATTTTTGTGTCCAAGTCGTTTAGCTGTGTTTGAGTAGCAAATCAGGGGACAGAGAGAGCCAATATTTAGCTCCAGGAACAGACGCCGTGCGAGATTAACTTCCTCCCATTGTGCTTAATTATCCCGGTGTACTCAACTGATTTGCACTTGTGAGGTAACTACTTAAGAAAGAATGAAAGAACGGCTAGCGCTGATGGTGTATTGCATTTCTCACAAAGCAGGAGAATTAAATGTTTTCCATCGGACTTGAGAGAGCGCACATGAAGACACCCGCGGGGAGTACTTACCCAAATTACAATTAGCACCAACGCAGTTTGAATGAATTTAAGGTAATGGTAGCAAATGTGCCAGCGTACGTCTGTGTGTGTTTCTCATCGCTAACATCTAATGAACTGAGGATGATTAATTAAATGTGGTGTACGCAAGCTACAGTACAGCCATAAAGGAAATACTCCCAGTTCCCAGTATATATATATATGTAGACACAATGCTCTATGTCTTTTAGAAAGGTGTTGACATTAAAATTTTAAACCCTTCCAGCCTGGATGTCCCAGTGTTGGATGCAAGGTGGTGAACCTTCACTACTGCAATTAAAATTGTGCTTTATTTCTGTTGCACTACACTATAGGCTCTCTTGCACTTTGCACCTTTAACATGTGTTTTGCTTTATTCTATATTTTAACTCAATATTATCTTATGCTTTGCTTTGCTTTGATCTGTTCTGATGTATTTTAGTTCTTTTTTTAATTGTATTTTTAAATGACATTTTAAAATTTTTTTTGTTCCTCTATATCTGTTTTATGTGAAACATAATTCTCTTGCTATGAAGCACTTTCAGCTGCTTTTCTTGTATGAAAGGTTCTATACAAATAGAGTCTATTATATTTGTATAATTATAAAATTTAGTAGAGTTGCAGTTGAGACTTTAAGAGCACGTTCAGTAACAATGTGTCACTGACTCGTTATGAGGATGATATTTCCTCTATTAGTAAAAAGTAAAAAGATACATTTTTGCAAATGTGGGGATGTTGCTTCATAAAATGGCCCGGGGGTTACAAGGTTAGAGAGGGTTTTTTTAAGGAGATAAAGAGGAAAATAACTGCCCAGCATGCTCAAAGTAAAAGTTAAAACCATATCCGAGCAGCCTGATATTCCTGTGTCCACATTATTTAGAGGTTTAGGCAGACCAGGTAACAGAGAAGGACGGTTCGAAGGGTGGAAAAAAACTACAAAGAAAACATCAAAACACATCGAAGCTTCCCTCTAGGATCAAGGTACGACAGCGTCTGGTCACACCAGACCAACACTGCTGTCTGAATTAAAATGGGGTTTATGAAACAAGACCCCACTTTTGAAAGAGCAATATAAAGAAAAGCCTGACAGAACTTTTCTAAAATACATGCTGACACAGCCACAATGCTTCTGGGAGAATTTGCTTTAGACACATGAAACAGAATTAGAGCTTCTTGGTAAGTCTTATCGGCTCTACGTTCACATAAGAACAAAATTTAGCTTTCAAAGGAAAAAACACCAACATCCCATTGAGGAAGCTCAGCTGTTTTATGGAGGTGCCTTGAATCTCTGCAGATTACAATGAAATCAGATTTTTGAGGCTTGTGGAGTGAAACTCACAGTCCACAAGTGTTGTTGAAGGTTACTTTTGAAATGTAATAGATTACAGATTACTAGTTACTCTCTTAAAAATTTAATAAACCATGTAACAATTTCAATTACTTCATCAAAGTGAGGTAACTTATTACAGCAAGGCTGAGGACTATTCACTACTTTTTTGACAGTGGTTCTTTAATCATTCTTTTTAAATTTCGTTTCATCTTATCCGACAACATGGTCAACTGACTTGGCGGGATAGCTTAGAGATTTGATTGGTGAACGAGTGGCAGTGCAAATTCAAACAAAAGAGCCAATCAAAAACAAAGCTCCAAATTTGAACTTGTTCTGACAAATGAAAGAAGCCTGACTTGGTGTAGAGAAGACATTTCTGTGTGGTAAAATGATGCACATATTCTGTATAATGTGTTGTATTGACCAACATTTTGAATAGTATGTGATTTAATTACATTTTTGTTTCAGTAGCTATAAGTACTCATGAGTACATTTATTTTGTAATTCAATTACAGTTACTCTATTACATGCAAGTAGTTACTCCCCAACACTGCTGTACAATATCAGAGAGCATGTTTCAGTCACAGGACCATTTCAATTAACACAGGTATGTTGTATTAGATTACCCAGCATGAGGAAAGGTCTTTAGAAATCTGGTGATTAAAATTAAGCGACCAGATGTGTATCACAGCTGGCTGATGAACAAACACAAGCATTATCCACATAGGTAATGCCTCTGTTTTTGAGTTAATCAGCCCATTAGTCAATGTGGGCAGTTCCCAGTCCATTAACTGTACTCCAGTGTGTTGGAGTAGAGTCCTGTACAAGTCTACTGAAGCAGAAAATGGAAAAGTACCTTGACATTGCTCTTTAGAACAATGTGTTATTTTCCATGCTGCTGTAACATGTAACTTAATGAATGTGATGGCTCGTTTTTCTGTGATCAAAATGTCTCATTTCACATGTAGTCATGAAATAATGGGATGTCTTTAACAGGGGGTTTGGTTAGATAAGGTTTTTGTGGATTATTTGGTTGATTATTCAATTTATTATTCAACCTGTGCTGTGATTTGGCGCTATATAAATAAAATTGAATTGAATTGAATTATTACCTACCAGCCCAGCTACCCAGCCACCTATTAGCCCAGAACACGAATAAGTTGTGAGGTTGATGATCCACAGGTCTGAAGTGTTTACCTTAGGAATGAGCAGCAGGCCCAGAGTCACAGTCACAGTCAGATGAGTGTGAGCAAAGAACAACATGAGCATCCAGTCGGGGTGCAGTCCTGGCACCAGAGAGAACCTGTAGGGAAACATCAACAGGGGAGACTCTCTTTATTCACCGGCAGCCATCTGAGCTGTGAAATACGCTCCGACACGCATACAAACGCTGACATTAAAAGCAGCCTTTAAAGATTCTCTGGACACGCAGAGTAAAAACTTAATGTACCGCAACCGCAGGCACTCCAGGCACTTCTAAATGCTGAATGTAAACACAGGGATAAAAGAAAAACTGTGTGAAAAAGATTAAAGTAGCTGTTTGCTGGAGCCAGTTGGCTCTTTTTCAAAGGCAATCTGTGGAGATATGAAAGAGTTCCTCACCCAAACCTGGTTTTGAAGGAAAGATATGTAAACTTTGAACGCATCATATAGTTGAGCTGCAGGAGGCGGCCAAAATAAATACCTGGGACTACGGGACATGTTTTAAAATACTACTATAGTGAAGCAGAATATATTTTACATCGTGTTTATTGCTAATTAGCAAATGTTAACATGTTAAAATGTTAAACTTTATACCTGCTCTTGTTAGCAGTTAGCTAAAAACTTTGCTGTCCCTCAGCACGTTCAGAAAGAGTGGACATGTACCAGAATCTGCTTGACTTCGGGACACAACAGGCTCTGACTGTGGGGCAGTTACATCGTCTGTACGCCCGACATCATGCTCCTGGAGCAGGTCTTTACAGTTTCAATTATTTATATTAGCTTGACCATCTCAGGTCCGTAAGCATCCTTTGGTGTAATGATTTGTTGTTTTAGTTACAGGGAGATGCTTAGCTGCTTGATGTTTGGCAGAAGCTGTAACATTTCAGTCTGGGGTAGTGGAGGTTCACAGCTGCTCGCAGTAATTGAAATCATAATGAACTGCGGAGCAATTTGGATCCAGAAGTGACCATATTTGGACGATCTGGGGAGGAGTGAGCGGCGGAGCTGACTCGATCTGATTGGAAACCTGGCGATACTACGCCCCGCCCAGTGTAACCTGACTGCACCACAGGCCTGTCAATCAAACAGATTAATTTGCAATTAATGATGCGATCATTTTCAAAAGGGCCGCCAGAAAAATAATAAGGAGGGACTTTAGCTAACAACATGATAACGTGTGGGAAAAAATTAATGACTTTGTAGTTTATGAGAGAAGTTGAACAGGAGTCTACCCCTAGTGGCACACGGTGGTATTGCACTTTATGGCACCTCGGCATCAGCCTCATTTTTCAGATCCAAAAGCTACATCCACTTTTTTCTACAGTCTGTGCAAACTGTTAAGTGTTTTCAGACCGCTAAAGAAGTGCAGACCATTTACTATTTTAACCAATTGTTGCCGTTGTCCTGCATTTCAATATGTCACTGTTTTGAAAAGTTTTTCCAAAAGATCCACCAAGGTGGCTTACAAGTCACTGTCATCACCCTCAATAATCACACACACACACACACACACACACACACACACACACACACACACACACACACACCATCCTGACGAGCCTTATCTCTAGACTGCAGCAACACACCGACTCTCAGCTCACCTAAAAAAAAAGAAAGAAAAAAAACACTCAAAGCTTACGATGTTTTATTCCCCAGCAAAGAAGAACAGCTTGATTTATAAGTTTCACCCCCCTGATGAAGGTGCACCCAGTGGACTTTTCAGTTTCTCAGCAGATTAAAAAGGATGTGATCTTTTCCCTCTTGTCCCGCTGAGCACAATAGACTATCACCTAAATGAAAGAATATTCAATCAGGAACAGTTTTATCAGACAATGTGTGACAAATTGATTTTTTTGCCCGAGGCTCCTGTAGGCACTCTGTAAAAATCGCCGGACCGGTTTTTATTCCGACTGCAGCAGAGCTCACAAAACATTCTTTCCTTTCGAAATCTTCTAAAAGTTTTGGTGTTACTATTTCATTCTTCAAACACAGCTGTTGTTCCAAAGATCTTTCAAACACAGGCACATAAAGAAAAGGGAATAAAAGTACGATTTACAGGAAGGATACATTTTCCCAACCTCACATGCACTTGATGCTAAACTACAAAAAAGCTTTTCTTTTTTTGAAATACTCCCTATACCTTTAACAGTATTCCACCTTACTGAAACGATGCAATGCATTTTAATCCAAGCTGCTAGCTGAGAGGTCAGAGTAAATACCACTTGAGCGCAAAATGCTATCAACAGTTAGTCCCTGTTTAATTCTTCCCCGGTCGGACCTTCACTGCATCTCATTCCCTTCCTTTTTTTCCCCACATCTCCTGTCTGTCTTTACTGCACCTCTCAAATAATGGCAAAAAAGCCCAACAAACAAACAAACAAAGAAAACCGTGGCTTGCGGATTTTCATGCAACACCTACGTAAATGGAAACCAAAGGCTGCCTGAAAATAGAAATAAAAAACTCCCACTCATTTAACCAGTTTCAGGTCTGCTTTGTGAAGTATTTGTTACACGTAGTCTTCAAGAGGCTCAAATACAATCAAGGTGATTTTAATACCTTTAGCTTTTTGATATAATGAATTATGATTGTAAAATTTTGAAGCCTAAGCTTTTTTCCAGCAGTTTTGTGCTGAGATTAGTATTTCAATAATCAGATGATTCAAAGAGACAAATTTAAAATCGCATACCTTTTTATTTTGCCCCAGTCAGTAGAAAAAGATGAAAGTTCAACCATGACACAATTTTGTCTCTTTTTCAAGTTGTTATACCAAACATGTTTAATAAAAATTGACAACATGCACATCCAGTACACATGACATTCGTATTAGTTGGGAGTTATGTTTCTTGCCCCCATATGGATGTAAGTCAAATATTGACTATCATTTTAGATGTTTCATTTTCCAACAAGTGCTAAGGTAAAATATGTGGGTGTTTAGCAGCTAAATGCTTCACTGGCTTGTTGCTAACCTTGTCATTCTGCCGTTTACTCAAGACATATGTCTTTGAGAGTAGTGGGAATGAAACCAATAAACTTGGAAACAAAATTCTTCTTCTTCTTACCACTAGAAGCAACCCCTTTTCCATCACACATTAATTATCTAAGGTGTTGTAAATATAAAAATGTTATTTAATATACAGTACTTTTAAAAACATATGTGGAATCTAGTGAATAAGTCTCTTCATTAGGTTTGGGTAACCTCTGCTTTGATTCCAACTTATACTATTTTTTTTATTACAGTTGCTGAATTAAAAAGGACATTTAAAAACTTGAAAAGTTGTGAAATTGAGTGACTTCCTGCCTCTGTGACAGACAAAGACAGACTGTCAGCGACAGACTGTCAGAGTTTATTTTAAGCTCAGCCACTGAACATCTATGCTGTCGCCCTTTCCTGGGAAGACATTTTTTATTTACCACCTTTCAACCCTGCGCTCTGCTGACACTGTTCATTTCCATGATGATGGGGTCAGCTGATCTCTGCCTTTCGTCCGACATGTTCTGCTCTTGTAATTCCTCCTCCAACAGGCAAATATCTCTAAGATCATGATTGAACTACATGTTGTGCAGTGAAGAAGTCCCTTGCCATTGTTCGTGCTATTTCCTAATTATTACAGGGAGGCTGTGGCTCAGACGGTACAGTGGGTTGAACACTAATCAGAAGGTTGGTGGTTCAATCCCCAGCTCCTCCTGTCCACCAAGTGTCCTTGAGCAAGACACTGAACCCTAAGTTGCTCCCAATGGTGTACCATCAGTGTGTGAATGTGCTCCTGATGGCAGCACCTTGCATGGTGATCTGTCTCATTAGTGTGTGTGAATGGGAAAACCATGTTAAAGCACTTTGAGACTGAAAGGTGATAAAGCGCTATACAAGTACAGAGATTTTCATCATGTCAGAGTCACATACTTCCCTGTCTCTATTTCATGCCTGTCTTATTTCCTCTGCTAGACATCTTTTCCTTTTCACTTTTCTCTCTCAGTACACAAGAGAATGCAATTTCACATTGAACAATTTTGTTTCTCTCACCGACTGTTCACCCGGCTCCATCCCATTTTCTGCACCCACCTGATGATGTGGAAGATGGCTGATATGAGGAGCTCATTGTAGATGGCCACAGCCATGTAACGAGGCTCGTGGAAAGCCGAGGGCACGGTGCGGACAGCGTGGCACAGGTACACGCCCCACAGCAGGAACAGGAACTCAGCTGAGCAACAAAAGACACAAGGAGGGAAATTTAAAGGTGTTATTGTGATTAGCTTCATTATCGCCCTGATTATCTTTGTCTTTAAGAAAGATTTAAATTACTACTTATAAGAATATTTAGTCTAGAATGTCTATACAGCATTTGTGTTTTGACAGAACAATGTATACAACTCAGTTGAAACCTTTAAAGTAAGTGACTAGCATTTTGGAAATTTGCTTTCTGTCCGAGAGTGATATGATAAGATTGATACTGCTCTCTTGTCACAAGTGACGTACAAAGCAGGAGCTGGGAGGAGAGTAGTTGATGGCCTGACGTAAAGACAGGAAGTGGAGGAAACAGATGGATCGTTCAAAGTATGCCCACCAGCACCTCCACAGCTCACTAAGTAAAAAAGTTATCTCATTTGAGATATCCACACAAAAAAGACATAAAACAAATATTTGTGGTGTGTGTGTGTGTGGTTGTTAAATTTGCCCAGCTAAGCAATAAAAGTCAGCAGATTTTAGTATACTGTAACTCCCTGAACAGGCAGCACACCTGTAAACTAGACTGAGACTAAATTCAATTCAATCCAATTTTATTCATGGTCACGATTGGCCATGAGACATGGTCCTAATAAACCTTAGAAATAGAAAAAAAAAAAAAAAAAAGAACAGCACTAAAGTTTCAAAGTTGAATAGACATTAAAAACACCATGCATTGAAATGAAACTATGCATAAACAACATTCAGTAATAGCAAATGCCTGGAAAACCAAGGGAGAGCATAGATAAGGGAGGATTTGTGGTCACTTGATCCAACTCTAACTGTAAGCTTTATCAAAAAAGTAAGGTTTAAGCTTGTTCTCAATAGTCGCGATGGTGTGTGCCTCCTGAACCCAAACTGGGAGCTGTTTCCACAGCAGAGGGGCCTGATAAAAGGCTCAACCTCCCAGTCTACTCCTGGAAACTCTCCAAACCGTAAGCAAGCCTGAGCTCTGGGATGATCTTTATGTCAGGAGCACAATTTTAAATACTGTTCTTGATTTAACAGGATGCAAATGAAGAGAAGCTAAAATGGGAGGCTCCAGTCAGCATTCTTGCAGCAGCTTTCTAAATCACCTGGAAGCTTCTCAGAGAGCCACAATCACATCCTGAAAACACAGAATTACAGAAGTCGCACAATGTGACAGAAACAGTGTAACTGACAAAAAGATAGTGGGAGTTGGCTTTACTACGGCAAACAGGGTCAGAAACAATGGAATTTACTAAAAGGGTATTTGCAGAATTGTAAAAAAAAATATTTAAAGTTGGAAAACCTTCATTTTTAAAGTCCTTAAAATGTAAATGCTGCACTATATGTTGAGCATCTAAAAGGCAAAGAGAAAACACAATATCTACACAACAAGCTCTAAAAGATTTGTACCAAGTAGCTGGATTAACAACAAATTAATGTTGGCTTTAATGTATTTGAAAATGTGATTTATAGGTTGCTTAACCAGATGAAAACAAATGCATTTCACAAGTCAGAGGCTGCTAAGGTAGGCTAGTTACAATTTAGCTGGTTAGCTTCTAGAGTTTCATTATATTGCTTTCTACAGAGAAAAATTAAGATTTGTCTTTTGTCTTATTTGTGTGGAACAAACTCAGGTGCTTACGTTTTACATCAAAACTTATTTTTTCAATTCAAAGAATCAGGAATAAATGGGTAAAATGGGTTAACTAAACATATATATATAAAAAAAAGATGTCCTCTCGGGGATTAATAAAGTAAATACCTACCTACCTACCTATCTTTGTAGCTAGTTGTAGCGAATTTGTTTTCTTTGTTTACTTTTTATGGTAAGATATGATGTCTTATCTCAATTCTGACCAATTGTGTAGTTATGTCTGTTCTGGCTCATCTCACTCTAATGTGTTTATCAAAATGTGGAACTATTCCTTTAAGTGTTCATTTTGTCTGTTTTACAGGACATGCACTGCAATAAAACACATCATTACTGGTAATAACTTACATACTGTACCAAAACAAATAGCAGTCATGAGGAAGTTGATCCTCAACCCTGTTTGACACTTGATGCTGACGGTGCTGATGGCAGGAATGACATTTCAAATTTAGAAGTTACTAATTTTGCAAGGCTTCCCCATGTTCCCAGCGTTTCCCCGCAGTGAAGCAGCTGCTTTCTTGACAGTGCAAAGACACCTTCCTGCTAATCTCACCAAGGTCACACAGCCCGACAGCAATTTACAGGAAAGATGTCCGCATTTAAAAAGTCGGCCGTCTTCATGGTTATCAACATATTTCAGAATATACGTGCCAGTATATGTGCACAGACAGCTCATTATCATCTAAATTGTCAGTGTAATGAAATTTTAAAAGAACATCAGTTACAAAAATCAATAGTAATTATTTTGGAATGGATTCCTTCAGGGTTGCTGCATTTTGGAGGCATGAAATTATGTCTTGAAGCAATCTAATATACTGTGTGTTTATTGCTCTCTGGAGTAGAATAAAAACATTATGCATCTTTTATTGCCCGTAGGAAAAAAACAATATGTTTTCAAACAAATAAAACTATTTTTAGTTTTATGTACCGCATATGAAAACTCAAAGTCAGAGGTAATTCTCTTGTTTGTTTGCAGACATGAAATAGCACCAAGAAATGTGCCAAGGATTTTGTTGGCATATGAGTCCAAAGTCTTTACAGTGATTACAGACCATTAATATTCATGAATGGGCCTAGTCTATAAATCATCACTAATTACATGGTACTTAGCCTTTGAATCGGGACGCGTGGAGAGCTGCGTGCAAGAGGGAAACGAAAACAATTCCAACTAATGCAGATTAATTGTGGATTCACATTAATTTATTATTGTTGACATTATCAGTGATGTTTTGCCTCAGCCTCAGCCTCTGTTTTTTGTTTCCCATTTTCAGAACAAAACTGGATGATTTATTCATTTTAGACACACATGTGCTCCCTTGTCGGCTTTATGACAGAACAAACAAAAACACAAAAAAGCAATTCGACAAATATTCGCAACTATGACAAGCACCATTGTTAAAACCCTCCAAAGCAGCTTTTGCAGGATGCTTCCTGTCCTTCAGTGTTGCCTCAATGGCTGTCAGAGCGAACAGCAGGGATACCCCGTTTCCTGTCCTGACCAGGACACACACACACACACACACACACACACACACACACACACACACACACACACACACACACACACACACACACACACACACACACACACACACACGGAGGGATTCCTGTGCGCTACGTGTTTAATTCCATTTAAACGGTTTGTTGGAGGCTGTCACTGCTTCACACACACACACACACACACACACACACACACACACACACACACACACACACACACACACACACACACACACACACACACACACACACTCTCTTCCTCTGAAGATTCCTCTGTCCCGTCTCCAGTGTCCTTAGCCGTCCTGCCTTCATGAATCCCCCCTCCTCCTCGTCTCTCCCTCTAAAGTTCTCCTCTCTTGGTGGAAAACTCTCTCTGCATCGTTGCCCACATCCCTACAAACTTCATACTTCACAGGCTCCTTTCTTCTTTTTTGCTGCCACTTCCACTCTCTCCGTCTGCCTGTCTACCAGTTTTCAGAGGCAGACCCATCTCTCAGGGATCCATCCTTCCCCTCTTTCCAAACAGGATTAGCCTTCCCTGCTGTCAGACTGGCTTCAGTGAGGTGCACATCACTGCTTCCTGCCTTGAGAATCTGTCATTAACAGACTACCGTAACACACATAAGAGGCCATCTGGGCCCTCAGGGACACGTGACGGACGGTAACTGCAACTTCTTAGCAATCTCTTAATACTTGTTATCACAGCTAAAGTAAACCCACCTGTTTCCATTCTCTGAGTGTCAAGGACTGCTGGTATTTCATAAATGCTCACAAGGTGTCATTTGCCATAAAGTCAGTCATGTTTAGGCACCAAAACTAGTTGGTTGATTTGATATACAATACCACTGAGGGCCACTAGGGGCTGATTCCAAAAACCTGTAGCTCCAATACACTCCCATTCAAAAGGCTTAAAGTTATTATAGTGTCATTAGCTAAATTCATTCCTTTTGATCAGTGTTCTGGTGGTCCTTCTGAAAATAATTCCAGAATGATTCCGATAATAGGCCTTAAACAGAGTTATGTTTGGGGGCGAGCCTGGTGTGATTGATAGCCAGGTTGCAGGTATCGGTGGGCAGGGCGTAGTGTCGTCGGGTTCCCAGTCACATCCACCCCTCACTTCCTACCTCTCGTCCAAATATGGTAAATTATGGCTCCAAACAACCAAGATGGCAACGGCTAAAATGATAAACTCAAAACTTCAAAACAGCAGTTAACAAACAAATGGGGGACGTCACAGTGAGTTGCAACTTTGTTAAAATAAATAAGTAAGTGTTTTGTGCTCCCCCTTGTGTTCTCTCTCTGTCTCTCTTCAGGTGTTTCTGATGGTTGAAGGAGAAGGAGTTCTCTCTCCTCCATAAAAAGAAGCCTGTGACACCTTGCTCAGTTGTTTATTTTCTTCTTTTGTGGATGGTCTATGGTGGATAGTCCTGTTTTCAGGTATATTTGTTTTGTTTCTCTGCCCTGGGTTAGTTTAGGGAGATAATCTCTGGGTCCTACAGCCCATTGCACAGCATCCTTTTGGTCATTTCTGGCCAGCCTTTAGACTACAGTAGTTTTGGTTATGTTTTGGGATGGTAAATAAAATTACTTTCTATCTTGTAAGTCCTCGTGCATGTATCCTTTTTTTTTTTATGGTGATGGCTACCAGGTTGAGCAGAATGGATTTTTGTGGCATTAGATAATGCTTGCTTGCGGTAACATCCATATAAGACGCTACAAATTCTAAGACCCGGATGCTTCATACATATCATCAACCTGACAGCACAGAAGATCTATATAATCACCACAGTTTCAAGGTGGGCACCCACCAATTCAGTATCCAACCAAATGTGAAATATGGTCATAATCTTACATTCTGTTCCTGAGTTGTGACTGAATAATGGCCTGAGAAGTGTTTTCGCTGAACATTATGAAGTTGACCTTTTGGATATAAAAAGTCATCACCATTTCATCCTATTAGACATTTATATCATAATTAGCAAAAAAATCTTTAGTTATGGCCACAGATGTGCTTTGTGAGATCACAGTGACCTTTGACCAACAAATTCAAATCAGTTCATCCTTTAGTCCAAATGAACATTTATGCCAAATATGAAGAAAGTCCCTCAAGGCGTTCCTGAGATGTCATGTTCATAAAAGAAGTAAGAACAACCCTAAAACATTGGCATGCAGGCATAAGAACAGTTCAATAACCAATCGATTTCCAATGATTTATGATACGTCCCAAACTACGTTACACCATTAATTCTGTGATAAATCTTTTTCTTTTAACTAGGACTAGATAGGTTCATCTTGTGGGAACTCCTAGGAGACATTGTGGTAAATGGCTGTATAAATAAATAATGGACTTGGTGGTACCTCCCACCTTCTGGGTGTATTCTGCTTTAACACTGGTGGTAGCCCTCGTTACTGTAACAGGACACCACTCCATTTTGTTAATCAGAGTCTTTCATTGTTAACGTAACATGCTGTAACATTCATTAAACTGCTTGTGAGGGGAAAAATGAATAAAACAATGGACACTATCATCCAAATTCACAAATCCATCAATCTGGCATCAAGTAAAGAGGAGATGTTTGTTCAAATGGACTTATTACAGCTCAAAGAGGTCTTCTGGCAAGCAGACAATGTGTTTCGGAGCATTTCAGGTCTTGCTTGAAGAGGTAGCTCTATTTATCGTCAATAGGAAGCACATCTAATCAGAGGTGTTTATCACATTTATACGAGATCAAGTTTCCACTGACCTGTTTATTTAATACAACAATGGATGCATCGTGTTTGAGATTCGCTGGAAATTTAATTTGCAGGTTGTTTTTTTTTACTAAAAGCAGTCCTTATTTTTTGTGCAATCCATTTGCTGTCAGTAGCATCAGCTGCTATGAAGTACTGGGGAGGACTGCGATGTCCACAATAGATGAGTCAGAAATAGTGCACTAAGCTACTTGTGTGTCCATCCTCTTCTGAGCTGTATCTGTTTACCTTTTGACCATGATGGTACTGGAGCCTCTGGAGTGAAAACCACTCACATTAGAGCCCACATGCTGCCTCACTTGATTTTACAAACACCATCAGTCCCAGTAAAAAGGTTGCAAAACTCTTTATTTCTTAAGAAGAGTTAGTCACAGAGCATATGTGCTTCAAGAGTAAATTATCCAACCCTAAAAATCACGTTTTTGCTGACCTCAATATGTCTAACTTCTCATTTTGCTGGATCTCTGGGTGCAACAGACTATTGCTTTAAACTTTAGTCCTGGCTGTGATCATAGTCTGGAAACTCTATTCGCATTAATGTTGGCCAGATCTGTATATTCACACCGTGGCAACCAACAGTCATGTCACCCATTGGTTTGTTAACTGGTGATCTGAAGCCTCGAGTTCGTGGTTTGGTCTTCGCCATCTTGCTATTTTGGAGCCAGAAATGACCATATTTGAGCGAGCTGGGGAGAAGCGAGCAGTGAATCTGACTCTAATTGGGTACGTGAGGACACTACGCGCCGCTCACCTACAGCGATAGTCTGACTGCACCACAGGCCTGTCAATCAAACAGACAACCCCCCCAAACATACCACTTTTTAAGGCCTAATATCTAATTAATGATGGGATTATTTTCAGATGGACCACCAGGAAACTATTCAGAAGGAGTGAATTTAGCAAAATGACACCATAATGACTTGTAAAAAAAAAAGATTGACTTTGTTTTTAATGAGAGAAGTTGAATGGGAGTCTATAAAGCCAAAACCTTTTTGGAGCCAACCCCACACGGTGGTATTGCAGTTTAATGCATTTCCACATCTGGCTTATGTTTCAGGCCTGGAAGCTGAGTCCACAATCAGAGAGGGCAGTGTAACACGGCTTTTTTCAGCTTGTCTTTAAAACTGCTTTGTGGAGTTACATTGCAAACAAACACAACTTCAGATAATACATAATACACCATAATACACAGTGTATCCTGGACATCTAAAAATGTGTTTGGTGCTTTCCCTTGTCATAAAACATTTGCAAAACAGATTATTTAAATATTTTAAATTGTGCTTTGTTTACTAGCTCTCTTCTTCACTTCCTTTGTTGGCATTGCTATATTCTTTACAGAGGAGTCGTCTGAATACATTGTCAGGAGTGTGTTTCATGTCACACACATAAGAAAGAAAAAGTACTGTTCAACATTTCTCGATTGCACTACCACGACTGGAAAACTCCACAGGGTAACTTTAAATTATTCTTTAATGAATAAGAGGAAAAGTTAAGTTTAGAAAAATTGCACTGCGTAATCTTAGGAGTCACTAGTGTTTCAAGCAATTTTTCATCATTACATATTCAGATTTTTCCACAAATTAAGTTTTTAAACTAAACTTAATCTTGAAGTCCCTCTCCTAACATTCATTAAAACTTCTAAGAACTCATCTCAGTCAATCAAAATGACATTGAGAAGTTTTTCCAGGAAAAAAAAATCACCTAATGCCTCAAAGTGGCTTGTTCACACCTCATATCAACATGCATCCTATCACCGATCACAAGTGAAGCGCTCTAATTAGAGGTGTGAACGTACCCCGGGATGCATTGAGTTCCTATCTGCAGTGTGAATGTAAACGCAGAGCCACATTGAAGGACCACCAACCGAATGGAAATCCTCTGCTTTCCCGTCTTACTGTCATGTTACAGCAGGTTTTTACTTTTGGGTGTTTTTTTCTTTTCATGTTCTTACACCTGCAAATCTCTGCCTGCTTTTATTTTATTTTTTTATTACCAGAAAAAATGTCCGGCATGCAGAAATCAGGGTTTCTATTTGTTTTTTCTATTAGTTTATGTCGTCTGTACTTTTTCACACACTTCAGATCGACAACTGTGGAAGAGTTTTGACGACTGAGCTTTCTCGCACAGTTAATTTATTCACTAATACGAGTCAATAATAATCTAATTGGAATAATTAAATAATCTGAGTCTGAACTGATGTGAGCCTGACGGTTCGAGTTGTAAATTACAAACGTGAAATTTTTAATTGTGCATCAAAATAAGTGAGCACGGACGGCTTTTTGCATTAAATGTCTGCTGTTAAGCTACTCTCTCTTTTCCTTTCTGTACACGTTCGCGTGTACTTGTTTCTGTATGTAATATATGTGTTCATTTGCATATAGAGCGGGGAAGTGAGATACGATCACAATTAGTCACTCGAGACGTATGTGGAGATGCATGATAATGCCAGGTCAGAGCTGATGTACTTACTGCCCACTTGTGATCGGATCACCCGGAAGGCATGTTGATGCCTTGTTTGAGGATTTAACTCTTCTCCTTCATTCAGTATACACATATTTATGAATGTGCAAATAGTCCCTGCCTCTACCTCTACCCATCTCTCTGCAACTCAGGAGCAGTTTGTTAATATAGAAAGCCACAATCTGCAAGCTGATCGGCTCCTTTGGTACATGACATATGAAACTCTCTTTCTGAATCTGTGAGACTGTGAGACTGTCATTGCTGGTCTAAAGTGGAAAGGCTCAGCCAAGGTATTGACTGGATATTTCACGCATATATCTTGTAGCATATAAAAACACCACATGGACATGTTAACAATGTTAAAAGTTCATTTTCATTGATGCTAGTCTTATCTAAGCAGTCATACACTCAAACTATAGGTCCAAAAGCTCCTTACAGTTGAGTGTTAACCACCACTTTCTTCAATCTGGATAATTTCTTGTCCAGATTACTTGTAAAAACATCACATCAGGTACATGTAAGGAGAAAAATACAGAAAACACATGCTCACCGACTGCCATCATGTAGTCCCATCGGTCCAGCAGACACATACTGAACTGCAGTCCCTCCGGGGTGAGGCCTGCGGCAATGAGTGCCTGACTCAGCTCGGGGTTCTGGCACACGGCGGAGGTCCAGGCCACCAAGAACCACAGCACCACCAGTAGGATCACCGCCAGCAGCCGCAGCACCCGCCAGCTGGTCATGTACGGCGTCCTCTGGGCCGTACGGGACAGGAACACCTTCAGCACCCTGGGAGGGGGCGGGTGGGGGAGGACAGCGGGAGTTTGAATACTGGCAAACTGCTGCATGAAATGACGACGAGCAGCGTAGGTGAGGAAGCGCTGCTCTGCCTGCTATCGACAGCTCACGCCCACGGCTGCTGCACTTATTAACATGCCCACTTGAATTAAAAGTATCAGGGAGACGACACACTGTTAGTCTAATTCATCCATGTTAAGTATGTTGGGTTTAATTCATGTTACGTCTCTTGTGCTGCGGGGAATACTTAAGAAACGAGAAGACAAACATGAGGGCAGGGTTTCAGATTTAGTCTGTTTAAATTTTGAAGACTTGGATGCTTCCTCAGACTATCCTTTTTTCAAGTTGTTGTCTGAGTGTTAACAAACATATTAGACAGTTGTATTTATAAGTTATGCAGTATTTACTGGTTATATTACATCCGTAAAGGGAATAAAAATGCAGCCACAATAGTAGCAGTAGGGACGAAAAGTAGAGTAACTCTATACATGGAAAAAATATAGCTTTTAATCATATATATATATATATATATATATATATAGCATTTAATCATATATATATATATATATATATATATATATATATATATATATAGAGAGAGAGAGAGAGAGAGAGAGAGATAGCAGCATCGAGACATACAGAAACAGTCAATTCTCTTTTTTATTGTGCTCATATGCTATATCTCAACCAGACTGTGACAAATCTGTCTCATCTGTGATCCATTCAGTGGCACCGGGCTGTAAGAGTTTGGCCCCCGGGGCACACTTCCCACCCAGCGAGCTCGGAAAGACAAAATCAAATCGGTAGTTTTGCCGAGGGAACACTGGCCGACCTTTGACCTCCTTCTCCCATCTCAGAAGCACTTGTTCAGAGCTGAAGAGTGGGGAGCTGGTGTGTGTGTGTGTGTGTGTGTGTGTGTGTGTGTGTGTGTGTGTGTGTGTGTGTGTGTGTGTGTGTGTGTGTGTGTGTGTGTGTGTGTGCGCGTGAGTGTGTATGAATAGATACTTCAGCATGCAGAAAGATCGGACCTGATGTGAAATTCAAATGTGCTTATAGGCAGATCTGCAAGCTGAATTATTGAAATTGAGAAAGGCTAACACATGAGCAAGTTTAATGTGAGGAAAGAGAGGAGAGAGGAGAGGAGAGGAGAGGAGAGGAGAGGAGAGGAGAGGAGAGGAGAGGAGAGGAGAAGAGATGAAACAAAGAGCACAGGCTTGTCTATTTTTAGTTTCTGCTTTCAGTTTATTATTTAGAAATAAAAGAAAGTGATAAAACATTTAGGAAATGCATGTCACACATGATTTCTCTCTTTTTATTCCAATAATTTTAGTTTTAGTTTACAGTACCTGTACAGCTTGAGGATGACGGTGCCATACATGATCGCAAAACCCAGGAGGCGAACCCACCTCAGGAGGATACATCGAAATACACTGGGATTGAAGTACAAGATCATCACCTACGGAGACGTACAGCAGTGTTAGTGTACAGACACACACTGATTACATTTTCTGTTTTTTTCTTTTTCTTTGCGAGTGGAGAATCATAGCTGTCACATTGCTCTCATCTTCACCAGAAAGAAATCAGAAATTAAAATGAGGTGAGTCTGCAGCGGCGAAAAGCTGAGCTGGAGGCAGATTTGGCCTCGCCGATATCTCACGCCTCCACAGCTCCCACCAACACCTCTGAGCTGTATGTTGTTCATATGTCAGCTGCCAGAACACATTCGATGCGAGAGTTTGAAGGGTTGCCTCTTATATCAGTGGAGATGTTTCACGATCCAGTTCTCCATGTGATATAAGATGAGTATGTTTTTTCGCATGTTGATGTGTTTCTGCGAGTGTGCGGCCCAAGTCTCCATGTTTTGTCTCTCTATGTGGTTTGCAATCGAGCCAAGAAGTTGCCGATGGCTCCTAAAATGTCTGTCAATGATTTTCTGCTGCTATGAGGTTTGTTTGCACCTTTTACCGCTGCAGACGAGACTGTCTCACACACAAAGCTGTGAAGATCAGAGCTTTGTTATTTTCTTCTGTTACAGCTGCATTTCATTTCATTTGGTGTGCAGCTCAGCGGGAAGCCACACGTTAAATCTCCAGTGACCTGAGTCCTACATTCTGCTGTGACGATCTGCTGCGGTGACTCTCAGCTCATTTCCGCCGAAGCTAAAAAAAAACCTGTATCACCCACTTAGTGGATACACACCGTCCACACGGTTTAAGAATGATCCCTCTCTGAGTTAGCCGATAATCCTGCTATTAAATGTCGTCTAAATGAATTCAAACAAAGTGTTTTTGAAGACCATTTTGTTGTCTCTTAGAACTTATGGGCACAAACTATAATGTCTTTTTTGCACACTGAACAAATCAAAGTACAGCAAATGGGACAAAACTAAAAAGTTAATGGTACTTTTAAAAGAGCCGTTTGAGCCATATGATGCTGTGACCAATCATGTCAGAAGGCCACAGTGTTTAGTTGAGCAGTTGTATAGCTGATCCAAATGGTTACACTCAATGGTAAGGTAAAAAGCCAGCCAAAAATGAGGAGGCAATAATTTATATCATGATATGAAGCCAAAGTGTGTAACACAACCATCAAGCCACTTGGCAAATACATGTTTTGCCTTGTGTAGGCATGAAAAGTTAAGGTGTTTTAGTGTTTGCAAGATTTTAGTCTGAGACAAATTGAGTTATTTTTCCTCAGTAACACTATGCACATCATGTAAGTTACTTAACGTACATTAAGAAAGTTAAATATGATACCCTTACAGAGAAAATAAGAATTTCAAAAAAACTCGTGATCACATGGTTTAAAACACTTTCAAGGTGTAATGTGTGAAGTCCATGTTGTTTACCATGTGAAAACCTTTCCACATATTTTTCCCATGTTATGTTGCAACATGTGGTAAACATGTGTCATACATGTATTACATGTGTCCCATGTGGAAAACATGAGAAACTCTTGTTTTTTCTGAGGTTATGAATGGAACTTATTCATTTTACCTGAAGGTAACTCACATTGACTGTTTGTTCCATTCAGCCACCTCTGACTTCCTCCCTCATACAGACTCATACGGATGAGTATCTGAGGTTGTGTAACCATGGCTCCTACGATGTAACATTTTCATAGTCAGTAATGTATGTTTTCATCAATTTAATTTAACAAAGTCAACAGTATCGTCATAATATTTAGGGAGGCACTTACAAAATGTAAATGAATGTCAACCGGATCAGCGGAACTGTGAACATGGTTTTTCCTCACTTGAAAAAGAAAATGGCATGGCGAAGCATTATTCTGGTGCGCTCCGGAGGCACTTCACCGATGCTCATACTTGCGTGTCCTTTTCACACTTAGATGAATGGAGGGCATTCATAGTGTTGCACTCTTCTGTACAACACAACTTTCTGACATCAGGAGTAGCTGTTCAACATAAAGCAGTTCTGGTGAAGTGAATACTGGGCCCTCAGCCTAACTGAACCCACATCAACAGATATCACACATGATAATAATGCATCATGATAATAATGCATAATAAATCTATCAGGATCCACCACTTATGTTGCATACCTGTGAATGCCTGCTTAAATGTAGAGGTGCGGGTTGGTATGTGTAGGCTTTACACCAAAGATCAATTCAACTACAATTACTTTCTCACATTTTTCTTATCTGTTTCCTGTCTACATGTGTTAACACTGTGACTCGCCCTTCTTACAGTGCAACACATTAAACTGTCCAGCTGGGGAGGTTGGCGATAACAGTGTATTTAAATACTATACTGTTGATCATATATTTGCTTTCCAGTAATCATAGGTAATAGTTTACCCATCTTTATATTTATCATGCGCTCAGACATAATCATGTAAATGATATTATATGCAGTATCCCAGAAGAAAACAGGGATGGATTTATCCCTGCTCTAATATGAAGTCTGGGCACTCTGGAGACAGCAGCTACCCAGAGTAATTAAGCTTAAGTAACAACAGCACCTGTAACCTTGTTTTCCTGTTCAGAAAAGAAGCAGAACATCTGTGGCAAACTCAGCAAAGCAAGCAGCCAACCCCGAGGCTGCAGCAGTCTGGCAGTGAGATGTATCAAATAAAAGGGAAACCGAAGTCTAATTGGGAATATGAATCACACTTTGCAATCTATGATACCTGCAGAAGTGCATGGTAAAGGCTGCGCTACAAAGACGGGATTATGAAACGACAAGAATATCAAATCTATAATATAACATCTAATGCAGCTATTCCTGAACAGCTGCACGACACGTTACAAGTAAGTAAGTTGAAGGAAGACTCAGAGCAAAAGTCACAGGAAGAAGAGCGGTGAACTAATCTTCATCTTATTTCTCCCTCGTTATCATCGGGATTTTGCCGTGTTTGTTGCATAATCTAACACAGTCTTAAAACTGGCAATATATATATATCACCCAGCTGTCATAACACCCCTGTTTTCAGTCTTCAGTCTGTGCAGTCTGAGCTCAGCTCTGGTATCTATCCATCTCTTTTACCTCCTGATTAAGATTGTCACACACAGAGTCAAACCTCGGAGACCAGCAGCAACACTTTCCCTCCATCCACAATCTTCATCACAACCTTGCAGTGCCAGAGTCTGTTATTGGTATTCTGGTCGTGAGCGTGGGGAGCTGAGTCCGTTTTATACCCAAGGAAAGGAATTATGTCTGTTCCTTATTAATGCCGCAGCCCAGAATCTGATAAATTAGACTGAGACTAGTGGAAAATAAATCATTTTTGTTACCAAAAAAAGAATTCCTCCATTTAACAAAAGCAATTTCTAAAATTGGGACAATTCAGAAGACATCCTTAACATGACTCATCACTTCTATACCAATTAGGTGCTGTACTGAAAACAAATATTTTTATTTCCAGGAATAGTCTATGTAAATGTACTAAAGTAACTTTTCAGGAGTTAAAACTAAACTTTTATGGACTTTTGTCATTGAGCTTTTTTGAGTGTTATTTATTATCTGTTATAACTTTTCAAAATTTTGGGAAAATGTTACATAGAAATTGGTAACAGTAACAGCCAAAAATGATCTGAATATTTCCAGATGTAAACATTGTCTCAGGTAGGACCCTCAAACCTGCCACCAGATGTAGAAAAACTCTGCTTGAGGGACAGACATGAGATCGGTGTCAATCTTCTCATCTCACTTTCAAGTAGAAGTGTAGTTCATAAATGCTGAGCAACTTATTTGGTCATTAGTTTGATAACACAATTATATTCTTCCTCCCGCCCCTACAGAAAAAAACCCCGCATGAATTTCCCGTGTTTTCCACGTGTGATCACATGTATGACTATTGTTTACCACGTTGTAACATACAGTATGATAACATGAAAAAATATATAGACAAGTTTTCACATGGAAATCTACACGGTCTTTACACATTACACCATGAAAATGTTGAAAACCACATGTTAACCATGGGTCAAACATGTGTCACGTGTTCACACCAGTTTTTGCAAATGTGAAATTCATGTGTTTTTTTCTGTAAGGGCGGCTTATGTGAAGTAGCATCTTGCTTGTAACTGTTAATATCAAATTAAACACCAGAGCAGACAAATACACGAAGACATAAAAGTGTACAAGACAGACAGAAAACAAAACAACCCTGAACTATTATTCAATTATTTGTCTTTCTCTTGTCCTTCTTGTCCCTCCTGCCTCACCCTCACACTAACCTGCGTTTCAGGATTAGCCTGCCTTGCACTTTTATCTCTTTACCTCCTGAGTAAACATCCAGTCTTCCAGCTCTCTGGTCGACATTTTAAACCAAAACAATAAATCACCTCCACAAAAACAAGAGGTAAAAGTAGGCCACACTGCTTCTTACACCCACATGAACGCACACATGCAAATCCACGCTCGCAAAAACGTGAAGCCACCAAAACACACTCATCGTCCGTCCTCAATTCTGCCTACACACTTACACACACACGTAGAAATAGTCCAGACACAAACAGCGTCACACCCTTTCTGCAGCACTACCCATGTGAACTACAGAGTCACAGGGGACGGCAATAAAAAGCCACATTTTTATATATCGCCCAGAAGTGAAGGTGGCCCTTCTGGTTAGCGTCCAACCTCCTTCATCAATTAATCAGCAGAAGTATTTTTAAAACAACTTGTGCAAGAACTTGATGGACTGTTTAAAAATGCAGTGAGCATCGGAGCGGAGCAGCTGCATCTGAGGAGGCTTGTGGTGGCAGCAGGGAGAGAGAGAGGAAAAAAAGAAAAGAAAGACAGCTCCAGCTACAAACGTTGAGACTGCAGGAGAGGAAGTAGACACAAAGGTGAGCCGGCGAGAGAACATGCAGAGGAGGCAATGAAAGGAAAACAAGAGGGAAGTGGGGGCAGGAAAAAAAAAAGTAGAGACGAGTAGGAAAGGTGCAAAGAAATGCAGGAAAAAGACAAACAGTGGCGCGGAGGGGGAAAGTGTTTCCAAGTGTGTGTGTGTGTGTGTGTGTGTGTGTGTGTGTGTGTGTGTGTGTGTGTGTGTGTGTGTGTGTGTGCGTGTGTGTGCGTGTGTGTGCGTGTGTGTGTGTGTGTGTGAACAGATGAGAGTGGCAGGATATTTTTGGGACTGAAGTTATCCTTGGGGTAAACCGGGGAGAGGAGCGATGGAAGTAAGGTGTGGTCACGCAAGGAAAGACCTACGATACCGGTGGCCCGCACGAAAACCAGCACCATGTATTCTGGTGGAAATCTCCTGCCTGTACACTCCAGTAACTTCAGAATACAAAGTAATCCTTTATCCCAAGAGGCAGCTGAGCGCTCCGAAGTTCTTTCTCCTCAACAGATTTTGTTTAGTTTTTTTCCCTGCCTAAAAAATGGCTACCATCCAGCCATCAGGCTTTGTGTTTGAGGATGAGTAGTGGCTCGCTGTTGGCAGGCTGCAAAGTATTTGAAGGGGAGTGAATTCCCCGGCTACATCAAATCTCCCCGTTACCGCGGCCCGCAGGTTTCTTCCATCTGTTTCCCTTCTAAAGATGGGCTTCTGACGCGCCACTCCAGGTGCACTGTGGGCTGTGTGCACAAGTGGAAACACACATATACAATGCATATTGGCGCCCGCCCACATCGAGCCGCTCACACATACAGACAACACAAAGGCTGGCAAAGACACACACACACACACAGAACGAGATACAATCGTACCGTACGTGCGGCGAGTGTGATGTCCAACTGTGTGTTAGTGTCCAGACAATGATCAGAAGAACAGTACTACAACAGCATCAGGCTTCAACGGAAGAACTAGGCCAGGTTTATTGTCTTATTTACATAGTAATGTACTGTTTTATGAACTAAAAGAGCAGCAGTACATCTTAACAACAATACCTTTAAACTTTTTCAAGAAACTATTTCATATGAAAATGTATACCTTGACCTCTCTCCCTCTTTCATTTCAAAGTTAAAATCTTGTTAGATGGCTTCTGTCTGTGTCAAAATGTTTTTGTAACTTTCTGAAATCAACAGGTGTCCTGAGGTTCTCGAGTCAGATCCCTTCTTCAGTCCCTGTTTGTGGCAATTTCTATGTGATCAACTGAGTGCAAAACCTATGAATGTCTTCGAGGACAGACTTTGAAAATGTGTGCTGTCATCCACAGGTTTAAGCATTGTTATGTCCCCCTATCTTAATGACGACTGGCTTCAACTGTGCTCTCCAGAGTGGCCTATCAGATCAGGTAAATAATTTGTCTGCAAGGGACTGACAAGAAAAAATTGCATGGATGTAATAAAGTGTTACTGAATTAGTAAAAGTTGCATCAGTTATATGGAGTAATGCAAACTCAACATCCGCCTGCTGCTTCGTAGTTAGACCGCTGAACTGAAAAGATATTTGGTGTTTATTTTTGTGAAGCCTTTAGAGGAAAACAATGCATTTGTTTTGCCTTTATGTTAGTACTTATCATTCAACAAAAATGTCTATGAAGCAAGACAACTGTCATTTACATGATTTCATGATCACGATGAGGCCAATCATTGATTGACTTCTTTAATAAAACAGTGAGAGTTTATTTGGCTGCATTGAAAACAGACACACGAGTTAATCTACTCTGATGTATTTGTGACAAAATAGCTGCTAAACGTTGCCTCCAGAATTCTTAAATATTAAACCGCCCGTCACCACAATCAACAAGAATCAGACAACAACTTCAAGAAGAGCTGCGGGAGTGACAAAGTGATTAGTGAATTGAGGGTGCCGTGTAGGATCAAAACAGAGACTTACTGGAAAGTCGAGCAGCAACGCCCCGAACAAGATGGCTTCCAGCAGAATGAGACCAGATGTACGGATACTCTGTTAATGGGGAAAGAGATACAGAAAACTCATCAATCAGTGAAAGGGAGAGGGGGGGTTATTTATGGATTGGCATGCTGAAGAAGACTGAAAAATTATCCGTGTGATGTTATCAGACGGATTTCAGATAGCGACTTGATGTAGCGGCAGCACAGATTAATGATGAGAGAATAAGCCTGACGGGCACGCTGAAGTTTTTGTAACGTTGCTGCTGTTTGTGAGTGTTTTTGGTGTTTGTCCTGAGTGTTTGTAATTCCTCTCTTGTACGTGCTTTGTCCTTCAGGGCCGCCGTAGTTTACTCTTCTAATTCTCCTCCTGTAAATCTCACTTCACTGTTTGTTCAAACCGAGTGTTATGATGAGTTGTAACTCCATCCTACACGCCACTACTTGAAAATGCAAATGTTAAATCATCAGCTCTTTCAAAGCAAACACAAAGAGGAGCTTGATAAACGTATATGTTTTAATGGTTTGCCTTTCCCTGAAACAATGAGTGACAAGTGAACTTTTCTGGGTTGCATTTAATCACCCACATTACCACATGGAAGATTTTTTTTTTTGCATTTGTTTTATATATGTAAATCCAGAGAGCCCCGGGGATATTTCTTGTGAATTGAAGAAATGAGGGAGATTCTGAGGCAACAACACAAATGTCTATAAAAAGCTCACCAGGAAAGATTTCACTCAACATTGCCTGCAGACTAGTTATAATTATCCTACAGTGTGAGGAGCTCATATCTATTTCACTTTATTCTATTGGCAGAGTGTGTAATGTGAAGCTACTTTGTTGTAAACCTGAGAGTACTGGAGGGGAGGGCGCAGGTAAAGGTATGGTGGATGGTAATTATGTCACAGTGTATTATAAATACAATGAAGCGTTATAAACCGAACAGGGTTGTCTTTACTTTGGCTTGGATTAATGAAGGTGTCCTTTGGAAAATCAATTTGCACTGCTGTTAAATGCAGTAGTATGTCGTAAATGCAGAATTAAATGGTTTGAAGGAGAGCACATATTAATTTAAGACGTGTTACTCTTCTGAGGTATAAATTAAAATTGAGTTACAGTGTAAAAGCAACCAGTTCTCATCGTAGGGCGTCAAATACTCCCGTTATGACACAACCTGCTGCAGAAGAGAGTCTTTGGTTTGGGCGGCAAACACCACATGATTAGGGTCAAGAAAAGATCCTGGTTTGGGTTAAACGTGACATGGTCCCAATTTTGTTATTCTTAACCAACCAAAACTAGTTTGCTAGGGTTAAGAACGGATCGTAGTTCGGGTCAAAATAACGAATTTAACATAAGTAACGTTACGTACATCATTTAAGTTACTCCGCACACATTAGTTAAGTTTAATGCATTATGTTATGTAAGTAACTTCATTATGTGTACTTTTTCTTTCCTCTATTTTTGATCAAATTTGAAATAGCAGAATATTGAGAAAGCATACACATAACAAATTAAAACAAATTCAATTACACTGCTGTCCCATTGTAAATACATGTATAGAAAACAAAAAAACACAAAGGGGAGAAATTTACTATTACACAAAAGGCTTCATGAACAAATTAAGATCAATCTACTCCAATACAGGTTTTTATTGGCACATACATTGAACATATGTTCTGAGGGGGAACCACTCTTTCACAAACTCATCTAATGTTACTCTCAAAAAAAAAATCCACTTTGACTTTTGCTCGCTCACAGACTTGAACACCAGTCTCCTATGTGACAGCTGCGTTTGACCTCCTCTCTATGTGGACTCTGTCGCTCTCTTTAATCCGTCATGTCGCCTCCTTTGGGTGGTGATGGTGCAGACGCCAAAGGGCACCTTGTGTGTATCTCTTTGACCTCATCTGCTTTGACAAAATGGTGGTATTTAACTGACAAAGCTCTTTCGTCCTTTAGGTTGAGGACAAAAACTAAAACTGCTGCTTAATCCTGAGCAATTATTTGAATGTAATTCCTTTAACTAAATAAACCAGTGTCTGCAGGTCATCTGTAATAAGGCCTTCTGGATTGTCCGTCATGGCTTTTAGCACTCAGCCCTGCTGAGGGTTGATGAACCACAGCACAGCGGTTTAGAAAGTCCCTTGACTTAATCTTGATTGATCTCAAGTTTAACCCCTGACCTTTTATCCATGTTCTATAAGTACAAATATTTTGCAGTGAAACACAAACATTTCCAATCACTGTAAAATAAAATGTAACTTTATGGGATTTAATATTATACTACTGCAAAGATCGAGGATGCACAGAAATGTTTTCTAAAGGCCATAATACATGGAAAAAAAGTTTTAGATGATCATTAGTATGGGTAAAGTTCCAAAAACTTTGGATCAATAAAGCAATCCAGTAACAGATCTTTGTTTGGGTCGCATTAGTCTTCAGTTTGCTTAAACAATTAATGGGAGACAGTGTGTGAAGATATGCAGGACAGAAATGTGGTGACCTTTGACCATTTAGAATTGCTTTATCTAGTAGATTCCCGATCTGGTTTGTATCTCTAACTTTCTGTTGAACAAGAAGAGACTCTGATGACATCACTAGTCATGTCATAACTCCCTCAAGAGCCACAAAAGACATTATATACCTCAGTAGTTCTCCTTAATATTTGTAATATGATTTGTAATTTGATGTACTTTGCATCCATCGCTCTTCCACAGTGACCCCTGCCCTCCTCACCTTGTTCCTCCTGAAGTGGTAGACCACCACCATGCCCGCCAGGTCCAGCACCATGCACAGACCCTGGAAGGAGGCCACGGCCAGCCGCAGGATGCCGTCCTCCTGCACCAGGCAGGGTGTGTCGTCCCGGCAGTAGGGGCAGCCATCACGGCACGGCAGGCACTTGCTGGACGTTTCGGAGGCCTCGTCTCTGTTAGAGCCCTGCTGCTCCTTACCTGAAGATGCGGAGACACTTTAGTTATGTCTCATTATCAAATATCGAAATATTAATGTAACACAATGATGGGAAGCCTTTTGAAATGTTCATATCCACATCTGAGAACACAGGTGTGATTGTGTTTTCAATGATTATCTCTGTAATTAATAAGCATGTAGCTGTCACACGCTAACTCCTTATTAAATGCTCAGTTAATCAATTTGAAGGAGTAGAAATCATCAATCCCATAAATCAAAAAGCCTTGGGGTGATAATTACAAGAATACAGCCGTTAATTAAGCAGCTGAGGGAATAATGAAGGAGAGGAAGATTAAATATTGTGACAAGGCTCTCCTCATCAATCTGGGGTGCATGATTGTTGTTATAGCAGCACATTAAACACTTTTATCACTGCTCTCCCTGGATAACCTTTTCCACCCTCACATTTGGCATTTCTGGTTTTTGGAACCTCAATTTAATCAATTAAAGACACAACCAAAGAAGCTAAAAATAGAATGTTTAATTGTACGATGTCTGCTGTGGTGGGATTTGGAATCAATCTGTAGTTTAAATCCTTCATTGTTACCACACACACAGTATGCAGCTCCTCTGGAAAACGATGTTTGATAAGCATGTAATTCCTCCATAAGTCCCAGAGCTCATACAGTATGCAACGCACTGTGCTGAAGTTGCACGGCGCCTGCAGAGGAGCATGACTGCCAGAGAGTGTGCTCGAAGTACTGGGACAAAGGTTAAACAAGTCAAGCAGGATTTGACTGGTCACTTTACAGACGATGAATTTATCAACCAGTGTCACATGAAGAGGTTTTCTTTTTCCAGCGAGTCTCACTGTGTTTGAGGGTTTAAAAAAGAAGGAAAGGAGGGGGAAAATAAAATAAAAAATTTGCTGTGAATTTTTTATGCATTCACAATGTGAATTGAATTCATGGCCAGGATCTAATTATCTGTATTTATGTCAGTATTTAGATATATAATGGGTATCATGCAAACTTGGATTACACTGAAGCTGCTTTTTTTTCACCAATAAAATACTTTCTGCCATTTATACTCCTCATATGTATATCTGGTTGCCTGCAAACAAAAATAAATATAAAATATATTAAAAATGTACCTAAATTTAAAAAATAACAATAACAGTGTGGGTGGACAACAATAGTGTAAAAAGCAAGCGGCAACCAACAGTGTTGTGACCCACTGGTTTGTGAACTACTGTTATGAGGCCATTTTTTTAGGGCAGATTTTTTAAATAATGATAAGATTATTTGCAGATGAACTGCCAGAAAACTAATAAGGAGTGACTTCTTCTAACAATACCATAAGAACTTGAGGAAAAAAATTTAATGACTTTGAATTTTATGAGAGAAGTTAAATGGGAGTATCGGGACCTGGAGGCTTTTTGGAGCCAACCCCTAGTGGTATTGCACTTTTTGGCACTTCCGCATCTGCCTCATTTTACAGACCCAGAAGCAACATCCACCTCAATATACAATGTATGGTGAAAAGTATTGAAAAGCAAGAAGTAAGAAAATCACTGAACCATATTTAGGGAGATCATGACATTTTAGTTTTTGATAAATTGTCATAAAAATAATTGTCATAAAAAATGTGATTGTGGTTCTCTATTCATTTCTGTCATCATTTTTTTGCGGCAGAGCCGTCAAATCACTTCCCCCAAGTTATTTGGCTCTTCTTGTACATCTTATTGAAATGCAGTTGTTCAAAAATTAGAGGTAAAGCGCCTGGAGATAAACAGTTGGTTGCGCCGATGCTCCACTGACCATTAAACCCCAGCAGAGGCAGGGGAGGAGCAACAAAATTACATAATCAAAAGAGCACGAGTCAAACTAAAATGACATGGAAATATTGGTGGAAATACGACATCCCTGTTCGTTTTGATTGTGAATTAATTATGCGAAATAATTGTGATCAGCTCAAATAAGTTGATTATGTAATAATGGCGACAGGTCGAACCGTATTGCATAATACCTTTAAAAAGTATATTGTGCAAACAATGAGAGGAGCTCCAGATGAAAATGAAGTTGGCTTGAATATGAAATAAATGAGAAGAATCCTCCCAAAAGACCTTTAAGCATCAAATCATGGTTCCCATGAATAGAAAGAGAAAAAACCTCAGTGAGGTTGTCATTTCTCAACTCAGTTTCACATGTCTGGTGCGGGGCCAGATGTTCACAGTGATACCACACCTCTTTGTTTGGAGTCGGCTGTCATGGGCGGCTACACTTTCAACCCGTTAAACTCACGGGAGTGATCTTCCTTAACTTTATAACTGCAGAGAAGTGTTTTTCAGTAACTAATGATCACTGGTTTTTAAAGCTGCTGTGGTTTTGTTCCTTTTATTTTTGCACAACTTCAGCAACACAGAAACCTCAAGTCTACCTACCCTGCTTAAAAATGCATTAGAGCACACATTTCCTTCCCACAGTCCACGTTTGGATTGAGGAGTGAGCAAAATTCTAAACTTCTAGATAGACTCAAGGGATTGATGCAAAAATGTCTTTCAAAATACATTATAAATATTCTTTTCTCAACGTGCATTTTCTGTCTCTGCAATTTCTCCCAATAGATATATGTCCTTTTGGCCTGCTGCTAGGGAACAATACCAAACCTGTCTCCAGTCAGGTCTGTTTTTCAGGGATGGATTGGGAATAAAACACAGGTTCCAGGAGAGGAAATTGGGGTCGCAAGCTACTGCAACCCACTCTGAGCCACAGTGATTATTAATGAGGTGGTCTGCATGGGGTTTGGAAGAGGAGACTCTTCACAGACTGAGCCATTTGAGCCTCATCACGCTGCATTATCATAAAGCTCCAGCTTAGCATATCAACCCCCCTCTGGGGCGCTGCATTGTTGGAGTCAGGGATGAGAACCACCACAGTTCCTTGATTATCTTGCTCATCAGGGCCGAAGCTTTCTGCCCGAGGACACTGCAGCGCTTTCAGTCAAGCTGTCAGAATACAGACATTCAAATCCAGAGCACGATCAGGGGGCTCAAGTTAAGGATATACTTGAAAACCACAAAGGTGAAAAGCAGAACATTAGTCAGAGAAAGATCCGAAGCCAAGCTGTGCTTACACCTTTAGACTTTACTTGTCTGTCACACCTGCCTGAAAGACAAGGAATAATGGAAAAATGAGAGACATGTTCAGATCTGTGGGATGAACAATAACAACAGACTCCTCACTCAACTGATACCTTGAACACGTCAGACCCACAGCTGTGGAGGAGACCCGCCCCCCTGATAGTTCATTTATCTACTGCGGTAAAGAGCTGCAAATCAGCGTTCTGCTGAAACAATTAAATAATCTGATCGGTCCTGAAAGTTCAGGTCGTAAATTACAGATTTACTACACTGTGTCCAGACATTTACGAATGTGAAAAAGGCCTACGTCGTAAGCAGATTGAGATACCTGATTGATACCTGATGCTTAAACTCCTCCCTCCCGTGCGTTCGTGCATGAAGGAGTCCAGATAGTATCTAACCTCACTTTGCCATGTGCTGATGGGGACATAAACATTGACAAAGACAAATTGGTTGGCAAGTTTGTCACCAATGAAGGAGAGGAGGATGACGTTCTAAAGAGTTTGTTAACTTGCTGGGATTAATTTGTTCTGTGGAGTGTTTATGCACTGAACGAAACTACAGCAGGTTGAGCAGGGAAATTATTCACGAGTGAAACATCCATAATTTATTTGAATTAACTTAAATTTGAATAGGCCTCCAAAGAAGTGTCAGAATGTTAGAAATCTGTTGTTTAAATCTATGTTTACATCTCGGTACCGGTCTGTTTCACGGCCGTGGTTTTGTAGACTGTCTACCTTATATTTAAATAGGCTTTGTACAGTGTTGTGGACCATTGTGTCTACTTAATGTTTGTCATTTTCCTGTAAGAAAGACATAGTGAGACAGTGCCGCTGCCTGTCGCTGTCAGTCAGTAATGGTGCTGAACCAATCTTCAATTAATGCACCAAGTGTCTCACGCTGTCCTTGGTGCTGAAGGATTTGAATGTGAATGGCTACCTGTTTTTGTTATACAGAGGCTTGCTTGACTCAAAAACTGCCAATTATGTGCTTAAAGGGTATTTTATAGATGTGAATTAAACAAAATTTTAATGACTTTATCAGTAGAGCCCCTTCAGTAGGCTCCGCTCCCTCTGTACTGAGAGTTTAGCTCCTCTACTGCCTGGGCATCAACTGTCCAAATGTAGTTTAGGAAAGGCACAGCAGCCCTGTAAACCTTTGTATTTCTCCACATATCGAAGTGATATACTCAAAAAAGAGCTATACTTTTAGGTTTTTTTTGTTACTCTACCTTATTTTAAATTTAAAACTATCTTCATCTTTTTGGGATGTTTTTAGGGTAAAATTTTTACAGAATTCATTCTCATTATTTAATCTATTTAATCATCTTAACGACTTTGATTAGACAACTGTCACTGTCTTTTCTCTGTTAGTTCATCGTATTTCAATTTTCCCCCTCTATTTAGTTTGACTTGTATCACTGCAAATGAGTGACTTCCTCGATGATTCTCTCGAGTGTAAATAAAGGATGAAGTTGACGATAAGTCTAACCATTTATTGCGTGTCAAAATATTTTCAACAGGGAGCATCCAAACCTTTAAAAAGGTATGAATATATTTATAACGCCATTATAATACGAGCCTGGTACCAGGCCCCAAATTCGCTGTGTGAATATATGGCTCTGGCCACGCCCCAATTGAGGATCATTTCCAGTTGCTGCATCGTGATAGGTGTAGACGTTGGGTTAGATTTGAAAGTATTGGAGCAGCTTTTAACCAATCAGGACAGACCAGTATATAACACGTCGTGCACTGAAACTCTGCCACTGCCGACATTGTTGAAACGACGTCAATGCGAACAGGGTTTCCAGACTGTAATTACAGCAAAGACTGAAGCTATGAGCAACAATCAAGTGGAACCAGGCTACTATAGTACACAGGCTAAATAGCTTTAGCCTTCAATATACAAACACCACTGCTCCTATACAGTATGTCCATGTGTTCTATGTGGATCAGTAACGAGTGATATTGGTACACTAGCCTTAGCCATAATCTTTCTGCATCATATAATGAAGTGTTTGTGCCCATGATGTACTTCTGTGTGAAGTAAACAAAAGCAGAAATTTATAAAGTAAATGTGCCAATTTGTACCATTTGAGAAGGGAAAAACTGACAGGCATAGCAACAGTAACTATGTATGGGGCGTGATTTACAAATGATCAAATACAGTGTGAGAAAACCTTTTCTCTGATTTTTTTTTTTTCCCACCAAGATGTGTTTTCTGTCTACACGGGTGCCATATGCTACAACAGGTCTGTGATTCAAAGCCACCTGTGGCTCCCACTGTAGCCCAGAATAGAAACATAGTAGACATTTCCACAAAAAGAACAGTCAAACTCCTTTGACTGGATCTTGAGGTTTCATAACCCCACGGGCCCCAGGATACCCATTCAAAGCTGGAGCATGAATTTCAAACCAAATGTGTGGCTGTCAGATGAAAAAGGAGTGGTTGTTTTTTCCTCCTTTTTTTCAGAAATCCCAAAAGCCTGCTTTTGAAAGATTCAAAGTTTTGATCTGACAGCTCACTGCAATATGCATTTTTATACTACAGAGGGATTTGTAGCCTACTTTTAAAGCCATTCAACGCCACTCGGCTGGGATGGTAAAATCCTCTCCTGCACTGGCACTTGTACTTGTCCAACACAAATCCATGGCCAACGATGGGGGTGCACTAGAAGAAGAAAAAGACACAGATAGACAGGTGGAGATTAATAATTAAAATAAAAAACATAACAGTTCCCCTATTTTGTTTGTAATCAACAAAGATAGCTGCACGGAGGCACAAGTGAGAAGCTGAGGAGGAAATTATGCGTGCGCAAAACAACAGAATGGAGGAGGATGATCGAACAACATGGTCACTCAGCCAACTCAGTTCTGTTTGTACTTCTTGAATCCAACAGCAAGTGGGTGTGAAATGATGAATTCTTTCTGGTCTTTTGGTTGTCAGAATCAGCATGAAATTCACACACCGCGACCGTAAAACCTGTCAGAAATATAAACCTATATAAACCTTCTACACTGGTAAAGGGCGGCACGGTGGTGCAGTAGTTAGCATTGTCGCCTCACAGCCAAAAGGTTCCGGGTTCAAATCCGGTCCTGGGCCTTTCTGTGCGGAGTTTGCATGTTCTCCCTGTGCTTGCGTGGGTTCTCTCCGGGTTCTCCGGCTTCCTCCCATCATCCAAAAACATGCACCTCAGGTCAGGTTACCTGGCGCCGCGCTAGTGGCAGCCTGCTGCAGCATCTCCCCCCCTGAGAGCCCCCCTGCTGTAGTGAAGAAATTTCCCCTCGGGGATTAATAAAGTGTATAAAAAAAAAAAAAAAAAAATCTAAATCTACAAGGACTGCTTTAAGTCAGCTAAAATAAAACAGTCCAGTTGATATCATAATACATCACACACATGAAATTATTAGTCAGTTTATGAAATACACAGACATTAATCAGCAACAGTTTTGATAATCCTTTACTCTTTTAGGTACATTTTTAATAGCAAATGCAAAATTCACAAGGTGCCATTTTTTAAATGTTAAGATCTGGTTGTTTATAATCAAAATTGAGAACATTATCTGCAGTTGACCATCTGACAACTATTTGAAGAAAACCCGCTCTGTAATTGCTCACGAAGTGCAGTAATAAAGTGGAGTGTACTGTATATTTCAGAAATGAAAATAAACCAGAATAGATGTCAAGTAAACATGAAGGCCAGGACATAACTGTTGGTTATGTTGATTGCCATCTTCACACATACACTAATATTTTTAGCAATTCAGGCTTCAACATGTCTCTGTTGAATAGGTGATTATCATCACACATCTGTCCCAAATATATTGGCTAGTTGGGGGCTACTAAAGCTGTTAGTCGGTTGAGGATGCTGTTATTACTCTCACTGATCCAATGTTCAGACAGGGCAAACTGCACCTACCATAGACCAGATGTTTACATTTATTGTGACCTTTAGTAGCTGTAGTAATTAACACTGAAGCAAACGAGGAAGTGAGATGACACCATAAACTGAATATAAAAGTGGACGTAGCTTCCAGGTCTGAGAAGTGAGGCCAATGCGGAAGTGCCATAAAGTGCAATACCACTGAGGGCCACTAGGGGCTGGCTGCAAAGACTCCCATTCAATTCACATTCAGTTCAATAAAAAAAAAATGTACAAGTCATTATGGTGTAATTTTTAGTGGTCCATCGGAAAATAAGCCCATCAATCATTAGATATAAGGCGTCAAAAAGCAGTATGTTTGATGTCGTGTCTGATTAACAGGCGTGTGGTGCAGTCAGGTTACCGCTGTAGGGCGTATTGTCCTCAGGTTCTCAATCAGTTCAAGTTAAATCCACCGCTCATTCCTCCCCAGCTCGTCTAAATTTGGTCATTTCAGGCTCCAGAAAAGCAAGATGGCGACGGACAAAATGCTTAACTCGAGGCTTCAGAATGGTTCACAAACCAATGAGTAACGTCACTGTTGGTTGCCGCTTGGGCAAAAGATAATAAAAAAGTGAGAAAGTTCAAGTCGGGAGGAGGTCGGGTTTGGTCCTGCTTAAAAACAAAAGTCAGCGTTGAGTTATTTTAGAGTGCGTTCGTAAGTTAATACAACGTAATTAACTTGCGTAATGTAACTTCCAAACATAACTAGTTTTAATAAACCTATCCAACCATGCATCCATGACGATTAAGGTGCTGCTGGTACTGTCCAAAAGTCATATATGTCTTTAATAACGGTCTACTGAGTCGACTAGAAAGTGGAGGAGGGCCCTACGAATCATACAGTATCTATGGTGCAGATGACAACTGATGACGGCCATTTAATGGGCTGATAACAAGTGAATCGGGTGGCTGTGTAGAGCTGGAGCTGCTAAATATAGGCATTTGTAGGAACATAAGAGAAGATCTGGATGATTCATGGCACCAAGGTTAGTAGTGTAGCAACAGATATAAAATTTATGATGCAGAAGACTGCACACAGAGTACAGTGTTTTACAGCTTCTTCATCTATCACCGAAATGAAAAATCAAAAAATCTGAATATTATAGAGAACCCCAGCCGTTAACACAGACATCACAGTCTAAGTAAAGCACTATGCCTACTGTATGTGTCTTGACAGCCTCCTGACGATTACACTGCTTCTCAGGCCCACTGCAGTGGTTGGTCTTAGTTAATGAACTTGTTTCTGTCGTGTTATGGAGTCTCCTACATTGTCTACATGCTCCTCTGCTGCGTGTGAAGCAGCTGACACCCCAGTTATAAACATGCCTGGTGTCGGGGGAAATCACAGGGCTTTGCCAAGTAACAGGAAAACTAATTAATATCTAAATTAAGAATTAAGGGTTGTTTGCCGAATTTAAGTGCGCCTGCATAATTTCAGCTTCAATTGATAACTGTGGGAGCTGCATGGGCTTACAGACCATCTGGAGATAAAACACACACACACACACACACACACACACACACACACACACACACACACACACACACACACAGGCACCAGTACCGATACACTCATGTGAAGGCACATACTTGCACTAAATAAAGCCACAATAAATTTCACATGAACGTCCATAAATAGTGTATTACATTGCATATTTAGTAAAAAAAAAAAAAAAAAAAAAAAAAAAAAATGAAAAGTGTGTCTCCTGTGGGACAGGTGCTGTGGAGAAGAGTGGGACTGTATTTTACACCATCAGTAACAGTAACTGAAACAGTCTTTGAAATTTTTCAGATTTCATTCAAAACATAAATGCTGTTACATTTTGGGAACTAAGCATAGTTGCTTTGTTTGTGAAAGCTTAGCATGAAGACCGGAAGCAGGGGAAACTGCTTGTCAAGCTGTCTCTAAGGCTATAAAATACATCTAACAGTGAATCTATAGCGAAGCAAGTAATATATTAGGTCATTTATTAATTCTGTACACAAAGAAATGTAAACGTGACAGAAGTTATCATCATCTTAAGAGGTGGTGGAAGGCATATACCTGAATTTTAGGGAAAACTCAATTTGCTGTTTTAATTCTGTTTGGTCTTTATGCTAAGCTAAGATCAAGTAGCACAGAGACCTAAGGGATACTGATGTCCAAATCTATGCAAAAAAGCAAATATGAAGTGCGATCAAAACATTTAGAGACTGTTCCTGTTGTGCATGAACAGAGCGCAGCACATATGCAGGAGGGAGAACCAACAACTTTATTGAGTAATTATTCCAAGTTAGGTCACTTGATTAACATCAGCAGCTGGGTTACACACATTTTTATGACCACTGGTACCTGCACATTTGCGATTTTTGCTATGCTTTTTTTTGTCTGGAAATTGGCACCAGAGACCCTTAAAATGCCTCTACAGCTTGCTTCTCCCTGCTCCATGCATATTACTGTGCTGTGCTCTGCTCGTCCACAACAGGAGCAGTCTGTGAACCTTTTGATCGACCTTTGTATGCTTGCTTAGTCATATTGAAATTAGCTTTTTGGGATTTACACATTGATTTTAGATGTAAAGATAGAAAAACTCAATGCTTTGCATCATTTTTTTTTTTTTTTTGCAAACTGTTAACCACAAAAAGTCCCTGCCTCATCAGATTTCAGTTTCCACTTTTAACTGCAGCATGGTGTCATGTATAAAAGCAATAGGCAGTTGATTTCCTGCAGAGCCAGGCTTTGGTGTGATGTTTACTTCTGCTTAAAGGGCACATAAATCATATGAAACATACAAAAAGTGATATTTCAGAGGCACTTTCCTTTGACAACATGATATTCAGGGAAATATTTATTTTTATGTTTTTTTTTTTTTTTTTTTTTTAAAGTGGAGCTCAGCATGCCAAAGCTTCCTGCTGAACTTCTCCACAGATCAGTTGTTTTTCAAAGCTGACAAACGGCCCCAAATCTCCAAACAGGGAAGCAGCAAGCAGGGGGAATGGGCTGCAGAGGGTAGAAACGTCTGAACTGAAGAGCAAACGGTTGACAGAATAAACAGATACAGTAAATCATTGCCTCAGCGTTACACTAGTGAAAACAAGCAGGCCTGGGATTTGGATTGCTTCCACGGTTTCACTTTTTAGAAGAAAGTATGTGAGCTTCACACCTCAGAGACTTCACCTTTTTTGTTTTTTTTGCATTTTTTTTTATGAGGTAGGGAGTGAGAGACTGATAGAAGTTTGCAGGAACTGCTTCAAAATGTGAACTGTGTCAGATGAGGAAATTTAAAGCTATTTTTGGGTTTAGTGGTTAAAAAAAAAAGAACAGCCAAAAAACGGGATGATATTAAAGCAGAATGTTTGTGCAATTTGTACAAAATATCAGTGGCATTTTGTTTATTTCAGACCTTTTGTATCCTTTTTAAACTTTTCTGCCTCCTTACTTTCATCCCCTCCTTTAGCACTCACATGTGGTTTTTACACAGATTGATGTCATCAGCAGCCCAGTGTGTGGCCACTCCAGCATCTTTGTGAGGCTGTAGTTAGCCACAGTTGAGCTAAATGCTAACGTCATGCAAATAAAGTTTACAATGTCAAAGTTAACTGTCCCTTAGAGGGTAGTTTTCACCATTCTAGTTTAGCGTAATAGCATGGCAACATTTTATAATAATAATAATTATTACTATTATCATCATTATTTATAGAACACATCAAAACTTAGTCACAAAGTGTTTAACATGGTATTTCCAGGATTAAAACATTACAGGGCTGAGACAACTAAAATGAGGCAGAAAGAATATTGATAAAATGGGATAAAAACCTCAACAAATTAAATGATTTGGTTGTGATTGGTTGATAAGAAAAAGCACTCTCTGATGGTACAAAGTGGATGGTGACATCCAGTGGAAATGAAATATGAGGTTGTGAAAGTGATGTTTTTGTTTGTGTCATCTCTGCTGATGAAGGTTGCGACAGACCGGCGTCATCACTCCACTGTGGCATTTTTACAGTATTTTACAAATATGTTAGTGTTGTGATCGCATTCATTTCTTGCGTTATTGCATTATTGTGTTGAGTGGAAGATGTGTGAGTCTTTAATTAGATTGACCACAAACTGCACAGTATACTAAGTGGCGTTTCATGAACTCACTGTCATTCAGCGTTTGAAGAATATATCTTTGACCATATTGTAGCTACTTATGCAATTTTTTTTTTCTGTGCTTAAGAAATTCTTAAGCCTCTTAGAAGTCCTCCTCCATGCATGAGTCAAATAGCTGCCCACTTCTGAGCCTCGTTCTGCCAGAGGTTTTCTTCCTGTTGAAAAGGAGTTTTTTCCTTCCAGCTGTCACTCAAGTGGGAAAAATTTAATTGTTGGGATCCTATCTATAATGTGTAAGGTTATATGCAAGGACTTTATGGTATTCCACAGGGCAATAAAATATGTTATTCGTTCACTCAGATCAAGTCTCTCCTGTATGAATTAAAGTGAATCCCCATGTTGCGAATGCATATGGTGACTTATTTCTTCTAATGATATCATGAATAATTAAGAGAGAAACTCAAAACTGCAGCAAAAATGATGACAAACACTTTAAAAGCTGGGCACGCAGTACAACAGGAGTTTTGCTTCTCATAGCCAGGTTGATAAATGCTCCGGTCCTCTAGGCAGATGGGGCATCTTTAATGCTTTTTGGGGTTTTCTAACTTTGAACCTTCAAACAATCCCATTAAATACGTGTTGCTGCTTTGAAAGACTAAATCCTTCAACAGAATTAATTTGTTTTCTCTAAAACATTTACATGCAAACTCCCTCTCTTTTTGGTAAATCACAATTTGCATACACAACATGAATGGAAAGTATTAAACAGCAAAGTGAGTCAGAGCAAGCTGCAGTGCATCTACTGCTAGAGCAAATCTGCATGGGTTTGTTTGTGTGTCTTCCCTCTCAGGAGATAAGCATACCAGTGGAATTAAAGCCTACAAAACTCAGGAAGGGGCACTGATAAAGCTTTTTTTTTTTTTTTTTTTTCAGTCCTCCATAACAAATTGAATGTGGGTCTTGGCCAGGATGTTTCTACGTGTCTGACTGAAGGAGCCGAGGAGTCCCTGAGAACTTTCCAAACGTTCAACATCTACCAAGCAGAAAAGACGAAGCAGAATAGGCAAATGGATGGACGGACGGACGGACGGATGGATGGAGGGATGGATGGACGGACGGATGGACGGATGGAGGGATGGATGGACGGACGGATGGACGGATGGATGGATGGACGGACGGACGGACGAATAGATGAACAGATGGCTGGTCGGATGGAAGGATGGAAGGTCGGATGGATGGATGGATGGATGGATGGATGGATGGATGGATGGATGGATGGATGGATGGACGGACGAATGGATGAACAGATGGCTGGTCGGATGGAAGGATGGAAGTATGGATAGATGGATGGATGGATGGATGGATGGAGGGAAGAATGGATGGATGGATGGATGGATGGATGGTTGGACGGACGGACAGACGGAAGGATGGATGGATTCTTTTCTGTTTACTCCAGAGGAAGTGGGGGTTCATTAAGATAAGACATACCCAGGGACAGAAAGGTAAGCAGGGATGAAATATGATACTTATTTTACACCTTTATTGAGCTTTGTGCACCCAAATTGCTGCATTTATTAAAACTGTCTGTGCTATCCCAGCAAAAGCACTTTCTGGTTCCCGGGTGCATTTTAAAGCACAGCAAATGAGAGTGTAGAATACATACCTGCACAGCTTTGGCCTTTTAGAAGAGGAGGATTTTCCCAGAAGAGGAAACAATGTTCAGCAAGTCAGTGTAAAGTATAATACGCGTGTAAAATATGTTCACACACCACAACGTTTGATTTTACACAGCCTCCCCATCTGTGTCCATACATCTTTCAAAACTAGTTCAAGTACAGATCCTGTGAGGGTAATACAGAAACCGCGCATCACACAGAAGATTGACAGGAACCATCAAAACAAGATTAATGTCAGGGATCGCCTCTGTCTGGCTCACAAACACACTCCTTCCATATGCCTTCCACCACCAGTGCTGCTTTTTTCACAGCAAAATATTCACCCAGCATCACGCACACATGCATCTAAAGGCAGGGAATTTAACGGTGCCAAGGCCAGCCTCGTTTTTCCTCAGCCACTATAGAAGGGCTATGAAACGCTCGTTTGACGTGTCGCAGTTTGATGGATCACCTTCATCAGACTGAAGGCTCAAAGTGGGAAAGAATTTTATAATTGCATCTCACTTTGGATGCAACCGGGGGGCATTAATTCCATTCCATTTTTTCTGCGACAATTGGCTGGCAGAGTTCAAGGTTGCATTGTCAATCACAGAAAATAAAAGAAGCTTTATATTTCATGAAGGACACCTTGTGCAGAGGATGTTTTACTCAAGACCTGATCTTTGGATGTTTTCTAGTCAATGGCATCAGTTGCATTTGATTTTTCAAATGCAATTTTAAAGGAAATTATAGCCTGCTATGAACTGTGCAATAGTGTCAAATTCTTCTATGCTTATTTCTGTCTTTCTTCTCAAGCAGCAACCAACGATGATGTCACCCATTGGTTCGTGAACTGGAGTTCTGAGGCCTCAACTATTTTTGAGCCAGAAGTAGCCAATTTGGACGAGCTGGGAAGGAGCATGCAGTAGATCTCACTCGATCAGATTGGGAACACGAGGACACGACACCCACCTATAGCAGAAACCTGACTGCACCCCAGGCATGTCAGTCAAACAGACACGCCCCCAAACATATCTCTCTTTGAGGTTTAATATCTTAACAATAATAGAATTATTTTCAGATGGACCACCAGAACATGTTGCAAATTTGCTGCTGCCATAAAAATGTCTTTGTTTCAACATTTGATGGTATCTTTGGTCTATTTTCAACTAAATACAGGTTTCCATGATTTGCAAATCACTGCATTCTATTTTTATTTACATTTTACACAGCATCCCAACTGTTTTGGAAGCAGGGCTGTACACGCTTTGTATGAGCTGAAAAATAGGGGCCTGGGAAAGCAAACTGTCCTTGCCGTCATTTGGATTGAAAAGTCATGTCTCATTTTATTCCAAGACACTCATGTCTCAATTATACTTAATAAGTTTAAATTCCATTATGTACAAAACAAATCCATACTACAAATTCAACACCTTTTTTAAAGATCTTTACGGGTTCTTTCAGAAATGAGTCGTTAAACTCCACCAATACTGTAACATCAAAACATCAATCATAAAATCAACAGGCCTTTATAATCCAGATAGCGCCAGCTAATTTGTCCAACAAACAAAACCACGAGTTGTAGTACAACACAGAGGAACACCACATAACAGTATCACCTGACTGAATGTAAAACACACTTCACATGCAGGTGAACACAATTCCTTCTCACTGAAGTGGTCTGAAACCTGAAAATGAATTATCTGTAACTTTCCCATCGAAGACCCCCTCGTGTTTAGACTGCAGCCGGTGGTACCTGTTTCAGTTTTCTCACCGTGCAGTTTGATAAAAAGTTGTGAACACGACACCAAGATGGGAGTTGGCAAGAGATAAAGAGAGGCAGATAGATGGAGAGCGAGAGGGAGAGAGAGAAAGAGAAAGAGAGAGAGAGCACTCAGCATCCCTCAGAGATCTATAAATACACTGAAAGCATTAAACCCTAAAAGCATTACAATCACCCTGTCCCCTGGGTAGAAAAGCTGCCTGCTGTTGTTTCACAAGACTACCAACACTGGATGTCTGAGCAGAGGAGACCTTGGACTTAAGCCTGTCTGGAATTTCTCCATCAATTGGACAGGCACGAACTGAGATATATAGCCAGTTATTGATTGGTAGCTTGTCGTGGTTATAGTGCTGTGACTGGAGACAGAGCCACCAGGAGGGCTGAGCAGAGCGATGCTTGTCATAACTACAGGAGTTCAGGGCTGGGATTTATATTCAGGTTAGTTATACGGGAGGAAAATATTCGAAATGTTGCTGCCTATCGGCCGTGCAGCCTCAGGAAATGTGTCAGGAGAGAAATGTGAGTCTCACTTGGCATTTTAAGACTTATGAGATGAACCCTGAGTTTTCCCGCACAGACATCTGGGTGGGTGGTCCCCAGCTCCCCACATGGACTCGACTGGGAGGCCTCAGTCAATTAAGATCCAACTGCTGCTGCCGACTTGACAGGCTCTTGCATTTTGCCGTGGCAGCCGCTGAGCTGCAGGCAGCAGATTAGAGAGTGAATGGTGTTTCTCTGTGGAAGATTAATCCTCCCTGACGACCGTCCCTCTTTGCTGTCACTCCTCATCCCTCCCTCGCCGTCTCATCCTCTTCTCCATCCTATATGCATCCTTATCCTTCTGTTATCCCTTCTCACTTCAAGCTATGCGTCATCAGTCTTATTAAAGATCAAAGAAATATGATGAACTTGTCGGAATATACTCTAAGCATGGGCCAGCTAGCACCCTGTTAAAAATATTACAAATATTGTCAGATTTAAGATTATTTGGTGATACTAACATGGTTAGAAGAGGCAGGCAGTGAAGTTTGGTTCCAAAAATGCTCCAAAGTATGCTCCAAAAGTTTACGCACATTAATACCGCCAGCAGTAAGTCAGTGGAGTTTGATGTGTCAAAACATGTGTGCGTTTCAACATCCAAAAGTCCAAACAATAAAACCTAAAAACAAAAGTCTGTCCACAATGTATTACATCAACATAAGGTCCAACAATGGTACAATTGATCCCTAGAAAGGCTATGTGGCATCTCAATGCCTAACAAGGATGCTAATTTGGAATTAAACAGAAACTTGAACTACCACCTCAGTTGTATCCCACCACCAACCAGTCAGTTGCAGTTTATATCAGAGTTTGTCCAGACTCGTATAATATTGTGGCATCACGAGGGGCCAGGTAGTGGATGGGTGCCACATCCCCTTTGTAGATCGGCAGTCACACCACAAAATGGCCACCGATCTACAAACTGCAGCTCCCAGAATGCCTCACCACTCATCCAGGTGTGGGTGTTTAAGACACCTGATTGAGAGAGGATTTAAGGGCGGCAGGAAGCAGCCGAAAGGAGAGAGAGGGAGAGTGCGCGTGGCTGAAAGGAGTGCTGAAAGCTCTGTAGTCTGGAGGACTGTCTAACGGAGAGGACGGAACCAGACTGAAGAGGACTTCAAGGAAGAAGACCCGGTAGCCGGTGGAACCGAGGACAATCTGAGTTGACTTTTATTATTCTGTTCAACAACCCCTTATCTCCACTTGGACACTTTTGGTTGTTTTGCACTTTTGTTGGATAACGAGAGTGACCGGAGTTATTGTGTGAAAGAAGAATAAAACTTCACCTTTTTTATGGGAACCGTTTGCCTGTTTTTGGTTCATTCCCTTGCACTACCCCACCCTAGCCGCACTGGTGACCTCTCATGACGTCACAATATATATGGTGAAGACTATCTTCAACCCGACAGAACATAAGATCCTCATCTGTTATGGCACTGAATAATGGCGGGAAAATATTTTTGTAGAATGGTGAAGTTGATCTTTGACATTTTGGATATAAAATGGCATCACTTCATTAATTGATTTTATTAGACATTTTTCTGAATTCTTGAGTTATAGCCACAAACGCGTTTTGTGATGTCACAATAACTTTTGACCACCAAAACCTCATCAGGCCATCTTTGAGTCCAAGTGAATGTTTGTGTCAATTTTGAAGAAAGCATATAAAGATGCTCCTGAGATATCACATTCACAAGGATGGGCTGGATGGACGTACGTACAGACGGATGGACAACTCGGAAAAACATAATGCCTCTGGCAATGACTGTTGCCAGTGTGAGAACGGGACCATGATCATTAAAGTAAGAGAGATGGGTTCATGGCAAAAAACCTAATAATAAAGCCTTGGAAGGCCAACATTTTTTTTTTTTTTTTTTTTTTTTTTAAGTGATCAAAGTTGCTCATCATATTTCGATCAGAGCTGTATTAAAATAAATTATCTGGACTTTGTGTGTTACAGTCAATACACAAACCCCGGATGCTCTCCTACAAAACACCTTGCAGTAGCAGGCATGTTTTACATTAGTGGGCTCATTTGGAAAGAAACCCTTCAGTGTTACATTCATGGAGGTGTACAGTATGGAATCATTAAAAATGCTAGAAGTCTTTGTTGACATGGTGCAGTCTGTTCATGAGAATCCATGCTTTGTTATGCATATTCCCTGCAGCCCCTGCAGAGACGGCAGTTTTGAGTATACGTACAGTGAAACTCGCTTCATTAAAATGAAGGAGTATTTACCTTAGTTTGAACTTTTTAAATGCAGCAGTGAATGCAAATACTAATGGTGTCTTTGAAGAGAGAAAAAAAAAGAAAAAAAACCTCAAAGACACACATGTATTGCAGAATGGTGTACAGATGCACAAAGTCTTTAAGTACTTCAACTGAGCTTTAGCTGTGGAGCCTCACACTCCCTTGAGGAGAGAAAGAGAGCCTCTGGCAGAACAAAACAGAAAAAGGAGAGCGAAATGGAAAAAGACCGAACGGTACAGGTTATATTTTTGTCTCCTCTGCTTTCCCAAGTCATATTTTTCTTACCTACCACAGATAAGGCAGGTAAAAAAATACTGACTTGTCTACTTTCCTGACAAATAGAGTACGACATACCTTCGAAGAACCCCAAATCCAGCACGCTCTTTATACCTGAATCTCCTTTCCTGCTCACATCTGCACATGCTGTTGAGAGTTCATCTGGGTATCCCTTTTCCTTGCATACAGTATTTATACTGACTTTGAGAATTGTGAAGCTTAAATCCTCTTCTTTTCTCTGCAATGTGTCAGAGACGATAAGGATACCAAAAATGCACACAGTAAGGCAGAGACAAACATTTATATTCCTGTCCTCTTTTCTCACTCCTTATGAATTTTGTTGCAGCAGGGCAGACACATGTGTCCAGGTAATGAATTTCTCAGGATAGTGGTACTCATATATTACTATAAGCAGTAGCTGAGCTGCAGACAGAAATAATGTTATTGCTCTTTCCAGCATTGTTTGTTAGAATTACTATTTTCCGGAAAGGTAAACCCACAAATTACAGGGTGTGCACTGGAAGAAGCTGCAAAAATAACAGGCGAGGTCACCAATTTATTCCAAGGAGGATATCGCCGCAGCGTTTAAATCAGAAGAAGAGTGACGAAGAATATTATTTAATCATAGCTCGGCTTCCTTTGGAGATTATTGCTTGTGTTAGGCTGGCAAAAGCAAGAGAAAGACATGATGGCAGATGAAGGGATAATTTCTGGCCTGCCTCTCTGCCCTGCTCAAAGGAGCTGGTTGGCGTCAAGAAAATGAAGATACGGATAAGGATTAATGGTGTTAGAAAAGGCAAAATGGAAAACAAGACAGTACAAGAGAGCTGAGGAGGAGGGTGATGGACTAAAATAGAGAGAAAATTGGGAGAGTCTGAAGCGCCATGAAAACAGAGAGAGTGGAAAAGAGAAAAAAAAAAGGGGAAGAGTAAATGTAGCTCATTGAGAAAAGAACGGCAAATGAGACACAGAGGGGGTAACCCTTTCTGGCTGTCAGAGAAGTTTACACTCATTAGCAGAGCTCTGCCTTTGTAGCCCTTTATCTCCAGCGGCACGTTTAGTAGGACGGGCAGAGAAAACACATATACAGGCAGATATATGCAAACATACTGCACAAACAGTGATGCCTACTTAGATTTCAAAAACACACACAAAAGAAAAAAGAAAAGAGAAAAAAAAAAACATAAACCTACTTAGATGCATCCAGTCACAAATCACCCACACTAATCATCCTCAAATCTTCATCTAATTATGTAAGCAGTGGCTCCTTATGTAAGATGCATCCCCTTCCACTGACTATCCATAATGCATGAAGTCTTGTATTTGGTTCATGGTGACACATCCTACCTTCCTCCACAGCCTCGCTGTATCTGGGCAGACAAGGAAAAAGACAGAGAGGAAGGAGAAGAACCATATATAGGAACATTCAAACCAACTTATCAATATATATAGTAATATCAGTAATCAATATATTTAGATTAACAATGGATCAAATGAGGGGACAAAACTAATGGTGACAAGTGTGACAACCCCATAGAATCATCATCATTCTTGCAATGGCTCAAAAATGAGAAAAACAAGTGAAGCCAGATAGAAAAAGTTAACATTTCCTTTTAAATTAGCTGAATTAGTGTCATTAGCTTTAATAATTGATTTTATTGATTATTTTTACAACAAAAACGAGGAGGCTAACAAGAGCAATTTTTCCACTTGGCTGATCAAAACTACACTGAATGATATAAATTCAAAGGTCATTGTTTTAGTTTTACAATTAGCAAATCTCTCATCAATCCAGATGTCACATGCAGAAACAAAAGCTCCTATAGACATACTGTACGTTACCTGCCCAACACCAAAAGATAGGAAGTCAAAGTTAGCAACCACTGCTAGTTGATTGGTATAGTGGCACCATTAGCAAGCTAAAAATAAGAGATCTCTCACAGGAGCTGGTGAAAACCAAATCAGAACTAAAAGGAGATGGGGTGAAAAACACGAATGCAAATTAATGCTACTTTGTAAATAGGCAATTGTGGAAGCATCCTGGCATCTTGCAAAAGTGTGTAACACTAAAAAATACCATTTCAGCATCACATTGGAGGTCATGTCAAGGAGGTCATGTGATGGACCCTTAAGACTGGTGTTCCAAGTGTGTAAGAAAGAAAAAGTCAACAAGTATATCGCTTAAGTAAATGAGTATATCTCTTAAGTAACATTTGCAAGTTGCTTAATGTTACTTACATAAACTTACTTATTTTAACCCAAACCATCTTCTTTTCCTAACCCTCCCCAGGTAGTTTTCCGTGACTAAATGTAAGGCGCCTTACTTACCTCTAGTGGACTGACGGGTGTATTACACACTTTATTGTAATACATGTGTCAACAGCTTGTTGTGCTGCCCCCCAGTGGCCAAGAAATATATATTCTTGCAGTTTTGAGAGCCAAAAATTATCCTTAGTATCTCACAAACAACTGGTGAAAATAGGTGAATCCAAAGCAGTTTAAGTTTTATTCTGGTGAGACATACCGCTGGGATACCTTGCCTACCTATACCAAACCTCCTCAGGTTTCACTCAATAGCCTCTTTAACAAAAGAAGCCCAAAAAAACAGGCTTTTCTAGTAAGCAGAATAAAAACAGGAGAAAAACTGCACACTCTGGAGAACACATGATGCTCCTAAACTTACTACAGACGGCCTCATTTCATGTTTCTCTGAGACAGAGCCTCAGGGTATGTTTATATACTGGATGGGGAAAGCAATGAGCCTCACACAGACTTTCCACAGCCCATTTCCCCCAAAAAATAATTTTGCGAGATTTAAAAATGAACTGTTGTTTAATGGAGGGACAAATACTTTTTTTTTTCCCTACAAGGTCTTGTATTGTGTCTGCGGTGCACTACTTTAGCAGCCTAATACTTTTTCCTGGAAGCTGCACTATTTTCAGGGCTTTGATTTGAACAAAACAAAATTGAGGTAAAGTCCCACAAGAACTCCACCAAAGTATGGGTAATGGGCTGGCTGAACAGCAGCAATAAGCAACTGATAACATCAAACTGGAACAAGCTGGGAGAAGGAATAAAAAGAGGGAGAGGCATTGAGGGAGAATTGCCTTAAAATTGACGAATGGCGAGGATGAGAACGAAACATGACACTGAGCATTAAAACATTCCAAATTTAAAACATTCATAAAACAATGTGATAAACTGAAATAAACACAAATCCACTGTTTATCAAGATTCAGTATAACTCATAGAATATTAACTCAAAGGCAAACAGCTTGTATTTCCAATTGTTTAGTACCATTTTATGGTGTCTTCATGGGCAACTGGTAGGTGGGAAAATTCTTGTTCTGAATGGAAAAACATTCCTGAATACTAATATCGAACTATTATCCCACTAGGAAAGTGGAAAGTGAGAGGTAGGTTTGACATTACTTGACATGGCAGCATTTGTGTCAAAGAAAGAAATGTACTTGGTTTGCCTTGCCTCCCTAGTTTGTAAGCTGTGTTAAACATTAAAAGCTTCAGTAAATAAAACATAGTGGAACCATAGTGTACAAATAATATTGACCTGACTGTCCAAACCAAGCAGCCACCAACAGGGACATCACACATTGGTTTATGAATGGCCGTTATAAGGTCTCCAGTTGGGATTTTGGCCGTTGCCATCTTGCTATCTCGTAGCGGTGTTGAGTCAGAAGTGACATATTTGGACGATCTGGAGAGCAGCGAGTGGTGAACCTGACTCAATATGATTGGGAACAGTAGGACACTACACCCAGCCTAACTACAGAAGAAACCTGACTGTCAATGACCTGACTTGGCCTGTCAATCAAACAGACAACCCTCTAAAAACACATATTTTTTAGGCTTATTTTCTAATTAATGACAGGATTTGGAAAAACAAATTTTGACTTTATATCTCATGAGAGAAGTTGAATGGGAGTCCATGGAGCCGGAGACTTTTTGGAGCTAATCCTTAGCGGCACTCGGTGGTTTTGCAGTTTAAGGCATTTCTGCATTGGCCTAATTTTTCAGACCTCGAAGCTGCCTCCACTTTTATACACAGTCTGTGGTCCAAACACAGTTAGCAGGTGCAATATGTCTGAATGAATATTGCAACAAAAATCTGTACCAATTGCAGATTCCATTACTCAAGGACAAGATTAATGACATAGTTACAAATCCTGAAGATCAATACTTGTCCCCTCTAACAAAACATTTGTAATGAATGAATATAAAGTTGTAATTCTTTGCTGTTTTTCAATGTCTGAATTCCTGTTTCTCACGCGGCCACACTGCAAACAACAAGACACAAATAACAGCTGAATCACTGACTGCTGCTCGGACAAATATGGCGTGTGAAAGAGATTAATCAGAGATGAGTGGTGAGCTCTGTACTGATCATCTCAAAATGTCGGTGTTTCAAGTTTATGTGCAGCATTTTAAAAGCAAATGTTTGCACAGAGAGAACACGTAAAAAAACACATGAACTATACACAGACGACACACACCAAATTCAAAGCATTTTGATGACAGTGGTCAGACCGGGACCGCCTGGAATAGCTTTTGTAATTTGAAAAAGGCTCTTTCTTCCCACCACTGTGATGATAATAGAAAGACACTGCACGCGCGCGCACACACACACACACACACACAGACACATACACACAGACACATACATACAGACACCCTCTGCACACACTTGCAGCCACTGATCTGAACAGAAGAACAATACTATCAGCAATACCATTCAGATTTTACCAGACAGCAGCCATGAGAGAGTTGCTTATAAAAATGGAACAATGCGGAGGAAACAGCGGAGCAGATCAAGACGAACATGGAGACCTCCCGTGTCTCCTCTGCTACCCCCCCCCCCCCATCCCATGACAGACCGAGAGAGGGAGAGCGGGGGGGGGGGGGCACGCAGACAAAGAGCGTGGTCAATAATTCATCTCATCTTGCTGCAATCCATTACACTCCATTTATTATACATCATATGGCCAGCAACATGTCACACAAGCCTGCGTGGCTTGTGTGGCCTGCTGGAGGGAGAGCTGCAAAACATCACAAAAGACTAACGGACCGGCCCTGACGTGAGCGCGGCAGCGAGGCGGCAACGAGGCCACGGAGGAACATGCAAACACACAGAAGCTCCAACAGACATGAATACAGAAGTATCTCCTCGCTCTCTGTCTGTCCGTCATCCCCGAAAGTGACAAAACATGATGTGTGTCTGCTGCCGGTTCCATCACAGCGGTCACACAGTTAGAAACACGATGTCGTGGAGAAGACGTAGGTGGAGGTAGAACCGACAACCCCCGTCATCTCAGACAGCAGCCCTGCAGGACACTTCAGCCTGCAGTCACTGTGTAGTGTAGTGTGTGCTTTGTTTTTCCAGATATTTTACTATGAAATTATGACAAAGAGTGTGTCAGCTCTATGGATGGCTACGTTTTCTGTCGGGCAGTTGACCACTTTGGTCCAGACTAAAAAATCTCAACAACTATCAGATGGATTGCCATGAAGTTGTGTACAGGCATTCTCAGACCCCAAAAGATGTTTTTTTTTGGGTGAAACTATTTCATTGATGGGGTGTGTACATCAGATGCAGGTGCTGTACTAGAAGAGAAAAACTTTATTGATCCAAGTGTTGCAGAGCAGTTATTATTAAAATATTGTGGAAACACAGCAGTGTGCAGACTTTTCCTTTTTCGTAGCTGCGCACTGGCGACAGCTTTGGCAGGAGACTTTAAGTTTTCAGGTTGTCCCTCCGTCCGTCTGCCCGTACAACTGTAAATTCATCTCAAGCTCGTAAACCCAATATCTGGGGAACGACTTCAGGACATTTAATCAAATTTGGCACTACAACTTACTTACTCCAAAGGATGAACTCATTTGATTTGGGGAGTCAAAGGTCAAGGTCACTGAGACTTTATTGTAAACGCAATATCTAAGGAATGCCTTAATGAAATTTCTTCAAATTTAAGACAAATGTTAAATTGGACTTGAGGTTAAAGGTCAAAAGTCACAGTGGCATCACATCCTTCACATGCTACTTATGGCAATTTCACACAAATGTCTACAGGATAAAATGATTGTGATGACATTTTATATCCAAACGGTCAAAGGTCAACTTCACTGTGACATCATGATCTTCTGCAAAACACTTTTTTTGTCATTATTCAACTGCATAACTCAGAAACAAAAGGTGAAAAGGTGAAGTTTAAAAGTTTCATCCTTAAAAACCCTCTTTTGATTTCACTCTTCAGTTACTGTGGCAGAGTGACTGGACAGATTTAATCTTTCAGTTTTGGTGAGTTATATAAAGTCTATGCACTAAACCAAGGGAGTGATATGTTAATATGATGGTGGCGAAAGGAAACAGTGATCAACACTAACATCCTGCAGAAAAGGCTCCAATTAAGCCTTTACTGTTATGGTTTGTAAGGCAACTTTCTGATTTGATAACAGCATTTAACTAGGCTTAAGGACATACTGAACAGAATGGATTTCAAATAAATGAACAAATGGTTCACGGTGAAATTCACTGATTTCATTAATACCAAACCAGAATGCCAAAATACATACACGTAAAGTAGAATGAGACATAACTGCTGTTTGTTAAGGATTGTAATAAACACAGCCACACTGCAGAGCGGACTTACTTCCATACTAGTGAGATTACAGCGATGGGTCCCAGCAAACCAGCCACTGTTGGAGCACTGGTCAATGTCCACGTCCTGCAGGTTCACGTCCACACGAACAACACCCCTGTAAGACAGAGAAAGGGGAGGAGAGAGCAGTGAGTGCAAGGAGAGGACAGAGTCATGGAAATGAATGAGGGGATTAAATAAAAGGCAAGAAAATGAAAAAAGGGGGAAAATAGAAAATGCAGAATCCGATAAATGTTATCAATGAGGAAGAAAAATGAAGTACATTTAAAGGAAATAGAAGAGGAACAGGGTGAGACGCAAGACAACAAAATGAAGGACAGAAATGTAGAAGTGAGACAAGGGAGACAAAAGTTGGACGAGGTTAAGCAAATCGTGTGAGGGAGAGGAGGCTGAAGGAGGACGCAGAGGTACATGAGGCCACAGTGAAAGAGAGGAAAATTAAACAGAGCAATGCTCAGGGGAAGTGAGGTCAAATGTGCGAGAAGGAAGAGAAGGGTAGGCGGTAATAGAGAGGAATGAATTAAATAGATTGAAAATGGAAAGGAAATTAAGAGTGATGGAGGAGAGTAATGAAGAAAAGGGACGGAGGGGGATAAAGGAAAAAGAAACAGAAGCAAGGTTGGAATTTTATTTAGTCATGCTACTTCTTTCCAGATGTTAGATCTCTTAGAAATGCTATTCGTGTAAAGGTTGTGTCGTTTGGTTTTGTCCAATGAAAGTCTGTTTTGACTTGTGTTTGCGTGTGTTTTCTCTCCTCATGCTGTGTTAAGCAGTTGCACAACCTTTACTTAGCACTATTTGGATGTTATCAATGCTGTCAAATATGCTGATTCTGAAACTTGTCCAGCGTGTTTGCTGATATTTGACTATAATCTTTTTTTGTCAGGCAGATATTTTACCTTGACTGATCCATCTCACCATTAGTCTCACAAGTTCCACTCACTACACACAGGGCCTGATTTACCAAGATCTCAAATAAAGGGTGCTAAATTGCGTGTTCCTTCCAAAAGTTTGCACCTTTTTTTTGCACTCGTTTTCCGGATGATTTACTAAGAGTATTTGCGTCATTGAAATCAGGTGCAAATCACTGTATATAAATGAGGGGTCTGCGTGTGTGAAAGTGATTCCTGCAATGGAAAACAGAGCGACCGCAAAAGGAAAAGGAAATCTGATCCCATTGAAATTAAGGAATATAAATATAACAATAACAAAACGCTATATAGGAGATTATCAGCAAGAAAGTCAATACTGTGGGGAAAACAAAAAGGCTTAAAAAAATGGCTTAAAAAAAACATCAGCAAATAAAACAGGAAGGACGGTGGATGAGATCCTGTAACAAACACCGATCAGCAGGTTCAGATCTTTCTGTGATGAGCAGGTGACTTTTCATTCAGTGCCTCGCGGGTGCTCGTGAACTTTATGAAGCTACCTGTGAATTCTGCGGGACACATTCAGGACCTGTGACAACACACCTGAATAACGGGACTGGGTGGGATGAACCAGAGGCAGAAAAATGCTGAGTCGTAAGAAGTTTTTGAATTGCTGCATTTCGTGGCTTCTCCTTGTTGTTGGCTGTCAATCATCATTCAGTTTATTCAATGAATCAGAAATATCATCGCTGGACAAACGATACGTTTGAATAATTTTTCCCTCTGTCATCTCAAACATGTTTCCACGGGTGTAAAACCTCGTTCTCTACGTATTCTTTAGATTCTCTGCGTCTCCTTCTCACCAATAAGAGCAGCCGTCTCTCCAGATGTGCTCACCTGATTAATACCTTCCTTTCAGTCGTGTTTCTACTTTCAGTTTGAGTAAATGTCGTTGCCGGTAATAAATGTGTATTTGCATGTTCCCTCCCCGTATTTTGCACCTTCAAGCAGAAACGCCCAATATTACATATGCATGCGGGCAAACACGCAAAATGGACAACGTGTTAAATTGCACATTTGAAAGGGGCAACCCTCAATGCACGTCGTCAGTAAATCTGCTTGGATATTTGTTTGCGGGTGGTGTGAAGTTTGCACGTGATTTTACACACGCATACCTTTAGTAAATCAGGCCCTATGTGTACTATGTTGTTGCTTCATTTTCTAGTTGCTACACTTCTGGTGTACCAAATACCAGCAACAATACTTGCATTAAATCCTGCCTATTTTTTTTTCTACAATAAATTGCAATCAAATAACAAAACCAACCATGTGTTAGCTCGAAGCCTATTGGCTTCAAGGGCAGGATAAAAATCTTTAAAACTGAGTCACAAGTGTGACAATGACAATGTTAACGGGCTGATGTTAAACAGACAAACTGTTAACTTTATTTAGCGACCAACAGTTCAGGCTGGTGCAAATATTCCATAGGAAGAATTTTGACCTGATGATGATGATGCTAGATGAAAAAATCCGAGCTCACCAGAGTTGTTATAATCAGGCTTTAGTTCCTTAAAACAGCTGGTTACTCTAATCTTTTAGCACATGTAAAGTAGACAGTGTATTTGTTGGACTATTTTCAGTGGTGGATTGTTACACATTTTGGTGCTGTGGTGAGGTGTTAACGCAGCAGGCGGTATATTTGGCAGCAACATAAAATATGATGCTCGTATTGGTCATGATGAGGGAACATACCAGCTTGTTTATAGTTTATACATTTGAGACAACACTGGAGGTAGACGTTGTTGTTGGTTTTGGTCTTTTCATGGGATTTGATACAAATATAAAATATATTCAAATCACTCAACTTATCCTCAAAGCTTTGATTTGGTTTGTTTGTGTTCCTAATGTCTCGGTCGGCAGCCAGTGGTTGGTTGCTTTTCTTGTTCGTGTCTTTCCCTTGCAAACACCAGTGTAACATTTTAAATACAATTCACACATGTGGAGTGTTCTGTGCACATGACTCCTGTTCAGCATCATTTCAGACACCACGGTTCTTTTAAACCAAGGGGAGAAAAAGTATTGTTTCCCTGCTGTCTATAGCCCCAAACAACCAGTTCAATATACAGAGACTGCTAGCCTCTGCATCAGTGAGCCATCACAGATCTACACTGAGAAGTTGATAAGGTTTAATACATTTGAGGGATGCAAAACCGCATTCGAGGAACACTAGAGGAATACCGCCCGGGACTTAAACTGGGGACGCTGACTTCATTTCAGCTATTGCCACATAGCCGACTGTGTGGAGATCCAAGCCCAGTTTATCTCTGTCACACACAAAGGATGCTTAGTCTTCTTTGGTTAGCCTCTCCTGTCCACTTCTTCACCGAGGGAGTAGTGGAGCCCGACACCTGTTACCTCCATCTGCCTGCTGGAAAGTGGAACAAACAACCGCGAAGAGGCTTTGGCCACCACCGCTGCAAAAGCAGACAGAGAAGGAGAGGGAGCTATACGTGTTGACACCCTCCAGTGACAAAAAGCACGTGTGTGTGTGTGTGTGTGTGTGTGTGTGTGTGTGTGTGTGTGTGTGTGTGTGTGTGTGTGTGTGTGCGCGCGCGCGTGTAAAGGCTTGGTAGATACTGCGAATGGTAGAAATAGCTGAGAGACGTGATAGATCTTGGGTCTGAGGAGAGTCTGTGGACACCTGCCAGGAAATAAAAGTGCAGCCAGGACACTACTGTACACGATGATATGTGTTTGATATTGAATTCTAATGCTAACAATTAAAAAAAAAATGGTGGAGGACAGAAATGCAAGTCTGTTTTAGTGGGACTGAAAAAGTGTGTCTTAAAATTGAAGACACCATAAATGCTCCTTTTCTCCCTCACGCACGGTCCATATTTGTGGATGATCTATTCTGCCTCTTCTCACTAACAGCTGTGGAAACCCATTTCTGCCAAGAACCGACAGTGATGCTGAGATATACGCAAATATCAGCATGCTAATCTGCTCAGAATGACATGCTAAAAGGCTCTTCATTATGCCTACCATTGATTGAGTGTGTTAGCGTGCTAATTTACTACTGAGGCTGATGGGAGTGTCATTGGCATGTAATTAAATTGTAACCTGACGATTGAGCTCGGTGGAAAGTTAAGGGATATATCCAATAATTGTTGAGATACTTCAGCATTGAGCAACACTGCCATCTCTAGAGACTAGTAAAAATAAAAACTTGTGCTTAAAATTCTTAAAATACGAAATAAGTCAAAATCCGTATCTCAAAATTTGAACACCACATTTTTTTTCCATGGCACAAATGGCCTTCCATAGCTGTCACATTTTAGTTTTACTGAACAAAATAAACATGTTACAAATTTTCCATCAGCTGGTCGGCTTTCCGACCACCAACTGTGGAAAAATGTAGACGGCATGACGATTTCTGGACATTGTTTTGTAGTTCCTGAATAACAATGCCCGAGGTAGGGATACTGGATTAATTGAGATTGAGAGTGATGCCATGATTTGTTTATTGTATCTATTGGGATGTCTCAGCTGTGTTGTGGATTTGATTTACAGATGACACCTTTTATTACATCCAACAGAACCACTGAATGTAAACTAAGCAGAGTCTCGCTGTGCCTCGGGGAAGTCTCCCTCCCAGTTATTACCACCGAATTCTGCTTCAAACCTGCAACTATCACTTACACTCTGATTAGGTTTATGAAACATATTGGCCTCCCTTTGTGTAGACTGGGAAAGTTTCATATTTGACCTGAAAGGACAGCAGGGGAAAAAAAAAAAAAAAAAAAAAAAAAAGGGGGGAGGGGGGTGTTAGAAAGAGGATGAGTGAAGAGGTTGCTTTCAGATAGAAAGTTGAAGACATGGTGGAACTGAGTCCATCATCTCCACTAGCTTATGCTTTTCTGTCCAGAGCCAACCAACTTTCTATTTTTAGAAATGTCATCACAGGCCTGAGATGAGTGGGAGAAGCAGCAGAACACAACCCGCATTACAGAAAGAGGAGTGGGGAGGAGAGCAGCGCACATCTGGTTGTGTGGTTGGAGCCAATATTTATACTCAGTTGCCGAGTGCATCTTTCTAGGAGACACTCTGGTATTCAACAACTACTTTATCATGGTCTCTTCAAACTCGACTTCCCCCTCGGCTCCCTCTGCTGACTTCACAGCCAATTCTGACAATCGCCGTGACTAAAAGCATGAAATGTAATTCTTGACCAAGGAAATTGTATTTTGACAAAGCAATGCTAACTCAAGGTCCACTTAGATTTTTTTTTGTAATACCTTTCCACTGTATCACAGTTTTCACGAGCATGTGGAGTTTGCTCAGTTTTCTTGATGATTCAATTACATTTTTAGGAGTTTACCTTTGTGTTGCTGAGCTGCTCCAGGAATTGCTAGTAAGAGGACCTTCAGTTGAAATGTTGTCAAACTACATTTAAACAAAGTCAGGAATGAATTTTAATGCTAATCTGTAGGTCAATAAGCCATCAACTCCTAAAAATGCTCAAATCCTTACAGCTGCTGAGCTCGCATGTCTTGTTGTGTTTTCATCAGTTCATCTGATGTCCTCCGACATGCCAGCCTGGCATCAGGCCAAACCGTGTAATATCCCCGTCAGTCCACTATGATACCATGTCAGTGTCACGTTTTGCCACACATGAAATGAAGGTGCCTTATATTTAGCCACCAAAAACCACATGGTTAGGTTTCGAAAACGATCGTGGTTTGGGTTAAAATAAGTAATTTTACGTAAGTAACATTACATATGGAGGTTTATGTAAGTAAAATACATTACGTAAACTTTTGCTTTCTCTCGGATTTGAACACCAGCGCTCCTGAGTTAAAGTCCTGTGTTTGCCGACCTTCCCCTATGCAGACTTCATCAATCTTTACTATAGGGATGGACATTTTAAGCAAAAATACAACTCAATATTCAGAACTTCAACTATTTCTCGACTATTGCATGTCTCTCCTGTTCATACTGTGGCATCTAATCCCACAGCGCCACTCACTTTTACCTAGAAACGCTCCGGAGCCTGGTGGCAATGTGTTCTTCTCCTTATTTGTTTAAAGGTGGCTGGCAAACAGTTTTCAGGTAAATTACCGCCTCCTTCTGATGGGAGTAACACATTACAACCAGGTGACAGCAACAACAATGGAAATACAGAAAGACGATAGTCACATACACAATTAGATTTTTTTTATATATTATGAAGGTTTAGATATTTAAAATCATGACCCATCCCTTTTTCACATGACCTCTGAAATGGGTTGGTAATACATGTGTACTTTTCACGCATTGGCAAGGAAAGACGTGACACTGACATGGTACCCACCCGTGTACTGATGGATGTATTACACACTTCGGCACGACACCAAAGTAAATTCCAATCACTGATGAAAACTGACATGACTCAAAACTCCAGGAAAAAAAGCTGCCATTTTGTGCCACTTTTTTTTTTTTTGTCAAAGACTGAAATAAATATGGCTCTGGCAATACCCAACATTTCTACCTGCTACAAATTTCACAGCATATTGCATTAGCAGTGCAGAAATGACTTGTCTGTAATCCAGTGTCCTCTCTATATTCTTATGCAACTTCACAAAACGGATTTAATGCATGAGCTGAAGGATCCGACTCATCTTGTAAATGTCACAAATCACAGTCTCTTGTAAAATGTCACCATCATTTAAACTCACTCAAAACCCTCTTGGCTGAGCTGGACTAGTCGATTGATTTAATTATGAATTCTTTCAATGAATTAGTTTAATAACACTTAACATTTTCAGGCGCCGCAGGCAACTGACACAAGCAGATCCTCCGTTTCTCTCAACTAGTTAAACATCCTCATCATGGCATGTTGATGGTTTTATCTGGGCAATATCCCAGATAGCCAATAAATAATTTTTGGAGATGAACAAGGCATCACAGACAGACTGTCTGAGTCATTACAGCAATTTGAAATGGTATACTTGAGAGACACTTTACTTTGAAGCAGCTGCAATAAATGTCAATGAAAGCTGAATCTGGGGACCTTGAAGATTATGATAAAACTGATTTTGTGGTAACATCCTCAGCCATCTTCGTCATACCCAGATCCAGCGCAGCAATAACAATGACTGCGTCACGACTCCCTAAAAAAAAGTCCAGAGCAGCTCCTGACCACACCAGGAAGCTCCAAGAGTGATTGTCCCCGGAGCAGGTAGTGATGCAGCACTTTGCTCAGGGACACATCTACCGCGGGGATGCTTGCCAGGCTGAGGCCCGAATCACAAACACAGCACAGTGCTGCCTGTGAACCGCTGAGCATCGTTTGTGCCAAACTCAGTTTGTCTTGTTTATTCTAAAGTTGCAGTTAAGGTAGATTTGATCAAATATGTAGCTGGAGGTGGATCTGTGTGTTTGTGTGTCCTTGTATTAGTCATGTTGTGGCGATATAAGTCTGTTTAGAGCAGGGGTCTCCAACCTTTTTCCCTCTGGTAGCTACTTTGACAAAATGAAGGTGTCTGAGAGCTACTCAGTTGAGTAAAAAAAACTTTCACATAGTTGAGCTCCACCCAAACCAGCTGAATAAGTTTCTTTTATGTCAACAATAACAAATTGATACTCTTCCCACACATTTTGTATCACAACAGTTTTTTTGTATGCATTTCTTTATGTTTTCAATTGAAGGGGAGGTATTTAATGTATCTACAAATAAACAGATGTTCACTAAATGCCTACTGCAGTGCACACAAATCATGTGTGGCCAAACTTGCTTTAAAAGTGTCAAATCACACGTTTAACAAAGAAAATCCACCGTTTCCCCTTCAATTAGGACCCCTTCCCCTCCTGAAAGAGACATACGAGATCAAAACCTAGTATATGGCTGGACCCTGTGTGAAATGGAGGGCTCGGGCACCGCGTTCAGCTTACCTGTGGTGTAAATTTTTATCTTTAACTCACTCAGTGACAGATACTCACTTTATAGCTCTGGCCACGCTGTTGCAGTGAAGACAAAAATATTGTATTTATGTTATTTCCCTAATTCATGAGCCCCCTCTTCTTTCCAGCTCAGTGTGAGAGTCTCTGTGTTTCTGTCCTCTGATCTCTGTTTCTCTCTCAGGGCGGAGCTCAGCCTCTGCTGCACTGACATGGTCAGAGCAGACACAAGAGAGGGACAGCGAGGGAAGATTGTTCACTCGTTAATCGATCGGTTAAAAATAAATAAATTAAGAATGCTGAAATGGACCTCAAAATATACTTGGGCAGCCATCGATATAACTGGAAGGCCCGCCCAAGAACGTCTATATATGGGAAACACTGCAAATTGTTCAAACTATCCGCAATAACAATCGGGGAGCTACAGGTTGGAGACCCCTCATTTAGAGTCACATTGTGGGATCCCGACTCACTTTGGGGGACAAAAACAAGTCCCTACAATATAATCGATTTTATGAAGACTTGGTTAAAGATTAAGGTTCAGATTAAACCATCAGTGGTTATGTTTACGTCAGAGTAAATCAATGTAATGTCCTCTGAAGTGATGAAAACACATCTGTGTGTGTTCGTGGAATAATTTTAGCTCCAGAAATTGGGAAAGTTTACCAACCAAGTCGTCTGACATTATTGAACATATAATGATACTTCCACTTCCGAGAGGGTTTCATCTCTGCTCAGACTGATGTCATAGTAAATTATACCTGAATCTCTGAGTGGTTTTATATTGTCATTGTTGTTATTTCATTGTTTATTCATGATTTAATTGATCTTTTCCAGACACTCTTGGACTGGAGCCTTGAAATATGAGATCCTTGGGTGTTTTTATTCACCTCACTACTGCCCACACACACACACACACACACACACACACACACACAGAAATGCCAGCCTGTATAGATTCCCTCACAAACAACCCATTGTGTAAAGCCTGCAGTGTATATTCGAGCATATAGGCTGCAGCAGTGTAGACAGGTGAGCATATTCAAATGAAAAATTGCTACCTGTGTCTGTGAAGATGCTTTGAAACCATCTGTTTCTATTAAGGCTGCAAGTCAGCAGGATTCATATTTTCCTTAGGTCTCATGGTAGATTATCGTCAATCAAATGCTTTTAATAGCAGTGATTTTGCTGTTATTTTTAACCTAACAAGTCTATAATACTTTAATATAATATTAAATAGAACTCTAGAATATTTTTTTAATTATTTTTTCCTCTCACTCTTACCTGAACTCTGGCGCTGAGTCGCTCTTCAGTCCATAGAAGCCAGCAGACAAGGTGAGCAGCCAGTAGGGCACAAACATCCCGTGTTCACACTCCAGGTACGGTGCCGACCACTTGATCTGGTTTTTGTCCAGGAGGTAACTTACACTCTTGAGGCCCGACGCCTCCGGGACTCTTCTGTGCACGTGTGGTCTCCTGCCGTCCCTAAACTCATTAAACCAGTCCGCCTCCGGACTCCTGCTCCTCAGGTGACGGTGCGCCGTGCTGGAAAAGTCCTGCAACACCACCTCCTTCTCGGTCCGCGTCGCCTGGAGGAAAACATGGGGCCCCGGCTTCGGCGTGTCCGTGTGTAAGGTTACCACCGCCCGGTGGATTTTGGGGTCCCCCTCGAGGATGCTCTGAACCAGCGCGTGGTACCAGTGGATGTCCCTTCGGAGGGTTTGCTCGCGGGAGCTGTTGGCTTGCAGGATCATATTCAGGAAGTTTGTGGCGTGCGCTACAGTGTCCAGGATGCTGTGCAGGGAGTAGTGCGAGGCGACGTGCAGGCCGCCTCGCAGACTGCTCAGCTCGTACCTCCGCGAGCAGTTAACCTGCCTTAGCGCCGAAGAGTCCCCGGTGTGCAGGAAAGCGGTCACCACCCTCGGCAGGTCCTCCTCGATCTTGTGCGCCACTACGGTGCGCTGGGTGGCTGGCGGCGGGTAGAAGGTCGGGTGGTGGGGCGGCTCCCGGTTGATGTTCTGGGTGCTGAAGACTGGCGGGTTCTTATCGTCACGGTCATTATCCGACCACTCCACATAACCGTAGTTTGATCCCAAAACGAGCCCCGTTTGCAGGAGCAGCGGGACGATGAGGAGAGCCATCGTTCCTGGTCACAGGCGCAGAGGAGACACCGTGGGCACTTGGCAAAGTGTGGCGAGCATCACCAAAGCCGCTCTCCTTCTTCTGCTGCTCCAGGGGATCAGAAACACTTTAAAAGGCACACGTCTGAGAATGTCCTAAATTTTATACCCACGATCTAAAATACGATAACCGAGCCCCCACTTCTCCTCCGTTCATCTTCTCCCCGCGCCAGAGAGAACAGACTTTCTCTGCAGCTCCGTTTTTAAAACACCACAGTCTGATCCAAACAGCTGCCCAGACACCTACCAGAGCCTCCTAACTCATAAAAAAAAAGCAACACGGACTCCTCTCCAATCCACTCACATGAAGCGACAGCCGGTAGCTCAGCGACTGTTTTTTTTGTTTTTTTTTACCGCCGCACGGAGAAATCCATGTGAGAGCAGCAGGGTGACGAGGAACGGAGCAAATTGTTCTTGAAGTTCCGTCCCTCCCAATAAAACCCTAATAGGCCACCTGAAGTGTCGCCCACCGGGTTTTGTGGTTGTTTCCTGCTGCCAGTCTGCCGGAGGTGGGCGGAGCGTCGAAAAGACGGGAGCTGTCCGGTGCTGAAAGTAGCGGCCGTCGGAAGAAACGCGAGGTGGTGACGCCTGAGGAGGTGTCTTGAGTGAAGAAGATGGAGGAGCACACTAGAAATAGAATGAAAATAAAATAGAATACAACAGGAAAGTGGGTGAGAGGCGAGCAAGAGACGCACACATGTATTAATAAACATATTTGCACAGAACTGTTGGCAGAAATGTCCAAAAGTATGTAGACAGCCAAACATTACATAACTAAACTAAAAACTAACATAACTAACTATAAATACACTCCAACTGCTTCACATTTCCCATCATAGTTTATCATTAAAATGAGGTTTTAATACACTTTCCAGAAAATGTACCAAAATCAAGCATTACTCTCTCACATAAAAACACTATAAACTAAAATAAGTGCAGCAGTAAGATTCAAGGAGCCAGAAACCAAACCGCAACTTAGCTGGTGCAGAAATAAGTGTCTTGAGTTGGAAAAAAAATTTGAAGGCATGATTGGACATGTATTTTCAGCAGTGTCGTAAGAGGTCTTTGTAAAAAAAAAAAAGAAGAAAATCCACAAGACAGCTTCAGCTCAGCTTGAATGATGTTGCCAGAGTCCTCACTAACACCAATAAAGTGAAACGCATCACACCGGTCCTTAAATCACTGCACTGGCTTCCTGTGTGTCAGAGGATAGGTTTTAATTACTCATCGATAAAGAACTAAAGGTCTTACTAAGCATCCAGACCTCTCAGGCAATCGGCAACAGGTCTACTCAGTGAATCCAAACCGAACAAGGTGAAGCAGCTTTTAGCTTCGATGCTCCCCACCTTTTGTGGGTGGAAAAAGAAGTCTTAGATATTTTACTTTAACTCTTGAAAAATGGTAAAAAAAAAAAAAAATTGTTGTGTTTATATTTTTGTTGAGTGTATGACTATATGTTGTAACATTAAGCCCTTCTTTAATTATAAAAAGGGGCCTATCCCAAACCATAAAATAGTCCCGGATCAAAAGGACACAAAAGATCAGACCCAATACTCACATAGACATAAATACAGTAAATGTAAACAATGGAGGTCACGGCGAGTAAATGAGTGAGCAATCCAGAAAGACATTTCATGAGTCCATCTGCTGTTGATTATAAAAAAAAAAATTTTTTAAATGACAGAGCTGTTTATGTCCGTGCGTCTCTGTGTGTCTCTGTGTGTCTCCATGTGTCTCTGTGTGTTTGCACATGTCCATCTTGCTCAGCTCTGACATTTTCCAGGGCTGATTAGGAGGCAGCCCCTGACTGTAAATGGGCGATGCAGAGTGCAGTTCGCCCGGGGTGACTTGCAGGCCGTTGCCATGGCAGTGAGAAGGTGACGACGCAGAGATCTCCCCATGCTCTCCGCTGCAGCCAGCGCTATAGTCTGACTGGTCCTGCAGCAACTTGTACTACAGTGTACACACTCACCGATCAGCCTCATATTTGCACAGGATGCAAAAGACAGGCATAAAAGGTGGATAACTGGTGACAGCACAGGATGCTAGTAAATCACTTTCATTTCTTTTATACATTTGCTTAAATGACTCCCGGCCCCATCGAAAGAAAGGTGTTAATGTGATGAAGATGCTAAATTAGATGAAGGAGAAGAGAGAGTAACAAGTGAAGAGAGTCAAAGAGAGGAGAGACTGCACAAAGTGACTGCTCCTGCCCTCTTGTTTCGTCTTCTTTTGCGAGCTGCACTGCCTCCCCTGGTCTGATGAATATTTGATAGGCATTAGCTGCTTCATCTGCATGCTTTACAACTTGGGTCCAGACCACCGCAACATTGGTATAGGCTACTGAACGAGCCGTTCTTTTCACCCACGCTCTCTGTTCTGCTCTCTTCAGATTTTCTCCAAAGAGAGCATAGGAGGGAGAATAAAAAGGCACAGGAGAAAAATGGTATTTCCTCTGATGCTTATTTTTCCCTCATGCCGGAGTGTGTTTTGCTGCTGCTGGACCCATGCAGTGAGCAGCATTGGAACGAAAACAAGTGAAGTTGGAAGGTGTTGGGAAGGTGATCCGGGCTTAGCAGATGATTTTACTTGAGAAATGTGATGTTTTTACAGGTGTGTTATAATAAAAGTCTATAATCAAACACTAGATGGAGAGGCGCGGGAGACAGACATCAAAAAGCATCCCTCACAAGTGTATGAATGTGTGTTTTGTGCCTCGAATCTCAAGAGAAAATCACGTATTATATTGACAAGAAGTTCATTTTCCGACATTTGAAATCTTGAAATCATAGAGTCATCTGTCTTGAACCATATCCACTATATAAAATTTGAACATTAATAGGTGTGAATTATGGAGTGTATATGACATTTTCACAGATGCAGTTTACTGTCATAGCAGCATCACCTGATATTAAAGGCTTCACTTTCAGTCACATCCCTCCATCTGTGCTAATGTGCCAGTAGAAGCTGTCAGGAACATCAAAGCTCTACGTGGGAAATGTTTTTACATTTTGGTTGCTGTGCTAGAAGTGCAGTAAGGATGCTGAAACCTGTAGTCACTTATTGTCTTTATGAAGTGTGAGGATTGAAATGGCTACTCGCATCTCTTTCTTTTGACAGGTTGCCTTGGAATCGGCAGGTGATTAAGACAGATGGAAGGGAAAACGATAAAAATAGAGACATTTAAGGGGAAAAGGAAATGATTCTGTTAACTCTATAACGTTACTGTAAAGACCCCCTTTCCCACCCCAGTAGAATAAGTCACAGTAAAACATCCTGGCTGTCAGATCAACTGCAGCTGCTTGATAAAGATGAAAAAGGCAGCCAAAAACTGTTCCAGCATTAATTTCTCAAGGTGCACTCTACCAAAGGAAGAAGGATTTCTCTACTGATGCTTGTTAAAAAAAAAAAAAAAAAAGATCCATCTAAGATATGAGGGCAAATATCTGATGAGTGGCCTAAAGGGGTAGTACAACTGGATCTTACTAAATTCAATGTGATGGTGAGGATTTCGCTTGTTTTAATCTAATAAATTTAATAAAGGAGGAATGTTCAGTGTTGCCATTGGTGAATATGTTACTTCTCCTGCCTGTAAGTCTCTCAAGGCTGAGTACATCATCTGGCCTCCAGACTGAATAAGTCTGATCTCCTTTAGTTAAAACAGTATTAGTCCAGTTGAATATTAGTTTCATAACAGTTTTCTTACAGCAGCTGGAAGTACTGTTTAAACTGACTAGGCATACTAATTGTGCAACAGCAGGGAATACTTAATTGCTAATGACATCATCTCTGTTTTACAGTACTGCACAGGTGACTTAGAGTTAGATAGCAGATGTTTCCTCAGACAGTCCATTACTTAAGTTTCAGAAACTATGGAGTTGAGTAAAAATGTGCTTTCAGATAACTTTACAAACTTGTAGTTGTTACAATAGTTCACTGGAAGACAGAGGTGACCCAAATGCACAACATGCAAATTGCATGTTTTACTGACAGTTCCTGCAAGTTTCAGGCAAAATCCACACATGACAATGACAAGATGGAGACCAATGAACTTACACAGCAGAGCTAAGACATGCAATGATCTGACAACTGAAGGGGGAAAGGCAGAACTATATACTCAAAAACACTCGGCACATTTGGCATCGACATCTGTTCAAGGTGATCAAATCAAAAGTGGTCAGCTAGAACTACAGGTATGAACGCACCCAGGACGCACTGAGCCGATCTGCTCAATCCACCTACAGAGGTGGCCTGGGACACATATTCGCACATTATATTGGCACTGTTCACGTAATGCGTCCTGGGCCACGTTGGCAGACTGCCTGCTGAGCTGACGTACTCGGAATAGGCAATAAAATGAAATGCAGCTCTCGGTGCCACTTTACTGTGCTCATATCTGAACTGGTGCTTCCATGTGTCGCCATCATGTTACAGCACGTTCTTTACTTTTGAATGTTTTTTCTCTCTACTCAAACAGTTCTTACACTTGAAGATATCTGCCTGCGCTTCTTCATATTTTTATGTTCCTATCTCTTTTTCCCCAAAAATATCCTGTGTGATTCTGCCGAGCGCAGCTGGCCCGTACAGAAAGTGATTTACCTGCAAACTAGCAGCTATAAAGCAGCTGTTTAATGATTTAAAACACAGGCTGCATGCGATGCTTGTTTCACCAAAGACTCCTCTGGGTTTAGCTTCTTTTTTTTGTGTCCATCTTGACTAATCTCTGACACACAAGACCCCCTCACACAGTTTATTTATTAACCACAGCACAGAGCCCAACCATCTGGAAAAATGTAATAATCTGAGGCAAACTGATCGAGTCTTAGCGGTTCAGGTTGGGAATTACAAACTTGCATTTTTACAAAAGTGACCCACATTTTAAATAAATTTTATTTCTAATAGATGGCGCATTAAAATGAGGCTGCGATGATCAAAGATGTCTCACTTTGTTAAATGCCTGTAGCTCAAACAGCTCTCCTCCCATATCTGAATGCATTCACGTGCTTGTTTATTTTTTTGTGATAAACTTGTTCATTTAAATATCAAGCAGGGAAGTGAGCACTTACTTAGAGCAGGGCACTTGTGATTGTTAATGCTAGTTGTGCCTTTTCCCCCCCAGACTGCTGACTGGCCAATGAGACAAATAGTGACCACAAGAACTGGTGGGGGAAAAAAAGCACAAGGACAGGAAGTAAAACAGAACAGACACAAGAGGTGAAGGATTTCAAAGTAAAACAGAAAACCCAACTAGCTAAAAGGCAGTACTGTGACTATGTGAAATTCAGTGACGTATGACATCATGCATTAATCGCCAAAAGTTCCAAAATGACCTAATTATAACCCCTACTGGGGGCATTTGTGAGTGTGAATGTGACTGTGTGTGTATATGTGTGTGGATAGGTGGTGGTGTATCTGCCATGACAGCCTCATTTACATTTTACCCACAGATGGTGTTACAGCCTCAGCTCACTGCATCTATGTGTTGTTTCAGAAAGTATTCCCATACTGTCCCTGAGGAATTGCATAGGCAAGTGACAGTGCCAGATATTTTCTTTAGCTGGTGCTATGGGGATGCACAGACACATTATTTAGGGTTTTCCATTATGCGGATGTTTATGGCGTAAACAAAAGTTTAACCAACTCAACACAAACACACAAGCACAAACGCAGCTGCGATTTAATACTGAGCTAAACACAAGGCGAAGATGATCAGCACGAGGAACGTAGATGTAATGTTCACATGCCTGCCAACGTAAGCACACCTCTGAATATACAAGTCAACGGTCTTGCCATAGACAGGACATAGACACAAACAGCAGCAACAGACTCAGGTGTGTGCACATTTCATTTTCAATATGATTCAACAGTATTCTGCTCCACACACATTGTGTTAAATGAATGAGCGTGGCATAGAGTCAGATTTTGTGTCTCAGCCACCAAATGCATTAAAGTGATAGCAGGCAACTGAGGGGGGAAACAAGCACTTACCATCAGACATCTTCATGACAAACAATGAGTCTGTTGTTGTGGTTGATGGCTTTGTTGGTTTTCCAAGGGGCCCTGTTCTCTCTGTTTACGCGGACGTTTATGGCGTAAACAATAATACGATAACTGTACACCCACTTTGTTCAAACAAAACTCGCGCCCCGGCAAACAGGAAGTGGAAGTCAGCTTAAAATATAAATGCGCCTGCGTCCATTGGCTGAATCAGGTCACCTGGGTTGGTTTTAGTTTTTAGTTTTAGTTTTATTTTGTCTAAAATTAATCAATTTGCTTTACTGATGGAGCAACTAAATTTTCAACTCATAATGGTATTGTCATATTATCCAATTATTATTATTATTATTATTATTATTATTATTATTATTATTATTATTGTTATCAAATCCAACCTGCAGCCCGCGGGTGGATACGGGCCGTTTGAAATTTTCTATGGCCCTAATTCCTGTGTAGATATTGTTTCACTGTTCTCATCTTTAACAAATATGGATATGGACCTGCTATAAGCACCTTATTGTTCTTATTGTAGAATTGTTCTGGTTGTATCATAAACTGGCCCATCATTTTTTTTTTTTTACTTTTCAATCTGGTTGAAAAATGTTCATACATAAATATTTGTGAAAACTACGCACACTCACACCCAGCAAGCACACACAAACATCTCGTCTGTTTGGTTTCCTTATTCATTGCACGAGCTGGCTTGTTTACACATCTGACTCACATACTGTAGCAGTGTTGTGGTTTTTTTTAGTCAAATGAGAAAATGCTGTCTTTGCTGCCATCTGGAGGTGCAGCTCTAAAACCATGGAAAGGCTGAGTGGATAACACAATGACGACACATGTGGCTGTTTACCGAAAAATATATGACCCACTGACTCACTCAACAATTCGGGGTCAGTTTCCAAAACATACTGAGTTTGATTAGATTTGATTGAGGCAATTATTAAGCCTTATTTTCTAAATCTACGGACGACAGCGTCACCTTTCCTTCAATGGTCACGTGCTCCTGCTGTTAACTAATGTCTCAAATCACGCACAGTTGCGTGACTTTGTGTTACACTGAGGAACAGATAAAAGGGGGCAAGTCCAAAACGACCTTTTTTTAAAAAAAAATTGTATTATTATTATTATTTTATTATTGTATTTCATGAATATATGTCACCACACATTTATTTTTTCACCCGACTCATCCAGACTGGAGTGTTTTCTGTGCATTGACCGAACCCAACATTTCCGACAGCACCCAAAGGCAGCGTTCGTGACGTCAGAGGAAGGGGCGGTGTCCGTTAGCATTCTTGCTGTTATTGAAACACAAGCGGAGAACGTTTTCCGCACGAGTGAGCGTCACGTAGCCCGACTCACATCGTAGTTAAAGAGGTAATGTTTGACATTTTCATTTTTGACAGTCTCGCCTTTCAATTTCAACTCGTTCATGACGACCAAGGTCGCAGTCAGTCTGACTTAGAAGCGGTTAGTCAACGTTAAACCAACACCTGCCGTTGCGAGGCGCTAGTTAGCTGGTAGCGGCTGCTAGTAAAGGCTAGTTAACGTTTGTTAACTGCGTTCATATCTTGCTGAGACATCAAACCTGAAGACAAGAGAGTCCAATCATGAGGATGGAACTTATCTTCCAGTCTATCTCTGTTTTTAACACGGTTTATATCCAAATATTATGAAGAAACTAGATGACGTCACGTCAAGCCGTGCGTACTAAACGGCAACAAACCGGTTAGAGCTGCTTTGATCTTTGATTTTATATATATATATTTTTGTTTTTGTTTTGATGGTACACATTTCTTACTTATTTAAAGCTGCGTTGCCTGAAAGTTTGTGTATTTTGACTCGTTTCTGAACAGTGTTTCCGCGTCGCTCCTCCAGACGAGCAGCTTGAAGACTGATGGAGTCTCAGAAGGTCAAACTGAACCAGACCAACGCGCCTCCTCAGAAAGACGCCTACGCCAGGCTCCTCGGGCAGCACCGCAGCAGCAAGTTCAGTTTGTATCTGGAACAATATGCCAAGGACTCCTCTTTTGAGAGGGACGGGAACGGGCCGAGTCCGCTGCTTAAAGCCCAGAGTGAAAGGCTGAATGTACCACAGAGGAAAAGGGAACAAGCACCGAACGATTTCTCCGATTCAAGCGACTTCTCCCCTTCCTCTGTGAAAAGCAAAGGAGAGGAGAGTTCGCTGTCCTTGTACATGGAAAAACTAAGCATTCGCAACGCCCAGCAGGACTGCGAAAGGAAGCAGGGCGTGTCTGACAGGCAGCGACGGGGACAGAGGAGGGACACCGCCACCAGCCACGATGGAGACATCGAGTCGGGCGAGGAGCTCAGTTCTTTGAAACCTAACGACGCCAAGAAACACCAGAAGTCGCAAAAGAAAAGCAAGGACTCCAAGAGAGATGTTGCCTCCGTGGACACCGACTCATTTGCTGGACTTCCGCATTCCCCAAATCAAGCCGGTACGAGTGGGCAGGAAAAAGAGACGACGAAGAAGTCGAAGAACAAACTCCTGCCGAAGCCCCAGGAAGAGGAGAAAAACAGAGGAGCGGTATTGAGGTCTGGAGTTGATGCTCAGATGTCAAGGCCCAAATCCCCTCATGGCAAAGACAACAAGCTGCAGCAGCCCCGAGGTGAGGCGTTGCTTAGTTTTTGGTTCGCGTTTCGGCAAAACAAATTGTACATGGTCATTTATGAGGGAATAAATCACTGAGTTGTTTTGTTTTCAGCTTCAAATGTCAATTCTCCCGCTGACAAGAATAAAAACAAGGGAGGCAGAGGATCAAAGAAACTGGTGTTTGAATCCTACATGACCACTGAGGAGATTTCCCATGGGCTCAAAAGGGGAGAACTCATTCAGGTATGAGACTGAAGCAAAATCTTTATTGTGTCTGGATGAACTTATACAAGGTGATCAAAGGATGTGGTCTTGTAAGTTTTAGAATTTATTCAGAATATTGTAAGTAGCCCTGGACAACAATTACTAGAACAAGTATTTATTTTGTATTTACTGTATACAGACAAATACATAGAACATTATTGTGGTTCCTAAACAGTACTCCGGGTACAGTAACGTGTCATTGTGAAGCAGTAATTGGCACATTAATCAGTTTTGGTCATTTCTTAGACTTACATGTTTTTCTCAACAGGGACAAATAAGAATCAACCCCAAGAAATACCAGGAAGCTTTCATGCCATCTCCTGTAAGTTAGCATAACTCTCCTTCAATCGATTTCTGTCCTGCTAACTAATCCAGAATGAATTGGACATCATGCTTTGCTGCCTCAACAACTTACCAGCTGGATTTTGTAAATTGGTATTCTTGTTAACATCCATCTTTACATCAAAAGTCAAAGACAGGCAGGAGACAAATCATTTATTTAATGTTCACAGGATGACACGTGGGATATATTTCTGGATGGGATTGTCGCTCGCAACAGAGCGCTGAATGGAGACGTAGTGGTGGTGCAAATACTCCCTCGGGAGCAGTGGAAGGTAAACACTTCTCTATCTATACTGTTCATTTAAAGATCGGCGCTATTTTTTGTTAAGATATAACAGAAGATTCCATTTAATCCATATTTCTACATAGAACAGTAAAACATATCAGTAGTGAGTGTATCAGCAGATGATGTGTGTTTGTTTAGGTTGTGAGGTCAGACACTGACTGTGAGGGGTCCAGTGAGTCTGAGACCCCGAGAGAGCAGGTGGTGCAACCACCACAGAAGAAGACGGAGCGCACCCCAAGGCCTGATGTTACTAGGGAGGACCAGTGTAGCGACCAGGATGAACTCATCAGCAAACACCAGAGTATCACTCTCACAGGTAATGTGACGAAACAGAGAACATAGCAGCCATTGCGAATCATAATACAGAAACGGTGGTATGAAATTATAATGATTCTGTTGTATTTATAATGGTTAGTAGACTCTGTGTCGATATGTTCATTTATTGGTCTGAATAAAGTATAAAAGTACAGAAGAAATACAAATAAAAACACTTGTAAGTCACTTATTTAGCAGGTCTATTAGCTCAGTTGTAAGTTCAGCTAATACATCTTCATATTTTCTTTCATCTGATGGATTTAGGGGGACCTCTTGAAGACCCCTCAGCCCGACGGGCCAATGGGGAGATACTCCAAAAGACTGCTAAAGTGAGCTTCCTGCATTTCTGTTTTGTTGTACTTCTTACTCACGCATTTGATTTTTTTTTTTTTACTCTGAGAATTTCCCAGAAAACAGAAAAACAACCACTCTAATGCAGAGTTAATTGTCCTGGTCATCATGAAGCATTACAGGGTGATGATCAAAGGGTTTTATATGAGTTTACTGTTCGAGTAAGAAGTCAATCAAAACACTGCAGACACATCCTTCTTCCACAGAATGTAAATCTTTTGTAAAATGTGACAGTAAATTGAGATAATTTTACTAAATTCTAAGAACACAAGGTACATCCAAAGAAATGAGAAATACAATTTGGATTAACAATATCCTAAAAGTTCTGCTTGTTCTTTTCAGCAGCGTGTCACTTGCTCTCTTTTGCCTGAATATTTAAAAAAGAAATTTCAAAGCCATCACGCCTACTTCCCTTATCGTTTGTCTACCAGGTGGTGTACATTGTTGAGAAGAAACACTCAAGAGCTGCGACTGGCTTCCTGAAGTTCCTACCCGACAAGCCCTTCGCCAAGTTCTCCCCTGTGGACCACCGGGTGCCACGAATTAACATCCCCCTGGCCGACTGTCCGGAAAACTTCAGGTCCCGGCCAGACGACTACACCAACACCATGTTCATCTGTCGGATCACCGACTGGGCGGCTGACAGCAACTTTGCAGACGGGTGAGTAATACATTTGAAGTTGAGTATTTCCCCTGGTTTACTGCTTTCGGGGGAAGAGGGTTGGATATTATACAAAGAATTGTTTACTCTAGTTTTACAACTGTGCTGTCTCTCTTGATGTTTCCCCACAGTCGACTTGCTAAGACACTGGGTCAAGCTGGAGAAATTGAGCCAGAGACAGAGGGCATCCTGACAGAGTACGACGTCGATTGTACCGAGTTCTCAGACGAGGTGTTAGACTGCCTCCCTAAGAACCTGCCCTGGACCATCCCAGCTGAGGAGATGAGGAAGAGGAGAGACCTGAGGTTGGACATTAGAGCCCAGTCATGTTTATGTACAGTGCATCTGGAAAGTATTCACAGCGCTTCCCTTTTTCCACATTTTGTTATGTTACAGATTCCAAAATGGATTAAATTCATTTTTTTTTCCCTCAAAATTCTAAAAGAGGAAAAAAAAAATGAATTTAATCCATTTTGGAATAAAGCTGTAACATAACAAAATGTGGAAAAAGTGAAGCGCTGTGAATATTTTCTGGATGCACTGCATTTCTTTCTGTTGTCTTTGAGTGGGAGTTGAGTTACATACAGTACTCTAGCCTGCTAATACATGACAGCTCATATTCTTACAGATATCTGAGCACTACACAGTGTTTTGCTGATAATTTAACAACGCCCTGTTTATGATGTTTAGGAAGGAGTGTATCTTCACAATCGACCCGACGACTGCCAGAGATCTGGATGATGCCCTCTCTTGTAAACAACTCTCAGATGGTAAATTTCTGTCAAACGCTCCTATTCAACAATGACTTTTGATTAGAAATGGTCGATGATTAAAATAAAGGATTGTATGTAAGTATACTGAGTAACTGAGTGCAGGCACGGGAGTCAATTTGAGCGTTTAAGAGGAATTGTGTCACTTGTAATAATCCAAGATGGTCACATTCACTTTTGGCAAACTGAATAGTTAAGCATAAAGTCATACAAACAGTGTCGCCTCTTCAATATTATTTATCTGGAAGTGAAAGCTAGACCTGTGTTTGACCCTTTAAAATATAAGCTGACACCGTGGTGTTTTCACCACCAGATGACAACAAAGAGTAGTATTTGATGTCTTAGTTGAAAATCAAAAAGCTTTGACTTCAAATAATAAAAATGATATTCCGTTTGTATTTTTAACCCTTTCATGAAAACAATATCTCGTTTTTTAAGCCATTTGGGGAGAGTAATTTTGATAATGAATTTAAAAATGCTTCCTATCTGTATTCCATGTTCGCCAACTTCTGTTTGTAATGCGATTTTATACCGTAGATGTGTGTTTGTTTTGTTGTTGTGTTTTTCAATTTGGTTTTCAGGAACAATTTTGACAGCGAAAAATTATTATCATTATTATTTTCAATATGTATGAAGGCTGCTCTCAGAAATCTAATGAGCGTGAGATGAGCTGGTTGGGTTTACTGTGATCTGATCTGATCTGACGCCAATATGTGGGATTAAAAAATAGATTTTTAAATGTGATTCTGCTCCCACGAATTAGACTTTCAGACTGACTAGCAATCAAACACTGGTTTGTGCTTTCTCAAAACTTTTGTCATATCTTTCCGTGGGTTTGTGTTTGTTTAATGGCAGCGTTGGTCATTACAGTGTCCAACATTATATTTATAACACAGGCAACTTTGAGGTGGGAGTCCACATCGCTGACGTGACTTATTTTGTGGAGCAGGCCAACGCTCTGGATGCTGTCGCCAGCCAAAGAGCAACTAGTGTGTACCTGGTTCAAAAGGTGAGTGCTCCTTGACACTATATCACAAGCTTATCCGACCAATTATATTTTGGGCCTTATGCAACTTCTTTTTCTTTTGTTCATGTGTGTCACTATTTCTGATTTGTAAGTGTGTTATTTTACTTACCTGACTCTAGATTTCTCTGTGAATATATCTCGCATTTCTTTCTTTGTTCTGAATCTCCGTGTTTGTTTTGCCTTCCTTCAGGTGATCCCCATGTTGCCCAGGCTGCTGTGTGAGGAGCTGTGCAGTCTGAACCCTCTCACCGACAGACTCACTTTATCTGTCATTTGGAAAATCACACCCGAGGGAAAGGTTTGTTCATATATAATTAACAAACATGTCAGAGCTGCACTCAGTAAACAGTAGGAGGATTAAATTGTCTGGCGGGTGAACGATTAAGCTGAAATGGTCTTTCGATGCTCTTAGCGCCACTTCGATTTGTATTTTTTTTGTTAGGGTTATTTTGTCTTTCTTCTATCATCTGATCCATCCATCTAATTCCTCTCGTCCACCCCTCAGATCCTGAGTGAGTGGTTTGGCCGCTCAGTCATCCGCTCCTGTGTGAAGCTGAGTTACGACCACGCTCAGAGCATGATCGAAGCCCCTGAGAAGTTGTTCTCTGCTGAGGAGCTTCCTCCCATGGACCCCGTGCACCCTGTTGACGAGATACACCAAGCTGTGCTCAACCTGCACTCCATCGCCAAGAACCTCCGAGCTCAACGCTTCTCAGGAGGAGCTCTGAGACTGGACCAGGTTTGTGCTGGTTTTACGTTTTTGTTTTTTTTTCAGCCATCTTTTCTGTGTTTGCAATATTATTTGCAAATTGAGCAGGAAAATTACCCAGCTTTTCGAAGGGTTTAACAAACATCAGGAAAAGCTTTGTCAGAACAAAAGGAAGAAAAATACTCTTAATATCACTTCACTGCAAGTTTACTTTTTGCCTGCCATGAGTTAAAGTCGTTGGGATATACAGTATAGAAAATGCTGTAATTATGTTTTATATTGATTTTAACTAGCCATGAGCTGGAAGAGATTTAATGAGATCATTTGTACTAAGGTCATATTATCTCAGTCAGTTTTATTGATGTATATCTGTGTATTTTATGATTTTGTTTGTTTTTATTTATTGTTTCAGATGAAACTTTCTTTCACGCTGGACAAAGAAACAATGATGCCTCAAGGCTGCTATGTTTACCAGTACAGAGACAGTAACAAGTGAGTTTCAAATCCTCGTCAGTTGAATCCGTGTCTGTATTATTTCTTTATTTTTTTATATGACAGATGTATAGTTTTTTTTCGTTGGAATGTGTTTCTGCATTTCTCTTAACTGCTTAAATATCATTCCTCCAACATCAGTATTCTTCACTCTTCGAGCTGCTTAAGGGCATATCGTTCAGAAATGTTTGATACTTGCACTGATACGATACCTTCACTGCAGTACTGGTTCTTGAACGGTAGTTTCTTTTACTACCAATTTAAAAAATAAAAAAAATCCATTTTAACAAAAAGAAAATGACATTAACATAGAAATCTTTAGTTTTCATGCAGTTTAACCCAGGTTGTGTCTGTTGCTACAATTCATGGATGTCTCCCAAAAGATAACCGTTTTGAAACAAAAATGTATGAGAGCGGATTTAGCCCAGGTATTGACATTATTAAAAGACAAGGGATTTTTTTTTTTCACTACTCAATGGTATTGAAACAATTCTTTCGGTGCTATAAAAGTATTCAAGTTTGGTATCCAATCTGAGACTGTTAACCGAACATGCGTAAAACTGTTCTCCAGGTTGGTGGAGGAGTTCATGCTACTAGCTAACATCGCCACAGCCCACCACATTTACCGCAAATTCCCAGAGTTGGCGATGCTCAGGTGCCACCCTCCACCGAAAGCCAAGATGGTGGATGAGCTTCAGGAGCTGTGCGAACAGTTGGGAATCGACCTGGACCTGTCATCTGCTGGAGCGTTGCACGTCAGTACTAATAATGCTGATGTAATCCGGTGTCTCGTCAAAACCGTTTAACAAACCTCTTTAGTCTTGTGGCACACTGAATTTAAATAGTAAAACGCACGAGGTTTGAGTTAGCTGTGCTAAATCAAGTTACCGAACAGGATGTCCTAATATTTGCGGTCTCTTTTGCGTGATACACAAATAAATACAAATTTGTTGATGATAACAAGGGGTTAAGATTTTAGTGGAGCTTTTGTGCTGTATAAGATTTTAACTTTGTGTTTCTTTCTCTCACCTGGGTATGTCGCTCTGGTTCTAAAGCTGTATATAGCTGTATATCTATATAGATATATATATATATATATATAAATATATATATATACATAACGTGTATATATAATCACAATCTCCATTCTACTTCTTCAACATGCAGAAGACTCTCAATACCACTCTGGGTGACGATGAGTATTCCAGTGCCAGAAAAGAAGTCCTCACCCACATGTGCTCCAGACCCATGCAGGTTAGAGCTCAGTGTTTCCCATTAAAACATGTCAAATAAGAAACCATAACAAACATCTTGGAGGAGGGAGGGGGGGGTTAGCTCTGTTTCAGCATTTGTCCTGTGCAGTAACATTTGTACGTTATGTGGTGTTTCCCAGATGGCGTTGTACTTCTGCACAGGTGTACGTAAGGAGGAAAATCTTTTTAAGCACTATGCCCTGAACGTTCCTCTCTACACACACTTCACCTCACCCATCAGACGCTACGCTGACATCATTGTGCACCGGCTGCTGGCTTTTTCACTGAGTAAGTATCTTTTCTACAAAAGGCTCTCAGACATTTATACAAACGACAGACGGCTTCTGTTAGAAAGACGTAGGTGTTCGACAGGAGAGGAGAAATGCACAAAACAAAACGGCCTCCGATCTCGCTCTGAGTTAATGCATTGTTTGTCCTGGCCCGTGTGTGTGTGTGTGTGTGTGTGTGTGTGTGTGTGTGTGTGTGTGTGTGTGTGTGTGTGTGTGCGCGTGTGTGTGTGAGAGCTCATTACCATCATTACTGGGTTGTTGTTTTTTTGGCTGGTGAAAGTTACAGGAGTACATAATGTAATATGAAATATAAACACAATGATGGTTGTTTATTTATCATTATTGACTGTCATCCATTTATATGTTTAAGGGCTTCTGGATTAAAAAAAAAAAAAATCTCAGTTGCTCATCATTTCAGCTTCGTGCACGAGCTGCATGTACAGTCCATCAAAGATATGGGGGTGTCCAGTTATCATTCATTATGCTTGATCTTGATTTCTTCTTTATATTACTGTTTTACACACCGTTGTACTCATTATTTTGGGTGCCGGCCTGATAGCGCAGATCTTTTGATAGGAGAAGTGGGTCAGTCCTGTGTGTTTCTATTGTGCAGTGTGTTTGAGATCAGAGCCGTGACACACATGGCCAGTGCATGCACAGCCGGCAGCACTGCCCCGTGAGCGAGAGGCACACCTCCCTCTGCATCCAGTCTGTCCACTGAGTGACAGAGAAGCTAAGTGCTGTGTAACAATCAATTTCTCCCTGAGTCATCATTTTACATGAAACCAGCTTGGAAATGGTTAAACATGTGGTCTTTGTTGGCTGTGTTTCAGTCACTGGTCCTGTTGTCTGATAACAGAAACAAAAACAGACGTAAATAAGAACAGCTTAGTTGGAAATTAATCTGTGTTAAAGTAGAGTGTGTGTGTATATATATATATATATATATATATACATATATATACAGGAGAGAAGTCCAAAGAGGAGCCCAGAGAGAACAAGTTGGAACGGCGCAAAAGGACAATTTGCTGTAAACTGCCAAACCGTAACAATAAGTCGCTCTTTGACGGCAGTATGAAAAATCCATACAGTTCCTGTGTGGTTGTGTGGTGTTGTTACTCCTACTGATGTTCATGTGTCTCCTCTATATGTTTGTATATAGACTGTGGGCCTCATTTAGGACTGTCAACAGACGAAGTCCAAAAACAGGCATCTCACTGTAATGACAAGAAGACCGTGTCCAAGCGAGTCCAGGAGCTCAGCTCTGAGCTTTTCTTCGGAGTGTTTGTGAAGGTGCGTAACCAGATCACAACATGCTAACAACATGCTAACAACATGGGACCGATGGAAACATTCAGTTTTGTTTTCTTTGTTATTGGTCATGAATTTAACAAAACATTTTTCATGTTACTCTTACAGTAAAAACTTGACCGACCCGAACATTTATGATTTGTTTGTGAAATGTGGTTTTATACACAATGTACAGCTCCCGTTTGGATGTGTGATCTCAAAAATAATTTTGAAGTGTTGGGGAGTATTTCATATTTTCTCTGATCTTTAAAATGTGTTTCCTCTCTGCACCTTAACTACTTCATTTGGTCTTATTCTGTTATTACTAAAGCTGTCGGGACACGATGGTTCGGAGCAGGTGATCATGATGTTGGATTGCATTCAGTGTCCTCCTCAATTGTTCAGCAATTTAACAACATTTACACTTTACACATTAAACTATTCATAACAGCAGTGATGTGAGTTAGCCACATTTGTGGGAAAAAAAAAAAAAAGTAGGTTTACATCTGCTCATCCTACAGAGAAGCAAGAGGGCTGCTGGTCCTCTGACCAGGGCGACTAGCATGAACAGCAGCAGAGCTTCTCATTGCTTCCTTTAAAAAAAAAACTATATTTAGATTTTTTTATTTTTTTTTATCCTGATTATTTGAAGTTTGGTGTCAAATGTTTTGTCCATTAATAAATGAGTTTAGAGCTTTTGCTGCTCTTTAAATTTGGATGAGAGTAATGTGATGAGTGGTTCACTCCACTTGTCTCTCTCCTTTGCGTCGTGTCAGAAACACCGAGAGCAGCGGACAGGCAGCATCAACGTCAATGAAACTCTCCCACTCAGTTGAAAAGAAACAGCTGCTCAGAATAGTAAATAGCCAGTAAACAACATAACACTGCGTAACAGGATGATGACATTTTCTCAACAAGTTAGCATATTGTCATTATCACAATACAAATTGTTCTTATATTTGAAATTATATCAGAACTATCCTGAATGATACGATAAGGAAGACTTCCAGGCACCAGATTTATAAACTGTTTACTGTTCATCATTTTGTCATCTCATCTGGTTTGAATGTAACAGGTGTTCATGCATACGTCAGTCCCTCTGTAGGTTTTAGGCCAAAACCGAATTGTATTTGATGAATGCTTTTTTGGTCTGTTCTCCACAGGAGTGTGGCCCGCTGGACTCTGACGCCATGGTGATGGGGGTGCTGGATCAGTCCTTCGACGTTCTGGTTCTCCAATACGGAGTTCAGAAACGCATCTACTGCAAGGTCAGCGCCGATAACTCCATTTACAACATTGTCACTCATTATATATTTGTGCATATTTGTTTTTCAGCTGCAAAAAAGACACTTTATTCAAAGCTATTTTGATTTCAATTAAAAAAAAATTTAAAAAAAAAAATCATATTTTTAGTTATTGCCTTTTTACATTCTTTTAAATGCTTAAAATCTGATTTTTATTTATTTTTTTACTGTTTTATTATGTAGTTGATATAATTAGAGATATTCCTTTGGCTGTAGATGACTCTCAGTTTTTACAATTATTGACCAAAGATTTTTAAAAAATAAATAAAACAACACAGTCCAAACAAGTCGACGTCACAGTGAGGAGTCTGTTTTATTAGAAACCGTTTAAAACCCATTTGTTTCCACCTTCAGTCTATTGCGGGCCTGAACTCATTCCACCATCGTAAGGTGGGGAAGAAATCAGAGCTGACGCTGGTCTGGACAGCACAGGATCCAGAAAGTCCCCCTGTTCAGCAGGTGAGAACCATAAACACTGAACACCTTTTTTTTGTTGTTATGGTATTCCCTGCCAGTAAGAAAATGTAAATATTATTTAATATAAATAGAAATGTAGAAATTGATTTCAGCTCACAATTGTATAGCTCTTCACTGGGTGATCATGTATTGGAAAGATCTTCAAAACAACGGTAAAATGTGATCAGTCCGTTTCACGTCGTGTCTTATAGATTTGAGATTGTTGTAAAAATAATTAACAGCATAAGGATAAAAAAACAAACACATTTATTCGCTGATGAGGAGACCAGCTAGCTGTGGTTAGGAGTGTTAACGTCTTTGACCCAGCAAGTTGACCAACAGTGTAAAATAACATATTTCTTGTTTGTGTTTCTAGGAAATTTCTATCTTCACGTTAGTGGAGGTGCAGCTCAAAGCGGACAGTGCTCCTATGAAATACAGCGCAGTGCTCAAGAGGCCCGAGGACAGCGCATCATAAACACTAACACGCACCTGTATTCTTTTATTGAGTGATAGAAATGACATATAACAGATGTGTAGCGTAGAAGCAGTATTACTGTGATAAGCACGTTCACCAATCAGATCCGAGTCAGGTTTCAATTGAAATTCCCATTCTGCGTATCGGTCTTAAAGGTTTTATTTTTTTGTATGTTTTTTTGAACCCGCTTGCTCCAAATTACCCACACACACACACACACATGATTGCTGTCCATCTTCATAGGTGCAGTATATTATATACCTCTCGTTTGGGTTCATTCATTTCTGAAACATGTGGGAATTTATAGAGTTGCATCATCTATCCATCACTAGAATACGTTATATTTATTATATTTAACATTTAAGTGAAACCTGGGAGGAGAAAAAAAAATTGAACTCTACCAAGATATGTTCTGGAAAGTATTTGACTGCAATGAAAATTATATAGTAATTGGTTTAAAAACATATTATTCATTCAAAGCCTGAACAATTTTGGAGTGTGGATTTCAATTTGAGTTTTGGTTCAGGTCTGATGGTGAAAGAACCAAAGCAGCAATGAGTATTATTTTGCTGTTGATTTATTGACCTAATGAGGTCAGTTTAAATGTGATATAATTGTGGTACACAGTCTATTGTGTGAAAACTGATATATTTTTTTTTTTTTACTATTTTGAGTTTGAAACCTGCAGTGCGGAACTTTTGACAACGAGGATGATTACAAAAACCTCTGTTCACACATGCTTATCATAGACTAAAGAAAAAAATGTATGGATTTTGGCACCAGGTCTAAAAAGTGAAGCCAAAGCGGAGATGCCTTAATAGTCCACAAGGGGCTAGCTCCACTAAACCTTTGGCTCCAATAAGCTCAAAACACACACTCAAAACTTCTCTCGTCGGCTAAGTCGATACGTTTTATGTCTTTATGGTGTCATTAGCTTCATTCACTCCCTCTAATCAGTTCCCTGGTGGCCCTTCTGAAAATATTTCTGTAATCGGTTAAATAATTAGCCTCTAAGTGAGGTAGGTTTTGGGGTCGTACCTGGTTTGACTGACACGCCTGGGGTGAAGAACAGGTTGCTGGCAGAGGTGGGCGGGGCATAGTGTTCTCACTAAACTCCACCCTCTCCTCCAAAAATACTCACTTCGGGCTCGAAAAACCGAAGATCGTGAAAAAATGCCAGACTCGTGACTTCAACATGGCGGTTTACAAACCAGTGGGTGAAGTCACGGTGTGTTGCCACTTCGTACCTACATCATAGACTCTGCCATAACCTTGTCTGTCGCCACTGTTAAGGCTGTTTTTTTTTAAGTTGTTCATTTTACTATCAGAATTTGATCAAATGAGTCCGATAACGTATGGAAATTCTAAAATAGCTTCATAATTGATTTATTTGATCCCCGGTGAAGTTACCATAGGACTAATAAGCATTAATTTGGGCAGCGCGGGAATGTCTCTCCAGACACCAGATGTAAATACTCAGTGTACGGTGAAATACAGAGAGGTTTACCTGATAGTGAAAGGCTTAATTAGCATCGTGTGAACTCGTTTCGCAGGGCTTGAATGAAACAGACATTCATTTGTGTGTAAAAGTCTTGCACTACAGGTTTGATATTGACTCACTTCCTAATATTAGATTGAGGGGAGACCCTCAGTGTGTGTTTTGCCAAGCAGCAGAGTATAAAACAACACTGAATTGGACTTTCTTTGACTGTTTCTGGTGGTTTTAACTTTACTTTAAGGACTTTTCTTTGATTTATAAGGGGATCTTATGGATTCAGTCTGAACAAAGGTACATGTGTTCTGTATATAGTGTCTTAAGTCAGGTCAAAACTTGGTAGCATTGCAATGACTGGAATGGGAATAGTTTCAGAAAATGGTTGGCCATCAACCATTTTCAGCAGAGGTGAGAGCGTCATGAATTTTATGTTTACTCGTCTGCGTGGGAGTGTTTTCAACTGCTGTTTGTGTGTTGTTGTTGTTGGTTTTTTTTTTTGTTATGCTCAGATTTGATTTGTGCAGCAAAAATACTTAACGGACCTCATTAATGGCAAATGTGAATTTCTGCCTCAGTTTAAAGGAGCAGTGATTTAGAGACATCTGGCGGTGAGGTTGGAGACTGCAACTAATTCAACACCCGACTTACCCTTCCCATCCAATCTACAGCGACCATGAAACCCATGAAAAGCTTGAAAGGCCCTCCTGGACTCAGTGTTTGGTATCGCGCTCATTCTAAGGGAACGAAAACACACTGAACCTTTAATCAAGCGGACGAAAATGTATTTAATAGGGATTCAATTCAAATGGATCTGGGCCCGCAACTTTCTGTTACCTGATCCACTGTTTCTCTCTTAAGTTCTCGTTTATCTGACTGACTGAACGGTGCCATACATACATGTCTTACAGATTAGCTGCCACATCTGCACATTTTTTGGAGGCCTTATCCATTTTTGTTTTGACAGTTTTTTAGGATTGAATCATAATTTTAAAGCCACCTGCCAATTTTTTTTTAAGTTATTTTTATGACATGGACTGACGGCATTTGACATGATGTTTAGGATTGAAGTAGTGAGTTGAGTAGTAGAACAAAGCAACTACATTGATTTAGGAGGGTGAGTTTCTGGGATTAAAAAGTCACATTGAAAAACTTGCAAATGCCTTTGACTCAAAAAAGAAAATTCAAATATTTCTTTGGATCTTGCAAAGTTGTATTGTCACGTGTAACTTGGGTTCTGGTCAGTATTTATCTTGCATTTACTGTGTACTCTGTTGTACTTCCTACAGAGCTTTTGTCTGTTGAAAAATACATACATGACCTCTAAACTGTGTTGTTGTTTTTTTTTTAGTTTCCCTGAGAACTGCTTTTACCAGAACTACTTTTTGGTGATCACTGAAGAGGAGGATTATAAAGTCTACCTAAACACGCATTAGTCATTGATCGTGGCTATTTGTGACGCACCGGTGACTCTAATTTACGACACTGGCAATGCCCTCCACTATTCAGTTTATATGGTGAATACACGCAGATAATCTCTGTTGTCGCCAAGGTGTGTCTTCAGTCAGTCAGTGATAAACCAGCAGCATCACAGAGCAGATAAGGAAACTTAAGAGTTATGTCGCTATCCAACAGTTGATTAATCTGCCTTCAGAAACTACAGGTAGTTCACATTTCACACCTTTTCCAAGAGAAATGATTTGAAATGTGGTTGCTTGTGTCAAACATTTGTGTCCATTGTGTGAACAATAGTGGAGCATTTAGCTGTTGAAGAGTCACGTATTTCCTTGAGAAGTAGGAAAGAAGATGAGGGCAGAATGTGAGTGACACAAAAATGACTTTATTTTATTGCTGATGTTGCTCCATATCTGATGTCTAAATAGCCATACCACTTTTTTTCCTTAAAGAACTTTCTTGGCCAAAAGAAATCCCTTATTTCAGGTTTAAATAGTTTGGAATAATGTGTGTTGTTGTTGTTGTTGTTGTTGTTCCAGGGTCATTTTTCAGAGATGGACAGTTCCAAACCTCAGCTCTTTCAAAACGGCAGGTTTATATGGATGCGTTGCCACAGTAGCAATGTAATGTAAAAGCAGCAAAACGCTTAAGGCTGCTAACAAAAGCCATCATAAGCTACTGATCCCACCATACTACTGCAGCAGTAAACGGCCAAGGAGTGTTTTATTGCTTATAAAGCCACGTTTTGTCTTTTTCAGTATCGCTTCCAAACGAGAACTGCCTGCTGCTATCACGTCAAGACGTCATTGCCTGGGTTCCACCTTGTCATTAAGAATGTAGTCAAAGATCAGGTTGATCAATCGGGGCAGGAAGTTTTAAACTTTAGATTCCACGTCATGAGCAGCTATCGGACATGAACCACACCACGATTAATCACACCAGCCATGTTGAACCGACTTACAGTATCTGTGGGAGGTTACCCAGCAGCACGCGTAGCAGCAGTGACAAAGTGCTGTGTTGGGTTTCTGTTCTCTTCTTTAACCGGCTTGATTGTGTTCCTTATAAGAGCTGAACCTACTGACCCCACAACTAATGGTTTTATTTTACAGGAATTCAAGTTTTATCATGGTTTGAAACTCAACTTTTAACCTGACAAGCAGGAAACAATTAACAGTTAAATAACACCTGAAAAAAACAGGTCCTCATTTAAACAATGAGCAGTTTTATCTCGTATCTCCAGCTTTATTGCCGTACAGCCAGTGAGATGCTCAGCTCTCTCCTCCATGCCTGAAGCGAGGTCCAAAGGTTGCTTATAAATCAATTACACCTCAGTGACCCTGGTAAATCCACATCTAGGGCATTTACATGATGTCTTGTTTAATATCAATACACAGGGGTGATTGTTTTACAGTAAGACTGGAGTTCATTTTTAACTGCTTCCAATCAAAGTATTTCACATTTCACCATCAATCCTTTACCACACGTTACTGTTAATAAAGTTATGACATCAGCACTACAGGAGTTATCTCGATGCTGGAAAAACTCCCCTAAAAGCCAAAATGGGATCAGCGAGATCAGGAAGACAACCCCTCAATGTCACGACAGATCTTCACCTCCGTGCTTGTGATTCATTTTTCTGCCTCTTCCTTCCCAGTCCAAAGTCAAAGTGCCATAAAATCTCTCAGTCAAAGCAGAGCTGGGGTTTTTTCTTTCCTCACACGGAGACAGGTTCTCTCGGACATCAAGACAAAGACGAGAGAATTCATGAAGATCACTGATTGCAGGATTGTTGGGTAGTTACAAAAGATTTTCATCGTCTTTGAGCATCAACAGTCGGATTTGTCAGATGGAATAAATTCCATTTAACAGCCAAGAAAATACCTTCAAATCGTTTTTGGAAATTACAACTTGTCTTGTGGATTTCTTTTTTTTCTTTTAGGGAGTAGGAAAGAAGCAAGAAATTGGTGATGCTGAGAAAGGTAAGGCTTTTTTTTAGTGAAAACACTGACTGAGGAGTTATAAGTACATATTTCATTGATAAGAATATTGTTTGCCATGAAAGATATCACATTTCTGTGACTTCTCTACAGTCATTCATTCAAGGATATTTTTAAATATCCAAGAAGACCGGCTGTGTGAATTATATGATTTAAGAGAAGTTGAGAATGAATAACATTTTCTTCTGTATTGTCCAATATTACGATGAGTTAGGGATTTTATGTTCAGAATACAAAATTGTTCTGGTGAGCTGATGATGAAAGGATTAAGTGATTATTTAGGTTTAACATGTATAAGTTGGCTACATTTGTTACTAAAGCTTGAAAAAAAAAAAAAACATCACAAAAGTGTATTAGTTTAGAATGACTAGAAATTTTAGACAGCTTTGTTGATTCTGTGGCTCTGATTCTTTTGGTTTGTTGTGGTGTCTTGTAGGCCTGTTTGGGCTGAGCATATTCTTTATGCATGACACAATAAATCAATCAAAGTCAAGGAAATACTCTAAACTGAAATGTGGTTCCATCCTATCTTGAGGACTCTGAAGGACAGTGAACAAAAATCCTGTTATTATATTTATTAACACATTTATTGTGATGTGTGTCTTCAGGGGGAATGGGTTTGGGTGGACGTGGGCATCGGGGTCGCCATCGGAGCCAAGGTCAAAGTAACGCCATCGGGTGAGCGATTACTGGTGGACGATGAGGGGAAGGTAAACACTCTTCGCCGGTCACATGGAGGATGTGTGTTGTTCACATTAAACAACATAAAGCAACAGCATTTATTTCAGCTTACGTTCTTGATTGTAGTCCCTCTTTTCACCGCTCACAGGAGAGCAGTTTGTCCCCGGAGGAGGAGGCCTCTCTCAGGATCATGCACCCCACATCAGTAGAAGGGGTGGATGACATGGTCAAACTCGGGGACATGAGCGAGGAGGGCCTCCTGAGGAACCTGCTGCTCAGACACAAGCAAGGCCTCATCTATGTGAGCTACGTGTCTAACACACACACACACACACACACACACACACACACACACACACACACACACACACACACACACACACACACACACACACACACACACACACACACACACACACACACACACACACACACACACACACACACACACACACACACACACACACACTCTGAAGAAAATACTGTTTACATTTTGTCTATTGTGGGGTCCTGTAATGTGAAAAACTACCACCATAAGGATTTAGTGTGTGCTGCTGTGGTTTAGGTTTTGAGATTACTTTCTTTATACTAATATAATAAATATGAATTATGGTACAATATGAAAAAGCTTCATTTTAATTACTCAACAGTATCCAGGTACAGTGAAGAACTTCCTCAGAATATCGAACAGACCTCACTTAAAAGCATTTTCGCTATTTGTTTTACTATGGCGCTACTGGTACTGGAAGTTTGTGGTCAATACTGATATTTAATATTTGAGAGTCTAAAAAAAAAATCTGATAGCAGTTTATGAGCTGACAATAATATTCATCATGATACAGACACCCTACATCTGTTTTTATTTCATATCTCTTAGGTGGTCAAAATCCATTTATCGAGCTCTTTTTTTTTCCTTTTTTTTACCCCACAACAGAAAGCAGTTCTACAAAGTGTTATGTAGCTCATCTAAAATCAAAGGAATGTTTTTTTTTTACTAAAACATTTAACACTCACTCCATCAGCTGAGTGAGACTATGGGATGTCATTCAAATCTTTGGAAAAAGGTATTAAGTGGACTTAATCGCACTACGATTATTTTATGCTTTATTTAAAATTTTATGGTCACCTGAGATTTTTGTGTAAAGTTGTGTGGTTGTCAGATTGTTTTCATTGCTTTAAGAAGTTCCCCTTCATTTCCACTGTATTTGGGTGCAGCAAAAAAATCTCAAGGGTTGATATTTAAAAACCTGTGTAATTAAAAACTAAATTTAACTGTGTGGCCAAACATGATATGTTTTCCCGATTCTTTAGACCTACACAGGTTCAGTGCTGGTGGCAGTCAATCCGTACCGGGACTTTCCGTTATATTCAGAAGACCAGGTGAGACTGCGCACAACAGAGGACTTCATCAACGTTCGTCTGATCTCATAGACGTCACTCAAACTGTGTGCAGGAATCAAGCTCAGTCTTTTAATCAACTATTCCAGTGATGTGCTTCATGCCCGTGTCCTGTTGTCCTGCAGGTGAGGTTGTACCACGGTCGAAAGCTCGGGGAACTCCCACCGCACATCTTTGCCATCGCTGAATCCTGCTACTTCAACATGACACGCCATCTCAGAAACCAGTGCTGCATCATCAGGTTAGAGTGGATTACATGTGAGCTTGTTTGCTGATAGGTTGGTCAGCACCATAAATAATTGATTATTAATATGTTCTGTCTCTGTCAGTGGGGAGTCTGGGGCGGGCAAGACGGAGAGCACTAAACTAATCCTGCAGTACTTGGCAGCGGTCAGTGGGGAGCTCTCTGAACAGCACATTGAGAAGCAGATCCTGGAGTCCAACCCGATCCTAGAAGGTGCTACACCAGCACAGCACAGAGCCGTACATCCATTATACTGTCATACTTTAAAATATGCACCCTTACAGAGTTTTCCGTGTTTTTTAACATGTTTACCACATGGAAAAGTTTTCCACATGTTTTCATATGTAGTAGCACGTTGAGCACATATAGAAAACATGTTGCAAATACACCAACACATTTTCAACAAGTGCAATAATGTGAGTGCTGACAAAGGTTTAGCAATATTGATAAATGTCATCAATACATACAGAACCTGTGTAAAGACGGTACATACACCACACCATCAGAGGAAAAAAGAGGATTGTTCTCTGATGACAGAGCCTTGGCAAAGGCAAAGGGTCAGAATTATTCGCCCTCTTATTTTGAGTTTTTGAGGCATTTTGATCCATTTTATGGACAGTTTTGTCAATAAATTTGCTTTGCTGTGTTATTAATGTGTTTTTTTAAATAAAGGCAGTCATTCTCACCAGACAGGCGATAACGGCCTTTGTCATCCCTTGCAGCTTTTGGAAATGCCAAAACAATCCGCAACGACAACTCCAGCCGCTTTGGGAAATATTTGGAGATCTTCTTCAACAAGGACGGAGTGATTGAAGGCGCCAAGGTGGAGCAGTATCTTCTGGAGAAGTCTCGCGTCTGCCATCAGGTCAGTGCTCTGTCTAAATAAAGATAGTTCTTATCTCTGCAGCGGGTGGGTCTGCACTATAAACCTGTAAAAACACCCAGCACAATCTGTTACGTATGTGTTTAAATCAATATACTGTTACTGTTTTAATCATGTTTGTTGTCTCTATCAGTAATTATACTGAGGAGTTAAAGTTCAGAAGCCATGTGAAACATTATTCCTGTGTTCACTTACACCCACTCGACAGAAAAGTTTCAAATGCCTTCATTTGATTTTTTTTTTTTTTTTTTTTTTTTTTTTTTTTTTCAAATAATGTTTTGTGACAATAATAGTTTGTTTTTCTTCCACAACGTCAGGCCCCTCTGGAGCGAAACTACCACATGTTTTACTGCATGCTGGCAGGAATCACAGCAGAGCAGAGGAAACGTCTCAGCCTCGGGAATGCCAAGGAGTACAATTTCCTTACTAAGGTATTACAATAACTATCTGCAAGTCATTTTATGTATATTGTCCACCTACTGTAGATAATCTATATATTGTCTTTTGTGCACTTCAGGGTGATTGCATTGTGTGTGAAGGCAGGGATGATCTCAAAGACTACAACCGTATTCAATCTGCTCTGAAAATCCTGACCTTCTCCGAAAAGCACTGTCAGGAAATCCTCAAGCTGCTGGCAGCCATACTGCACCTGGGAAACGTCTACTTTGAGGGTGAGGAGACTTTAGTGTTAGAGTATCTCAGTAGTTTCAACTCCTGATAGTGTAGTTTCGTTTATTAAAACCATTGCACATAAACACATCACACAAGTTTAAACCCTTTTTTAAATGTTGAAAACACAAAAAATATGGAAATAAATTTGAGTTTTTAAAAAGTAAAATAGACAGAATTGGAGTCCTGAATCGGTTCATGTGCTCTGCTCAATCTTTCCCTCACATAGTTAAGTTGAAACTGATAGAGTAGATACAAGATTCTTTGTAACTGTTCATTTAGTTTTTTTTAAATGTAAAAAGAAAAGCACGAGGAACAATGTGAAACTTTGGATGTGGAGGATTTGAGCTGTCACACTGAATGGACTTTCCTTTCTTTAATAACTGTTTGTTAAATAGAACAGTCCAGGGATTTTACTGCATACAGTCACCACCCATTCAGAAAAGAAAAATGTGTGATTCAACACAAAATTTAGTAAAAGTAACAATGCTGTAATAAAAAAATACTTCAAAATAAGACTGAAGTAAAAGTGCATGTATTAGCAGCAAGATTGATTTCAAATATCAGAAGTAAGCAGAAAAATATCACCTGTCTGTCTATTATTATCTATGTATTATATGATTTAACGATTATTAGTGTGCGTGTATATCTATATATATGCAGTGTATACCGTAAATTACACTTGTCTATTATGAAATACATAGATAATAATAATACAAAAATATTTTTATAGTAAGTTTCTTTGTTACATCCTACAATTGTATTTAATATTTAGCATGCATTCATGTAAATAAATTCCCAGTAATGAAAAGAGCTTTTCTTTACAGCTGTTGTTGTGTTATTGTTTGTGTTGTTACGTCTGATCATTTTTTCCCATCAGCCAACACCCAAAACAACCTGGAAACCAGTGACATCAGTAAATCAGAACATTTCACCGTTGCAGCATCACTACTGGAGGTACGTTTCCTTGTCTATTAGCAGATAACATGTGTGTATGTATTACATAACATTGGTAAAAAAAAAAAAAAAAAAAAAAAAAAAAAAATTTAAATGTTCATGTCTGCTCTGTGCAGGTAAAGAAGACTTCCCTGGCCACTAGTCTGACCCATCGATCCTTTATGACCAACAGAGAGAGTGTGGTCAAACCCCTCAGCTCCGTACAGGCGTCTGACTGCAGAGACGCCTTCGTCAAGGTAACGAGGTCGAGCCGGTGACAGTAAATCAGAGTTTTATGTGTTTCCTTATTGCATCCTGAACCAGGATGAAAGGAGCACAACCCTGTAAACGTTGCATTTAATAAGGAAGTTCCCCAACAAACCACATCAGCGCATGAGAGGATTTGTAACCTTTGATTGAAGAGAGACTTATTGAGTCACACCAGCAGTTTGTACAGTTACTCAACAGATTTTTAGGGGACAGTTGATCCAGTTTTCCCTGATATTCCTCAATTTAGTTTGACTGATGTGCTTAAAGGACAAAATTTGACCCCATTTTCTTACTTTTCTTTTAGGCAATCTACAACAAGCTGTTCATATGGATTGTTGTGAAAATCAACAATGTCATCTTTAAGAAGATGACCAACAGCCCCAAACCGTCCCACCTGTCCATCGGTCTGCTCGATATCTTTGGCTTTGAGAACTTCAAAACTAACAGGTCAGGAAATCCCTCTGAACATCCAGCATGTACAGAAACCTGACAGCTACATTTAGTCTAATGGGTTCATGCCATCCTTTATTTTACAGCTTTGAGCAGCTTTGCATTAATTTTGCTAATGAGAAGCTGCAGCAGTTCTTCGTGGGCCACATCTTCAAGCTGCAGCAGGATGAGTACCAGAAAGAGGGCATTGCGTGGACTAACATCAAGTTCAGTGACAATCAGAACATCCTGGATCTTCTGGCTGGGAAAGCCTGTAACCTGCTCGCTCTCATTGATGAGGAGACCCATTTTCCAAAGGTACGGTTCTACTGTGGTGCTTCGTAATTGATTGGATTGGATCAATTATTTAAGTATCCATCTTTTGCTCTTACTGTAAAACCTGTTGCAGAAGAGAAATTTGTTTTTAATCCCAATGATGTGTTTGTTTGGTCACAGGGTTCAGACTTCACCATGCTGAACAAAATGAACCAGCAACACAAAGGAAACAAGAACTACGTTCCCTCCAAGAGTGAACACAACACTGACTTTGGGATTCGGCACTTTGCAGGCACGGTTCACTACGACTCCAATGGTACACAAACAAACTCTTTTTTTTAGATTATAACCGATGCATAGTTTTAGGTCATGCAGTAATCTTCTGTTGTTGTTTTTTTCCTGTTAAGGGTTCCTGGAAAAGAACAAAGATGCTGTCAGCGGTGACCTCATCAAGATGATAGACACTTCCACCAATAAGCTGCTGCGCCGGATATTCGAAACCGAGCTTTCAACCAATGGGGTGGCAATTACTAACAACAAGAAGGTCATCATTACGCCCAAGAGCTCTCTACGGGTATGAAAGTAGAACGTCATCTGATCAAGCAGCACACTGCAATAGATTAGCTTCATACTGGTACATATATTTTCTGTTTTCTCAGGTTCGATATTCTTCATTCTTTCCAATACAGCAGAATGATCTCAGCCCACCGGCAGATATTTAAACTTTTTATACAGACAGCAAGATTTGAAGTTGACATTTGTTTTACATTGAGATGCAGTGGACAGGCACACTTAATGACTCCGCTGTGACAGTTGTCGTTGAGTTTATTCCTCTCTCTGTCATCCACGCAGGCACATACTGACAACCGTAAACAAGTGGCGACACTGAGCGGTCAGTTCCGTCAGTCTCTGGACTCCCTCATGAAGGCGCTGTCCGTCTGCCAGCCGTTCTTCATCCGCTGCTTCAAACCCAACAACCACAAGCAGTCTGAGGTGACTGAGCAACGACTCATGCAGCATACAGGGCCACAGCAACACACTACGGCTGCTATGCGTACTGAGCAATCATGATCGATAAACAAATGAGATGAAGGTTGGGACGAAGGTTTACTCCAGGGTGTTGCTGTGACTTTAACTCCCCTTTCTGCATTTAGTTTTTTCTTTTTGACGGAAGAGAACAAAGGGACGTTTCTAATCTTCCTCCCTCCCACCATCACTCTTTGTACTGGATAAATAAAAACCTCTTCCTGTTTTGTGCCATAAACCAACTGAGCAAATTTCCTGGAAAATATAACCTGCTAGCAGACAGTGTGAAGTGCTGACGTAGTAACTGGGGAGCTTTTCGCACCCTTTTAATTCAAAACAATTTATTCTCCTTTTTTGTTATTGTATTTTTTTTTAGCCACTGCAGCATGGCTCAAGAGATGATAGTTTCAGTCTATTGATCGATCCACTACTTTGATCCATATGTAAAGATCTCAGCAGCTATTGAGTGGATTGATTTAAAATTCTGTACATTCATAATCCCGAGAGGATATACTGTATGTGGCGAGTTGTTTTAGTCTTTAGTGTCAACAGCATGTAAACATTTTTACTGCGAAATCTTAACATCTCTCAGCGGGATTAGCACAAATTTGGTGCACACATTCATAGTCCTCAGAGGATGAATCTTAATGACTCTGACGATCCCAAGATTTTTCCAACTCGCCAACATGACATTAACATTTGTTGTTTAAATTAAAAAGTGACTATTACGTGAATTGTAAAAACTGGTGGACAGATTCTAGTAAAAATTTTGCACACATTATTAATTGTTCCCGGATAAATGGAAACAATTGAAAATAAAACCAATTTAAGATTAACCTTATGTGCCCGATTTTTAAATGTGAGCAAATGTGTTCTCCTCCAGGTGTTTGACAGAGAGCTGTGCACGCGTCAGCTGCGCTACTCCGGCATGATAGACACCATCCGCATCCGGAAGCTGGGATATCCCATTCAACACACCTTTGGGGAATTCCTGAAGCGCTACAGGGTGCTCCTGAAGACGACCATCTGTGACCCCAAAACTGTTAAGTCATGATGTAGTCTAAAAATGAATATTTTTGTCTCCTTTTGAGGAATTGTGTCTGTCATTAAATACATGTTTTATCGTCTCTCCAGGAGACACCTGCGGCTTGTTGTGACGCCATCTGCAAGTCAGTGATTGAAGGACAGGACGAGTGGAAAATTGGAAGGAAGAAAATTTTCCTGAAGGTACAGAAAACTCAACCATGTTGTGTCTTAGCTTAAGTCACAAAATGTAATGACAGGATTAACAACATCAGCTGCCACTGGCGAAGCAGAATCAATATAATGATGAGATAGTTAGTTCTGTCTTAGATGGTTGATGTGCTGTTCAATTATTACTAAAATTGACTAGAAGTTGCTTTGGTTTGGGCGATATTAATCTTGGAACAATCTGGAATGTGATCACACATGTTTACCACATGTTGCAACATATGATAACATGGGGGAAATGTATGGGAACGTTTTCACATGGGAATCTATATGGGTTTCACACATTACATCATGAAAATGTTCCAAAACCACATATTTCCCATGGGCAAAATACATTTCACATGTGCACAATCACGTGTATGTTTGCACGTGAAAGTTCCTGTGTTTTTTTTGGTAAGGGTTGAATTTCCTGGACAAATCAAAAAATAGACAATTCTCTTCTTTCACATGATTTCAGGATGCCCATGACGCTGCCCTGGAACAGCTGAGGGAACGAGAACTCAGCAGGGTAGCCGTGGTGATCCAGAGGGTGATGATGGGACACAAAGACAGGTGCAGTTCGATGTGAAGGGAATCAAATTTAATCTTTTCTGGGCAAATATATTTACACATACATAGGAATCTGACTCCATATTTAGTGTCTTTCAAAAACACTTTGGAGAGCTACATACACGTGAGCAGATACAGTACATGGTTGAAGCAGCAGGTCAAACTGTTCTTATAGATTTAATACTAGTGCAAAGATAGAGACTTTATTACCTTATATACATGGAGTCAGTTTCTAAGAAGACTAAAGTGGAAATGAGAACTGAACTGACATTTGAATGAGTCATGGGTACTGTAAATGATCTCCCTCAACATTATCTCTTCTTGTAATAACAGCTATCACAACCACAGATAGCACTTTTTATTGACATGCAGGCAGGCAAATCAGATCAGGTGTTATACAAGAAGAGAGAAAGACACAGTGTATAGATTACTGGCTGATTTGAAGAGAGTGTTAATGCTTTCCTTCACCTCTCTTTCAGAAAGTCTTTTCTGAGGAAGCGCAGGTCAGCCGTGGTGTTGCAGAGGAAGTGGAGAGCTTACAGAGAGGAGAAAGTGCAGAGAAAGGTTTGTTGTTTAATAACTTTTTTACAGACCTCAGAGCTTAGCTGACATAATGCTGCCACCTTGATGTTTCGAGGGAGACTTATGTCAGGTGTGACCTTGTCTTCTGATTCCACTCCTGCTCCAATCAGATTCAGCACGGTTTGCAACGGCTGGCATCAACGATCCGGACTCGAAAGCTGCAGTCACAGTACCAGAGACGGAGAGCAGCCGCACTCACCATACAGACCCAGGCATGTACACGAGCTACCGCAGTTTAACATATGATGTAGTTTTATTGTGTTTCAGCTAAAGAATACAGTAAATGTACAATGTAGTATATTAAAATTGTCTGCTTTATATTCTTTGATAAGAATATAAAATATATCCAAAAAAGTTGGGACACTGTGTAAAATGTTAATAAAAACAAAATGCAATGATTTGCAAATTATGTAAACCCATATTTAATTGCAAATAGACCAAAGACAACCTACAAAATGTTGAAACTGAAAAATGTATTGTTATATGAAAAATATATGCTCAATTTGAATTGTAATGCCAGCCACACGTCTCAAAAAAGTTGGTACAGGGGCAACAGCAGCCCAGACCTGTCACCTATTTCAAAAATTTGGTGCATCATATAACAAAAACTACAACAAAGGAGACCCAGACCTGTTGAGCAGCTGAAATCCTATATCAGAAAATAATTGGGACAACATTTCACTTTCAAAACTACCTCAACTGGTCTCCTCAGTTCCCAGACATTTACAGAGTGTTGTGAAAAAAAAGAGGTGATGCAGCACAGTGGTAAACATGCCCCTGTCCCAACTTTTTTGAGATGTGCTGCTGGCATCAAATTCAAAATAAGCACATATTTTTCATAAAACAATAACATTTCTCATTTTCATCATTTGATATGTTGTCTTTGGTCTATTTGCAATTAAATATGGGTTTACATGATTTGAAAATCATTTATATCGTTTTTATCTAAGTTTTATACAGCATCCCAACTTTTTGGGAAACAGAGCTGTAGAAAATATTCATATATTTTACAAGTGCAAATCTCAAGTATTGTGTTCACAGTGAAGATATTCAGGAAATCCAATTAGTATTAAAAGACATTTCCCATATTAGATGTAGTGTGGTTTCAATGCATGTCATTATTGATTATCAAAAAATGTCATCAGTGTTTTAAAATTTATTTTAAATTGCATTGACTATAGGTACGAGGCTATCAGGCAAGGAGGGACTGGAGGCAAAAGAGAGAGGCGGTCATACTGCTGCAGGCTCACACCAGAGGACTCCTGGCCAGAAAAGCAACTCAAACAGAGAGGAGAAATGTGAGAACTGAAAGTCCAACAAGAAATAGGTTTGTTGTCCTCTGAATATGAACACTTTTTTCATCCTCTCGTTCTCCATCTTCTTTCCAACCTAACCCATCGCAGGCCGCCCTTTTGCGCCGGGAGAAAGAGGCCCAAGAGGAAACGGCTTCACAGATTCAGCGGCGTCTGGAGGAAGTTATCGCGCAAACAGAGCAGGCTGAGGATGAACCAGATGTGCTTTTACGCTGGGAGAAACAGGACGAAGAAGAAACGGCCTCACAGATTCAGCGGCGACTGGAGGAAGTTATCGCGCAAACAGAGCGTGCTGACGATGAAGCGGATTCAGAAGGGAACATTTACGATCTCCTGATCGCACCTCCTGTGATAGTGATCAAAGACCAAACATCAGAACATGAGGTTTCTGGATTCCATCGTGCTGACATGACTAACATTTTGTTTGACAATTTCACTGATATCTAATATGTGATTTAATTCTGTTTTCGCTGTGAAGGATATTCAAACTATTCCAGAGCTGGAAGAGGAAACCTTTGGGACCTCAGAGCCGAAGTTGGCAATCAATACTCCATCCGTACTCTCAATAACCACAACCTCTTCACTGGAAAAGGAAGAGGAAGAGGAAGAGGAAGAGTTTGATGAGTTTGATGTCAACAGTGAAGAGTTTTCATTCCAGAAGTTCAGCATCATTCACTTCCAGGACAGCGCCACCCACACGCACATCACCCAGAGACTCAGGAAGCCCCTTCTGACCCATGATGATGAGGGAGACGCACTGGTGAGAGCACAGAGAGGAATGAGAGGCCGATCTCTCTCACTGTGAACTCCACAGGTTTTGGTCTAACACCTGCTTTCTCCTCTCACTCCTCCAGGCTTGTCTGACCCTATCGTGGCTCATTTTGCGTTTTATGGAGGACATACCAGAACCAAGATCACTGGACTCGATATCTCAGAGGTCGAGCAGCATCTCCCATCATGTGCCTCAAACTCACAGGCAGGGCAGGAGGCTGAGCCACCTGGTGGGACTGGACCAGGTAAACTCCTACAACTCTCTCATTGCCAAAAAAAACAATTAATATCAAACGAGCGTCATTACTTAACCATTAATTATCATGTTAATTCTGAACAGAAAATACTGAGGAAGAACAAGAAAAAGCTCGGAGGTGGAAACAGAAAAGCCTCAACTATTCTTGAGGAGGTTGCTACAATATTTATCATTCAAAAACTTTCTTTACTGATTTATAATGTGTACTGTGTGATAACTATTTGTATTGTTGTCATCGTAACCAGCCGGAGAACCTGACAGAAGACGAGGAGAACCTTTTGATCGGAGAGGGTCCGACACTGGATCGTCCGCTTTCGTCTCTGGAAAAACTGCACATCATCGTTGGCTATGCTATGACCAGACGAGGCATACGGTAAAAAATGTCTTTGAGTGAAAGAACGATATGACATTTCGGCATACACTGAAGATATAATGTTTTTGTTTTTTTTCCTGTTTTTGCCTTCATGCTTCTTTACCTGTGCAGTGATGAGCTCTACTGTCAGATATGTAAGCAGCTGGCGAACAATAGGAACAGGAAGAGCCGTACACTGGGCTGGACTCTCCTCACCATCTGTCTCGGGATCTTCCCTCCGACAGACCTCTTCGTGAAGGTCAGTCCAACAGGAAATCATTCAGTTTGTTTTAAAAAACCTTGTTCCCTTCTTTACTTCAGGATGTAGTTTGAAATCACCTCTAAGGATTAATTCGGCTTTCATCACAAAGAATTGTGAAAAGATGACAAACACAGATACTACTAGTGGTTCACGCCCACACGGTGTGTTGATATGATCATAATAGAAAACTAAGATACGATAAAGCACACTGGCAGAACATGTGATATACAGATGAAGAGAGTTGTGACAAACAACATACAATTATGGAATAAAAACTGAATAAAGCTAAACACTGTATATCTGCATCATCTTCTGTAAACTGATATATGTGTATGTTTGATGCAATACTCAAATGTTCTGTCTGCTTACAATTACCCTTCTGTCATTTGAAGATACAATTCTGTAAAAATAGAAAGATTCTCAGTTGTTATGTATCATTTTATAAAATCCAAATATAAAACAGGCTAAATCACAACTTGTTCTCAAAATCCCCAGATGAGCACTGCTTTGGTTGGCTACAGCACTAACAAACTAAAGTGTCAAATCTAACTTCAATAAGTGGTCAAATTAACCAGTAAAAAATCAAATCAACAACAAAGTTATAACTAGTTTTATCAGAAAAGATGAAGTCATTGCGCCTGTATGAGGAATATCCATCCATCACTGCACTACAACTGCAACTGTTTTCAGTAAATCAAACAGATACCAGGTGTTGTGTTCATTCTGTTGAGATCTTGTTCAGAGGAGGTTTTGATTCCAGGAGACCCACCACACAGTCCATTGAGCCAGATTGCATCAAATTAACTTTCTCCTGTTCTCCTCCGCTCCACAGTATTTGGAGAGTTTCATCAGCAGAGGGCCGATTGGTTACAGAGAACATTGCACTAAGCGCCTGCGTCGTATACTGGCCAACGGAGAAAGAAAAGAGTTGCCGTGCTGGATTGAGCTGCAGGTAAAAATGCAGAGTCAGCTTCAGTCTGAACCTGAGATCACTATTTTATGTTTTAATTTTATATTTTTTTTGTCAGCAACAGGAATTTCTTGGCCAGTATTTGGTTTGGGAAAAAAATAATTTGCTGTATTTCTGTCTCCATGCTGACAGGCTGCCATGTCCAGGGAGCCCATAGATGTGCCTGTGACTCTAATGGACGACCGTAGTGTCAGTGTACATCTGGACTCATGCTCCACCTCAGCTGAAGTCTGCCAAGCTGTGGCCAACCAGATTGATCTCAAAGACACCTACGGATTCTCCCTGTACATGAGCCTCTTTGACAAGGTGAGCAACGGCTTCTTTTTTCAACTCACGCTTGTTTGGTGATTCAGTATCTTCTAAATCTAGTATCTGAATGTTGATGATTCAGTGGTAAAATCCAGTACAGAAATGTTAAGTATAGCCACAGTCATTTAAACCCTTGCTGGTCTTTTGTCTCCAGATGTGGTCTCTGAGCAACTGTGAGAAGCACGTGTTGGATGCAGTGTCTCAGTGCGAGCAGGAGATGAGGAGGCAGGGCAAACAGGAGAAGGACACCCCCTGGAGGCTCTCCATCCGCAAGGAGCTGTTCACACCGTGGCACAACTGCTCCCTGGACCCGGTCAGCACCGACCTCATCTACAGGCAGGTCATCAAGGGAATCAAGTCTGGAGAGTACACCAGCGAGAAGGTGAGGGTCTGGAGGGAAACGGCTCGCTTTGTTTACTTATGGAAGACGACATTTGTCTAGTTTTGTGGTGGAATTTTCTCTCATCTGAGGAAAAAGAATAAAACTGCCACTCCTTTTAAAGTTGCAGTGTCACAGCAAATAGTTATGCTCAGTATCAAATTCTTCCTCTTAGCAGCCTCTGCCAAGCTCGCATCCCACCATGTTGCCCAGGTTGGTTAAGACCAACTAAACTGCCTCTCAGTCTGAGTAGTGGCCCGTGAATAATGAGTTTTGTAGCATTTTGAAATTACCACCTAACTTTGCAGTTCCCTTAGATTTACAGGGCATTTAAATGTCTTTCAGCAAACAGCAGACAGACAAGGTTGGCAACTAGCTGGTGTAAATAATAGCAGAATATATTAGAGCCAAAGAGTTGGAAGAGTTGGAGGAACTAAACTACAAGAGGAGTGAAAAATAGAGTTACATTCAACAGATGGATACACGACCGCAGAAATGTGTGTTAATGTTGCTCCATGTGTGCAAGACGTGTAAACAGACAACTATCTCCTCACAATTTTTCTATATCAACTTAAAAGGTGTAAGTGTACTGTTTACATCTTGTTCCCTTACAGAAAAACACAGGAATTGCACATGTAAAAAGCACAAACAGAACATTTCCATGGTGTAATGTGTGAAGCCCATGTAGATTTTCCCCATATTTTCCCCATGTTATTATATGATGCAACACGTGATCAACATGTATCATACTTGTGATCACATGTTTCCCATGTGGAAAACATTAGTCGTGTGTTTTCTCTGTAACGGTTCCCTCCACCCTTAAGTTTCTTATAGCAAAATGGATACGAATATTTTAAGTTGTTCTTTGGTTTTGCTTAAAACAAAATGAAAATGATCTAATATTTGTCCTGGACTTACTGTATGCTGTATTTTTGTATTTACCTAGAGCTGCAACAATTGGTTTATTGAAAGAAAATACATCAGTAAAGAGTTTGAAAATCGATTAAGTGATTTTTTCAGTTCATGTAAAAAAATTGGATTTTCAAATGAGAGAATTTTCTGGTTATTGTTGTCTTACATAACAATAAAGTAAGACAGACAGAACAATACATTTAGTAGCATCATCTTGTGCCCAAAGACACTGCAATTGGCATTTTTAGTTTTTAAGTGTTTTAAAGACAAATCACGTAATTGATTGAGATCCAGAATTTCCTACTTGTTGTCAGTTTTAAAGCACCATGTCTCATGCAGCATGTTAAATCATGTCAGTGTCCAATCCAAAACAAACAGATAAATAAATAAATCAGCTTGTGTAAACTATGTCCAGCAAATCTGTATTGCTTCTCCCAGGAAGATGAATACGTCCAGCTGGCAGCGAAGCACTATTACATCCAGTATGGCGCGGAATATAACAAAGAGAACGTCCAGAAGGTGGTAAATGAGTGCATCGCCACACAACTTATCGAGAGCAGATCCATGACAAAATGGATCCAGCTCATCAGCTCAGCACACTTACAGGTAAACAACAACAGATACTGTGTGTCTTTTATTAGCAAATCTAGATTCTGAATCAAGTTGGATTTGTTCGTGCCATGTCTTCTGCTTTAATCCATTCACTCCTCAGAATCTCTTCCAGTGTTAATTTTATCATTATTGCTTAGTGTTCACTTATTTCCAGTTTCATTTCAGCATCAAAATCAAAAAGACAGTAATGGTTTCTCTTACCTCCTTATCTTTCAGGGTCCGTATGTCAAAGGGAATCAGAGTGAAGACAGCGTTAAAGGAGAACTGGTCGACAGCGCTCGACAGAAATGGCCCCTCGAGTTCTCAAAGTTTTACGAAGTTACAATGACGTCAGGTCAGTCAACATACAGGCGGAGGTTGTGATAGATGGATAAATGTGCCATAGATCCCTGAGCCTGTGTGACCTAAAATTGCTTCACTTTTATTCCGACTGCAGCATGGCAGCTTATTGCAGCTGCGTTTCACCATATGATATAATAATATGTGAACAGTGTCTTACCATACATTCTGCTGTATCCCTGTAAGATTCGTGCACTCCAACAAACACTTGCACTCCTATGTTACATTACATTACATTTAATTTAGCTGACGCTTTTATCCAAAGCGACTTACAATAAGTGCATTTCAACCATGAGGGTACAAAACCCAGAACAACAGGAATCAAGAAAATACAATTTCTTCAAGAAAGCCAAACTACAAAGTGCTATCAGTAAGTGTCATTTTAAGTGCTGCTAAAGTTCTCATGTTCAAGGTAAAATGTGTGTCCACAGGACCTCCTCTGCCCAAAAGCAGGTTTGTTGCGGCTGTAAACTGGACCGGCATCTTCTTCATGGAAGGAAGAGACAAAAGACTCCTGGAGATTTCTTACCTGGAGGTAAAGGGAGTCCACAAGACGAGGTACGGGTTGCTATTTCTTTAAAATTATTCCTTCAACTTACTCCCTTGCAAAGTATCTTTCATTGTGCTTTTAAAAAAAAAAAGTGGCTGAAATAAGACTCTGCTTACTGTGATGTGTTTAGTGACACCCACTTGAGTGCTCAGTCTCTGACTCTCAACACAATGAGAGGAAAGTTTGTCCTGAATTGTGCGGAGGCTGCGGACACCGCTGCACTGATAGAGACCAATGTTGAAGGGCTGAGGCAGCGTTCAGAGTACGCACTGATTCAGCACGATGTCAGTAAACCAGGTAAAGAACGTGTACAGTATACAGCAGGTTAATAAACTCACACAGACCACATGACTCAGGCCTTTCTGCCGCCTCTCTCGCTTCCACAGACAACCCCACCTTCCTGGTTTGTAAACGAGGTGACCTGCTGCTGGTGGATAAAGATGCTAGATTTTCACCTGATGAGAGACAGATCAGAGCAACCAACCAGCGCACCAGCAGCACCGGGGTAGTCTACAAGGATTCACTGCAGTTCCTGCCAACCCTTAGCAGACCCAATGACGACTTCCTGGTAGAGTTACCTTTACTTCTTTGTTTGTTTTTTTATTTCCCCTCAAGATGTCCTTTATGGCTGTCCTTTATGTGTGTGTGTGTGTGTGTGTGTGTGTGTGTGTGTGTGTGTGTGTGTGTGTGTGTGTGTGTGTGTGTGTGGTGTAATAGCTCCAAATATAACCAGGCAACTAAGTTGACATTTGAACAGAATAAATATGACATTAATCAAACCCACAGAAGGCTGCAGATATACACAGACATTAAACTGTTACATTGTGAGCATTCAAGTCTATGTAGTAATGGATCCACAAATATGTTGTTTTATGTGCGGACCCCTCTTGTGGTGTAACTGATAAACTGCTTCTAACCTTTCAGGAGCAGCTCAGTTCAAGCCAGATGAGACAATCAGTGACGAAAAATTTCCCCCAGGGAGAAGAAACTGTGGCCCCTGTATCTATAAAAGAGTTTGCATTTGAACATTTCAGGTAATAATAAACCAATTTACAAAATGGCAAAGAGTTTGACTATAAATTTGCTGTGTACTGCAAATAAAGCAGTAGAGATGAAGAGCTTATTCAAAGAAAGATGTCATAAAAAGTCTTTCTAAATTTCATAAGTGCAATGTTCACCAAAAAAAAAAGAATAATAATGAAGAAAGCGGAAGCATTTCACTGATCTGCTCACACTGTGTCTCCTTCCTGTCACAGACCCCCAGCTAAAGATGTCGGTCGGCAGGGTGCATCCAAAGGGGTCAGCAGGGAGAGACTGTGGGTCTGTTCCAAAGAACCTCTCAGACAGCCGCTCTTGAAGAATCTGGTGCGCAACTCTGACCTCAGCTACCACGCCTGCGCTGCCTTCACTGATATCCTTTCAGAAATATACTTTCCTTTTGTACATGAGGGCAATTTCTTCACAAATGTTATCTGCATTTGAGGATTGTTGAGATACTTTATGATAATTCCAAAATTTGGCATAAAGGAAATTATTCTATTGACTCGGATTGACACATATTTAGGAAAAAGAGAGAATTTAGTGACCTAAAAAGCACAGTATTGTCTTGTCTGTAAACGGTAGATTTAAAGAAAACAGCCCTTCTGCCTTGAGTAGATAAAAGGCCCATGTGTGATACAGGCCCTGGTCTAATTTTAAAACAGTTTGTGTGAGTCCTTAACCCTGGCTTCTACCTATCATGAAGTATATGGGCGACTACCCCATCAAACAGATACGCAGTCCTATAGAACTGACCGACCAGATCTTTGGTCCGGCCACACAACATGAAGCGCTGCAGAATGAAATCTACTGCCAGATTATGAGACAGATGACCAGCAACAACAACAGGTGCTCCTTCAGTTTGTACACATGCAGTGAAAATAAAATCAATGGATAACATGTCTAACCTGCTATCCTCTTTTTCCTCTTGCTCTCAGGTTGAGTATGGAGCGAGGGTGGCAGCTGATGTGGCTGTGTACAGGCTTGTTCCCGCCCGGTCAGACTTTGGTGAAATACACTCAGCGCTTCCTGGAGTCGCGGCCCAGAGACCCGCTGTCTGCCGGCTGCCTGCAGCGACTGCAGGACATTTGCAGGTCAGGCTGGAGAGAGAAACTGTTAGAAATGATAGATCACATGTGATGGCATGACAACAAATCATGACTCTCTGAAACGTCAAAAACTGGTATTCTATATAGAGGTAAAAATGATGCTGTCAACTGATTGTAAATAGTGATAAAATGTATAATTCTATTTATTGATATTACTTAAAAGGAATACTCCAATGATTTATTATTGACGCTTCACTTTAAATTTGCTGCACTGCAGAGTGAGAGATTAAAAAAGAAAAGTTAAGATTGAAACAGTTTACTTTTGGTCCCTTGTTGAGTAAATGCTGGCGACTACGAGTACCATAATGCAACTGTTATTTTTAAGTTGAGAAGTACAAGTGAACTACACTTTACTTGTAACATTGGTTGAGACGCCCCTTTAAGTTAAAAGTTGGAAACTGTAGTAATCTCAACTATTTTGCACCTTAAAAATCTATGCAATGTATATTTTGAAAAAGCAGTACATAGTGCTTGGTAAACATGCTAGTTTATGTCTAGGATGTATGTGTGGGAGAATCTACAGTAGCACCATAAGGCCCTCTCCAGAGGCAGTTTGTGGTTTGTCCCTTCTGAGCTACTGTAGATAGATAGTGGTGCAACATGTAGATATGAAGGGCTCTTTCTAAGGTAATGGAAACACAACTATTCTTAGTTTCTTATGATTATACAATGCTGAAAACATATTAATGAATATTTTATTCCTTTTCTTCCCATATGTCTTCTGAAATCTTACACACTGAACCTCTAAACCACCGACTCACCTCTTAATGAACATAATTCGAATCCACGTTAATTATTACAAAAAAATCTTGCAGTCATTCTAAGCCAGCTGCTGTATTCTGAAATTTCAGCTTTTCAGATATATGTATTTTGTCAGGGTGTGTACATCCAATAAATTAACCTGAGTGCTTTGTACTCTCAGTAAGGTGCCGAGGAAGCTTCCTCCGCATCTGGCAGAGGTGGACGCCATCCAACAGAACAGCACGAAGATCTTCCACAAAGTCCACTTCCCGAATTACACAGATGATGTAAGACACAATGCTCTTCTGTAAATCTTTACCCTGCAGACTGAGCACTGTTTTAACACTTTATCAGCTGATTATGTCATTGATATTAACTGGCAGTTTGTTTTTTTCTTTATATTGCATCGAATTCTTTTTTTTTTATTCTTTTTTTTTTCTTTTTTTTTTTTATAGTTTTCTTGTTGGTATCCATCCTTTATGTGTACAGAAACATCAGCATGCACAATGTCCAGAGCATTGTCAACATGTGGATCTAAAATTCAGTTTGACATTTTGAAAACTGGACTAAACTATTTAAACTAAAACATTTATATCACTTCTATATGTGACTCAAGAGTCAACCTTCTTCTAACTTTTTGCCAGAAAGCAAAGAAGTGAATTTCCCTAAATGTCACATTATTCCTTTAAGTTAGATCTTATGCCACATGATTTTTTTTATTTTTTTTATTTCTTGCTGTTGTGCAGATCTTCGAGGTGACATCAACAACCACAATCAAAGAGCTGAGCTGGAGCATCGCCTCTGAGCTCAATCTGGACTCAGCGGACGGATATGGCCTTTACCTGAAAACACCAAACAAGGTGGGGTTTGTTTGTGAGCTCCTACTTTATAGCCAGTCGTTATACAGTCATGTGACAGAAAAGATGAAAATGTAATGAGATGTATAGATTTCCCTGTGATGTAAGGGGATGTATTGTGTTTTGGTTTTTACACAATATGACCACAATGTGATGACGATCTGTCTTAAATTACTTAATTTCTCATTTTAATAAATACTGACTGGGATATTATTAAAGGACACACAATAGTGACATCTTTCCTGTTTCTGTGTTGATGTTATTCTGTGCTTAATTCTTAGATCACGAACATGAATGAGGAGAAATATTTCTTTGACAGTCTGAGGCAGACTACAGCCACCCCTAAAAAAGTAAAGCGAGGAAAAGAAGGTAGTAATGCATCGTGCTGACTCCTTCAGTTTTTATATGTCAGTGCCTCTCCATGATTATAACTCAAGTGTTGCTTCTCAGCCATTCAGGCCAACATGCCGTGCCTGGTGATCTTCAAGAGGAAGCTCTGGTTCAATGTGAACCCGGGCAAAAACCTGGTCGCAGATCTAACTTTCCATTTCCCGCAGGTACCTTTTCTCACAGTCACACTTTTCATTCTGCTGGACTTAAGTCATGTTCAAGATGCAGAACTGTCATGACTCTCTGTTTTGCTTTAATGTAGGAGATGCCCAAGTACCTGCGTGGATACCACACTTGTACCAAAGAAGACATGATGAGCCTGGGTGGGCTGCTGTTCAGAGTCCAAGTGGACTCGGACAGGTCGCAGTTTGTCATGATCCCCAAAATGCTGAAGGAGCTGGTTCCTGCGGACCAGATACAAATCATGTCTCCTGAAGAGTGGAAGAAGGTAAAAGGATGAAATGCACAGAAAGGAACTGAAACTGAAGAGAAACCAGCTGCAGTGTCAGAGATGACCTCTGAGTATTCTTCTTCTCCTGTGTTTTTTTGTCTCACTCGCAGCACATCGTCTCCTCGTACAACAAGCAGAGCGGCATCACGGTGCAAGAGGCCAAAATTGCCTTCCTGAAGACAATTTCAAGTTGGCCGACGTTTGGCTGTGCATTCTTCGAAGTGAAAGTGAGTTAGCGGGATGAAGTGACAGCCGCACCGTCAGACGACATTTTGAGCAAATTCATATTTCGTATTATGTCATTTGCAGCAAACGTGTGAATCCAGCTACCCATCTACACTTTTGGTAGCCATCAGCAAGCAAGGTGTCAGCTTCATAGTCCCAAAAACAAAGGTATGTGCAATAACCAGCCTTATATTATGTTTATTATTTTGTATTCTGTTACTCATTTCTGTCAGGATACTTTTTGTGCTGTCTGGTAGTAAAGAATTACATCTTCATTCTTGTCTGTCACATTTCATCTCAGTTTATTGCACTTTTATTTGAGCCTTTTATGGTTTCATTGGTAAGAAATTATGGTATATTAATGGGACGTAATTACACTGTAATGACAACCCTTTAGGAGCTGCTGGTCATGCACCCGTTCAGCCGCATCACTGAGTACAACAGCAGCGGTAACATGTTCGAGATGGCCATCGGCACCCTGGTGAGGGGAAACGACTTTGTCTGTGAAACAGAACAGGTGAGATGTGTTTTACATGGTTTTTTATATATACAGTTCAAATGCGTCTTTCAGAACAATCTAATACGTTATTGTGTAAATCGTCCACATGTAGTAATGAGCCCATCTTACAGCAGTGATTTTTAAATGTCTAACAAAGGTGTCCCATTTCCTCCGTTTTCAGGCTGACAAAATGGTGGACCTTCTTAATTCGTACTTCAGCATGTATGAGGGGCTGAAGCGAGCCTTTGTACCAAAGAACGACATGTTTTCATGAGGCTGCAGTGGCAAAATAACAGACCTAACTAATGTGATTAATACACACTCATGCGCAATATCTTTACATGAATGTATTTATATTATTTGATGACAAATAACTCTCGCTAATGCCGGTTGCTTTAACTAAAAAGGATATTGATAATTCAAACCTCTGATTTTCATTTGTATTGTCTTGATTACACTTCACAACTTTTACTCTTGCAAGTATTGTTGTATTCAGGTATTAGATTCATGTAAATTTGCTGCAATTAAACTTTACTGTGAGCAACTTGTTTTAAGTGATTTTTTTTCTATAACTATTATAGTAAATTACATTTCTCTCCACTGATTCTATTAAAACAGGTTTTTATTTGTTTTTAAGCCTCATAACTCTCAAAATGAAAAATTCAACCTTTTTATTTCCAGCAAACACAGTCTTTTCCATGTGTTCCAGATACAGATGCACAGAGATATACATTTAAATTGCACCCTTCTCTTCATCATTAGCCCCACAGTGGCATTTATATTCAATTCAACACAATTCAATCACCATTTATATAACAGAAGTCATCTCAGGGCGCTTAACATAGTAAAGTCCCTATATCAGAACCATACAACATAATACGTACATACACATTATAACTTTACATGGAAGTGTGGTGCATTTTCCTTCTTATTTTCTGGCTTTACAATGACACTGTTATAATAACCCTCTTTATGTTTTTATTTGGAGATATGAAATGCATGTTAACAAACCGTTACATTTACATGCTTTGTTGTGTAATGCACCCACAGAAGTGTGCTCACGTGCGTGGTTTTACCTGGAAGTGAAAAGACGTTCCTCCAGCTCCAGCCAACTCCACACATTTGTGATTGACATTTCTTTTTGATTTTTCCCAGATAATACATACAATTAAGTTATGTTGACATATTTGTACTCAATGATGAGTACATATGTTCATATACATATTTGAAAACAATAGGCTGAGTGTCATGACCGGTCAGCCAGCTTAGCTCTTTGATGCTGATCTGTGCTGTTTAACGGGATGTTGGTAACTAGAATGGGAGTTTCCCTCTGAATGGGGATTTTCCTACAGTCTCAACAATGAGTTTTGCCAGGCTGACTGTTAATGTCTATTACACTACATTTGCAGAAGTGGAGTAAGTTTTCTTGTGCTGTTAGCAGCAAACAAACAACTGAGCCAGATGGAGGAGCAGAAGTCATTTTCATAGCAGACAGTTGATAGCAAGAACTGCACAGGAGTCATTATGAATAGTAATCACAATAATGTACAATGTATAGTATTTAGCTTCTCTGTGAAGAAAGACGGTTAGGGGTGATCTCATACTGGATATTAAAACACTAATGTTAATAGTTACATTTTTGTAAACTGAGGATAATTATAGAATAACAATCACATTTATGAACATGTTCTGTGCTAGAGTAGGCTATGTTTTTCTCTTGTGTAGAAGACAGTTATGAGTTGAACTCCTTCCTCCATGATTAACCATTTCCATTTCAAAATGTTAAAAAAAACAACTTTTTTTTTTAATCCACAGCTGCTGACTTTAGTACACCATGTAACAAATGAGAGGATTTTCTGACACCAGCAAAATGATTTTAATAAGATACATTGTCCTTGTTTTTGTTTGTTCTTTTGTATTTCCTCTGTGTTGGTTCAAGTGTTGGCTGAATGATGATTTATTCTTCCAAAAAACTGTGTTCAGGAAGTTATGAAATGTCATGCCTTTGCAATTGTACTTCTTTTCCTCTTTAATTCCACAGCATTTTTGAACTTTTTGAAGGCCATTATTACTGTAGATTGCATACGTGTGTCTTTTACAGAAGCTGGAGGCAGTTTTCCAAATGTCAGACAACGCTCCCAGTTTCCCATCCGGCATTTGATGCTCCGAGAATGTCCCGACTGCTTCTTGGATATCACTCACCCCTTTCCTCATAACACAACTCCAGCTTCATACCTGAAATTACATTACAACCTCTGTGGGACTGTGCGTGTGTGTGTGTGTGCGTGTGTGTGCGTGTGTGTGCGTGTGTGTGTGCGTGTGTGTGCATGCGTGTGTGTGTGTGCCTACGCGCAGTGTAGTGTGTAGTAGTGTAATGTAGTAGACTGCTTATACAATCCTCCTCATTGCCTGTCAAGACTATTGCTCTGTTACTATGGAAACCGTGTGACCAAAAAAAAAAAAAAAATCAGGTTACCATGGGCAGGTGCATATGAGGTGCAGTATGATTGTCTGTGCCTCAGTCTGTTGCCTGATGCAATCTGACTGCAAGGAGAGCCGGGGTTTACTATCACTTTGAATGTTAATATGAATCTGTCTGATTACATTATAATTAACTTTTGAAATATTAGAGGCTAAAAATATTTTCCCGAGGGAGAAAAAACACATTTGTTGACTCTCCACGCACAGCCCAAGTTACACAAGAAATACATTTTGATGCAAAATTAAAAAGGATTGCAAGAAAGATGTAGGCCAAACAGTTGGATGTGACAGAGAGAGAGTGTATTTTGTGTGCTGCCCCACAAGACAGCAAAGGCATTTTGATGCACTGCACCAAATTTGGAACAAAAGACCTTATAGCCCAGACCACATCACTATCCTCCCACCTGCACCCCCTCCTCCCTGCATCTTGTATTTCAAGACTGAAAAACAGCATATCAAGACCACAGCCCTACCCAAAACATTTACTCACACACACACACACACACACACACACACACACACACACACACGCACATGCACACACACGCACGAGCACAAACAGAAACACAAGTACATGCTCCCTCTCTTCTGTCAAATTTAAACACATTGTACACATACACTGTATGTATATATATATAAATGTGTGTATGTAGATATAAATGCGTATATATATATCCTCATATATATTATATAAATATAGTGTATAAAATGTATTGTGTATATATATATGTATAGTGTATGTGTGTGTATATATAAATATTAATGGTATATCATATAAGTTACATATTTACATTATATGGCCTATATATAATTAATATATATTGTATATTTGTATTCATATACACTTAATATATTATGTATATGTATATATATATGTATGTCTGTTTTCCTTCCTTCTCCTCGAGCAGACAAGAACTTTCGGCCATTTTTTTTTCTGTGTTTGTTGTTTTCACCAAAACAAGGGGCTGTTCTCAGGTCGACGCCGAGCGGTGCCTTCCGGTGAACCTCGGGCTGGTTCGGCGGAGGGTGAAACGATCCCAGATCAGCGTCTGGTTTCGGTGTCACGCCATCCCACATCGCGCTTTGCTGCTCAGCTCCGGGTGCGCGCCAGCCTCGCGATAGGCTCGCGAGGAGAAGAATCAAAGCTCCGCTCGCGAACTGGATGCTGACAGGCGCGCGCGGTGCGGTCATCATGCAAAGGTTACGTTGGATCCGTTTCAGCGAGTCTCGACGGAAGCCGCTCCTCCGCAGGACCCGCACGGGTCACGACATGCCAGACGTCTAGCGACGCAGATACGGGCTGGGAAGAAAAGAAGAAGAAAAAAAAACAACAAAATAAAAACAACAACTACGCGTTTACCCCGGGCCGCCCCGGCTCGCAGCAGGTGTTCAAAAAAAAGCGATGGTCGCGAGTTTGGGATTTCCGCGATCGGCGGTGTGTACGCTGGCTCCTCTCGGCGGTAAAGTGGCTTCATGAGTGTCCAAAGTAACAGTGGAAGTGGTGGTGGAAGTTTGGAGGCGACGCCATCTTGGTCGCAGCTCTCCTCGTCCCCAACGATTTCTCAACAACATCTAACGGCGACCGCAAAGAGCAAGGAAGGTATTATCGGCTCTCTCTCTCTCTCTCTCCTCCCTCACCGAGTGCACGACCTACTCTTACTCTCCTTTTTTTTTTTTTTTTTTTTTTTTTTAAAAAGAAAAAAAAAAAAAAGTGTCCTTTTCCGGGAGAAGTGGGTTATTTTCGGGCCGTGTCGCGCTAACGTCCGCTGAAGTAAAGATGGATGTCAAGTTCACTGATGCCGTGAATTGGAAGCCAAACGTCAGCTGTCAGCTCGGTTGATGGCCAGTCTGGAAGTAGCAGCCGGCTATCACGGCTGCACAAAGGCATCGCTAGCTGGTTGTTTTGTTTGTGTGACCGTCCGGTTACATGATTTCTGGTTAGCTGCCGATGCGATAACCCTGTTTTGTTATTTTAATTTTTATTTTAATTTTTTTTTGGGGGGGAGACAGATAGTAACACTGTCAACAGCCTCTAGTGCCATGTTAAAACCACGTAGCCGTGCATGCATCTTTTAATGCATTGCGATGCACGTCACTGACTGCTACTATGAACTTAGGCCGTGAATTTTACTTTCTGACCAGTTTGACTGCAGCTTTTCTTTCTTTTTTTTTTTTTTTTTACCACGATGTTTTTTTTCCGACCCGATGTTATTTACTCCTCCCGTGCTGCCGAGTTGCTGGATGTGATGTGACCAAAAACAGTGCTGATAAGCGGCAGCATTTGGTTATAATGTCCCAGCTCAGATCATTAGTTATATCACATGACGTGTTGTGGTGAGATATTTAGACAGCTCTGCTGTTTACAAGTTGATTCGAGCCAAAGATCTGCATTTTAAATACCACCGAGGAGATCTTTGGGAAATTGATATCCAGCTTCAGAGTCCAAACATGAATGTGCTATGAAACCAAGATAACGCTGCATTTTGAAGCTCCAGCTGTTTAGATTAATTAACCCCCTAATCACTCTCTGCCGTGTCCTCAGATAACCTCACATACTGTAGGCCTTGTAGTGTGCTCGCCGTTTCACCGCCCAGGGGTTTCATAATGTCCATTATGCCTTTTAAGGCTTGCCCCTGTGCCAGAAGCTATGTAAAGATGACAGCCAGGAAATGTCCAATAAGGAAACAAACACTTGCAGAGGCAGCAGCAGTCAGTAGGGAGCAGAGGACCTGTGTTGATCTTTCCCTGGAAACTGGTTGTTATCGAGCAAGGCCCAGTCAGACAGCAGACACTGAATGTGGGAGTTTCAGTGTCATTTCTGTGCCTGTTGTGATTCTGATTTACAGCTGAAAGGTTTGACACCGAGACTTTTGACAATCTATCTATAAACTGATGCTCATTTAAATGGGAAACTAGGCTTTCTTTTGCGCAGCCTAGATGTCCGGATTCAACGTGAACATTGATGCACACGTGCAGCATTTCAATTAGACACACCGCATCTATTTTTCAATGACGTTGGCAGCATGCTGAAAGATTTCACTTCGGGATAAAACTTCCACTGTCTTTATCTGAGCTGCAGTTGTTCTCCACCTGCCAGGCCTCTGAGGTACTGAGATCCTGAAATGTTAGAGACTGGTTTAGCACTGTGCAATGAGGCCATTGTGGCAGTGTAACTAACAAAATAATAGATGAGCTAGTTGAAGATGTTTGTGTTGACAGACTGGTAGCCTCGACTCTTCTCCCTTCTGGCTCCCCAGTGGTACGATGACCTTTCTGCTTAGGTCATAAATGCACTGTCACTCATCTACAGTATCCTCCACCGCAGATTGAAAGGACATTGAAGAGCTACCTCATTCCCCTTTGAATTAAATCCGTTTTTCTGATAACTAATATTTCTCGAATCCCCTCCCCGATACTGTCTTCTTTTCCTTCTCGCAGCGCTCATTTTGAATCTTTTCTGGTCATTTTGTCACAGGAATGTGCTTTGCTCTGATTTCCTAGTGAAAGGGGGATAATATGAAGAGTCTCACCTTAACTGTGCCCATGTTCTCATGCCAGGCCCCATGGAGGAGCTGCACAGCCTGGACCCCAGGAGACAGGAGCTGCTGGAGGCCAGGTTCACGGGGGCTGTCAGTGGCAACACGGGAGGCAGCACTGGGAGCACCAGCGGAGGTGCTAAGGTAACCGCACCTCACAACAGAGAAAACCTCCATTTTGAGTTACGTCGCGCGTATACAAACACGGTTCGCCCTGGAGTTGAAGAGCCTCATGAACTCCTTCCTTTAATGCATCCCCGTTTCTCGCTTCATTAAGGATTTAAACAGTTTTAGACGCAGTTTTTTTTCTCACAAGCAGAGCTACACGAGAGATTGTTTTGGATGTCAGTAATAAGAAAAGCCAATCCCAAGCTCCCGTAATATCAATACTAGCAACAAGCAGCGCGCGCCTGCAATGCAAAGAATGCTGATTGAAGTTGGAGCAGCCTTGTAGCTGGTATTCATTTGGGAATTAACCCCATTGTGATGAGAAGTCTTCAGAAAGTCGGTCTTCTTGATGCCATGATTCCCATGGTGGAGAAGCAGGTAAAAAAAAACTTCCTGTTTTCCTAAAAAGGATTCATAGTTCCTGGAAAAGTTCGTGCGGTGGAAAAGAGCCAAGTGACACACCTCAGAACTGAAAGTCTGGATTCCTGTTCGACGTGGCAGACTGAAAGCCTTCCTCCAGCCTTTGTTTCGCTTTACCCTTCATGATGTCACTGAAGTTGAACAGCACAGCGCACCTGGGACAGCTGTTTTCATTTGATGACTTATTTTGTGCAGGGTCTGGCCAACGAATCGTCGAACCACAGCTACGGCAGTCTTGGCTCGTCTAGCGACAAGGAGTCTGAGGTAAAACACACACCAGACAGTTGTGTATCTTAAGAAGACGCACAGTGAAGTGCACGTCCATGCTGTCAGTGCTTTTTCCTCACACAGCCTACTCTTCTCTCTGTCTCGCACCACCTCCACCTCTCCTTCTCTTCTCTTCTCTTCCTAGAACTCTGATTTGAAAAGAGGGAGCTCCCCTGCCTACTCAGTATGTACTCTTTCTTCCTGCTGCTCTTTCCTGCTCAACACCACCACTGGATGCTGCTTTGTTTGGTGAAACACTGGGGATTTATGATTCTTCTTTCTTTTATTTTTCCTCTCTCATTTCATATCGATTCCCAGACCCCGGAGAAGAAGCACTCTGAATCGTCCAGAGGGAGGAAAAGGAAAGCCGATACCTATTCAGAGAGTAGTCAAGGTACGATGGAGCTCGGCTTTAAAACGCTGTGAAACGGGCAAATCTAAATGACTGATAACTCCCACTGAAACTTGAATTGTTTGTGCAGGGAAAACGTCCACACGTGGGCCCAAGATCAGCGACTACTTTGATGTGAGTGTCACAGCCATTGCTGCAGTTTGTTGCGCTCGTAATCATTTTGAAACAGATTCTTAAGTTGTCCTTCTTTGCAAAGTTTCAGGGTGGAAATGGTTCCAGTCCAGTTCGAGGCCTCCCATCAGCTCGCCGCTCTCCGCAGAACTCGCACTCCGCCCCGAGCTCGATCGTGAGTGTTTCAGAAAAAGTTTGAGGCACTTTACACACCGGGGACGTGACAAATATACCACACGGAAATGTGGAGTATTCGCCTGCAAATATTTCGCAGCAAAACTATTCGCACTTTGAAAGTGAATTTGCGACAGTTGTTTAAAAAACCCAGTTTGGATAGATTTGAATCGGCTCGTTGTTTGAAAAATAGAAAAAGAAAAGATCATCACGTGATCAAGATCTGCTGCTGCTTCTCCTCTTCTCAACGAAAGAAGAGGAGATTTTGGAGGAAATGGAGCTCAGGAAGTCAAAGTTATTTGTACCCGACATTTCTACACGATGTCCTGCTGTTTTTAACAGGTTACACATCTAGCAAACTACGCAGGCTCGGCTAACCAGCATTTCACAGCAAGTACATTTCTTCCTTTCACCGCAATCGCTGCCATGTCAAGTGACATCAAACCTCCATCTCTGAGCTCTCATAAACCTCCCACTTTCCCAGTGGGATATTCCCAGTTTGACAGGCGTTCAGGAGTTTTCTCCCGCTCGCAGGTTGGAACTTTTCCACTTCCCAGTTGCTCATGAACGCACCATCAGTCCATATGTCAGATTGTTGTCTTTGTAATTTTGGTGTCCTTTGTCTTTTTTAAAACCACGTGGCTGGAGACACAAACAATCAACATTGTCTTTAGAAGTTGTGATGTGACTTCCGGTCCACTTCCACATATTGTATGATTGGTTGATGCCTTTACTCAAAGCTCCGAAAAGTCGACCTCCCTCTGAAAAATACAAGTCGCTTTTTGCCACGTAATATTTGTGTTCTGCCTAAAAGTACTCGTGACAAAAACAAGCTCCAAAAATATATATTGACGTTAAGCACTCAAAAAAATGTCCCCAGTGTGTAAAATCTACTCGGGAGATTTGTGACCAGTCGTCTGCGTCCAGTAGACCGGAGTTTCTGCATGTTATTACGAGATTTGAAGATGACTCTGTATCTGTAGATCCGGCAGAACAGCTCTTCTCCAACCAGTCTGTGTTTCGGAGAACACAACCCGAAAGCTTCCTCAAGCAAATGTGTCCAGGTCAGTAGGTCACACGGGAGAAACACACTGATGTGACACTAGATGATTTAAGTGGTATAAATTGTGCATCGATTAGTAAACCTCTCAGTGGTACCGGTCTGTCCGACTTTCTTAGACGGAGCTGACGGGCCTGAAACTTGCTGCTCTGGAGAGCAACAAGAGTCTGGACCTGGAAAAGAAGGAGGGACGAATAGATGACCTGCTCAGGGTGAGTTCATTCATAGTCTGTCTCCTGCCGGTGAGGGAGAGTGCATGAGAGCACGCCCGCCTAACGCGCTACATGTTGTCATGCCGGGTGAGCATCATGTTCACAACTAGACTGTGTGTTGTTGTTGTTGTTGTTTTTAACAGGCGAACTGTGACCTGCGGCGGCAGATCGACGAACAGCAAAAACTCCTCGAGAAATACAAGGAGAGACTCAACAAGTGCATCACCATGAGCAAGAAGCTGCTCATAGAGAAGGTGTGCTTTGCATGAATTCTGCATACATTTAGTTCACTACATTTTTGACCTTTTTATGGGACGGAAAGAGAAACCGAAAACGGAGACACGGCAGCAGCAGTTCTTGCAGCTATCGTGTTACACAGTAAACTTTAGCTCTTTGCTTACAAAGGTGCTGCCGTTCACCAGTGGTCGAGCAACACCGCCGTCTCCCTCCGATAATAAGTGCTGCGTTCTCTGGTGTTCTAGCTTTGCTCCGGTGCTCAGCTGCTGAGGGAGAAAGACTGTTTGGGTTGGTAGATTTTTCAGGTTGTTCTTTACCAGTCACCTGGTTTCCATTGGTCTCCTCCTTTCTTGGGCTGGAGGTGCACATAACTGCACAGTGCTGTGGTGGTGGTGGGGGGGGGGGACTGTGGTGGTGCACCTTTTATTCAGTAACATTAAGCTTCATGGAGCTTCTTCAGCGCATACAATGTTTGTAATTTTTGTACTAAATGCACCTTTATTCTGCATGGGTGTGTAACCTCAAGGTCACTGAAACATTCTGTTGTTTTCCTGAACTTGAATGACAAACACCTTCTTGCTTTAAGGTGGTTTTAGACGACACAAATTTAGGGTGATTTTGACGCGATCAGTCGCTGGCCGGGCACGATTATGAACATCTGGAACGTCAGATGTCCTCGCAGCGTGACGTAACTGAGGAACAGCGTCTGGGACACTGCATGACACCCTGAGGAAAAGTTTAGCATGTCAGAATTGTTTTGTTTTTACCAGCCTACGATGTGTTCCTTGATGTCACCCAGAGCACAGGACCGCTAGCATCACACAGTTGCCATGATTGAAAACCTGTTGGCCTTCGTCCTTGACGACACAGGAACTTGTGCACAAACATGAACGATGATTGGTTCAGGTCAGACTCGTAGTGTTGCCGGCAAGACAAGGCACAGCAAGAATTGATGGCTCTTTGATTGTCTAATCTGATCGTGTGGTCTGAGCCAAGCTTTAGCTGATAGTATGGCGACAGCGTCAGTTACCCTGCCCATCACTTTCTAACGGGCTGTACATGCCTGTCTGGTTTTGTCCACAGAGCACCCAGGAGAAGCAGTCATGTCGCGAGAAGAGCATGCAGGATCGCCTCCGCCTCGGCCACTTCACCACCGTCAGACACGGAGCGTCCTACACGGAGCAGTGGACTGACGGATATGCATTCCAGAACCTCATCAAGTGAGACCATCCAAACACGTGCATCAAATCAACTTCCGGTTTATTCCTATTTTGCATCGGTCGCTGGAAGCGTCAGAAATACAGAGGCACAAGTGAATTTTCAGCGCATGCGTCGCTTCACAGCCAGAAGCTTAACAAGCGAACCAGTCTGCTTCAGTATTTGCCACATGACCCACTCCCTCCCTCTCCTTCTGTTTACCGTCGCAGGCAACAGGAGGGCATCAACCAGCAGAGGGAGGACATAGAGCGACAGAGGAAGCTGCTAGCGAAGAGGAAGCCTCCGAACCCGGCGTCTCCGTCCCTCTCTGTGGCCTCCACATCCGAACCCAAGCAGCGCAAAGCTAAGGTGGTCAACGGCAACGACTCCGACCCATTCCTCAAGCCCTCCCTGCCCCAGCTGTGAGTCAACTAGCAGAAGCACGTGGCGTGAGTGGGTAAAGAGTTTAGTTCTGCCAGGAGAGTTTGACTTTGTCCATGTTTCGTCAGGCTGACGCTCGCCGAGTACCACGAGCAGGAAGAAATCTTCAAGCTCCGCCTCGGACATCTGAAGAAGGTCAGTGGCAAAAAACATCAACCAATAAGAGCAGAGTGTGACCAGAACTAGTGAGAAGATCTTTTAACTCCTTCTGGTTAAAGCAAGCCGTACATGCTTTTGTTTTGAAATGACCACCAGGAGGAAGCTGAGATCCAAGCAGAGTTGGAGCGGTTGGAGCGAGTTAGGAATCTTCATATCAGAGAGCTGAAGAGGATAAACAACGAGGACAGCTCAGCGTAAGTTCACTCAACATAACCTGCCGAGTAATCTTGTATTTTGGCGGTCAAGACTTGAACAGGGTCTGTGAGATAAATGCAAGTCATAATTTTAGCTGCCACAGTTGTGGCTTTAATGTATCCAGCGCAGGTTGAACGTGCATCACGAGGCCCATGATACAAATTAGCTACAGAAAGTTGCTGGATCAAAGTCTGGTACAAACATTTAGGACTGGCAGCGTGTTGTGTTGAATATGTGTTCATTTAAAAAAAAAAACACATCCTTCTCTCACAGATTCAAAGACCATCCCACTCTGAACGAGAGGTACCTGCTGCTGCACTTGCTGGGCAGGGGCGGCTTCAGTGAAGTCTACAAGGTACCGTCTGTACGGCCGGACGGCTCCTTTCCTTTTCGCTCTCTTTGCACACAATATGTTTGGAGACAAAGTGTGTGAGTGTGTGTTTGCTTTCTTGTTGCATATGTAGGCTTTTGACCTGTTTGAGCAGCGCTACGCTGCTGTTAAAATCCACCAGCTCAACAAGAACTGGAGAGAGGAGAAAAAGGAGAACTACCACAAGTAGGTCTCATCTACACACGCACACACACACACACACACACACACACACACACACACACACACACACACACACACACACACACACACAACCTCAGACACACAAAGACAAAATGCTTCTGTAGTTGGACTCACTGCGTTGTCTTCCCTACCAGGCATGCATGCAGGGAGTACCGAATACACAAGCAGCTGGACCATCCCAGAATAGTCAAACTGTACGACTACTTCTCCCTGGATACTGACACGTGAGTGACCTCTGACCTCTACCAGTTGCAGCCCTGCTGGGTTCACGCACCCTGCTGGGTGCTGAGGTTGTTTCTCTCTCAGCACTGGGTTGTTTTATAAATACAAAAAAAAAAAAAAAAAGCTTTTCTGTTTTTTTTTGTTGTTGTTTGCACGGTGCACATCAGTCAGTGTCAAACCTTTTGCAAAGGCCCGGCCCAGCGAAACGTGTGTGATCTGCCTCAAGGCTCGAGGTCAGACTGCTGCCAGCTCGGGGAAAGAAGGGAGAGTAAAAGCAATTTTACAGGAAAAAAACAGAAAAATATGATTCAGTGTCAGCATGCCCTCACCATGGAAGTTATTTTTAAAGAGTTAACTTCCATCTCTGAGCGTTAAACGAGCACATGAGGTGGAGTCACGCGGACCCAAAGGACAGTTAAAGGAACTGGCAGTCTGACAGTGCTGCGTGTCTCATGTCCAGGTAAACACACCAAACTCCTCCTGTGTTGAGTTTGAACGTGGAGTTTTCCTTCAGTATCTGAGCAGCTCACATACACGACTGGAAACTTAAGTCAGGCTTATTCGGCAGCAGGAAAACCTTGACCCCTGACCTTTGACCCACACCCGGGGGAGGGGAAGTGTCTTTCCTGCGCTTGAGAGCAACTTCCTGTGGATGAGCAGCTGGTCCTCCTGCTTCCCTGTATGTAACCGTGTGCGTGTCCGTCGTCGCCAGGTTCTGCACCGTGCTGGAGTTCTGCGAAGGAAATGACCTGGACTTCTACCTGAAGCAGAACAAGCTGATGTCGGAGAAGGAGGCCCGCTCCATCGTCATGCAGATCGTCAGCGCGCTGCGTTACCTCAACGAGATCAAGCCGCCCATCATCCACTACGACCTCAAACCTGGTGGGTCACGTAGTCCAAATGTTTTAGGATGAATCGTCTACGAAATGAAAGACGCTAGAGTCACGATGTCAGTGTTCTCTGGTCACATGGGATTTAGGGAGGGAGTGCAGTTGATTCTACTGCTGTAGGTATAACCTGTTGTTCTCATTTGGATTTGATCACTGACGGTCGCTGTCTTCGTGGCGCACAGGTAACATCTTATTGGTCGATGGTACTGCATGTGGAGAAATCAAAATCACAGACTTCGGCCTGTCCAAGATAATGGACGATGATAACTACGGCGTGGACGGGATGGACCTCACATCACAGGGAGCAGGCACCTACTGGTGAGACACACTCGCGCTCAGACCGACAGGTCAATCTGAAAAGGTGGATGAGTTTTCTACTACATGGTATGACGTGGATGTGTGTGTTCAGGTACCTCCCTCCCGAGTGTTTTGTGGTGGGGAAGGAGCCGCCGAAGATCTCCAACAAGGTGGACGTCTGGTCTGTGGGAGTGATCTTCTTCCAGTGCCTCTACGGACGCAAGGTACGGCATGAACACCGCCTGCTGCGGCGGCTGCAGGCGCAGTCCATGCAGTGTAAGAGACGTCGGATCTGTGGTGAGTTTGTGTTTGTTTTGTTTTGTTTGCAGCCGTTTGGTCACAATCAGTCGCAGCAGGACATCCTCCAGGAAAACACCATCCTCAAAGCCACAGAGGTTCAGTTCCCGGCAAAACCACAGGCCAGCACGGAGGCCAAGGTAACACGCACTCACGCACGCATTTCTCTAAACACAAGGAGCGTCAGGCAGGTGTATTAAACACAGCTGGTAAAAAAAATGTTTCCGGCGTTTCACTCCTGTGACATGAAAATAATGTTTATGCAATATTTGAACGTTAATTGAAGGAAAATGAAATTCTACGATGTAAAAGGCACCTCCTCCTCGAACCAAATAGCGTCATAGGAGGCAATATGAACATTTAAATATACTACATTATTTACTGTATGCTGTAAATATCCTACATTAGGATGTTTACATATATTTACAGCCTTTAAATATTTACAGTAAATATAAATATCCTACATTAGGATGTTTACATATATTTACAGCCTTTAAATATTTACAGTAAATATAAATGTCCTACATTAGGATGTTTAGTTTGTAGAGCTGAAAAGATTAATCAGGAGTCAGAGTAGTCGATGGACAGAAAAAGGATAAACAGCTATTTTTATAACTATTATAGCTGCATTTTTTTTCAAAAGAAAAGAAGTGAAAAATTAGAAACATTCACAGGTTTCAGTTTCTCAAGTTGCAGGAATTGCTGCTTATCTTTGTCTTTGTACAATAATAAACTGAATTTTTGGCTTTTGGACAAAATAAGACATGCAGACTTCATCTTGGATGAGCATATTTTCTGTTTGACATTTCGTGTCCCAAATGACGATTTCTATGACTAAAAAAATGATCAGAAAATGACTCCATACTGCCCCACCGTTCGCACTGAGGCTGCATCCAAAAGCAGCTCAAACCTCCGCTGTGCTAAAAATCAGCGCCCAGTCTATTTTGATGACGCATCGATCTGCACAGACCAGATCAGATGAGCAGGAAGTCATTCAGAGAAAAACAAAGGAAATCTGGGCAATTTTCAAAATAAAACAGCCTGTGCAGACTCCCGATCATATATATATATCATATATCATATATCATATATCACATATCACATCTCTAGTTTGATTGTTTGTACCAGTCAAAAGCCTACACATGTAGCAGGCACGCTTTCTCTCCTTTCATAGTACGACTAGAAATGTGTTCTCCCGCTACTGCAGCCTCTAGATGTGAAATTAGGTTAAATAATTAGGAGGATGAATGTTTTTTTTTTTAAACGACTAAAACACAAACTGTATGAACTTTGTCTTATGGCTGCAGCTCAAAGGAGGACATAGAAACAAAAATGAAACAATTCAACGTTTCATGGAAAATCATGACAAAATGACCAAATCAGGAAGTAAAAAAAAGCCAAACGAAAGCGGGCGTTCACAAGGCTTCGCTCCCCGGTGTGGGTGTGAAGGTCTGCAGAAGACCCGTATCTGCAGAAAAACCTTGTTTAGTCTAGTTGCAGCCCTCTGTTTCCTCAACATGAAACATTGAGCAACATGTCTGACAGTTGACAAATCTTTATGGTCTCGCTCTGCAGATCGCTGTTTTGATGGAAGCAAAGCTGAGTTGAGACATGTGGTGTGTTGCAAGTTTACTTACAGTAATAAAAAGGCCAAATGCAGCAGCTGTATTTGAAGTTTTAATGTTTTGGGTTTGGAAATCCGGTGACATGTTAGCACACGTTCAGCCATCCGAAGGGACTGTGATATAGTGATGAAAGAGAAGTGTCTTCCTCAGTAATGTAAAGGTGCAGTCGGTGTATCAGTCGGTGTAACAATCAGTGTAACAATCAGTGTATCAGTGTAACAATCAATGTAACAGTCAGCGTACCAGTCAGTGTAACGGTCAATGTAACAGTCAGTGTAACAGTCAATGTATCGGTGTATCAATGTAACAGTCAGTCTATCCGTGTAACAATCAATGTAACAGTCAGTGTATCAGTGTAACAATCAATGTATCAGTCAGTGTAACAGTGTATCAGTCAGTGTTACAGTGTAACAGTCAGTGTTAGTCAATGTATCAGTGTAACAGTCAGTCTATCCGCGTAACAGTCAGTGTATTAGTGTATCAGTCAGTGTAACAGTCAGTGTTATAGTGTAACAATCAATGTATCAGTCAGTGTAACAGTGTAACAATCAATGTAACAGTCAGTGTATCAGTGTAACAATCAGTGTGTCAGTCAGTGTTAGTCAATGTATCAGTGTAACAGTCAGTCTATCCGCGTAACAGTCAGTGTATTAGTGTATCAGTCAGTGTAACAGTCAGTGTATCAGTCAGTGTTATAGTGTAACAATCAATGTATCAGTGTAACAGTGTAACAATCAATGTAACAGTCAGTGTATCAGTGTAACAATCAGTGTGTCAGTCAGTGTTAGTCAATGTATCAGTGTAACAGTCAGTGTTACAGTCAGTCTATCCACGTAACAGTCAGTGTATCAGTGTAACAATCAATGTATCAGTCAGTGTTAGTGTAACAGTGTAAGTCAGTGTATCAGTCAGTATAACAGTGTAACAATCAATGTATCAGTCAGTGTATCAGTCAGTGTTAGTGTAACAGTGTAAGTCAGTGTATCAGTCAGTATAACAGTGTAACAATCAATGTATCAGTCAGTGTATCAGTCAGTGTATCAGTCAGTGTTAGTGTAACAGTGTAAGTCAGTGTATCAGTCAGTATAACAGTGTAACAATCAATGTATCAGTCAGTGTATCAGTCAGTGTTACAGTCAGTCTATCCGCATAACAGTCAGTGTATCAGTGTAACAATCAATGTATCAGTCAGTGTTAGTGTAACAGTCAGTGTATCAGTCAGTGTTAGTGTAACAGTGTATCAGTGTTAGTGTAACAGTCAGTGTATCAGTCAGTGTTAGTGTAACAGTGTATCAGTGTTAGTGTAACAGTCAGTGTATCAGTCAGTGTTAGTGTAACAGTGTAACAGTGTATCAGTCAGTGTATCAGTGGTGGAAGTGATCTAATCCCACTCTGTCACGCCCTCCTCTGCCTGCAGGCGTTCATCCGTCGCTGTCTGGCCTACCGTAAGGAGGACAGGTTCGATGTCCACCAGCTCTGCTCGGACAGCTACCTCCTCCCTCACATGAGACGCTCCAACTCCTCCGGCTCCTTGCAGCCCTCCTCCTCCTCCCTCCCCACCTACTGACTCCCAGGACTGACGGGGAACCTTCTGGCCAATCTCAAGTCAGGATTGTTGGAATTACAGGATAATAGATGTTTGTCTTTTTTACCTGAATTTTTTTTTTTTTTTTTTTTCAAAAACACGGATATATTAGCAGAATAAAACGGGAAAACACAAGATGGAAAAGAGGGACGACGTGGACGGAGGATACTCAGCGCTGCCCTTGAACTCATCGGTGTGTGTGAGCGGGGACAGAGTGGAAAAAAATAAAAAAGAAATTGTCAGAGGAAAAGACGAGAGAAGAATGAAGCTGGTGGATTTGTTTATTAACCCCTTAGGAGACTCTACAGCAGCATAGCACCTCCGAGATGTCCCGTCCAAGCCCACCGCTCGTAGCTCCACATACATCCACATGTTCAGACCGTCGCCCACCTGACGAGGTGGCTGAGAACCGTGCCAACGCAAAGCCGTCTGTGACAGACAAGTCTCGTTGCTGGTGAGGGGAGGCGGTCGGGAAACGACCGGAAGACCGTGATTAACGGACTACCCGCCATTTATTTCAATGCACGCGACGGGGATTAAACTTTTAACGTGATGGGACAAACAGAAAAGAAAAAGTGTCCCAGATCAAATGTCTGGGGTCGATTTGCACTTCGGATCCAGATCCCGTTCATGTGGTCTCCAGATGTGGCATGAAGTAGCGCAGCGCGGGGTTCGCCCTCCGCTCCGCCGCCGCCGGTCAAATCACGTGATGTTGGTTTGGTTTTCTTCTTCAGGTCTGCAGAACGTGGATCTGAGAATCTGTCTTAATCCAGTTTTATTGTTCAGGTTGAGAGTGAGAATGTTGCAGGACCACGTCTGTCGTAGATCAACCGGCCGAAGAGATGTGGACTCACGTCAGCTGTTTCTGTACTGCAGGCACACAATTCATTGTACATTTCATGTGCAGGAGACATTACTCACTAGCAAATATATAATGATGATGATGATAATAATAATAATAATAATAATAACAACGAGGCTTTTTCTTGCTTCCCGGTGTCTCCGTTTGCTCCGTTTTCTTTTGTGTTGCCTCCTGAAAGCTCGTCTCAGTTTTGCTGCTATAAATGTTGCTTTTAGTTCTCAACATAAACGATTTTTCACCTCGCGTACTTCAACTGTGTCGAGAGGCGAGTCTCCTTTTTTTTTTTTTTTTAAATGATTGTGACGCAGACACGCGCTGCTCCGAGGGAACACAACGCATCCTCCCGCCAACATCAAACCGAAACGCGCTTTGGGTTTGTTTTTGTTGTTGTTTTTTTTTCCCCGTTTACTTTCTGTAAAAGTCCATCAAACGTGCTGGAGAGCCGACTCCCTCCCTCCCGAGCAGCGGTCACACACCTGCCGGTCCGAGTCGGTCTGAGCTGCAGCGTCGTTTACTGCAGCTGTCCATCCTGTAAATAAACCGCGCACCTGCGTGTTGTGACGTTTTAAAGCCCTCCTCGGCTCCGGGCGGGCCGGACCGGACCCCAAAGTTGGCGACAAGAACTAGTTTTGTGGGGAGAAATCGGACGGGAGCCGTTCAGGGCGCAGGCGTCAGGTGCGTACACCACGTGGTTGACGCCAACGGTGCAGACGGGTGTTACGTCCGAGCCGAGAGTCACGTGAGATCACGTCAAGACGAGGCTCGTCATTTCACGTGCAATAAAGATTGCCTTACAAGTATTAATTCCTACAGTTGTGACCCATATTTCCTGTTGCGGAGTTATGGAACCACACTGGAAGTGACTGAAACAAGATGGAGGCTCGAGAGGGAGGCGGTGACATTAAAGGAGGATATAAGTGGGACGATGCAGACGTTAATATCGTCCAGACATGACGTCATCCTCAGTGTTTTTCAGTTTTAAAGAAGTGGATTCACGTGGTAATAGTTCAGTCAGCGGGTTTATGTCACGATGCACCAAATACATCCTCGCTGCTGTCCCCTGTTGTAGTCCACGTCTGGGAGCAAATAATGGCCAGACATTTATAGATTTTGTTTTTAAATTGACTTCTGTTTGACTTCATGCGGTTTAAATTCAACTCTGAAATGTACAGTAGTGATAGTTTCAGCTGATGCAACAGTCAGAATTTATATAAGGTTCACATTTAGTAGAGTAAAAAATAAAATGTTAAAATTCAGATGGAAAATTCAAACATTAGCTGCCAGGAAACGATCAGACCTCTGACCAATCACGGCCGTTCTTCAATTCAGACGATCCAATCACGTCTTCTGCCTCAAACTCAGGTGAAAAAAAAGTATCCTGCCTGTTTTCAGCCCCGATGTGTAAAGTTTGAATTTTTCTATCCTGAAGCATGGCGCCAGACATGAACAGGATCATGGGGTTGAATTTTCTTATTTGTGTGGACTTGAATTAAGGTTTACATTTTATACAGTTGACACTTTGCGCTGTGATCACAGCCGCTGACACTCGACTTGTATGTAGTTTAGTGGGAACGCGGAAAAAAAAGTGTATTTGCTAAATTATTCCCACATTGACCCTTTGAAGACTCCGTACACACGGAAGAAATTTAAACCGCAAAAATTCAGACACTTATTTGTCTTTTAGTACAGCATTTCTACATCAGGTGTTCAGAAAAGGCTAGAGGTCAAATGTTCAACTGCTGTGAAAAAGCATCTCTACTAATCTCATAATGGCTATAATAACATGCTTAATCATTGAATCATCTGTAACCGCTGACGTCATTTCCCCATTTAAGGAGCCACAGGTAGTTTAGTCGACCTTCTCACCTGTTCCAGTCATCCTGTTTGTTTACCTGCTGCTGACAAGATATTTCCCCTCAGTATATTTCACCTGTTGTAGCTGGCTGATTCAATCATGACTCAACTGATGCTGCTTTTCTTCTGTTTCAGCCACAAAGTGCAAATATTTTTTTTTTTTTTTTTTTTTTTTTTTTTTTTAACACCATCTGTTGTTTCCATCTGCTGCTCAGCACAAATGCTCAACCTGTTTGGCTTTCTGTAAACAAATCTACAAATTTCACCGAGCTCTCACGCCACTTGTTTTTTTTTTTTAGTCACCATCTTTTTTTTAGTGTCTAACGGTGCATCGAGGCGGTAAAGGTGCATTTAAAAGTGTAGCAACCAACACTGTCGACTGTTCATAAAGACACACGAGACATTTAGTGAAATTCATTTGGCTTTATTGCTCGCACTGTGCGTCCTGTATGTTTTGAGAAAGTTTAGTTACAGTGACACCTTGTGGCTGAACTGCAACTCTGACGACCGTTTCACTTGGGCCACGCCAGGAGGAGATCTGCTGTGTTTCTAATCACCTTGCACCCGCGCACACACACGCAAACACACACACACACACACACACACACACTGCTCAGTAGCTCATGTACATGTAAACCTCCGTCTCCCCCCGGCATGACCTGCGGGCTCTTTGTGGTGGACGTGTGGATTATAGCGTTCTGGTTATATGTGGGTACACGCGGTACAAAGGGGACTAAATCATTTCAAAACACAAAGGTGGTGCAAAATAATGCAGATTCATTCATTGGGTGGAGACACTCGTACAGCGAGTTCAACAGAAATTAATACATGTTAATCGAATTAATCTACTGGTCGGGTTTTTTTTTATTAACTAATGACGTTGGAGCTGGACGATGAAACAAAAATCTAAAACCGTGATGGAGTCATGTTTACTTTTTATTACAGCAGTGGATCACTTCTCTTTTCCTGTGTGTCCAGATTTCTTCCCGTATGAACTTCTGGACTAATTGATTACAGCCACCCTCACTTTAACTATATGGGATTCATTAAGTAGGTAAACACAGTAAATCCAGTTTATCGCCCAGCCCCATTAACATACACCGTTTATTAAAAAACAAAACAAAACAAAAAAAACAAGTGTGCCAGATCAGAAGGGAAAAAAATCCTAAGAGAGTTCTTTGCCTTGTAACTGCAGGAGTGCGAAGCAAACTACAAACCGAAGAGCAGACCTCGTCTTCCTCAGACAGTCGCCAAGGCAAGCTGCAGTGCTACCAGTTCCTCGGCGTCATGACAACACAAACAACGGTCGAACCGGTCTGCAGCCGTCCTCCGTCCTTCATCGCTGCACACCAGCTCGCTCACCCAGAACCTCCGCATGCTGACCTCCGACCCGTGTCTGGATTGGTGCATCTGTCCCTCTTGGCCAAATAAATAGAAAAACACAGAAAGACAGATGGGAGAAAGAGAGAAACTGGGTGTGATTTAGTTTTAATGGCAGGTGGAGTCTTCTTCCCCGCGTTACGACGACGGTAGCGTTGTTTCCGTCGGGGTCGGTGATACCGTGGTGCTGGCTGAGACGGCTTCTGTTCGGGCGGCGGCGGCCGCCGGGTCGGTCACAGGCGCCGCCGTGACTGTAACGGAGGCCAGGGGGGCGGGGATGGAGGTGGGCAGGAGGGGCCCCACGACCTGAGAGAGGAGGGAAGGCAGCTGGGAGGGCAGCATGGTGGGCAGCGGGGGCAGACCGGGGAGGTTCAGGGGTGGAAGTGGAGCCAGAGGTGGGACTGATGGGAGTCACACAAACACACAAAGAAAACAACAAGAGTTACTCAGAAATAAAAGTCACAACTTGTGAATTACTCTCATTCTTAAACAAGTAGTTGAGAAATATGCTTATTGGCCTTTTTTTGTGTTGCGTCTCCACGGTGATTACACGACGACAGTCAACAGCTGCTCAGCACAAGAACTTTTTTTTGTACCGTTTAACCAAACTAGATGTTCCATGTTAAGTACTGAATAGTTGCTTGTAGTAATTAGATTCACTTTCTAATGAGATACAAGCTGTTGTCTTCTCCAGGCAGCGCAGGCCACCGCAAACGATGCACGTCCAAACATCCAGCACGCCCCCACAACTAAATGAGCGCGGGACAATTTCATTTGGGCACGTCCTCCGTCAGCATCATCTACACAAGGGAGAGGTCCGAGGTGAACGGGAGACGACGCGCACTTCTTTAAAACGGGTCAAAAGACGGAATCATCGCGGCGGCGGCTTCCCGAGACGGACGGCTAACCGTCCGTAGTCGCCCAGAGCCTGAAGCGATGCCTTCAGGTGAGTTAAAGGCTTTAAAGGAACACCGATATAAAACAACGTCTGATTACCAAAAATGATTGCAGTTCGTTTTGCCGGAGCTCCCCTCGCATTAAATGAACAGATGAGAGAAGTGCCGATCATCTCATCTGACTCTCGGGAAGAAAGTCGTAACCCTTCGGTGTCCCAAAATGTCAAACTGTTCCTTTGACGGTGTCCGTTACAAACACCGACGCTACTCGTGTACTCGCGTGGCGTGTGCTGTCCAGCAGGCAGTCTTCTTCATCTGAATGCAGACTGATGGGGACCAAGACGAGAAAAAGTATCAGAAGTCAAACTAAGTCGACTCGACTACACAGTACGAGGTCATTGGTTGCTTACGTCTAAAAGTTGTAGCCTCTAAAACCAAAAGACTTTTTCGCCCTCGTTCGGCCTCAAACTCCTCAAACTATTCAGTGTTTCACAAGATAAAAAGCAGCAAAGACTGAAAGAAAGTAAAAAAAAACAAAAAACAACAACAACAATATGCAGAAAGCTGCCGTTTCTTCGTGATCCTGTTCATCTCAAACCCCCTCACGTTCAACCGGACCTGCACGTTGTCAGCCACGTGTACGGACCATGGAAACATGTCTGATGTGTGCAGGTGGTGCAGAAGGGGAGTGTGCGTGCTCACCCGTCGTTCCTAAAGGTGGCGGTAAGCTGCTGGTGCCTGCTAGTGACATGGCACTGAGGTCTGGCAGCGGCAGGTTGAGGTTGGGGAGGTTAGGGAGGTTGGGGAGGTTGGGGAGTGGAGGTAAGCCAGCTGGGAGGGGCATCAGACCTGGAAATACACAAACACACACCATACTCAATCTTTTTTTTTAAATGACAGTTTACATGAATCTCCATAAAGTGTACCGGTTTGTTGTCGTGAAGCCACTTTGGGAATGTAGCTACAGAGAGAAGAGAAGTGTGAAGTCGTTGATGGGAACAAACTGGTTTTGTACACGTGTGGGAACATTTGACATGAATACAGAAGTGTGTACCGTGTACACGGAGACCTGCTATTGGCTAATGAGGTTAAGGCAGACCTCTCTCTTACTGTCTGGAAGGGTGTGAACAGACAAACAGCTGTAGGGCCTCTGCTGCCCCCCCCCCCCCCCCGGGCTTTTTCCAGCTGTGCAGTGCTGGAAGCTGATTGGCTGAGCTGTGAATGTTTACCTGGTAGCGTGGCGGCCGGGTTGAAGCTGGTGGCGGCGGGATTCAGTGGAGTGAGGGGGGTCAGGGAGGGGTTGGTGGAGGAGGGGAGCAGGGGCACTGTGGGCAACCCTGGAGGGGAGGGAGGACAACGTTACAGGTAAGATATGAGCACGACAGAGTTTCTCCAGTCACACATATTCCGGTGCACCAATCTCATATTTATGAATGAATACCTGTCTGCAGCTCACTGGGCATGGTGGGCGGGGCTGCGCTGATTGACAGGCCGGACAGCGAGGCTTCAAGGCCAGACGGGACAGCGGGAGGAGGGGTCACTGCTGAGAGCTGCACCTGAAGGAGTTAAAGAGAGAACATGAGGGAGGCGGAGAGAAAGACGCCGCCATCAAACCCATAAGGTCACATTCATCCAAACGTGCAATTAAGTCGAGTGAAAAGCATCGCTCTCTGTCTCCGTCTCTGTCTGTCTCTGTCTCTGCGGCTGCAGACACAACGAGGAGAGCGTGTGATGGACTCGCACAAAAAAGACAAGATACAAAGTTGAAGCTTTTCACTGCCACACTCACGGCACACTGATGGAGAAGTTGTGGCTGAAGTCGAGAGTGATGAAGCACCACAGACCGGAGCTCTCCGTGATGACGAGTAACATTTTAAAGCTCTAGAAATCCTAACACACGGGAACTGCTGCTTTTCAGCACGTACATTCACATCTAGCGGCAGTAAGCAGCAGCAGAGTAACGCGATACGAGTTTGGAGAACACGCAGTGTGAGTCTGACCTCGGTGAATCCATCCTTCAGTGGACTGACGGGCTCGCTGGGGGAGTTTCCAGGGAAACTGATCTTCTTGCCCTCCTCAAAAGGCCGGGTGGGGATCCTGTGGAGGTATCCGTAGCCGATCCCGCAGCCCAGGCTGGAAGAGGGGAGAAATAATGTTCAGAGTCCAACCGACAAACCGGAAGTGTTTCAACCCGTTGCACATACGGCTGCACGATTCTGGATAAAATGAAGATCTTGATTTTTTTTTTTTTTTCTGACAATTTTTTTTTCAATATCTAAATATAAACTTATAAAATATGATGGTGCCAGATACAGGACATCAACTTTGGAAACTTTGGATTAAAAACAATCCAGGTCTCAGTCTCTGGTCTTCTTTATTTTCCTCACTGCTGGTTTGTGCTGCTCTGCATCATGTGATGTAAACCACCTCGTTGGTGGTTGAGGGAGCTTGTTTTGATGCAGCTGATGTCCCGAACAAAAATGCGGCAGAATCATTGCAATTTAGAAATGATGTCTAAGGGATGGGCATTTTAACCCAAACTACTATTCGAAATTCGCTCTGAACGAGTCGATTTTTCATCGAATAGTCGTCTTTGCATGTTTGCCCGTGTTCGCACCGGGATCTCTTTACCTGCGAAGCTCCGGACCGCTGAGAGCAGCGTGTTCTTCTTCTCCCCGTGTTATTTAATGCTGCTATTCACTGCAGCGTGGACGACTCAGCTGCAGGCTGATGTATGGAAACTTATGGAACTCTCACATCAGCTTATTTCTGCAGCCATTGATCAAAACATGAACGGCTTTCAGCGACCATTACCACAGCTTCCACGCTGACTGAAAACAATATCCGCAGGATGCATCCGTCACTCGCTACTAAAGCAAAACAAAACCGAAAATTTAAATTCGGTTTAATTAAATGAGGCCAATTTGAGATGTTATCAAGTGAAAATCATGAGACATATTTATTTGAAAGTAAACCAACTCTTAAATGTTTGCTTCTCACGCTACCTGTCAGTCTAACAGGATGCGAGTGTGTTGAGGTGTGTGTGTGCGTGTGTGTGTGTGTGTGTTACCTGCCCTCTCCTCCCCAGGCGGTGTTCGGTGTAATGACCACCTCTCTGCAGTTGTCAGTGTCTGTGTTGTACACGTACAGCTTCAGGCCTTTCCCCTCGTGGCTCTCTATCAGCGAGAACAGGTCCTCGGACTGCAGAGGTCGAGGTGGACCAAAGAAGGAGACGGAGTCACAGCAATCATCGTCAGGTGGAGAGTGCGTGTATGAGTGACTGTGGCAGAAAGTTAAAGTGCTGAAAACCAACCTCATTCATAACGGTGTCGGCTCCAATGATGTAGTCCGTGTGCGGCCGCAAGCCGGCGAGAGCTGCCGGGGAATTAGGCTCCACTTCCTGTTCCAGAGAGGAGACAGACCGCTGCTGTAGCACATAAACCGAGTCAATGCCATCCAGACGGGCCGTTGCGGCTACTTACCAGCACGTGCCAAACGTTCTCATTGGCTCCCTCAAAGCTGCAGAAGCGAATGGAGACGCCGAGCAAGCCCTGCCCCCCCCACAGGTTGCTAGGTGTGACCGTGGACTCCCGCAGCTCCAGAGTCTTTGAGGAGTACACCAGCATCTTGACGGGTTTCTCCACACTGGCTTTGAGCAAGTCCTTCAAGGTGTCGTTGTCCTTGTTCTGCAGGAGGAACGAGACGAAGACGGGGCAGCCATGACATACAGCGTCTTCCTTGTGGATCATAGTCGGTCTGATTAGACACGCTTCCGCCTTTTCTTACCAGCCTGGTGTTATTGATGGAGACGATGAAGTCGAAGAAAGGCTCCAGTCCCGCTCGGTGTCCGGGCGAGTTCTCCTGAACCTGCGTGAAGACGAGAGACGATCTGAGCTGCTGGACTGTGACGCTTTCGGCATTTCGTCAAACTCAAAACGCAAACTGAGCCGAAGCCTTCGGCGGCTTTCGAGGGAGCGACTCTTGCAGCAAAAACAGATCAGTCAGATGTGACTCGGGCGGTGACGGGACGTAGCCGAGGACTGAAGTACAAATTTGAGATATTTGTATTAAACTTGAGTATTTCCATTTTATGCAACTTTGCACTTCTGCTCCATAAATCTGAGGAAATTATTGTATTTTTTTTATTCTCCTAAATGTCTGACAGCTTCAGTTGCTCGTTATTTATAAAACATCCTTTCTGTCAGTAAAAATTATGCATCTAAAAATACGGTGACTTTGAATTGGTCTGATATCGTGTCGAATTAGATGTTCCTTTATGGGTTGAGGAACACGTTTTACATCGTTTCTCTGAACTTGTTGATTTATTTTTTTAGATACGTGGTTCTTACAGAACAGAAAGGATGTGATCTTGAAAAAGATCTTATAGAACCTGATGAATTATTGCAGATAAAACAAAGCAAACATGACATAAAGCAGTTAAAACAAGCAAAACCTTAAATAACGACAGTATGAAAATGCACATCGTGGCATTTAATGCAGCGTGAACGTTTACTTTTGGTTATTCAAGTACATTTTGCTGATAATTACCGACATACTTGAACCGAAGGAAGGTTTTGAATGCAGAAATGCACCCGAGTACTTGTTCTACCAGGAGATCTTGGTCGAAGTCAGGATGTACACAAATAACTTCACGAGGATTATCAACTGTGCATGCGGACAAACAGGTTATGAGATCCTCCCCTGCTCTGTCGGGACAGACCCGGCCCGCCCGCGGTCCCTTCAGCCGGGCTGTCGTCGAGTTCAGCAACAACCTCGGCTCCTGAAGAAGGTCGATGTCACCTGATAATTCAGGACTGGGAAGACGCAGGACTCCGTGTTACCCGGACGGAGGCCACGGCCGTCATCCTCGGCCTCGCGTCAAAACACAAGAGCCGGGACTCCTCCGGATGCTAAGCTAACAGCTAACAGCAGGCTGCGTGAGCTTCAAAGAAACTCACCCGGAGGACGTGGTAGCCCTCGGAGCCTCCTCCCGGTATCTCCACGCTCTGCGAACCTCCCATGGTGTCGCTCTTTTAAGGCTTTTTGAGGTTATTTCGCGGCAGCTCGACGGCCAACAGAGGTGAGACACCTGAGCGCTTCCACACCGGGTACACGTCGCCAAATGAATAGCCCAGTGGTGCGCATGCGCCGTTACGTGGCAGGAAGTAACGCCCTTTCAAAATGTCCCCAAAAAACAATTCCTGCCGATATTCAAAGAGCTCATTCATATCAAAGAGAAGAGTTGACAAGCGGGTGGAAAGTCATATTCTGCCGCATTAAACTTGATTAAGTTAGCCTGCACAATCAGCACTTTCAATAAACTCCAATTATAAAATGACGTGTGCTCGTTTTACACTTTCTGATTTAATTGAGCTCCC